>NW_025814866.1:677112-1366484 GCF_022079265.1 Lynx rufus | reverse complement strand
GTACTAAGATATACCATGAGGGATCTCTTGTATTCCAGACATCCAGACACACTCTTCCTTACCTACATTGTTGAGTAACAGTCTTTGATAATCAGGATCAGTCACTCCAGCCAGTACAGTAACTGCCTTCCTTGACTGGTGACCCAGAGACATGAGGAGCCCAATGTGGCTGGGTGGCAGTCCTAACTCCCAATTCAATGTGTCCTCTGCTGGAAACCTTCATCCCTATGAGACTAAGGCCTCTAGGCCAGCAGAACACAATGTTATGGGAGCAGGAAGCAAACATTTTTCTAGTGGGTCCCTTTGATTCTTGGACCCTGCCTATGGGAGGAACAGGGTCATATGTTGGATACTGATTCAGAGTATATACAGCCTTCTGCAGAGCCTTGACCCAGTCTTAGAAGGTATTGCCATCTTGGGACACCTGCGTGGCTCAGTTGGTTAAGCATCTGACTTCAGCTCAGGTCATGATGTCATGGTTTGTGAGTTTGAGCCCTGCGTCGGGCTCTGTGCTGACAGCTCAGAGCCTGGAGCCTGCTTTGGATTCTGTGTCTCTCTCTGTCTCTACCCGCCCCCCCCGCGAGTGTTCTGTCTCTCTTTCTGTAACGAAAAAATAAACATTAAAAAAATTTTTAAAGAAATAAGGTATTGCCATCTAGCTTGCAATGTAACTGAGTCTGCAAAAGGCCATTCTAGGGGCGCCTGGGTGGCTCAGTTGGTTAAGCGTCTGACTTCAGCTCAGGTCATGATCTCGCAGTCCGTGAGTTTGAGCCCCGTGTCGGGCTCTGTGCTGACAGCTCAGAGTCTGGAGCCTGTTTTGGATTCTGTGTCTCCCTCTCTCTCTGACCCTCCCCCGTTCATGCTCTGTCTCTCTCTGTCTCAAAAATAAATAAGTGTTTTTAAAAAAAGGCCATTCTACCATTCTATCAAGTCAGTTGCTTCAAGAAGGTGGAAAACATGGTGATGCCAATGAATTCCATGAGCATGGGCCCATTGCTGTGCTTCTTTTGCTATGAAGGGAGTTCTTTGATCAGAAGTAATGCTGTGTGGAATACCATGATCGTGGATAAGGCACCTGTAAGTCCATGGATAGTAGTCTGGTCAGAATAATTGTATACACTTCCTTTCCAACCTGGGCCCAGCAGAACGGCTCCTGCAAAGAAGGATGGTGAGAAGAATAAGGTCCATTCTGCCATTATTGAGATAGTGACCAGAGAACACACCATCAACATTCACAAGTGCATCCGTGGAGTAGGTTTCAAGAAGCGTGCCACTGGGCACTCAAAGAGACCCAGAAATTTGCCATGAAGGAGATGGGAACAAAGCTGTCTGGGCTAAAGGAATAAGGAATGTTCCATACCATATCCATGTGTGGTTGTCCAGGAAACGTAACAAAGATGAAGATTCACCAGACAAGCTCTATACACTGGTTACCTTTGTACCTGTCACCACTCTCAAAAATCTACAGACAGTTGATGTGGATGGGAATTAATCACTTATTGTCAAATAAAGGTATAAAACTGGGGGAGGGGGAGAATAATTGCATGCAGGGAAGGAAAAATGTGTATCCAGAGTGTCTATTCCAGCAAGAAAAAACGTTGCCCCTTCCAAGATGGAGGCAGCCCAACATAATCATCCTGCTGCCATGCTGACCAGTCTTGGAAATGGTATCATACTGGGGGCTAAGTGTTGTTGGTCTCAGTTGCTGGCAGATTGGTCACTTAGCAGTGGTTGTAGCCAGGTTGGTCTTGCTGAATAGAAGTCCATGTTGGTGAGCCCATGCATCACTTCCATCCCTGCCACCATGGCCACTTTGTGGTCATCATCTACTGGGCGATGACATGGGGTGGCTGAGGAAAAGGCTGACTAGTATCCACAGAACAGGTCATCCTATCCATTTGATTATTAAAGTCCTCCCCTGCTGAAGTTACACTTTGGTGAACATTCACATGGGACATAAATGTCTTTATGCCTTTTGCCCATTCAGAGATATCTATTCACAATACCTTGTACCCAGACCTCCCTGCCACCAATTTTCCAATCATGCTCCTTGCAAGTCTTTGACCATCCAGCCAAACCATTGGCAACAGCCCATGAATTGTTGTATAATCGCACATCTAGCCATTTCTCCTTCCAAGAAGTGTGAACAACCAGGTGTGCTGCCCCTAAGTTGTGCCCACTGGAAGGATTTATCTTCACCATCTTCCTTCAGGAATGTCCCAGAGAGGTGCTGCAGTGCTGTAGATGTCCACATTTGGGTAGTGCCTGCATATCGTGCAGAACCATCAGCAAACCAGGCCCAAGTCTTCTCTTCCTCTGTCAACTGATCATAGGGAACTCATAAGGCCATAGGTGCAGGCTTGGAGAGAGGAGCGGTGTAGCAGGAGTGGGGTCCAGGGGCATTATGGCCACTTTTTCACTTTTCACTTCTTTGTGCCTTCAGGGCCTGCTCAAGCGTGGTTACATATATACCACTTCCATTTGATGATGTCCATGCCCAACTTTATGGCTTGGTGAGTCAGATAACACCCAATTTATGATGGGCAGCTGAGGTCACATGATAATATAGTGGCCCACGTTCAAGCATCCAGTCTCTCCTAAAGCCCAGAAGGAAATCAAAAGCTGTTTTGCAAAAGGAGAGTAGTTATCTGCAGAGGATAGCAGGGCTTTGCTCCGAAATCTAAGGTCCTGTGCTGTGATTCACCTAAAGGAGCCTGCCAAAGGTTCCAACTCCAAACACCATCCCTATCTGCCACTGACACTTCAAACATCCATTGGGGCTGCTGAATCATGTGGCCCAAGTGACAAAGCGTGCACATCATCTTAGGTCTGCTGCAGAGTCTTCTCTTAATCTGGGTCCCACTCAAAATTAGCAGGTTTTTAGAACACTTGGTAAATGGGTTGAAATAATACACCCCAAGGAGGAATACATTGCCTCCAAAATCCAAAAAGACTCACTAGGTGTTGTGCCTCTTTTCCTGGCCGTAGGAAGGGACAGATGCAACAACTTATCCTTCACCTTAGAAGGGATATCTCAACATGCCTGATACCACTAGACCTATTGGAATTTCACTTAGGTGGAAGGATCCTGAATTTTTGTCAGATTTATTTCCTACCCTCTGACACGCAACTGTCTTACCAGTCAGTCTAGACTAGTTGCTGCTTCTTGCTTACCAGGTCCAATCAGGATAATGTCATCAATGTAATGAACCAATGTGATGCCTTGTGTAAAGAAAAAGTGGTCAAGGTTCCCGTGGGTTAAATTATGATTTAGGCCTGGAGAACTGATATACTCCTGGGGTAGGACAATGAAGGAGTAATGTTGGCAAATGGTTTCTAGTGGTATTTACTAATAGTATCAAAGAAAAAGCATTTTCCAGATGTTTTGGGTCTAATTGTGACTTCTAAAAAGGTGTTGATGTCTTAACCTCCAGTACCTGTGAATGTGACTCTACTTGGCAAAAGGGACTTTTGCAGATGATTAAGTTAAGGTCCTTAGGGTGGGCTCTAATCCCATATCCCAATTTGGATGCAGATCCAGACAAGTAAAGAGGGCTAGCAATATGAAAACACAGCGGGAAGATGGCCATCTGGAAGCCAAGGAATGCCCGAAGCTACCAGAAGCTAGGAGAGAGTCATGGAACAGATTTTCCCTCACAGTCTTCAGAAAGAACCAATCCTACCAACACCTTGATCTTAGATTTCTGGACTCCAGAACTATGTGACAATAAATTTATCTTACTGAAACCACCCAGTTTGTGGTACAGTGTTATAGCAGTCCCAAGAAATTAATATAATGGATCAATATCCGCATACAAAGAACCAGGGGATATGTTCGAGCTATGTAACCACATCTGCAACAGTAGCTGTAATTAGTAAACTTTACAATAATCCACTGTCATCCTCCAAGATCCATTGTTTCCTGCACGGGCCAAATAGTTGAGTTGAAAGGGGCTGTGGTGGGAATCACCACCCCTTCATCTTTCAAGTCCTTGATAGTGGCATTAATCTCTACAATCCCTCCATGGAAGTAGTGTTTCTTTTAGCAATATTCCTAGGTAGAGGCAATTCTGGTGGCTTCCCCTTGGCCTTTCCCACTGTAGTACCTCTCACTCCACAGGTCAGGGAGCGAATGTGGGGGTTCCACCAGTTGCTTTGTATGTCTACTCAAATTATGCATTCCAGGACTGTGGAAATAGCCACAGGATGAGTTTGAGGAACCACTGTGACCACTGCAAGATGGACCTACACTAAAGCTCCATTGATCGCCTGACCTCACTAAGCCCCTACTCTGACTGTTGATACTGTCCTTTGATGCACAAAAGTTTTTAACTTTCATGAAGTCAAATTTGTCTATTTTTTAGTTCTGTTGCCTGTGATTTTGGTGTCACATTAAAAAAATCACTGCAAAATCTAATTTCATGAAGCTTTGCCCTATTTTTCTTCTAGGACTTTCATGATTTGTATATTATGTTTAGGTTTTTTTTTTTTAATCCATTTTGAGTTAATTTTTGTATGTAGTGTTAGGCAAGAGTCAAACTTCATTCTTTTGCACGTGGATATCCAGTTTTATCCACAACATTTTTAAAAAGACTGACCTTTCTGCATTGAATGGTCTTGGAACCCTTTTCAAAAATCATTTGATCATGCATGAGAGGGTTTGTTTCTGAGCTCTTTGTTCTAATCCATTGTTTCATACATGTGTCTATGCCAGTACCAAACTGTTTTGATTACTGTAGCTTTGTACTAAGTTTTGAAATCAGGTAGTATGAGTCCTCAAGCTTTGTCTTCTTTTTTAAGATTGTTTTAGCCATCCAGGGTCCCTTGACATTCCATCAGAATTTTAGGATGGATATTTCTGTTTCTGCAATATCATCATTGGGATTTTGATCAGGATTGTATCAAATGTGTAGATTGCTTTGGGTGGTATTGCCATCCTAATAATATTAAGCATTCCAATCCATGAACATGGAATGTCTTTCCATTGATTTATATCTTCTTTAATTTCTTTTAGCAATATTCTGTAGCTTTCATTATACAGGTCTTTCACTTCCTTGGTTAACTTACTGCCTAAGTATTTTATTCTTTTTGATGCTATTGTAAATTATTTTTTCCCTTAATTTCCTCTTTAGATTGTTCTTTGTTAGTGCGTAAGCATGCAATTTATTTTCTTTGCATGTTGATTTTATATCATGCTACTTTGCTGAATTCATTTATTACTTCTAACAGGGGTTTTTTGGTGTGGAATATTTTGGAGTTTGTACTTCTAAGATCATATCATCTGCAAATAGAGATAATTTTACTTTTTCCTTGCCATTTAGGATGTCTTTAATTTCTGTTTCTTGTCTAATTGCTCTAACTAGATCTTCCAATATTCTGTTCAATAGAAATGACAAGAACAGAAATCCTTTCCTTGCTCCTGGCATTAAATGAAAAACTTTCAGTCTTTTGCCACTGACTGCACTGTGAATTTTCCAAATATGCTTTTTTTTATTATGCTGAGGTAATTTCATTCTATTCCCAGTTTATTGCATGTCTTTATTGTGAAAGGGTGTTGAATTTAGTCAAATGCTTTTTTTTTTTTTTTTTTTTTGCATCAATTGAGGTGAATGTCTATGTGTGTGTTGGGGGAGGGTGTTTCCTCTTCATTCTCTTGATGTGGTGTATTACATTGATCAATTTTTTCATATGTTGAACCATCTTTGCTTTCCAAGAATAAATTCTACTTGGTCATGGTTTACAACCTTTTTCAACATGTTGAATTCAGTTAGCTAGTATTTTATTGAGAATTTTTGCTTCCGTGTTCATAAGGTCTATATTTCTCCTGTATTTTCTAGTCTGGATTTGGTTTCAGGGCATACTGACCTCATGGAATGAGTTAGGAAATACTCTATCCTCTTCAGTGTTTGGAAGAGTTTGAGAAAGAGTAGTGGTTAGTTCTTTAAATGCTTGGTAGAATTTATGAGTGAAGCCATATCAGGTCCAGGGTTTTTCTCTGTTGGGAGGTTTTTCATTATTTACTCAATCCCCTTAGAGGTCTATTCTGATTTTATATTTCTTCATGATTTAGTCTTGGTAAGCTTTGTGTTTCTAAGAATTTGTCCATTTTATCAAGGCTATCCAGTGTGTTGGTATACTATTATTTATAGCACTCTCTTATAATTATTTTTATTTCTGTAGGATTGATAGTAAGTAATGTCCCCAGTTTCATATCCGATTTTAGTAATTTGAGTCTTCTCTCTTTCTTCGTTCAACTAGCAAAAAGGTTTGTCAATTTTGTTGATATTTCCAAATAACCAACTTTTGGTTTCATTGATTTTCTCTATACATTTTTATTCTTTATTCAAACAATTAACGCTTGTTTTTTATTAAATATTTTTTAGACAATTATTCTTATGGGCAGAATAAATGAGAGAGAGGGAGAGAAAGAGAATCACAAGCAGGCTCTGCGCTGTCAGCACAGAGCCTGATATGAGGCTCAAACTCATGAACCGTGAGATCACGTCCTGAGCCAAAGTCAGACGCTTAACCGACTGAGTCACCCAGGTGTCCTAACTTTTGTCCTTTTTATTCAAAAAAACAACAAACTTTTGGGTTCACTGATTTTCTCTAGTTCTCTATTCTAATTTTTATTTTCTCTGTTCTATTCTGTTTTTTATTATTTAATTAATTTTTTTTTAATTTACACTCAATTCTTTATTCCTTTTTTCCTTCTGCTGACTCTGGGTGTAGTTTTTCTTCTTTCTCTTGTTCCTTAAGTTGAAAAGTTAGGTTGTCGATTTGAGATAATTCTCCTTTTTTAGTGTAAGCATTTATAGCTATACATTTCCAACAGAATTTCCCCATCTTATATGTGCTGTGGCTGCTAAGCACAAATCTTTGGTGTATGCATAAAACAAAGCACATTTTTTATTCTTTTCTTTCTGATAGGTTTAAAAAGAAGATACAGCAAAATGATACATGGTTTTCATTTTGATGTTACCCACATTAGATGGAATATAACAAAGTGATCCTCATGGTAACCACAAAGAAAATAGCTATAGAATACACACACACACACACACACACACAAAAGAGAATTGGACAATCCCAAAGAGAGGTGGCAGGTAACACAATGGCTACTTCCCCAACAACAGACCTCTCTCAATGGACAAAAACCATGAAATTATTTGTGTCCCATATGAATGCTCATTAAAGGCTGACATGAATCGGGGAAGATTTTAAGAATCAAGTGGGAGAAAGAATGAAATCTGGCCATTTGCAGCAATGTGGATGGAACTGGAGGGTATTATGCTAAGTGAAATAAGCCAGGCAGAGAAAGACAGATACCATATGTTTTCACTCATATGTGGATCCTGAGAAACTTAGCAGAGGACCATGGGGGAGGGAAAGGGGGAAAAAAGTTACAGAGAGGGAGGGAGGCAAACCATAAGAGACTCTTAAGGACTGAGAACAAACTAAGGGTAGATGGGTGGTGGGGGAGAGGGGAAAGTGGGTGATGGTCAGGGAGGAGGGCACTTGTTGGGATGAGCACTGGGTGTTGTATGGAAACCAACTTGACAATAAATTATGTTTAATAAAAAAAAGAATCAAGTGGATAAGATGATCCATTCTGTGGATCTCAGTCAGCCTCTTTATCCTGCCAACCTTTTCATTGTTCAACGGGGTCATCAAAATAGTGGTCATTGTCACGGGATGGAAGATATGCATGGACACAGTAACATAAGGCTCCCCTGGCTATGGGCACTGTTGGATGTTCAATCTGCCAGCATCAGAGATCAAAACTGAGTCATTAATATGGCACCATCTTCCAGGTGATCAACCTAGTGGCAGGTTGATTACATTGGGACACTTTCAGATTGGAAGGGGCAGTGTTGTTTTTACTGTAATGGACACTTACTCTGGATACAGTTATATCTTCTTTGCCCCCAGTGCTTCTTCAAAAACTACCATCTGAGGATGTAAGGAATGCCTTATCTTCTATCTTTGTATTCCACACAGGATTGCTATAGTGCTTGGATGTTAAGTGAAACACTCATATAGGTGTTGCTGTGATGGATTGTGTATGGCTTTAATTAAAGGAGATTACCCTCAAGAATGTGTAAGGCCAAAAAGTAAGGTTTCTGAGGAAGGAAGGAATACTGCCTGACTTTAACATGGAGTTTCTCTGCGTTTCCATACTGCCAGCATGTGCTATACGTTTCTTCCTCATGACTACAACATCAACGCCCATTTCAGTTTCTAGATGGCCAGGCTACCATATATATTTAAGATTCAAGACTGCATGGTCAATTTTTCCCTGAATTTCTCACTAGCCAGCTTGCCCTACAGATTTCAACTTACCATCTCCCAGAATCATGGGAGCAAATTCATTAAAATAAATCATTTAATAATATGCAGGTGGCCAACAGACACATGAAAAGATGGCCAACATCACTAATCATCAATGAAATGCAAATCAAACCCACAATGAGATACAACCTTACACCTGTCAGAATGGCTAAAATAAAAAATACAAGATGGGGCTCCTGGGTGGCTCAGTCAGTTAAATGTCTGGCTCAGCTCAGGTCATGATCTCGTGGTTCATGAGATCAAGCCCTGTGTCAGGCTCTGCACAGATAGCACAGAGCCTGCTTGGGATTCTCTCTCTCCCTCTCTTCTGCCCCTCCTCCACTCATACTTTCTCTTGCAAAATAAATAAACATTTAAAAAATAAAAATTAAATTAAAAATACAAGAAGTAACAATTGTTGGCGAGGATGTGAAGAGACAAGTGGCATCATGTACTGTTGATGGGAATGCAAACTGGTGAAGCCACTGTGGAAAACAGTATAGAGGTCCCTCAAAAAATTACATGGAGAACCAGTGAATGATCCAGGAGTTATACTTCTGTGTATTTACCTTAAGACAATGAAAACACTAATTCGAAAAGATATGTACACCCCTATGTTCATTGAAACATTATTTACAATAGCCAAGATATGGAAGAACCTAAATGTCCATTGATAGACAAATAGATAAGAAAGATGTGGAATGTATGCGTGGGCTTGAACACACACACACACACACAGACACACACACAGTAGAGTATTACACAGCCATAAAAAAGGGTGAGTTTGTGCCATTTGCAACAACATGGATCTATGTGGAGGGTATTATGCTACGTGACCTGAGACTGAGGAAGACAAATATCATATGATTTTGCTCATATGTAGAATCTAAAAAACAAAACAGATGAATAAACAATTTTAAAAAAGCATAATCAGACACATAAATACAGAGAGCAAACTAATGGTTGCCAGAGGGGAAGGGGTGAAGAGATGGACAAAATGGATGAAGAGGAATGGGAGATACAGACTTCTAGTTATGGAACCAATAAGTCACAGGAATAAAAGGCACAGCATAGGCAATATAGCAATGATATTGTAATAGCACTGTATGGTGACAGATGGTGGCTGCACTTCTAGTGAGTATAGCATAACATATTGAGAAGTTGAATCATTGTGTTGTGTATCTGAAACTAATATAACATTGTGTATCAACTAAACTCAAATAAAAAATTCTGCAACAGGGATGGAGTAAGTCATCCTTATCTTACAAAACCAGGCACTGAGGATCACCAAAGTTGGTGTTGAGTAGTATGTTCCAGATCACCCAGTATTTGAGTCTAAGTTTGTCTGGCTCCAAAGCCCATATGGTCCCCAGTACATCATATGGCCAAAAAGATCAGGGAAGGCCTGAGAGGTTTTCTGAGGTTTTGAGTATATCGAATAAGGGTATTGGGAGTGTTTTTAAATTTTTTTTAATGTTTATTATTTTTGAGAGAGAGAGAGAGAGAGAGAGAGAGAGCGAGTGGGGGAGGGGCAGAGAGAGAGAGGGAGACACACAATCTGAAGCAGGCTCCAGGCTCTGAGCTGTCAGCACAGAGCCCAATACAGAGCTCACACTCACAAACGGTGAGATCGTGACCTGAGCTGAAGTCAGACGCTTAACCAACTGAGCCACCCAGGCGCCCCTAGGAGTGTTTTTAGAACGTGTCAAACATGCACCTAAGTGATACAACAGTATAACAATCTTCACATGTTCGTCACCCAGTTTCAACAATTATCAAAATACAGTTCATTCTGCTTCACATATATTACGCTCTCCAACTCTGCTACTGCTCCTGTCTCCACTCAATTATTTTATTTTTTTTTCTTATTTTTTTTTATATGAAGTTTATTGACAAATTGGTTTCCATACAACACCCAGTGCTCATCCCAACAGGTGCCCTCCTCAATACCCATCACCCACCCGCCCCTCCCTCCCACCCCCCATCAACCCTCAGTTTGTTCTCAGTTTTTAACAGTCTCTTATGCTTTGGCTCTCTCCCACTTATTTTAAAGCAAATCCTGGGTATGTTTTTATTTATAACCCACACTACAAAATAAAAATACTATCAATATACACAATAACAAATTCATTAATGTTATTTGATATCTAGTCAACATATTTCTCCAATTAATTTCATAAGTGTCCTTTTACCATGGGCTCGTTTACATCAGAATTCAAACAGGATGTCCAGACTGCATTTCTTTAATATGTTTTATAAATTTCCTTTAATACATATCATCTCTTGCTTTTCCTTTATCTTATCTTTTTTTTTTTTTTTTTTGTGGAAGAGACTGGGTCATTGTGTCATTGAATTTTGGAAATCCTGGATCTGGCAGATCACACCCCTGCTGTGTTTCTCAACATATTCTTCTGTCACTAGCATGTACCCTGAACTGACAGAACTTGAGGCTTCATCATCAGATTCAGGTTTGGCTCCATGGCAAAAATATGTCAGAGATGGTGCTTTGTACTTCCTATTGCATCTGCAGCCCAATAGGAGATACTTAATGTCTCTGTGTCTCTTTTTCATTGTGATGTTAAGATTGACCAGCGGGTCCAGGTGTTTTGAGCCCTCCTTGTTCATTACAAAGTTCCCTATCAGTAGGTTGATCATATGTCATCCAAATGGAGACTATTTTGTAGAGGGGGTAAAGTAAGGTGTAGTATTAGTAATGATGATAGAACAACCAACGTAAACCAGGACTTGTCCCAGGAAAATCATGGTGTATGTTCATCAGACATATCAACCTCCACATCATGGATTTAGCAGCCAGTGAGGGTTATTGCCTAGATCCATTAATTCATTAGGTGTTGCAAAATGGTGATTCCCCCCTCCACACACACATGCACACACACACACAAACACACACACACACACTCTTCATGGGTTTTTTGGTTGCATTTACTGTCTGGAATTATACCATAAGGCATAACTTTGTAAATATTTGATTTTCCTAAAATTATGGTTCATATAAGAAAGCTAGAATTAATGCTTTGTTCTATCCCTTTCAGAGTGATGGGATGGTGACTGAGCTAGCTCCAATCACTTAGAGTGAGCAAGGGTTATTTGTGGATTTTTTTTTTTTTAGTATTATAATGAACTCATGAGTGTCAATATATTTGTGATTCAAACCATTGCATTTATTATTCCTTTGATGCTCACATATTTCTGCATTTGCCCATTAGGAACCCCTGTGTCCCACCTCCTGTGTCCTTTTGACATAACCTCAACACACATCCTGACTTTCGGATATTATAAGATGTTCCAGGCTTATATATATATTTTTTCCTCCCAAGATTTTACAGGCTTATATTATTTATATTCCACCCCGTATCTGGAACCAGCTATTTCTCCAAGGAGCTCTTGTTTGTGTTCAAGATCATAAAATAGACTCTAAGTTACTCACTGCAACTGAATCATTGCCTCTAGGCCTTGGCAGGCTATAAAGCTAATGATCAATGTTGACAATTATTTTTCCAGTCTGATAAATGAGGAATAATCTCTGTAGGAATGGCTCCCCTTGTTTCTATTTATTCCTTTTCAAGATTTTCCTGTCAGGGCACCTGAGTGGTTCAGTCAGTTGAGCGACCGACTCTTGATTTTGGCTTGGGTCATGATCTCACGGTGCTGAGATCGAGTCCCGAGTTGGGCTCTGAGCTGGGCATGGAGCCTGCTTGGGATTCTCACTCTCCTTCTCTCTCTGAACCCCCTCTCAAAATAAATAGGTAAACTTTCTTTTTTTTTAAGATTTCCCTGTCCATCTGTACTAATCTTCCCCCCCCTAAATGGACTGCAAAACCAACTTGTCTAGTTCCAGGAAAAAAAAAAAAAAAAAACCTTTATGATATTGGAAGGTCTGAACATGTTTTTCTTACTAGGAGTAAGTAACATTTTCATATATTTAAAAACCAGTTCATACTCATTTCTGTGAATTATTTATTCACAATTTTAATGTGTTCTTCTATTATGTTTTTGACCTCTTCTCAATTGTTAGTAGCTCTTCTAAATCATAAGAGAATCCTAGGTTGTAAAGTAATATTTGCATGGTTTCATTTTCTACAACTGGACCTCTGACCCATTTAGAATTTATTCTGATACACAGTGTAAGGAACAGATCCAATTTTATCTGTTTCCATATCGCTATTCAGTTACAACACCCCTCCCCGCCATGACACATTTTTAAAAGTCCATTATCCCCCACTGATTTGATATGCCATATTTATCGTATGGGAAATTTCCATGTGCATTTGAGTCTATTCATACATGTTCTCTTTTGCTTAATTGTTCTATTCAGGCATGAATACTATGCTATTCTGTTATATAGATTTGTAATAGGTTTTAGTATCTGTAGAGGTGGCTCCCCCCATTGGTCTTTCTTCATTTTCAAAGTTTTTCTGTCTATGCGTGCACATTTGTTTCCCCAAAATCTATATTAACACCAACTTGTCTAGCCTCAGAAAAAAAATCTCATGGAATTTTTATTGTGATTGTATTAAACTTACAAATTTACTGCAGAAGAGCTGACTCATTATGATGTCGAGTCTTCTGATCCAAGAGCTTGGCATATCTTTCCACCTGCCCAAGTCTATTCTTGTGTCTTTCAGAATGATTTTGTAGTTTTCCTTATTTATATTTTGGTTATTTCTTGTCAAATGTATGCCTAGGCATTTCATTTTTGCCATTATTAATGGAATCTTCCTTCTTATTTTCTAGCTGGTTATCCTTCTATATATGAAAACTTTTGGTTTCTGTATGTTAGTTTTATTGCCTGTTACTTTACTAATATCTTCCACTGTTTATAGCGCTTTTTCCATTAATTATTTCTTTCTAATTTTGTGTGGGCATTTCCTGTCTCTTGTGTAATTACATCAGCACATAGCTCCACCACAATGTTAAATAGTAATGAGATATTAGGCATCTCTTTTTGTTTCTGACTTTAGTGGTAGAGTCTCTAGTTAATGTTTCCCCATTAAGCAAGTTACTGGCTTTTGGGCTAAGATTTGTATATTTCATTAGTTAAGGTAGTTTATCCAGCTATATTATTTGCGAGCAGTCCCTAAACACAACACTGGCAAAACGCAATTCTGAAAAACAAAAAAAAGTGGCTGTTCTACAGGTGTAGGCTGTTCAATACCAACTTCCACTGATTAGAATACTTATATGAAAGAAAACAAGTTGGAGGACAGGTATAAAGGGCATATGCTAAGCAATGCCATCATATTCACATCATATTTACTAGAAGACCACTTGGCAATAAATCTAGCTGGAGTATTATAGTTAAAGTTCCTTTCCTTGGGACACTAAATAATAGAATTTAACGACAAGGATATTCTAGTGTTTGTTAAGAGAATTTTTTTTTTTTTTTAAATCTGGAGCTAGAACTTCACTGGGCCCAAACACTTAAGATTTTACTTCTATTATTACATATTTGCTACTTAATAATTCTCCAATTTTCAGATACCTTTACCATCATTTATTAGTATTGATTCTGCTTACAGATTAATAGTTAAACACACAGGCTCTGGAATCACATGGTTTGGTAGAATTGAAATCTGGCTACACATAACTGTTAAGTGACCTTCAGTAAGTCACTTACCCTCATTTTCCTCAGTTTCTTCAGCTGTAAAACGAAGCCACAGAACTTCCACCTGGGTTCCGAGACTTTCAAGCTTTAACATTTCATCCTAGCCTTTTACCTCTTGTGACTCAGTTTCTGTAATTGTGAAATGTGCTGCCTATTTCATACAACTCCAACGAGGTTCAAATATGATGTACAGGAAGTACTCTAAAATGTAATATTTTGGGGGCACCTGGGTGGCTCAGTTGGTTGAGCATCTGACTTTGGCTCGGGTCATGATCTCATGGTTCGTGGGTTCGAGCCCCACATCGGGCTCGCTGCTGTCAGTGTAGAGGCCACTTCGGATCTTCTGTCTCTCTCTCTCTCTCTGCCCCTCTTGATCTCTCTCTCCCTCTCTTTCTCTCTCTCAAATTTTAAAAAAATTAAAATAATATTTTCAGCCAAAAATTTTAGGGTATCATTTGATTTTTGAGATAAGTAGGCAAACAGCTCCTGCTCCAGGAAAGACAAATAAGAATATATATATATATATATATATATATATATATATATATCTCAAACGATGCAGCAACCATCCTTCTAATGGTTACTGCATCGTTTCCTCCATGACATGTTTGGTGCTTCCTGCCTGCAAATTTCAAGACACTTTCATTTTAATGTCTTCAAGACATTGTATCATCAAACACCTCATCAGGTTCACAAACTGAGTGACTGATTAGAAGCTGTAGGAGAAGAGAAGACATCCCCACCCTAATTGTCAACATTTAGGTTCACAGGTAGCAATCTGTACATTAATCAGAAACACTCCCCCGCACCAAAACAAAACACATTTCAATCTTGAAGATAAGTGAACCACTGTAGTCAAAAGAGTAATCTCTCTGTCTCTGAAATATCCCATTTTGAAGGATTAGAAAAAAAATCCTGGACATGAATAATTTTAGCCATACTTACTCTGCTACAAAGGGTGATGCATACTTTGATTGCTATAAATTGAAATGTTAAATCATGATACTGCATAAGTGCATGCTTGTAATAGTGCAATTGTTGAGCCAAACAGTATTAGAGGAAGTGACTTCTTGATATCAGCTACTTTTCAAAGAAGGTCTCTAGTTACTATGGAAGAAAAGAGAATATGTGCATTCGTCTGCCAACTAGAATTCTACTGGGTATTTACCCAAAGAAAAAGAAAATGCTAATTTGAAAACATATATGCACCCCTACGTTTATTGCAGCGTTATTTACAATGGCCAAGATACGGAAGCAACCCGTGTCCATCGGTAAATGAATGAATGAATAAAGAAGATGTGGTATATACAGGCAATGGAATATTACGCAACCATAAAAAAGAATGAGATCTTGCCACTTGCAATAACGTGAATGGACCTAGAGGGTATTAAGCTAAGTGAAATAAGTCCGATTGAGAAAGACAAATTCCCTAGGATTTAACTTACATCTGGAATCTAAAATACAAAACAAATGAATAAATGAACAAACAAAAAGCAGAATCAGACCTATAAATACAGAGAATAAACTGACAGTTTTGGGGGGGGGGGGTGGGTGGACAAAATGGGCGAGGGAGAGTGGGAGATATGGCTTCCATTTACGGAATGAATAAGTGAAGGGGATAAAAGATACAGCATAGGGAATACAGTCAATGATACTACAATAGCATTGTATGGTGACAGGTGGTAGCTACACTCGTGGTGAGCATAGCTTAACATACAGAGATGTTGAATCACTATATTCTACACCCCAAACTAATGTAACATTGCGTGTCAACTATCCTCAAATAAAAATAATAAAACTTTTTTTGTTTTTTTAATAAAAACACTGGCTGCAATTTCCTGAAATTTGTATTTAGTAAAAGAAACCTGTCCTACCGTTTTTGGGGAGAAAAAAATGAATTTTTACATTTGCTTTAGGGTGACTTTCCTGATATTCTGAGTTAAAATTTCACTGCCACAAAAAAGTGGACATTAAATGTTCCCTTTTATGAAAAATAAAACAATGGCTAAAGCACAGGTGACATGTAAGAAAACTGTTCACCAAGAGAAAGAAAAAAGTAACACAAGGGTGAACCTAAATGTAACCCATGGACTATGGGTAATATCGATGTGTCAATGATTAAGTTTGTCGCTGTGGGTGTGTGGGGGCAGGGAGTATATGAGAAATCTCTGTACCTTCTGCTCCATTTTGCTGTGAACCTAAAACTGTTTAGAACATATATATAATTGTAATATGCACACAGATGATATATAATGGCAAATTATGTATAAATACATAAATAGTTGTAACGGCAAAATATTTCTTCCCCTTAGAATATCAGCCAAAGTTGCTTCAAGTACGTATTTACTCATTTGAGGTTGCCAGGGGATGGAAATAAATGTCAACTGTTTGATCACTAAGTACATTATGTACTGATTATCGTCTCTGCACTCTCACATAAAATTAGATGGCTTAGTATGAATATTAGAACTTTCACGAGGACCTTTGGAGTACTTACTTGTGCCTCTGTAGCTACTGGAAAACTTCCCAAATAAGGACCTTCTTAGAAGTTTGGAACAGAACTTCAGACGCATATACCAACACATGCTTTGGCTTAACAGGAAAGTTCTTTACAAGCATGTGAAGCTGAGCAATTAAATTCTCCCCATAATGTCAAATACTGGATAATGGTGGAGGACTCATTCATTCCTGTATACGTTGTTGCAGTTAGAAAAAGAGATTCCATATGGGCTTATTTTTTTAAAACTTGGAAAGCCTTAAAACAAACAGAAGGGTGGTATACAGGGGTCAGGATTAACGTTAAAAAAAATGCAGAAAGACAGGAGAAAATAAATCCTCTCCTCCGAATGGAAATGCTTTATTTTGAATGATTCATGAAAGCAACTTCACGAACTGAGAAAAAAACACATTTAACTGACTTATTCCAAATATATTCTGAAACAATGTCATGTTTATTAAATAACATGCCCAAACGAAGATGGTGTTATGTTATTAAATGTAAAAAGAAAATGCCCATTACAAAAAGAAAGGTATAAGAATTAATTATTCAAGTTGTTAGTTCTCAAATATAAAATCAACGTTCCACACACTCAATGAACATTAAACTTGAAAACAAGGCACTATAGGTAATTTATCTTTAAGGAGAGATGTGAAATACTTAAACCATAAGTCATTAGGTATATGTACATATTAATGAAATACTTTCAATCAATGCTAAGGGCAAGTGTCATTTAATAGTGAACCAACACCAATTAAATGACATTTTGGTGTCTTTGTGGAAACGACATTTTCACAAACCCATGTCTCAGCACTGACACTTATGTATCTAGTTCTGTGCCCCCAATGATTTTAGGCAGTTTAATTTATTCCCAAAAAACCCCACAATCTTATGTTTGCTTTTAATAATTTTTATAAGGCAGTAGAGTAGATTTTCTGAAATCATATTTTTTTATTAGAATTGGCTCTGTAAACTAATGAGTAAAATACAAGCGGGCACACGGGTAAGATAGATTTTATACCCTTTAATTTTATTTTTCCTTTAGGAAAAGCAAAGTAACCTTCTTTCTGTACGTGTGCTCTGAACCTTTTGGGACTGATACAGATCCACGGAGGCCAAGCCTCAAATTAAATCATCCTGTTGCTAAAAGTTAATTAACAGTGTTAAGTACACAAAGTCATCATTACTAACGAAGGGCTGAAAGCTTAATACATATAATTGTGGAATTGCTGCTACCCACGTAACTGTTTGGGGCTTGGGGTTTTAGCAGGAAAAGATTCTTGCACTAAACAAGCAAGCTATGGTAAACAAGATGTACTGATTTCAACTACAATTTTTAAACTACCGCAATGTGGTTCAGTGTAGCTAATGTTATGCTTCTATCATAGCACTTAGGTTCAAGTTCTTTCTTCAAAGTCATCAGAATAACAGGGATTGAAGAGACTTTTGAACAATTGCCAGCTCTTGCTGTTGCTGTTTCAAGGAAGGAAATATTAAACATTTACATGCTATTTAGGTCATTGTTATATACACTTCAGCAAACAAAATACCCCAATGCTCACATCCCTCGTTAGTTCTTAATATTAAATATGCACTAAGTACTTACAACTTCCATCATAATTTTGTTTTGCAACTTGGTCATTTCTTCTCTAACTTCACTTTGTCCATCAGTAAGAAGATGTTCATGGTCCTTCTCTAAGTCCTGCATACTCTAAAACAAAAAGCCTAGTTTAGTTATAAACCACCACTTTTCATCTCACGCACTAAACATGTAAAAGCAAATTTCAAAACTAACATCTCTTAATATGCAAAGGATGCCCGTTATTTATTCCAAGTAAGATATTATACCTAATACATGGAGACCAAAATACCCACCTAAGAAATTTTTTAAATGTTGTGTTTGAGTCAAATATTATTAGTATAGAGGCACAACAGTAGTAGGCTCAAAACAACGGGTTAATAAACAGTTAAGGTCAAGGTGGAGGGAAAAAAAGAAAAAGACTGACAGTCCCACTGAATGAGATGCCATCATTTTAAAACTCTCTAATAAGCTTTCTAGACACCATGTAACAGTGCATTTATAATGACTCATAATCAATGTAGCATGATTCCACTGGAGGGAATAAAATGATCTGTGACACGACCTCTTTAAGTTATGAAAAACAAACATGTGCTAAATCTTTACTATTCACCCAACAAATAGTGATCTACTGCAGCCTACATAAAAAGTGCTGTGGAGGAATTTAAAAATGAATACACGATCTCTTCCTTCCTTATTCCAGTGAGAACAAAAAAACGTGTAAATAAAAACAACACAAAAACTTTATAACAATTAAGGTAACACAACTTGCCGTGACTATGTAGTGGAAAATAAGATTGATTCTGATTTAGTTGGCAAAAGAGTAAGATTTCGGTAGGTAAACGGAAGAGGCAATTGAAAGTATTCTAGAAACAAGGAAGTAATGGTGCGTTAGTTCAGAGAAAGCAACCAATCTGGAGGGGTGGGAGGAAAGGACGAACGTTAAGTATAAAACTACAAAGGGAGCCTTGTTATGGGGGAAGCAGGGCACAGACTTTGAATACCTGAGGGCCTAAAATGGGAAGCTAACGACAGGTTCTCAGGAGGGAAGGTCTATGCTTTGGAAGATCATATTGCAGAATGGTGAGGGATGGACTGGAGAAGAGAACTCAGATGAGGGTTTAGTAGCATAAGCAAGGAATGATGAGATCCTGAACTAGGGAGCAGCAGTTGGAATTCGAAGAAAGATACTAAGGTACCATTGCAGAGGTAAAGGACACCTCCCCTCTGCCCAACACACACCAAGAAAAAAGAGGAGGAATGTGCAGGATTCTACTGCCTCCTAAATAAGTATATATCTGCATGAAGAAGAGGTCTGTGTCACTGAGGACAGTTGGTCAATGTGCAAATATCACAGCAGATCATTCTCAATTCACAAACATTTGGTCCTCCTCTGGCTTTTTCATTCTGTTATATTGTATTTAGACCTTCTCTTATGATTTTAAGTTTGCATATAAAGTCATTATTAGTCATTAATATTCCAAAAGCAACTATGCCACAAAACACTCATGTAACGCATTTGGAAATAAAAGCAGTATTCATCAATTACCACTGCCTACTCATATTTAACAGAAACCGTCAATACAAGTAAAAGGCACGTAGAAGTGATTTATAGACTTCTTAGTTTCCACTATATATTTATTGCTGATCTCCTCCGAACTGATTGTTGCACAAAAAATTATGATTAAAGTGTTGATAAAGTACCACTTTTCTACACGATACATGTATTTCTAGGTAAAATCCCCAGCTTACAGTTCCCTGTTTTAAATGACTCCCACAAAAGTATTAATTAATCCCCAAAATCAAAACACATTTACCAATTATGTTAAATACAGAGCAATGAACTCCAAATGGAAAATGGTTAACGGTTCAGATGTACAACCTAACTGGGTTTTTTCCCCCACATAGATTCAGAAAGAAACAAACTATCTCCTACTTTTGTACACATGTTATGTCTTATAAGAATGTATTATGTTGCCAAATACCTCTAAGAATTGCACATATAAATTTTTAATTTTTTGCAGTCTCTGATTCTGAACAACTCTAGCTTGTTGAAGAACCTTTCGTTGCTCTTGAAACATTCTCTACAAATATAAAAGAAAAGGATGATAAAATGTGGGTGACATTTAATATTTAGAGAAACATAATTATACATCATGTTTAAAAGGAATATTCTTTCAATCAATACTTGTTAACATTTCCTGTTGTAACAACCTTTATGACCGAGTTTAGATAACTGTGTTCACCACTAATACACAAAAACAATACAATGATCCTACCTAGTAGTCATTAAGTAGGAAATTTTTTTTCTTGCCAATATGGAAAACAGGTTTTAACTCTTGATTTCAAAACCCACAAATGACCCTTCCAAGAATGTGTTTACTACAAGTAGTCAAAAATCTATACACTGATCCTTCCTAACAGTAGTTACAGAGGGGATATTCTTTTCTTAACAACGTTCAAAACATGTATTAATTCTTGGTCATTTCAGTATGTACACAGATGATCCCAGCCTTTCCGCTCCTTGACCTGATCTCCAACAACAATTTTGTCCTCTTCCCTACTTCAGTCACTCACTTACATAGTCACACCCTGGATTCTGTCATTCCCAATAACTGCAACATCTACATTATATTAATAAGAGCAAAAACTTATATAGGAGCTGTGTGCCAGGTACTGTTCTGAACCATTTTAAATAAACATTATATATGATCTCATTTAATCCTCAAAACAACTCTACGAGGCAGGTGCTTTTGTTATGTCTCCTTCCATAATAGGTGAGGAACCTGGGTGAGGCACAGGGATAAACAATTTGCCGCTGATTTCACAGCTAGTACCGGTCAACCAGGATTGGATCCCCAAAACTGGTTCCAGAGTCCAGGCTCTGGACCACTGTACTATACTGGTTCTCCATTTTTTCCCCCAATATTCAACCTCTACCTCCCTGTTTGTAGTTCTCTCCCTTTCTTACTATAGTCCAACACTCTTTCAGGATTAACATCCCATGGATCCTATGACTTTTCATTGCCCCTGATCCCCACCCTCATATTCTTCCTTTTCCTCCTTCCTGGCCTGAATGCCATGGTCAATCATTATACCTATGCCCTCGCACATGTACCTTACCCCCTTTTCACTCCGCCAATTTGCGTGGCTAAACCCCAACCCTGGAAAATCCAACTCTCCGGCTGCTCTGCCACAACCATGCAATGTGGTCTCACTTTAAATTCATGGTCACTATGACACCAACCTAAGTTAGACCCACAATGCTGCTTGGCAATGGCATTTCCCTAGTCCATTCACTGGCCTGCTCTCAGGAAACAATTCCAGGACTTCTTCTCTGCTCCCGAGAGGCAACACCTCCTCCACCACTCTAACTCTTAACTGGTGACCTTCCTGTATCCCTAAATAGACAGAAGCAATTCAGAGAGGACATTCAGTCTCCCACTGCTACATCTTCTACCCACCTTTACCCATCTGGGCTCATGGTCCCTACATTCTCTCCTGTGTTTTTGCATGACCTATTGCTACTTGAGACTTTGATACAATAAATAAATCAATTTTAAAGCCAAAGCTGATACCAACGGCTAGTTTTTCTTGTTGTTTCTGGGCTTTCTGCATGTCTACATTCCACTCCCGAAACAAAGTCAGAAACTGCTGAGAATATTTGAGATGAAGACTCTGCCTGTAAAACATAACAATGAGCACTGTCATAATTCATAAAGACATGAAAGAATTAACCGTATTCAAAACAAAATTGATTTGACACAATTTACACTACAAAAGGAGAAGGCAGTAATAGCATAACAGCAGCTGAAATAGCAGTCTCATGGGAAGCAGAAAGGTGACATGAACAATTTACTCTTATTCCAAAAGTATTGTTCCTAACTGACCAACATAAAAGCTATCTCACATGCCTTACCTCTTAAAAGCTAATGAGGATTTACTGTACTATCAGTTTTCCAGAAAAATTCATTTTATCTAAAAGCAGTTTACTTTTCATTTCTTCTTACTGAATAGCATATATGTTCTGGTATAAGTAGATTCATTCAATGAGGATATTATATCCATTTATCATAGATTTCCAAACAGGAATATTTCACTTAAATATATCCCCCGAACAATGTTTGTTTTTTTTTTTTTTGTTTTTTTTTTTTTTTTTTTTAAAGAACGGTGAACACAACTTACCTAAAATATGCAAATTATTTACAATATAAGATTAACCTTTTCTACATAACTGAATACAGTTAACTATCACAAGAATAATGGTTTAAGACATTTACCTGAAGTTCAGCTAGTGTAGGTCTAGAATGAATATAAATTAATGTTATAGGAAGAAAACTCAATTGTTATTTGAAAGGGAAGAAAGGTCATCTCTATTGGCTTCTAGGAAATACATCTCAGAATCTGTTAAGGAGTGAGGTTACAGAACTAAGGAATTTATCTGCTTAGAAAAAAAAAACAAGCAAAATATGTTTTTCACTGGAAAATTCAATATAATAGAATTTGTCTTAGGTTATTTGCGCCAATGAATACAAAGAAATGATACAAATGTCATCGTGACTCAAAAACAAAAACAAAAACAAAAACACTCCAACAACTTCACCTTTGTTCTTGTTGTAGTTTCCAAACATGCTCAATTCTTTCGTTAGTGATTTTGATAGAAGCTTTTGTACCCATTTCGAACATTTTTCTCTTTGTGAGAAGAGCCTGTTTAATGTCAACTGTATGGAAAATAGATATTCACTGAAATTTAAATGTTGAAAGTTATTTCGTTTTCATATATTCAAATCAGTACGGGTAAATGTTGCCTTGGCGATGTGCAAAGTACATTTACAATTTATAATACAGACATCATAAATGTCCAATCACTATGTTGTATACCTGGAACTAATATAATGTCGTATGTCAATTACACTTCAAAAAGCAAAGTAAGTAAAATAAAATTTATAATTCAGGCATCATTTCAAAAAGCAAGATTTGCTCACTATTTTCTGTAAAATCTTTCCAGTGCTAGTATCCCAATTCTAATTTTTCTAACTGCAGGTCACCTTTTAGTTTAGAGATAATGAAAAGGGCTTAATAATCAATATATTTTTCATTATCAAGATGTGTATAAAGAATCTCAAAGACAGACTTTAATTTCCTTCTGAAAATTTGCTAACAGGCACATTTTTCTAAACTTATAAAATATCCTCCAACTCAAGGGACACGTTTACATGGGTAAATGTCCTCCAACTCAAGGGATACATTTAGATGGGTTACCATTAGAATGCATTTTATAAAAAGCACGAAAGTATTTTCTTAAAAATGACCCTCAAAAAGGATAAAAATAATTATATCGCACATTAAAAAATTATTTTTCAAGCAATCTAGTGAGTGATGCTTTTAACTGCATTTTACTAACAGAGACAAAGGTCGTGGGTGTAAAATTCTAGTTTAAATAAATGAATTCAAAAACATTTAAAAAATATTTTCATGGAGCTTTTTATATAACACTTTCATCCATAAGTGCTGCATTTCACAGAATCTGAATACTTCAAATAACGCTTTGCAGAGCATATGATTTGACTTTATGGATCTACAGTCCATAGTTATTTTTCAGTAGTCATGAAGGATCTGCACTACAATAAAAATATTTTATACACCCAGAATCCATCTATAATAAGAAGTTTATTAGACAGCTCACAAAGCAAGCACTTTGTCGCCACCAAATAGAGCAAAGCCTTCAAAAGATACTTGCTTGTAAGGATGATCTCTATGGAGAGCCATATATTGACTCAGACTCTGCTAAGTGTACTGTCCTATAGTGCAGATGGTGTAAGTGACATCTGACAGAACAACATAAAATTTAGGAGTGTGGATATGATTAGACACTTCTCACTAGCTAGCAGAGTTATTTACTTTGCAACTACACAGTTTGTTAATGAAAAATAAAAAAAAAAAGAGTTATATTAGAGGATTCGATTTGTGCTGCTACTCCAAAGAGAAGCACACTGGAAAGTTATGAAAGGTAGCGAAATTAAGAAAATTTAAAATTGGCAATACACGTTGATACATCACCTAAGCTGTGCACAGAAAAGGCAGTATAAACTTTTCTCAACACAGTCTTACACAGTACATTAAGTGTACACGTGCATAAAATAATGGCATCATTCTTACCTCACGACTGTTAGTACCGTTTTCAGTTTTTCCACATCAACAGTTCAAAAGGTCAGTAAAGAAACTTACAAAGTTGAATCACACTATAAATACTGGTATAAAGTGCTCTATACTAGAACAAGGCATTAAAACCAGTCTTGGAATCCACTCACTAACATTCCCATTTATAAAAGTTGTATGGATTAAACAATTGTTTTGACTGCAAATATCACTTAAGCATACCTCCAAGCCTTTCCAGCATCTTCTGTACTTCATTCCTGTGAAGAAGTTACATGGAACATTATTGAGTAAGGATAAGCAAAGATCATATTTGCTTTGGAGGAAATGTGTCATTCTAGGATTTTATGGAGAATAATTGTATGAGCCATGTTGCCTAGAGCTGGCAGGTGATAACACTATGAAGACATTACCCCACATCGTCCTCAAATGTTCCTGCAGAAGGACTGCTCTCCCCGGGCTTATCCGGTACTGGATTGTTTCCTGCATTGAAATAAAAGTGGAAAGCATTTTAAAAGGAAGTATGGTATTCTGATCAGTTTTCAGGGGGCGGTAGCCTCGCCGTGTGGAGTTTTTTAGGCCTCTTGCAAGCAAAAGTCTTTACGGCAGACATATGAAAGGAAGGAACCACGTATGCACAAGGTCAGATGAAACTGGATGGGGGACGAGGACCATGCTCTGGAGACGGTGTTGCAAACCTTTCAGGGTTAAGGTCAGACTACACCACCCGGCACGTGTGAGACATTCTGGAAAGAGCAACTGCGAGCGAGCAGAAGTGCTGCTATCTAAGCTTCTGTAATCCTGGTCTGGGATGGGAGGATCGAGTGGGCAACGTCCGGTACATGAAACCGCTTTACACACACACACGTGTTTTACTGCTTACAATGCCAAGGACTCAGAAGCAGCGACCTGCCCCGCGGGTGGTATCTACAGGCGCTGCATCTGCAAAGGTGTCAGATAGAGTGTACCTTCAGGAACAGCCTCCGGCCCACTCAGGTCTCTTCTCTCTTGTCCCCAAAAGTCATTGGCTGCCATACCCGGAGCCTCCACCGGGGCCTTCGCAGCTCTCCTCAGGCGCTTCCTCCGAGGTGGCTCCATCCCAAGGTGTCTTCCCAGGTACAGACAGCTCTCCTGCACCTTGTGAGTGCAAACACGCGTGAAAGAAATGGGGACATGGTCAATGAGCGATGCCAGGCAAGGGTCCTCTGCGCAGATCAGAGCATGAGCGCCCTCGTTGTCTCTCGTTGGGCCAGGAGGGGACAAAGACAATGGTGACAGCAGACCCCTGCCCCCCGTGGCTGTGACCCCCTCTCCCTGGCTGCGACCTGCCCCAGGACACCTGAGTGTCAGGACCCTCTGCCAGATTCTTGCCCCTATGTTGGCACAGCGGCTGTCCCCTGCTCTCGGTCCCCAAGGGACAACGTGCTGGTCTGGAGGCCTAAACTTGGCCGTGACCAAAAGAAGTGTCCCCTCCAAATGGATGGGGAAGAAACCGTTCTGCACCTGTCCGGGGACAGTCAGGTCAGGGGTCTCCTCGACATGCCATCTGGACCCCAGGACAACCAAGCAGTCCTGCAGGGCGACCGGCTGGGCAGGAGGGACAGACGCAGATGCTGCCTCCTCACCAGGTGTGGCCCTGTCCTGAAGAGGGGAACGTCGGGCTCGCTTCCCATCCTGCAGACCCTGCCAGCCCTGCCCTCGAGAGCCTCATCCTGTCCTGTCCTTGTCCTGTCCTGTCGTGTCCTGTCGGAGCCCCGGAGGAATCCGTGGGGACATCACTTCAGAGGTCAGCTCAGCTGCCGCCACCCCCCACTGTCCTTGGGGGCCTTGTCCTCGTCCTATCCTAACCTGTTCTCGTCCTGTATTGTCCCGTCGGATTCCCATAGGACTCCGTGGGGACATCAACATAGAGGTCAGTACAGCCGCTGCCACCATGCACTGCCCTCGGGGGCCTTGTCTTGTCCTGTCCTGTCCTATCGGAGGCCCAAAGGACTCCATGGGAACATCACCGCAGAGGTCAGCTCAGCTGCCGCCTCCACTCACTGTTCTCGCGGGCCGTGTCCTGTCCTGTCCTGTCCAGTGGGAGCCCCGGTGGGATATCTGTGGGGATATCATGCAGAAGTCCATAGAGCTGCCACCTCTATACACTGCTCTCAGGGACCTTGACCTGTCCTGTTCTGTCCTATTGGAGCCCTGAAGGACTCCGTGGGGACATCACCTCAGAGGTCGGCCCAGCCACCGCCACCCCACTGCCCTCGGGTTCTCAACCTGTCCTGTCCTGTTCTCTTGGAGCCCCGGAGGACTCCATGGAGACACCCCTCAGAGTTCAGCCCAGGCACCACCATGCCACATGCCTTCGGGGTCTCGCCCTGCCCTGCCCTGTTCTCTTGGCCCCCTGGAGGACTCCGTGGACATCACCTCAGAGGTCAGCCCAGCCACCACCACCCACTGCCCTCGGGGTCTCAACCTGTCCTATCCTGTCCTGTTCTCTGGGAACCCCGGAGGACTCCGTGGGGACATCACTTCAGAGGCCAGCCCAGCCACCGCCACCCCACTGCCCTCAGGGTCTCGTCCTGCCCTGTGCTGTTCTCTTGGAGCCCCGAGGACTCCGTGGGGACACCAACTCAGAGGTCAGCCCAGGCACCACCACCGTGCCACACTGCCCTCGGGGGCCTCATCCTCCCCCTATCCTGTCATGTCCTGTCAGAGACCAGAGGACTCCCTGGAGACATCACCTCAGAGGTCAGCCCAGCCACCGCCACCCCACCCTGCCCTCAGGGGCCTCGTCCTCTTCCTGTCCTGTCATGTCCTGTTGGAGACCGGAGGACTCCGTGGGGAAACCAACTCAGAGGTCAGCCCAGACACAGCCATCCCACAGTGCCCTCTGGGGCCTTGTACTCATCTTGTCCTGTCCTGTCTTGTTGGAATGCCAGAGGACTCCGTGGGGACATCACCTGAGAGGTCAGCCCAGCCCCTGCCACCCCACACTGACCTCAGGGGCCTCGTTCTCATGCCTTCCCCTCCTGTCCTATCATGTCCTGTGGAGCCCCAGAGGACTCCGTGGGGACACCACCTCAGAGGTCAGCCCAGCTACCACCACCCCACTGTCCTTGGGGTCTCATCCTACCCTGTCCTCTCCTGTCCTGTCCTCTCCTGTCCTGTCAGAGCCACAGAGGAGTCCACGGAGACATCACCTCAGAGGTCAGTCCAGCCGCCACCATCCCACATTGCCCTCGGTGGCCTCGACCTGTCCTGTCCTGTCGTGGCCTGTCACAGCCCAGAGGTCTCCGTAGGGACATCACCCCAGAGGTCAGCCCAGCTGATGCCACCCCGCAGGACCCTTGGGGGCCTCGTCCTGTCTTCTACTGTCCTGTCCTGTCCTGTCCTGTCACAGCTCCAGTGGACGCCATGGGGACATCACCACAGAGGTCAGCCAAGCCGCTGCCGCCCCACACCCTGGTCCCCTCATGGCTGAGAAGGCACCCCCCCGCCACCTCCCATGGCAAGACAGGACTACCGGGCCCGCCTCCCCACCCGCCTGGCCTCCCTGAGGGTCTTCCCTATGCCCCACCCTCATCCTCTGTCTTTCTGTCCCTCCCTCCACCCCTCCACAGGCACAGCGACCTCCACACGGAGTCCTCTGTGAAGCTCCTCTGAGGGCCTCGCGATGGCGACGAGCTAGCCAGCCGGGCCTGGGCAGGAGCGTCGCTGATTGGTTGGCTAGGTGCACGTGACGGGGGGCGGGACCTTCGCCGAGACACGCCCCCTGGGGGGACGGCCCAGGACCTTGGCGTCGGCGCCAAGGGTGGAGGCCAGGGCTCGGGGTTTCCCGTTCTACCGCCGAGGACGTTTCGCAGGCCATCTTCCTGGGAAATCACAAAAGGACACCAGAGTGGGCGACAGGTGCACAAGCCTCCACCTTCCCGATGTGGGGGAATTAAGACATTATGCTCAGTGAAATATGCTAGTCACAGAAGGACAAATGGTGTACGTATGAGGTACCCAAATTCATAGAGAAAGGGAGTAAAGTGGTGGTTGCCAGGGGGTGGGAGGAGGAGGGAATGGGCAATAGGTGTTTCATGGGTTCAGAGTTTCAGCCCGCAAAGATGAAAAAGGTTGAGAGATGGATGGCAGTGATGGTTGTACAATGGGAATGTACTTAATGCCACTGAGCTGTACACCTACAAATGGCTGAACAGGTACAATTTGCATTGTTTCTATTTTATTGCGATAAAAAGGCAGAGGGAAACGCTGCTGTAAAGACTGATATCTAGCTCCACAAAACTGTAAGCAAGTCATCCTACCCAGTGGAAGAAAGGTCATAACACCCACATAGATAAATGTGGTGGGAAAGAAAATTGCATTGGCCAATGAGCATAAAAAAGAGCTCATTCTTCTTAGTGTGGGAGAAATGCTGAAGAGGATTACCACGGCCACCACCACCGCCACCGCCACCGCAAACGCCACCAGCACGGACACCATCCCCATCCTCCCCCCACCACCACCCTTCCCCAGCCAATTGTAATCTGATTATACCCAGTATTGGTGCGTATATGGAACAATCAGAACCCAACCTGCTGGTGGAGTCACATACGTTGGAAATAATTTTGCTCTACTGAATACTCAGCTAGCCTATGACCTAGGAATAGGTCACTAACTGCTTTAACCTCTTTGGCTCCTTCCGACGCTGCAAAGCATATTGCACGGATGCCAGGCATTGGAATATTTCTAGTATCACTGCTTTTTAGGGCTCTAAAGTGGAAAGTATCCACGTGTCCATGGACAGGAAAATGGATGAACGAACCGAGGAGTGGTTCCGCAACGGTGTGTGCTACCACAGGCAAAATGAAAGCACTGTGGCTCCACAGAATAGTATAGTCACTGTTAGGACACAGTGTTGGGTGAGAAAGAATGTGGCGGAATACTACGCACAACGCGATACAGTTTATTGTAATACCCAGGCAACGCACCAGGAAGCAAGGATATTCAAGGATACACACACGGGTCTTCCACAAAACCAAACAAAACCAAAAGCGGTAGAAAAGGGAGGGGGGTGGTTTACACAGAACACTCAGGAGGATGGCCATTCCTCTGCAAGCGGAAGCAGTGGGTGGAAAGGGCCCCGGGAGGAGACGGAGTAGGAATTGTTAAATTCCCCCACATCGGGAAGGTGCACCTGTCGCCCACTCCCGTGTCCTTTTGTGATTTCCCAGGAAGATGGCCTGCGAAACGTCCTCGGCGGTAGAACGGGAAACCCCGAGCCCTGGCCTCCACCCTTGGCGCCGACGCCAAGGTCCTGGGCAGTCCCCCCAGGGGGCGTGTCTCGGCGAAGGTCCCGCCCCCCGTCACGTGCACCTAGCCAACCAATCAGCGACACTCCTGCCCAGGCACGGCTGGGCAGTTCGTTGCCCTCCCGAGGCTCTCGGAGGAGCTTCGCAGAGGACTCGGTGTGGAGGTCGCCGTGCAGGTAGAGGGATGGAGGGAGGGACAGAGAGACAGAAGATGAGGGTGGGGCATAGGGACCCTTAGGGAGGCCAGGCGGGTGGGGAGGCGGGTCTGGTGACTCTGTCTGGCCATGGGAGGTGGGCGGGGGCGTCTCTTCAGCCACGAGGGGACCAGGGTGTGGGGCGGCAGTTGCTTGGCTGACCTCTGAGGTGATCCCATGGAGTCCTTGAGGACTGTGACAGGACAGGACGAGGACGAGGCCCCCGAGGGCAATGTGGGGTGGCGGCGGCTGGGCTGACTTCTGAGGTGACGTCTCCGAGGCATCCCCCGGGGCTCCGGCAGGACAGGACAGGACAGGACAAGACCCTGTGGGCAGTGTGGGGTTGTGGCAACTGAGCTGGTATCTGAGGTGATGGCCCCACGGAGTCCTTGGGGGCTCCAACAGGACAGAAGACAGGACAGGACGAGGCCCCCGAGGGCTCATGGGATGGGGGCGGCTGGGCTGACCTATGAGGTGATGTCCCGCCCAGAGTCCTCCCGGGCTCTGTCAGGACAGGACAGGACACGACAGGACAGGACAGGACAGGTCGAGGCCCCCAAGGGCAGCATGCGGTGGCGGCGGCTGGGCTGACCTCTGAGATGATTTCCCCATGTAGTCCACTTTTTTTTTGGGGGGGGGGTTCCAGTCATCTGTGGATGGACACTTTGTTTCCACGTTTATCTATTGTGAAAGTGCTGTATGAGCACAGGTACACAAATATCTTTCTGACACTCTGTATCTGTTTGATTCTCTTCTTTCACGTCTTTTGGGTATATACCTAGCCATGGAATTGATGGATTGTATGGTAGCTCTATTGCTTAGTTTTTGAGGTTCTTCCATACTGTTTTCCATAGTAACCGTACCAGTTTCCAATCCTACCAACAATGGGGAATTGTTCCTGTTTCTCCACATCCATGCCAACACTTGTTATTCCAGGTTTTTTGGTCTTTGTTTTGTTTTTGTATATTGTTTGCTTGATAATGGGCATCCAAATGAGTGTGAAGTGCTGTCTCCTTGTGGTTTTGATTTGCATTTCAGTTATTATTAGTTATGTTGAGCCTCTTTTCATGTGCTTATCGCCATTTGTATACTTTCTTTGGAGAAATGTCCATTCCAGTCCTTTGACAATTTTTTAATCAGATGACCTTTGCTGTAGTTGCGGTGGTGGTTGTGGTTGATTTGCGGGACCTCTTTATATGTTCAGCATTTTAATCTCTTATCAGAGAGATTGTTTGCAATCATTGTTATCAATTCCATGGATTGCCTGAACACTTTGTTGAGAATGTCCTTTGATGCCCAAATGTTTTAAATTTTGATGTTGTCCAATTCATCTATTTGTTTCCTTGCCTCCTGGGCCTTTGCAGATAAAATTGTCTGAACCCTAAGGTCATAAAAGTTTTCTCCTATGTTTTCTTATAGATGTTTTAAGGTGTGATCTTGCATTTTTTTAGTCTTTGATCATGTTGAATTGATCTTTGTGCTTGCTCTCAGGTAGTGATCTAATTTCTTTTTTCCTCCCATGAAAAAATAATTGTACCACCCTCATTTATTGAATGGCACACACTTCCCCACTATCAGCTATGCCATGTCTATCATATGTCAAGTTTCACTCTGTCCCTGATTCCGCTTCCCTATCCTGGTCCACCAGTCATTTCATTTATCCTGTGCCGAAAACCACAGCTTGGAGTAGAATGAAGACTCTAAGCCAGAGCTGTCCAACTCTGAATCCTCAAATATTAGCTGATACTAGGGTGCCTAAGATCCTTCGGTGAATTCCTCAGAGCCTCCACAAGAGGGTCTACCCTATGTATGAGAACCCTTAGCATCTGGACTCGTTTAACTTCCCTTTTATCCACTCCATCCTGAGCTTCTTGCAGTTTCCTCAAGCACACCATTGCTGTTTCACCACTGGGCCTTTGAACAAGCTCAGTCGACTTCTCTGTCAAGTCTTGGTTGGCACTCCTTCCTTTGCCTGATACTGTGATTTGTGCTGCCTGTCTCCTCTCACTACACTGTAATCCAATCATATGTGTGCTAATGAGACTTTACTATTGTGCCTCACCTTGATCATGCTGGAAACCTGTATGATTCGACCGAGCAGATTTGAAACTTACAATTCAAATTGGTTACTGTTTGCCCGCAAATAAAAACAACATTTCTGCAAGCTTTACTGCCCTTCGAAAGTATACATACCCATAGCTCATTTAATCATCTTAATAACCCTCTGGAAGATGAATTAGTGTAAGGCCAGTTTATAATTTAAGAGGATGAGGATCAAAGAGCACAAATGTTTACCCCAGTTTGTAGAGCTTCACAGTAGAGCTAGGACCAGACCTTTGGTATTTTGCCCCACTGCTCTCCCCTGGCCCGCACCTGTGACCGTTTTGGGTTACTTTGCTGCTCTGGAAATAAACCTCATCTTCAGCTGTAAATCATGATCTCTAGCAGTGTTTGTGTCTTTGAAGAGTGTGACCACAGATGTGGGAGTCCTTTAAAAAGTTGTCGGTTTCAATGTAAATTTCAAAACAAGTTACTTGAGGAAGGTACTATCTTTAACATTTTGGAATGCACCTAAACGTCATGAAATGATAAACCCATTGAAGAGTTCATGGACACCAGACCAGGTGAAAAGACAAAGGGGCTATCCTCGATAGAGCAAAGATCAGCAGCAGTTCAGCAACCTGAAAGTAGTGTGCATCCAAATTTTCAGGGACATTCTGATTCTTTATGGCTAGCACGAGGACAGGAATCTGGATTTGTAAGAAGCTACCACAAGGGATTTGGATAATTAATAAATACAATGTAACATAAGTGCTATGGCAGGCCGTGCATCTACCTAAGCATTCTACCCTTCATCCTTTCATCCTTGCTAACAGAACCTTGACCCCATTATGTGTAGAGGTGAGCACGTGGCCCAGTCCAGCCCCTGGGCTGGCCATGATACGTGTCCCAGATGACACTGGTGGCATTCCTAGGAAAGCTTCATGAACTGGAAAGATGCAGCTGGCTTCCCCCTTTGATCTTTACCCTTTGTCCTGCCAGCGATATAGATACAATGCTTGTGACCTTGGAGACAAAAGCCACATTTAAGGACAGAGGGGCAAGAAAAGAGAAGATCCTGGCTCCTTGTGTAGCACCAGCCCTGAGAACAGTGTATTCCTACTGCATGTTAACCGGAATAAGTGAACCTCCTATGTGTCTAAGCCACTATTTGAAATGCAGTCAATTGCAATTCATAATGATAGAACAGTGCATACCTGAAATTTATTTTTACCCAACTTGCATCAGGTGTGGTACACTATTACTGTGACATTTAAACCCAAACATGTATAACTCCAAACTAGTTCGTTTATTTCTCCTGTAACGTTACCGGGAAAGTCAGTATGTCCTCATGGTGAGCATTATCCATGCACTTCTACAGGGACCCAGGCTGTCAGAAAGTCTGCCACATCCAACATGTGACTTCCACGGGTGCCCTGGACGTGGCCTCCTTTGCAGTTTGCTAGAAGGGGAAAAGGGCACGGAGGTGTGCCAGGTACGGGGATTTTTTTTTTTTTTTTTATGAGTTAGGCCTGGCAGTGGCACACACCATTTCCACTGACACCTCATTGCCTACATCTCAGTCACACGGTCACATCTAACAGCAAGGAAAGCTGGGAAATGATGCCTACACAGGGGCCCAGGAAGACGAGGAGAGCCAGGACTTAGGTGGGGAGCTGGAAGCCCCCGCAATCTATGCCTTTCTAAAATTAATGTAAAACTTGACTGCATTGGGTTTTCTTAAAGGGAAACTCACAAAAATCCTAGAAGCATGAACTGAAAGTCCAGCATGAAATTAAACGAGGCCTTCCCACTTACAGACTGTGAGACAAAGTCCAGCATGAAATTAAACGAAGCCTTCCCACTTACAGACTGTGAGACTTTGAGCTAATTTCTTGACCTCCCTAAGCCTCAGTGACTTTCTTACTATCTTAAAGGCATAACAGCAGTATTGTTCTCATAGTATTTTGGATGAAATTAAGTGAAATAATGCATAAAAAATCTTATGGGCACTCAATAATATAAAGCAAGCACTCAAATATTGATAACAGCACAATAATATTAATGTTTATAATTAGTTATACCACAATTGTGATTATATTATAATAATTTTTATATTGTCATTATTATGGCCACATTTTTAGCCACTGGTATACAATTTCCTGAACATCAAACATTGACTGCAAACTAGTGCCTGCTATATATTTCAGAGCCTAAAAAATGAATGTTTTGATCATCAAGATTAAATATAACATTAAAAAATTTGGGATGGGAAATATAATATATTTCAAGTATATGAATTATTTAGGGTGTGTCAAAATGTCACAGGGCATTTTTATTCTTTTTATAAAAGTTTATTTATTTATTTTGAGAGACAGAGCACGAGCAGGGGAGGGGCAGAGAGACAGAGAGAGCGAGAGAGACATTGAAGGAGGGAAACCCAAGCAGGCTCTGCACTGTCAGCATGAGCCCGATGCTGTGCTCAAACTCACGAACTGTGAGATCATCATCTGAGCCAAAATCAAGAGTCCGACACTTAACTGACTGAGCCACCCAGGTGCCCCTCTCGCAACTTCTTATTACCATTGCAAGTTCCTTCTTTTCAAATGAGCCCTCACATGATGGCGTTTCTCAAGACTTGATTTTACTCGGTTCTTTTCTCAATTTATACCCTTTCCCTAAATGTTTCCATATAGGTCCATGGTTTTGATTACCATTTACATCATAGTTTCTCAAAGTGTGGTGCGTGGGATCACCTATGTCAAAATCACAGAAAGGAGAGTGTTAGAGTCCAGATTCCTTGGGTCTATCCAAGGCCTGCCCAATCAAATATGTGGGTGGGCACTGGGAATCTGCATTTTATTTTATTTTTATTTTTTTATGTTTATTTACTTTTGAGAGAGAGAGAGAGAGTGAGTGGGGGAGAGGCAGAGAGAGAGAAGGAGACACAGAATCTGAGGCAGGTTCCAGGCCCTGAGCTGTCAGCACAGAGCCCGACGCGGGGCTCGAACCCACGAACTGTGAGATCATGACCTGAGCCAAAGTCAGACGCTTAAACTGACTGAGCCACCCAGGCGCCCCTGGGAATCTGCATTTTAAATAAATTCTCCAGGTTGCTCTCAACCCCACTGAAGTTGGAACCACCGTTATTTGTCAAGGAGGACCTGACTGTCATTAACAATGGCAGCTCAACATCTCCATCTTGTGGCTTCCTAACACCATTGTCATTGTTTTGCAAATGCAGTCCATGGATGTTAGGAAACTATTAAAAATCTGAAAAACAGAAAAGAAATAGGAACAAAGGACATTAGCGGAGTATGTGCTCCACGAATAACCAAGATTGAGTTATAACATCTTTTGACTTTTCCAACACCAAACTTGAACTTATCTGTATTAAACTTTTAAGGGGAAGTCAAACTGATGCATTTCAATTGTCATCCGACTACACGAAAACACAGGTATTGGATGGCTGCTATCTATAGATCATTACACCACGTTTTGGTTTCATACAGTGATGCCAAGAGGATTTCATGAATTATCAAGTTATCCTTCTAGAGCTTAGCTAATAAGGAACATGCCACTTTCCAAAAATAATTTAATATGGGGCACTCTTAGTTAAATTCAGTTCTACTGTTAAGTCTTTCTTCTAATTATAAAAGCAATAAACATTCATGGTAAAATAATTTTTAGAAAATATAAAATTTATGAAGGAAATGAAATTCATACTTTATTCCACCACTCCGATATACCGTACAATTCGAAATTGGGGGATACTATTTGCTTTTGTCCTTCTCCCTTCCCCTCTCTCCCTCTCTCTCTTCCCCTATACTCTTTCCATTTGACATTTCGCTTTTTTGTACCTGCCTTACTTTCTACAAGCTCTGTATTTTTTTTTTCTGTTTTTAATCACACATTTTACTTCTTTCATCTAAGATTTGGAAGCAAAGCTTCAATATTTTATTCAGTCTGATCACACTTTCATACTGCCTACTTCAAGTAACAGGTTAATGCTAAGCCAATGATTTATGTTTTACTTGCAATTCTCTTCCTTATAATGCTCAGCATTTCACTGGCGCTTGTAAGCACACCAGTGTGTTGGGTGAGGGATGACTGATGATGACCATTCAATGGGGTAAGGATAGTCTCTTTAACAAGTGCCTCTGGGACAATGGTGCATCCATGTACAAATGAATGAAGTTGGACACTATAGTCACACCATACACAAAAAGCCTAAATATAACAGCTAAAATTTTTAAATTCTTAGAATAAAACAGAGGAGTAAACCTTCATGACCTTGGATTTCTTAAATATTAGACCAAAAGCAACAAACAAACAAAAAATAGGTAGGCTGGCCTTCATCAAAATGAAAATGTTTTTGCATTAAAAGACACTATCGACAGAAATGATATCCTACAAGATGGGAGGGAACATTGGCAAATTATATGTCTAGTGGGAGTCTAGTAACCAGAGTATATAAAGAACCCTTACAACTCCAACCAAATGACCAAACAAACAGCAAAAATGGGAAAGGGATCTGAATACATATTTCTCCAAGGAAGATATACAAATGGCCATCAGTCACATGATAATATGCTCAACATAATTAGTCATTAGGAATTGGAAATCAAAACCTAACAATAGCTGTTAACACCCACTAGGGTGTCTAAAACTAAGGTTCAGGGGGAAGGGAAAAATAACAAAATTGCTGTTGAGAATGTGGAGAAATTGGAAGCCTTATACACACACTGCTGGTGGGAATTTAAAGTGGCACAGCCACTGTTGAAAACAGCTTGGTGGTTCCTCAAAAGCTTAAACATATAATTAGCATATGATTCAGCAATTCTGCTCCTAGAGGTATATACCACCCTCCATTTAAAACAGGCATTCCAGGGGCGCCTGGGTGGCGCAGTCGGTTAAGCGTCCGACTTCAGCCCGGTCACGATCTTGCGGTGCGTGAGTTCGAGCCCCGCATCGGGCTCTGGGCTGATGGCTCAGAGCCTGGAGCCTGTTTCCGATTCTGTGTCTCCCTCTCTCTCTGCCCCTCCCCCGTTCATGCTCTGTCTCTCTCTGTCCCAAAAATAAATAAAAACGTTGAAAAAAAAATTAAAAAAAATAAAATAAAATAAAACAGGCATTCCAAAAACGCATGAACATGTATGTTCATAGTAGCACTATTCAAAACAGCCCAAAGTGGAAGCAACTCAATCCTCTATCAACAGATGAATGGGTAAACATAAGGTGGAATATCCATAAAGCAGAATATTATGCAGACATTAAAAGGAACGTTGCAATGTAGATGAACCTTAAAATCATCATTCTTTTTTTTTAATATTTATTTATTTATTTATTTTTATCTTTTTTTTATATATGAAATTTATTGACAAATTGGTTTCCATACAACACCCAGTGCTCATCCCAAAAGGTGCCCTCCTCAATACCCATCACCCACCCTCCCCTCCCTCCCACCCCCCATCAGTAAGCTAGACCACACTATGTGTGGTTCGACTCATATGAAATATTCAAAATAAGACAACCCATAAAGACAGAAAGTAGAGTTGTGGTTGCCAGGAGGTAGGGGCAGGTGGGAATGAGGTGTGGCTGGGTATAAGGTGGGTATAAGATTTCCTTTAGAACTTCTGAAAATGTTTTGTTAAGAAGATAGAGGTCATGATTTCACAACATTGAAAATTTACCTAATGCCGTCGAATAGTATACTTTAAAATGTGACAATGGAATATTAACTGGCCATCAAAAAAAAGATGACACCTTGACATTTGCAGTGACGTGGTTGGAGTTAGAATGTATTATGCTAAGCGAAATAAGTTAGAGAAAGATAAATACCATATGATTTTTCCACTAATATGTGGAATTTACAAAACAAAACAGATGAACATATGGGAAGGGAGGCAGAAGAGAAGAAAGGGAAACAAACCACAAGAGACTCTGAACGATAGAGAACAAACTGAGGGTTGATGGAGAGAGGTGGGTGGGAGATGGGCTGGATGGGTGATGGATATTAGGGAGGGCACTTGTTACGATGAGCACCGGGTGTTGTATGGAAGTGATGAATCACTGAATTCTACTTCTGAAACAAACATTGCCCTGTATATTAACTAACTAAAATATATTTAAAAAAAAAACTAAACTAAAAATAAAACTAAAAAATAATAAATAAATAAATATATTAATTTCAATTCAATAAAATATTTTAAATTTTTAATGAAAAAATAATGCTTTTTAACACCAATGCTACAGTGTATGTTAACTAACTTGATTTAATTTTTCAAAAATAATGCTCTTGAGGCCACTTTAATAAAATATTCAAGTATTTTGAAAAAGACTAAGCAGTCTATTTTTTTTTCCCTTCTTTAAAATTTTTTAAGCGTTTCTTTATTTTTGAGTGTGAGAGAGACACAGGGGAGGGCAGAGAGAGAGGGAGACACAGAATCTGAAGCAGGCTCCAGGCTCTGAGCTGTCCGCACAGAGCCCAACATGGGGCTCAAACTCACCAACTGTGAGATCATGACCTGAGCCGAAATTGCATGCTTAACTGACTGAGCCACCCAGGCGCCCCTTAGCAGTCTATTTTAATGCATTCATTTAAAAATAATATTCAGCTCATTATTGCTTACATGTAAATACGGTTTTTGAAAAAATTACTATATTTTTGAAAACAAACAAACAAAAGTACTAAAAGTATGGCATTGTTTTACATCTTTGCAAGTCTATTCAATACCTACCTGAATAGGAAAGGCCTCGATTTTCTTACCTGCCTCTTCACCTCTTACAGTCTGTTGTTTCAGTGGAAGGCAACCAAGAAATCCAGATTCACTGATACTGAGTAGGGAGAGGAAGACCTCACTGGCCCTCCAGCAGGTTCTCAGGGACCCCCCTCCCCACCAGGGTTCCAGAATGACCACCGGGCACTGCTGACGTCCAGTGTTCTTTCATAAAGTTTAATCAACCCTTTGAGAGCAGAGACACTATGAGCTGATTTGACAAAAATGGACACTAGGGAACAGAGACCTTAGGGCACAATGTGAAAGTCACACAGCTGAGGAGAGGCAGAGCTGAGACTCAAACCCACATCCGTCTTTCAGAAAGTATCTCTGATTTGAGAAGATCGACCATGAATGCACCCCGCTATTTTCCCTCCCCCAAAACTACATAGGCTACACCGGGGGGGGTGTCTTGATATCTCTCTCCCACTCCTCTACACTAAGAACATGTTGAAAGCCTTTATTTAGTTGGCACACTGTTATATAAAAGTCCAGCTTGCCCTTCTCTTGTGGATTGCATGCGGGATGGGAGGGCTTTGTCTTGCTTCAGAATCTGGGGTCCAGGGCTGTGCTGGGCCATCTGTGTCTGTGTCTGGATCCGTCACCTCATGAGGGCTGATTTGGGGCATCACTCGCCAAATCAGCATTCAGTGACATCATGTTGGTGGCTTAAAGTCGGCCATAGTGGGAGTATTTACATCATGGAAATAGGAAAACCCTGGAAATCGGAACTGCACTCTCCCTTCCCAAAGATCTGTTTCCAGCACATCACTGCCCAAGACTGGCCACAGAAGAATCACCTAGAATTCATTAATAGGAGGAAAAGCTGCACCACAGGGCAGCTCTGTCCCCTAAAATAAATGACTATGAGAGAAGAAGTATGTGCTGTGTGCCCTGATGACAGGAGCCCTATCTCTGAGCATAGTATTCTTTGGCAGTGTGGTTGCAGCAGTACATGCTGAGCCCAGATTCCAAATGTGAGAGGTTCATCTCCACCTCCCTAATGTCCTAGATCAAGGACATTTGTGGAAGTTGTCTCTCTTCTCAGGAACCACTGGTGTCCTGAAAACCCTGTCAATACACATTTGTCCAAGTGTTGACTCAGGGTCATTTGGTCCTGCTGCAACCTGAGTTTCTAGTTTGCCTTCCTCTGACCCCCAGGTCCTTTATCCTCACATGTTTTCTCCTCTTGGGTCATTTTAAATTGAGTGACAGTCCTTGGATCCCACCTACACAAATGCACCTGGCCTCATGTGTCCTGGAAGGTTGAAAGGAGGTTCTTAACAGGACTTGGATCCTAAGTGTGGGGCGTGTGTGTGTCTGTGTGTGTGTCTGTGTGTGTAAAGCTGTTATCTTTCTACTTTATTTCCTCTCTAATCCATTTTGTGAAAACTCCCCTGCCCTCAATGCCTTTTCCATGAGAACATCGAGTACTGTCTCTAATATTTTATTCATTCATTCATTCATTCATTCATTGGATTGGTCAGGGTGTAACTGACTGAGAGTGAAATCAACGCTCTGCATCTGAGGATGTATTAGTACTTCCTGGTTTCCATAGAAAGCTAACATCAGGGAGAACATTTTGATGATATTCTGGTTTCCATGACAACTGGGGTAAGCCATTCCTTCCTGGAGACAGAAACATTTAACAAGGATATTTACAGACTGGAGAGATGGAGTAACTGTAGAAACATCGAGACTAGTCGGTGTCTGCTATCAATGTGAGTTGTGTGTGTGTGTGTGTGTGTGTGTGTGTGTGTGCATTGCCAGCGTGTGGTCTTTAGTTGGACATTGAGAGCTCTAATCTCTCCTGTTTTATAAGAGAGGATGGCAGCTCCTCTTGTGAAGGGCTAGGGTGATTGAATAACCTGTCATACCTCAGTCCCATTTTACTGTCCTAAGGTGACACCACTGCACGAGGGAATTGTTACCTGAGTACTTGAAAGCAGAGGTCCCCAAGGATTTCTCATCATGTACCTCTGCTTAACGATTGTCCCATGAACCCTTAAGATGTAAGTTTACTCATTTACAACTACTTATAGTAAAATTATTGTGTGCATAAAATGAGAGAAAATTTGAAGTCAGTAAATGAGGGAAATGGGTAGGGTTGGGAGATCTAATGTTACTTTGTGTAACCTAGAGGATAATATTGTGAGTATTATCACACAATGAGTAGCTCATACACACACACAAACTAAGAAGCATGTCTAAAAGACAAAGTGTGAGCCCAAGCTCTGAGGTCTCCTCCTCAGATCATGGCTTCTCAGAAGCACCATATCTTCCCTTGGTTTTTCTAGAACTACAAGTGCCCACTCTTCCTATCATGGCACTCTTGTCTCATTGCTCCCTTTTTGACTTTCTTTTTTTTTCCTTTTTGGTCTCTAAAGAATTCTATCAAGCTGTCTCTAATTAAAATAATAAGAGAATATTGCTTAATAGTCATGTTTGTTTTTCCCTCTTTGTTTTTAAGGCCCTTCCTTTCCCTTTGGTTTCTAGAACTTTTACTATGATGAGCCTAGACCTGTTTGTATGTGTGTCTTCGTGTGTGTGTGTGATGGAATGTATTATGCTTGCAGTTTGGCACATCAAATATACCACCTGATATCGTTCTTTATTTTGGAAGATTGTTCCTTCACACAGTCAGCAGTCCTTTGCTCTCTTCTTGGACTGCAATACAGTATCTCTTATGTGGTTAAAAATATACATTTTAATAATAATTTTTGCTTTGACCAATGTAAAGTACACCTCAAAGACATTTCAAATATATTCTCATCGTTTTCTATGCTAACGGCATGGTACAGTTTTGGTTGCCTTCTTTTTGTTCACTGACATCCAGTATTTCACTTCGTATCTCCTTAGAGTCCTTACAAAGTAAGGTTTTTGGTACCTATGTACACATAAATGTGTCCTCCCTGTAATATTTTAAAACATGATTTGAAAAGTGATATAGGGGAGCCTGGGTAGCTCAGTTGGTTAAGCGTCCGATTCTTGATCTCAGCTCAGGTCTCAGGGTCGATGAGTTCAAGCCCTGTGTTGGGCTCTACACTGGGGGTGAAAACTACTTTAAAAAAAAAAAAGGAAAGAAAAGTGATGTCTACCCTCACCACCCACTTCCATCCTTTTTCCTCTTCTGTTTTCAGTGGAACCATGCCATGACATTTCTGTTTGCCATTCTAGACTTTTCTCTTTCATTTACATGTCTTTTGTGTCCTAAGATAAAGTATATACCATTGTTCTCCATGTGAATATGTGCTTTATGTAAAGCATATTATTTGTACTTAATTGGTCTCTAGTTCGATTTTTTTTGTCCGAATTTTCTTCCTGTGTCAATACATGAAGGTGTGCATCAGTCTTTGTGTTGGATACATAACATGCCCTTGTCAGATTAGATTATAGGTTTGTTAGTCTTTCCCCATGGGTATCAAGGACCTGGCATATGTCCAGTGTCGTTGTGACAAATTACGATGCAATGACTTATCATATGAACGAGGGCACATTTTTCTCCTTGTGCACGACACAGGGCAATCGATAGGTTCTGAAATATACACCTCATCAACTTGCCTAGATACTAGTAATTATGGAGGCTGCCCTTGACTTTTTTTTTTTTAACCCTAATGCCATGCATGATTTCATTGGTGTTATAGAGGGTAGTGGAGGTTTCCTTGTGGCAGGTAATAGGGACCCGAGGGGTTAACAGAACACCTTTGGAAGAAAGTTAGCCTACTGGAAGGAAGAAACCACCTGAGTTTGCTAGAGGAATAAGAGAGAAGTCTCTTTAGTCTTAAAACAAGGCCCTGAGGGAAACCCTGAATTTTGTATAGTTCTTTGCTCAAGTGCTCTTGCTTCTCCTTCTGTGAGTAGATAGCTCTTGAAGATGTGTGTCTGCAAGACTAGGCGCTGTTGGTCCTTCTTTGTTAATGAAAAATTGGGAGGCAGACCTCAGCGATTTGAAGGTGTATGTCTATTTAGTGTCATAGCTGATCATTTGTAGGTGAGAAACAAGCCTATTTTTTTCACTTCTTTGAGACGACTGAGGGCAGTTCGTGATTTTTCAGTTTGTAACATTTGCCATTTAAATGTTTGCACAAAAATGGCTCACGTTTCCAAGTAGGCATGACCTCTATGAATTTATGAAACTAGTGAACAACATAAGGGAAAGGTTTGAAGATCCCACTCAGTTGTCCTACAAATAGAATTCAAACCCAATGAAAGCTTAACAACTCTTGCATGTGAAAGTTCATGCTGAATTCATCTGGCACTGGAAAGGTGCAAAAACAGGCAAGAATGTATTTTCTTTTATAACTGAAATGACATAAAATGTGCCTTTATAATAAAAAAGGGGAACTGCCAACTCATCCATTTAAGGAAATACATATTTGGGGGACAGTTTAAACTCACAAAACCTACAGCTTGAAAGAAGCTCCAACAAATAGGCAGTAATTGTAGGGATGGGGCATTGGGGTAAATATGAGAGAATTCCTGCATCTGGGGAGTGGGATGGGGGCAGTCATAGCAAGGAAAGTGCCCTCATTTTGAGACAACACCTCCAGAGGGTTGTTTTCTTTTCCTTTTTCTTTGGAAGTGAAGTGATTACAGCCCTCCCTGGGGAAAGGAGTTAAAGAATAAAGCTTCCAAAACAATTCTAAAACTCATGGCCGTTGATTGGATAAATAAATACTCACTGCCATCAGGCTCTTTCATTCCATAACCAAAGAGCAAATGGAATAGAACAAAAGGTATACCAGGACTTAAAAATTGAAGCTGGTCCATCTGAAGGCTCTACTTCTTGATGGTCTGGAATTGACTGTGAAGTTATAGATTGTGGAGTTGCTATTTATACCATTCCACTTCTGTCTTATTCTATGTGATTTTACTGGGCAGGCATGTTTGATAGATCATAGTAAACTAAAATTCTGGATGCATTTTCATATTCAAGGTCTCTGAGGATTGGGGGTCACTTGGAAAGTTACTTTCGTGTCATTCAAGATTCTAATTTTTTTTAATTTTTTTAATTTTTGTTTATTTTTGAGAGAGAGAGAGAGAGAGAACAGAGAGAGACAAGAGTGCGAGCAGGGGAGGAACAAAGAGAGAGGGAGACACAGAATCCAAAGCAGGCTCCAGGCTCCGAGCTGTCAGCACAGAGCCCGATGCAGGGCTTGAACTCACGAATTGTGAGATCATGACCTGAGCTGAAGTTGGATGCCTAATTGACTGAGCCACCCAGACACCCCAAGAGTCTATTTTAATTCATTGCCCCTGGTGTGCAAAAAGAGGACCAACACTTAAATATTATTATCTCTTTCTATCACGTCTGTCTATGCACCCACCTGTATACATCTTTAGAGGGAAAGAAGAGAGCTGAGCTTCTGTTAGTATGAAAAAGAAAAAGAAAACCCTCTGCAAGATTAGGTACCAACCCTTCATGGAAGATATTTGGACAATGGGCCAAGGCATATGGTGAGAAGGCCACTTAGGATTTAGTATTTTCATTTCACACCCTTCCCTTCTGATTGCCTCTCTCAAAGACGCATTGCTTTAGTAATTGGAAAAACAACCGTAATTGCTGTTTTGGTTGTCTGGTGAAAGTTACTCCATCGAAGTGTTTCATACTTTTATAATAGATATACACAAATGTGAATATGAGAGAATATTCAAATAGGTGGTATGGGTTTTGTTCTAAGCTTATTTATTCATTTTGAGAGAGAGGGAGGGAGAGAGAGAGAGAGAGAGAGAGAGAGAGAGAGAGAGAGAAAGCACAAACAGTGGAAGGGCAGAGAGAGAGGGAGAGAGAACCCCAAGCAGGCTCTGCACAGTCAGCACAGAGCCTGATGCAGGGCTTGAACTCACGAACCGTGAGATCATAACCTGAGCCAAGGTCAGATGCTTACCTGAATGAGCCACCCAGGTGCCCCGGTGGTACGGTTTTTAAAACCCTTTTTAGTATCTTATATAAAATATGTACAAATAGAGTCTGTGGACTCACATATTTGCAGTTAGCATTCCTCCTAGGTGATCAGATTACTGATGCTTAACGTTTTTTCTACTTTATAATTGTAAACAGCATTTTAGATTTTCCACGTGTGTTTTCATTTTTTTTTAAATACGAAATTTATTGTCAAATTGGTTTCCATACAACACCCAGTGCTCATCCCAACAGGTGCCCTCCTCAATACCCATCACCCGCCCTCCCCTCCCTCCCACCCCTCATCAACCTTCAGTTTGTTCTCAGTTTTTAAGAGTCTCTTATGTTTTGGCTCCCTCCCTCTCTAACTTTGTTTGTTTATTTGTTTGTTTGTTTGTTGTTTTTCCCCCACGTGTATTTTCAAAATAAGGAGCTGAAAACAACATTTACACTGGAAGCAGAAACATTTGCTTGCATGTGTAGAGCAGAAAGCATGGATTATATGCATCAATATCAGGCATCTTGGGTCACTAACGTCGTTGCTCTGAGTGTGTGTACATATCTGTGAGCGTATGTGCGTAAGTGTGTGTATGTGTGTCTTGGGGGTCGGTAGCTATCTGGTTGGGGCTGAGGTGACTCAGGCCCTCCTGTTTTGTGTGACAGGCTGGCAGGTCCTGCTGCAGGGAGATTGCAGTGGCTGAGTCACCTGTTTTTCCTTCTCCCTTTTGTTCTGTGTCCTCACGTGACACTTGTGTTCTGAGAGCCAGTACGCTGAGTTCTCTAAAGCAGAGGACACAATACCTGCATGATCGTACAGTCTGGCAAGAAAAAGTGTGTGCGGACTATGCCCAAAGTATGTATAGTTAGTCATACGTTTCATATTATATCTATGAGTATGTGTGAAGAAAGTTGTGCATACACACATTTCTTAGGGAAATAATATTTTGTATCATGAAATATATCATTTGAAACTGATAATGGATGAGCTAAAATCTATAAATGAATTATTATACATATTTGTACAGTGTATACAGAAAAGTGGAACCCATGAACAGGGAATTTCTGGGGGGGAGGGATTGAGAGAACAATTGCATTTTCTGCATTACACACATCTGAGTGTTTGAAATGTATTTAAATAAAGTTTTTAAATATCAGGGAAAAACCACATTGTAAAGAGACTCACAAAAGTTATGTGAAAAATCAGCATTCACATGAAACAGTGATCAAATATGCTCTTGAGTGAAGAAATATAGTCCTAGGTAATATGCACCAGGCATGTGTGTATGGATGCATAGGAAATGTGTGAGAAGCCCATACACCATCATATTGAGAGTGAGCATCTATAATGTATTGCCTCCTGTATATATCTCTCTACACGTTTTATGTTCTCCACAAATGCATTTAGCGTTACTTCAGAAACACCAAAAACACACTTACTTTATAGACTCTGTTTTTGTTACACACACACACACACACACACACACACACACACAAGCCACTACTATCATTAAATCTGTGTGTCCAAGACAGACAAAGGCTGTACTGAAAGTATGAAAGCAGTACTTCCCACTGTTCTGAAATAGGAGGACTAGGATAAACTAAGTAGCTTCACGTGGAGATGTATTTGAAATGCAAAAGAAGGAAGAAAATAGACATGTCTACATTATAAGTGAGATTTAACTAACATTTCTGTTTCAGAATGGCCTGCACTCCAGAGCTGGGGAAGGTGCACTCCAGCGCACCTCAGAAGCACAGAGCAGAATAAAGGGTCTGCTGGACACGCAGTTGGAGCGTACGAATCAACAGATGCAGCTCACAGAACCACACCTCCCAGGATTTACGTGGCATTCAGTAAGACGTTCCCATTTTACTAAACATCCCATTTGCAGTCATCTCATGTTGAATCTGGAGTGTGGTTTACTTTGCTCCTCACTCTACAGCCACTTCTTTACACAAATTAAGTGCTTGGTGTGGGGAGGGTGGGGTGGGGGGAAGCCTTTTAAACCACCATAGAGAAATGAAAAAGTGCAGGTCACAGCCAATGGCCCATGCCTGCAGCAACTCTTATGAAGATGGTACCAGTAACCACCATGATGATCTTTGTGAACCTCTGGATTCTAGGCTCGTGCTCTTGAACACAACATTATGCTGACATTCAGTGTCTGTAGGCTGGAGATCACCCCTGGCTTCCCTGGGTATACAGGGTGGCACCAGCACCCCAGAAAATAAAAACTGAAACATTCCCCCAGAATGAACCCGGGGGAGCACAAAAGGCACAGGATGTCCAATACCACAGGTGAGATCTAGAAAATGACACCCACCTCCCCACACAGATGCTCTTTAATATGCAGTCATAACAAGCAGGGCAAGAAGTTGGGTTTGGCAAGTTATAAAACTCCTCTGGTATCTTCTGTATTTTTCCCTGATACTTGCCGTGTATTTTAGCCCCCCCCCCCCGTCTGATACACACTCTATTTCTTTGCTTTGCCTCTTATCAATTCTCATTGACCAACATTGTTCTAATTTCACACAAAAGGAGTATTTTTTCTAATACTTTTCTTCTTTTCCTTTTCCACATTCCAGTACTCTCCAATATAGTCCGTTCAAAACACAGGCTCCAGCGACCCTGGGAGATTCAGGTGAAGAAAGACAGGCCACGTAAGGTGTAAACCCTTTGTGGTCCTAGGCCAAAAGGTGTGGTGAAGAACATTGCTTTAGGGAACACCTGCCATGGCTGTGGGTATGACGGCCAGACCCTTCAACCTCTATTAATTCCGTCTTGAGAGGAAACTCAAATCATAATGGCTGCTGAGTATATCCTATGCAATTGGAAAGGCCACATTTGGCCAGCAAAGGTTTTGTCCAGATCTGGGATCTCACCAAAATATATGAGGAAAAGAGCACTTTCTCTAGAAGTTCAAATACTCTCAGTAGGTAAAAAAATTAAAGTGAAAAGCACAGACATAAAGCTCCTAAATGAGTCTCAAATTGAATCCGTTACCTCCTTGCTAGTGGCCCAGTCAAAGGCCAGTGTTCCACCAGGACAGAAAGTGGCCTACAGAAATGCTCTTAAAGTGGCACTGGAGATCCTGAATAAGAGAGCAAATTTCGGTCCAGCAAGAGCATCAGATGGTCTAGAGACCACTACACCATCTCAAAGGGGACCACAAATGCAAGCTCGTAAAAAGTACCGGAAGCCTAAAGGTACCTTACTGAGGAGTCTTAGGAAAAGAAAAAACCTCAAATCGCTGCTGGTGTGTTCACAGAATAAAAACGCCCCAGACAGTGGCCGATCACAGGCGCACACAACCATCACGCATACACTAAGGGAAAGGCGAGCAAAGTCCTCGCGAAGCTGCAGCATGTGCTCAAAGTTCCCATCACTTTCGGAAGATGATCATAAGACAGGAGGCCGACCACACGCGCACACAATGGCCACGCGTACTCTAAGGGAAAGGCGAGCAAAGTCCTCGCGAAGCTGCATCGTGTGCTCAAAGTTCTCATCACTTTCAGAACATGATCATAAGACAGGAGGTCAACCACACGCACACGCAACGGTCACGTGTACTCTAAGGGAAAGGCGAGCAAAGTCCTCGCGAAGCTGCAGCGTGTCCTCAAAGTTCTCATCACTTTCGGAAGATGTTCATAAGACAGGAGGCCGACCACACGTGCACACAACGGTCACGCGCACTCTAAGGGAAAGGCGAACAAAGTCCTCGCGAAGCTGCAGCGTGTGCTCAAAGTTTCCATCACTTTCGGAAGATGATCATAAGACAGGAGGCCGACCACACACACACACAACGGTCACGCGTACTCCAAGGGAAAGGCGAGCAAAGTCCTCGCGAAGCTGCAGCGTGTCCTCAAAGTTCTCATCACTTTCGGAAGATGTTCATAAGACAGGAGGCCGACCACACACACACACAACAGTCACGCGTACTCTAAGGGAAAGGCGAGCAAAGTCCTCGCGAAGCTGCAGCGTGTGCTCAAAGTTCTCATCACTTTCGGAAGATGATCATAAGACAGGAGGCCGACCACACGCACACACAACGGTCACGCGCACTCTAAGGGAAAGGCGAGCAAAGTCCTCACGAAGCTGCAGCGTGTCCTCAAAGTTCTCATCACTTCCGAAAGATGATCATAAGACAGGAGGTCAACCACACGTGCACAGAATGGTCACGCGTACTCTAAGGGAAAGGCGAGCAGAGTCCTCGCGAAGCTGCAGCGTGTGCTCAAAGCTCCCATCACTTTCGGAAGATGATCATAAGACAGGAGGCCGACCACACGCACACACAACGGTCACGCGCACTCTAAGGGAAAGGCGAGCAAAGTCCTCACGAAGCTGCAGCGTGTCCTCAAAGTTCTCATCACTTCCGAAAGATGATCATAAGACAGGAGGTCAACCACACGTGCACAGAATGGTCACGCGTACTCTAAGGGAAAGGCGAGCAGAGTCCTCGCGAAGCTGCAGCGTGTGCTCAAAGCTCCCATCACTTTCGGAAGATGATCATAAGACAGGAGGCCGACCACACGCACACACAACGGTCACGCGTACTCTAAAGGAAAGGCGAGCAGAGTCCTCGCGAAGCGGCAGTGTGTCCTCAAAGTTCCCATCACTTTCAGAAGATGATCATAAGACAGGAGGCCGACCACACGCACACACAACGGTCATGCGCACTCTAAGGGAAAGGCGAGCAAAGTCCTCACGAAGCTGCAGCGTGTCCTCAAAGTTCTCATCACTTCCGAAAGATGATCATAAGACAGGAGGTCAACCACACGTGCACAGAATGGTCACGCGTACTCTAAGGGAAAGGCGAGCAGAGTCCTCGCGAAGCTGCAGCGTGTGCTCAAAGCTCCCATCACTTTCGGAAGATGATCATAAGACAGGAGGCCGACCACACGCACACACAACGGTCACGCGTACTCTAAAGGAAAGGCGAGCAAAGTCCTCGCGAAGCGGCAGTGTGTCCTCAAAGTTCCCATCACTTTCCGAAGATGATCATAAGACAGGAGGCAAAGGAAATAGGGACACATCAAGAGGTATGTCTTTGCATCGCACAGTCAAAGAGAAGGGTACAAGTGCTAAAGGTGGAGGCATCCTTCCACCTTTGTCACCAAGCTTCAACCTCACTTTGCCCAAAGCTCACAAAGAAGAGGCACATGACACCTACCCAAGGACCCTGGCTGTCTCCTCTGAAAGCTCTGCCTTCTCAGGGAATGTTGAGGACCATGGAGAGGTTGCCTGGAAGCCAGGCTTGGAAGGTGCAGCAGCATCCTCCAGTGCCCCTAAACAGAGGCGGTGTTATTCACTCGGTCTGGCAAATAGAAAAAGGAAGCTGCAGGTGACAGAGTTTGAGAAAGGGCTGCAAGAACTTCAACCTTCAGTCAACTCAAAGGCTATTAACCCCACCACCCCTATTAAAAAGAATGCCAACAAAGAAATGGGACAAGTGGCAAGCATGGGTTTTCCACAAGAGCCTTGTCCCATTGAAGGAGGAATGATGGTCTGGTTCAAATTTCAGAATCACCCATTTTGGCCTGCAGTAGTAAAGAGTGTCAACCAAACAGAGCAGACTGCAAGGGTGCTTTTGGTTGAGGCAAACATGCACTGTGAAATGAGTGGCATTCGAGTTCCTCTTCGAAGATTAAAGCACCTGGATTGTAAAGAGAAAGAAAAACTAATAAAGAGAGCCAGGAAATTGTACGAGCAAAGTGTGAACTGGTGCTTCTCCCTGATTGCCCACTACAGAGAAAGGCTCAGGCGAGGTTCTTTTGCAGGCAGTTTCCTGGACTATTATGCTGCTGACATCAGTTACCCAATTAGGAAAGCCATCCAAGACAGGGATCTGGAGATTGATTTCCCAAAGGTGAATTATGCCGACCTGGAAGATTCTGAGGAGGAGACCTCCCTGGACGGGAAGAGGCCCTGCAAGAAAATTCTCCCTGACCGGATGAAGGCTGCTCGGGACCGAGCCAACCAGAAGCTAGTGGACTTCATCGTGAAAACAAAGGGGGCCGATCACCATCTTCTGGACATTGTCCAAGGCAGGAAACAGTCTAGGTGGCTGGTATCATTTAGGAATTCGAGCAGGTACGTGATCTGCGTTGAAACATACCTGGAGGACGAAGACCAGTTGGATGTGGTGGTAAGACATTTACAAGAAATCTACAAACAACTAGACAAGAAAACGCTGAATCTGGTAAGGGATGACAAAGTGAGTTTTGTTCTGGAAGTTCTTCTGCCAGAAGCAATCATTTGTTCAATTGCTGCACTTGATGGATTGGATTACAAGGAGGCAGAAAAAAAGTACCTACAGGGGCCACCTGTGCATTACCGGGAAAAAGAGCTATTCGATAAAAATATCCTAAAGAAAATAAGAAAGAGATAAGCAACAAGGAGCAAGACTAATTAACTCCCCCTGTACCCACACTTTAGCAGGAAGACCTCTCATTACCCTGTCTGTATGAAATGTGTGATCGTTCCGCTCTCTATGGCATGTAAATATGTTCTGGAAATTTGAGACCTTGGGAATATGCTGGATTCATTTTGGATCCATCTCTAGCACTTGTGGGTAGCACAGTCATCATCTTTTCTAGTACCCAAATGCCTCACAAATTAATTTGTTAAAATATTGCAAACAGTTGTACTTCCCTCTACTTGCTTGGATGTGTTAACTGTCCAGATGTTTTCCTAACATGGCTTTTAACCGTACTTCATATTTTAATATAGCACACACACATTATTTTATTACATGAAAGAGCACTGGTATCAAACATTAAGCAACAATCAATCATTTTTAAAATCCAAGATAGATTCTTACAGAAACAATCTGCAATCTCTCATTCTTTTTGTGACACCTGAGTATAAATGATTGGGTTCCTTCTTAAGATAATTCCTGAATTTTTTCTGCCATGCTTGTTTGTTTGGGAAAAATAGCCCTGAGAGCTGAAACCAATGACAGAGATGTTTTCTATATATTATCACTACCTTCAAATGGTTCTTGCAAAAGCAGTCTGGAATCCAAAGTTAATGGATCATTTGCACGTAGTCCACACGTGGGTGAATGAAATCTCAACGTGCAGTGAACATTTTGCCAGCCTGTGAAAGAGTGTTAAACTCTACATTTCCCTGAGATTCCACTTACGGAAGTAGCTCTTGTTCAATGGCTGAATGGTTTCCTTAAAACAGACAGGCTCCTGGCTGTCTTCTTAACTGACTGGATCCTTTGCGTATACTGGTTTATCCCCATGTGGATGACAACTAGACTAATCGTACACACCGTTTACCTATTTTAGACCTAGGAGTCCAGGCTCACTGCTAAGAGCCCGTCTGATTGGCACAAATTGTAGGAAAGCTCGCATTTTGCTCTGGACCTGTGTGCCCTAAAATGCAGTCGTTTGTCTGAAGCTAAGCAAGCTTTCCCTTTTGACTTATTCATTGACTAACCCTGACAGGTTCCAACAGTTATGCAGGCTGGAAAGTCATTCCAGGCTGCTTGAGCAAGAGATGGACCGGGATCTGGGAACTTGGAAATGGGCTACAGAAAAGTATCCGTTTGGCTAAATATGGCTGTTGTCAGAATACAATGAAACATATGTAACTAAAAGATAAATTCTGAAGCCCATGAATTGTTATCCTACTTGAAACAAGAGTTTTTTGAGACAAAAAATGTTGGGAAAGCTAGTTTACTTTTAAAACTTGTTGTGAAAATAAACACTAAAGGTTTAACATACACCTGAGTGCATTTTTATTCTCAGAGAGAGTCAACTGTCACTCACAGGCCCATGTTATGTGTCCACATGGCCATGTGATTTGTGTGTGTGTAAAATTTTCAAGAGCTAGCTGTTTTGATTCACAATAAAACCACTGTAACTTTCACCTTGAACTTTTGCTTCATCATATTTATATAGATAGATGAATAGATGATAGATAGATAGATAGACACATAATATTTTGGAATTTTAGTAATTTAGTTGTCACCTTTATGGTTCATTATAAATTTTCTTCTAATCCTAAATATTCACTTTTGTACTTGTTTTCATAATTTTAGAAGAGAACCTTCCAAATGGTGTAAGCTTCAGGCCCAACAGAACCTTTTGGGACTCTGCCTGAGAGTCACCAATGACTCCTGAGGCATTCTGCATGAGCTAGTCCACATGACGTTCTCATGGTCCTGGAAAGTACTTGGAAACACACCATCTCCACACTCTGTGTGGACCTTGTGCACTGGAACAACACACGTTAGTTCCTCTATAAACATCATGTCGCTGAGTCAAATGTGTCACTCAACTTCAGCTTTCTCATATAGCCATATTTGGCTCTACATTCTAATATTTTCTTCACTACCTCATTCATTCATTCATTCATTCATTCATTGAGCTGTCCATTGATTCATAGCATTGTGAGTCAGTAGAGTAAGATGCGGTTTAAGACCGCTCTGAGGATAAATTTCAGGTGCCACAGAAAGAAGATTGGCATCATGGAATGATGACCTATAAGTGAAACCAGAACCCCAGATTTTCCCATACTTGTGAGATCGTGGGTGTCTCTTGGTTGGGGATGACGGGAAAGGACCTGGTCCCTCCTGGGGTGTCATTGATGCCAGAGGCAGTCACTGAAGAAGAAAGACATGCCTAGGACATACATCTGTTCTCCTCCAGGATCACATTTGGGGTATGCAGCTGGATTGGGGGCTGGCTGTGTAGACTGTGAGATACCTTACAGCTTGAACAGTTGTAGTCGTTAAGGTGGCTCTAAGATTGCCCTAAACTGGTTCTCTATCATGGGTGTGTGTGTCTGACGGGATAGCCCAGTCTGTCACCCACCCTAATCTACTGGATTAAGGAGACCTCCTCTCCTCCAGTCATAAGGCAGATGGTGGAATATCAGGTCCTGATTCTAACTGTTGGTTGGCAGAGCTGCATGGAGACAGCATGCACAGAATTTACAGGTTTCCATATTTATGTATGAATCTGACAAAGAAAAAGTGGAACCCCGAGACACGCTATAGTGACCAGCAGGAGAACACTGAATACCCAGAATCCTCCTGAAACCTCACCTGGGCATTATCAACCCCCTAATGTTTGCTACTGGAGAGAAGCTGCCTCATTCCTGGAGAGCCTGCAAAGACCTCATCTAGGGCAGCTGCCTGAACAGATGTTGCTTCTCTTATTCAACATTAATCTCTGCTAACTTTCATTGCTATCGGACTAATAACAAGGGCAGGTAAGACTAGGTAAGATCACAGCACAGGAAAACAAAATAAAGTTTTGTTTGGATGGGAAATGCCTTACATTCAGAAAAACTGTAGGACGTGGCTCATCTCTACTTGCATGAAGTGAGATAATATATGTGCCAATGGATTTTGAGAATATTGAGCCTGCAAGTCAGGGGACAGAATATAAGTCAATATGGGGGAGAACTTAATAACGTGGGAGCACAGAGATGTGGCTCAGGGTTTGATGTCCTTAAAGGGGCCAACCCAGCAGCCTAATATGCATGTTATATAAGCTTGGACAACAACAGTCTACAGTAAATGGCATGGAAATATTGGAAAATTGAGGAATTGGCGAGAAGGTCCAGGGCGGAAGGTTTTTAGCTGTGATTTGTAACGTGAGATCAGATGTCCTACCTCCAGCCTCTCTTTCTTTGGAGGGCAGAGAAGTCACTGCTCAAATAAGGAATGTGCTGGTGAAGTGGCACTGGCATCTTTGAGAAACTCAGTGCTGACTCTCCTCTGCAAACCATTGTTGGAAGCAAGCAATGCTGGCATGGAATTGGCAATCAATGGAGAAGACAGGATTCTCAAAAGGCAGGGTCCCAATGGTGGCACAAAACTATCATGGACAGGGTGAGCATCATTACCCTACTGGGCAGCAAGGCCAAGGTGGGGGTCAGTCTCATCTGACTGACCAGAATCTGTGGCAATGTTATAGACAGTAGTGTTCCAGGATCTAGATGTGTGTACAGCTAGCTGAGTTGTTATTTGCTTTTTATAAGGAAAACAAAAAATAAACAAAATGAGAGCTGGCAAGCAGAAAGCTGATGTTAGCAGCTGTAGTGGAAAACTGTAGTCTCCCACCAAGTATCCAGGTCTAAGTCATCCCCCAGGCCCAGACAGAGCCCTCTGAGTGAAGTGGTGGAAAAACCCAGCCAAGCCTTTCCTAAAAAACCCTTATCTATTTTACCAAGGTAATTGTGCACTGTGGTAAGGAGGATGCCTGCATTAAAAAAAAAAAAAAGAATATTGAATATGAATTCTCTGCTTATAAAGGGACTTATGAAGTCTAGGCAATAATGGACTTCTGTCTCATTTCTCTCTGACAGGACATCCAACAGTTCTGTGGGTCCACCCAGGGTTTTTTTTTTTTTTTCTCCAGACTCTCAGTATATAGTTGGCAATAATGTGCTTGGTAGGTGACAGAATCTTCATATTAGCACAAGTGACATTATATGGAAAGGCACACATGGAAGCCTACAAAGCTGCTATCTCCCTACAATATAAGAAAATAAAAGAAATACTAATTCTGTACTAAGAAAAGTGAGAAGACTCAGATTACTCACAAGCGAAAGAAAAAAAAAGTTACTATGTGCATTGGTGGATAGGTTAACCAGCTTAAATGTAGTGATTATTTTAATGTGCAAGTATATTAAATCATCAAGTTGTATACCTTATATGTATACAACTTTTGTAAATTAAATCTCGATAAACCTTGGGAAAAACAAGAAAAAAAAGACATAAAATTGGGAACATTACTATCAGCCTTACAGAGATTTAAAAAAAAAAAGATTATAAGTGAATTCTATGAAAGATGGCACCAAATTTAAATAAGTTACATGAAATGGACAATTTCCTGGAAACACAACTGGCAAAACTGACTGATGAAGAAATAGAAATTCTCAATACACCTATGAAAAAGTAAAGAAATTGAATCTATTATCAAAAACCTCAGAACAAAGAAAAGCTCAGGACCTGGTGGCCTCACTGGTGAATTCTACCAAATGCTAAAGAAGGACTACAAATCCTTCTCAAACGCTTCCCAAAGAATAGAAGAGAGGGGGGAAGCTTCCTAACTCATTTTATGAGGCCAACATTACCCTGATAGCAACGTGAGACTAGGACACCACAAGAAAAGTGCAGACCAATATCCTTTGACAATATAAATGCAAAAACACCAAAAAATATACTAGCAGACAAAACAGCAGTTTCCTTAATTAGAAGAATTTTAATTAAAAGGATTATACATCATCGTAAAGTGGGATTTATCCCAGGAATGTAAAGGGTGGTTCAACATATGAAAAACAATATAACACACCACACTAATAAAATGAAGGGAACAAACCACATGATTATCACAAAATGATGCAGGAAATGCATGTGACAAAATCCAATACTCTTTCATGGTAAAAAGCACTCAGAAAACTAGAATTAGAAGGGAATTTCCCTGGGGCACCTGGGTTGAGCTCAGTCAGTTGAGCATCCGACTTCGGCTCAGGTCATGATCTCACAGTTTGTGAGTTCGAGCCCCGCATTGGGCTCACTACTGTCAGCGCAGAGCCTGCTTTGGATCCTCTGTCCTCTCTTTCTCTGACCCTCCCCTGCTCACGCTCTCTCCCTCAAAAATAAATAAACATTTCAAAAATTAAAAATAAGGGAATTTCCCCAACTTGAAAATGGGCATTTATGAAAAACCCACAGCTAATATCACACTCCATGGTAAAAGAATGAAAGTGTCCCCCTAAGACCACAAACAAGACAAAATGTTCACTCCTGCCACTTCTATTTAACACTGTACTGAAAGTTTTAGCCAGAGCAATTGGGAAAGGAAAAGAAATAAAAGGCATCAAATGTGGAAAGGAAGAAATAAACCTAAGGGCACCTGGGTGGCTCAGTCGGTTAAGCATCTGACTTTGGCTCAGGTCATGATCTCACGGTTTGTGGGTTTGAGCCCCACATCAGGCTCTGTGCTGACAACTCAGAGCCTGGAGCCCGTTTCGGATTCTGTCTGCCCCTCCCCCTGCTCTCTCTCTCTCTCTTTCTCTCTCTCTCAAAAATAAAATAAAACATTAAATTTTTTAATAAAATAAAAGAATAAATAAACCTAACTCTATTTGCAGATCACAGAATCTTATCTATTTAAAAATCCTAAGAAATCTATTACAAAAGTTCCAGAATACAAAATCAGTACACAAAATCCAGTTGTGTGTCCATATACTTGCAATGAACAGTCTAAAGAGGAAACTAAGAGAATAATTCCATTTCCATTTACAATAGCATTAAAAAGAATAAAATACTTGGGAGTAAAGTTAGTTGAGGAGATGCAAGACTTGTATGCTGAAAACAACAAGACATTGTTGAAAGAAGTTAAAGAGAACCTAAATAAATGAAAAGACACCCTGGGTTCATGGACAGGAAGATGTAATATTGTTAAGATGGCAACACTCTCCAAATTCGTCTGCAGTGTCAGTGTGATCCCTATCAAAATCCCAATGCCCTATTTGTAGAAATGGAGATGTGATCCTTAAATTCATATAGAATTGTAAGGGACTCCAACACCAAAACAAACTTGAAAACAAAAAACTGAGTACAAAGTTATGGTAATTAAGACAGCATGGACATTTGGGCTCTTTCCATAATTTGGCTATTGTGGATAGCACTGCTATAAACATTGGGGTCCATGTGCCCCCTTCCAATCAGCATTTTTATATCTTTTGTATGAATACTTAGTAGTGGAATTTCTGGGTCATAGGGTAGTTCTACTTTTAATTTTTTGAGGAACCTCCGTACTGTTTTCCAGAGTGACTGCACCAGTTTGAATTCCCACCAACAGTGTAAGAGGGTTCCCCTTTCCCCACATCCTTCCAGCATCTGTTGTTTCCTGGGATGTTAATTTAAAGAATATATATATATATATATATATAGAGAGAGAGAGAGAGAGAGAGAGAATATACATATTCTTTATCATATGATTTCACTCATATGTGTAATTTAAGAAACACAACAGATGAACATAGGGGGAGGTAAGCAAAAATAAGATAAAAACAGAAAGGGAGTCAAACCATAAGAGACTCTGAAAGAAAACAAACTGAGAGTTGTTGGAGGGGAGGTGGGTAGGGAGATGGCTAAATGGGTGATGGGTATTAAGGAGGGCACTTGTTGGGATGAGCACTGGGTGGTATAAATAAGTGATGAATCACTGGGTTCTACTCCTGAAACCAATACTACATTGTATGTTAACTAACTTGAATTTAAATAAATATTTTTTTTAAAAAGATAGTGTGTACTGTCACAAGTCTAGACATTTAGACCAGTAGACTATAGAATAGAGGGTCCAAAAACAAACACATACACATATGGCCATTGATATTCAACAAAGGTGCCAAGACCATCCAGTGGGAAAAGAACAGTCCTTTCAACAAATGGTGCTGGAACAACTGGGTATCCACATGCAAAAAGAAGGATGGTAGACCCTCTTCTCACAACGAACACAAAGATCCACTCAAAATGGATCAAAGACCTAAATATAGCTAGAACTATAAAGCTCTTTAAAGAAAACACAGGGGTAAATCTTCATGACCTTGGATTTGGCAATGTTTTCTTAGATATAGCAACAAATGTACAAGCAACAAAAGAAAAACTGCATTAATAGGACTTAATAAAAATTTTAGCATGAAAGGACACTTTCAAAAGAGGGAGAAGACAACCTGTAGCATGGGAGAAAGTATTTTCAAATCATATATCTGATAAGCATCTAGTATCTAGACTATATAAAGAACTCTTACAACTCAACAACAAAAAGACAACTACATTTTAAAATGGACAAAAGACTTGAATATAGACATTTCTCCAAAAAAGATAAGATCTACAAACAGCCAATAAGCACATGGAAAGATGCTCAACATCATTAGTCCTTAGGGAAATAGAATTCAAAATTACAATGAGACATCACTTCACACTAAGAATGCTATAATTTTTTAAAGAGGAAAATAATTTCTTCAAATAAATTTCCTGCCCCCCCCCTTTTCCTTCTGGAATCCCTAGAATGCAAATATTACTATGCCTGATGATGTCACTGAGTTCCCTCAACCTATTCTCATTTATTATCACTCTTTTTTCTTTTTGCTGTTCAGCTTGGTTGCTTTCCATTACTCTATCTTCCAGATTGCTATTCTGTTCTTCTGCATCCTCTGATCTGCTATTGACTCTCTCCAGTGTATTTTTAAATGTTTGTTTGTTTGTTTATTTTGAGAGAGAGAGAGAGGGAGGGATAGAGAGAGAATCCCAAGCAGGCTCCACACTGTCAGTGCAGAGCACAGTGCGGTTCTCCATCTCACAAACCATGAGATCATGTCCTGAGACGAAATCAGAAGTCAGACAGTTAACCGACTGAGCCACCCAGGCGTCCCCCTTCTAGTACTCTAGTGTATTTTGTATTTAAGTTATTGAATGCTACATCTCTGACAGCTTCTTTTTTATATATATCCCCCCATCTTTATTGAAGGCTTCACTGCAACATGAATGGGCCTGCAAGGTATAATGCTAAGTAAAGGAAGTCAGATAGAGAGACAAATACCATATGATTTCACCCATACGTGAACTTTAAGAAACAAAGCAAATAAACAAAGTAAAAAAAAAAAAGACAAAGAAAAAACAAGACTCTTAACTACAGAGAATAAACTGGTGGTTGCCAGATGGGAGGTGGGTGGCTGGACAGATGAAACAAATAAAGGGGATTAAGAGTACACTTACTGACCATGATGAGCACTGGTAATGTATACAACTATAGAATGATTATATTGTACAACTGAAACTAATATAACACTGTATGTTAATTAAAAATAAAAATAAAAATAATAAGTGTTGGCAATAATGTGGAGAAATTGTAACCCTCATATATTACTGGTAGAAATATAAAATGGTGCAGCCATCATGTCAAACAATTTGGTGATTCCCCGGTGTGTTAAATTAGAATAACCATATGATTCATCAATTTCACTGCTAGGTGTGCACCCAAAATAATTGAAAACAAGCACTTAAACAAAAGCTTCTACAAGAATGTTTATAGAAACACTATTCACAACAGCCAAGAGATGGAACCAGCTCAAGTTTGCATCAAATGAAGAATGGGTAAACAAATTTGGTATACCCATGTGGTGGAATATTATTTGGTCAATTAGAATGAATGAAGTTCTGATGTATGCTACAACATTCATGAACCTTAAAGACGTTATGCTAAGTGAAAGGTGCCAGACACAAAAGACCACGTGTTGTTTGATTCCATTTATATGAAATATTCAGAAGAGGCAACTTGAGAGAGACACAAAACAGATTAGTGTTCGCCAGATTCTGGGAACTGGGGGAATGGAAAATGACTGCTTAATGGGTAAGCGTTTCCTTTTGGGGTGATGAAAATGTTTTGAAGCTAATTAGAGGTGATGGTTGCACAACTTTGTGAATGTACTAAATGCTCCTGGATTGTACACTTTAAAATGATTAAAGTGGTAAACATTATGTTATGTGAACCTTAACACAGTAAAACAAGAAAAAGTAACAGGAAAAGTATGAAGGAAGATCCTACAGATTAAAAGGGACTTAAGAGACATCTCTACCAATCACAATGTATGATACTTATTTGGTTTCTGATTCAAATAATCAAACTGTTTAAAAAACTTTTTTTTACTATTGCTTAATGTTGACCTAATGGTTTGAATGGTTTTTCATGCAATAGAAGAAGCCTTATCACTAACTGGATATTTAATGATATTAAGAAATTATTTTTAGAACCAACAGTTTAGGAGCGCCTGGGTGGCTCTGTCGGTTAAACGTCCGACTTTGGCTCAGGTCATGATCTCACGTCATTGAGTCCGAGCCCCGGATCGGGCTCTGTGTTGACAGCTCAGAGCCTGGAGCCTGCTTCAGATTCTGTGTCTCCTTCTCTCTCTGCCCCTCCCCTGCTCATGCTCATTCTCTCTCTCTCTCTCTCAAAAATAAATAAAGATTAAAAATAATTTTGAAAAAAGCTTGGTTTTGCTTTTGTTTCCCTTGCCTGAGGAGAAATAAATATGTTGCTAAGGCCGATGTCCAAGAGATTACTGCTGATGTTTTCTTTTAGGTGTTTTATAGTTTCAGGCTTCACATTTAGGTCTATAATCCATCTCTAGTTTATTGCTGTGTATGGTGTAAGAAAGTGGTCCGGTTTCATTCTTTTACATGCAGCTGTCCAGTTTCCTCGACACCATTTATTGAAGAGACTGTCTTTTCTCCATTGTATATCCTTGCCTCCTTTCTCATAGATTAATTGGCCATATAAGTGTGGGCTTATTTCTGGGCTCTCCATTTTGTTCCAGTTATCTATGTGCCTATTTTTGTGCCAGTATCATACTGTTTTGATCACAGTTTGGGTCTCCTTCATTTACTTGCCCTGTGCACAGAATCTGACCATTACATGAGTAGAATCATGGGACTATGAATTTTCCAGTTTCCAGGATCCTCCATATCTACTATTCTCGAAGTCCTGGAGCCTTCCAGGAATTGTTTCTCAGCCTCGTATCATGGAAGAAAGCATATCTTGGGCATCATACACCCTTGTTCTTGCCTTAGGTCTACTAATGGCCAGCCAGATAACTACAGGAAAGTTGTTCAAACTTGATATTGGAAAGGGATATCTAAAAGCATCAAAACCAGTGCTGTAGGCCCAGACCCTGTGAACAGAACCTCTTTACAACTGCTCAAGCCTACTTGAAGAGAAGGAGGATCCTTAACCTGGATTTCACTGCCAATCCTCCCAAGCCTCCAGGTTTCTTCCTAACCTTCTGTTCCTGACTGGGACCAAAAGGTAACCCTTTAAACTAGGTTTTGGAGATGGGCTTTTAGGAAGTCAGGAAAGGTGAATTCTGACAACTGAAATCTAGCAGTGGGCTAAGGGGAAGCATAAATTCAGAATGAAAAGTAGAACCATAGTTGACGAAGGTGTTAGATTTACATTGGGATACAGACAACACTTACTGCCTTGGACATTAAGTAAAAGAGAGACGTCACTTATGTGTGTGACTCACAGAAGAATTATTTACTCAAAAGGTAATTTTCAAAAAAATACATGTGAAATTTGACTTTTATGTATTCAACTTGATAAGAATAAATCTGGAATATAAGAGAAAGTTGGTACATCTATTTGACTATTATTTACATAAGGAACAAAGACAAGAACAACAAACTGCATTATAACCCCTAAGCTCTAATTTGCTATCTTAATATTGGCTAATTTGAAACTTTACCATGTACCAAGTTTCCATGTCTATGTGTGTGTATAAATACATACATACATACATATATACATATATACATATGTGTATGTATATATACATATGTATACATATATGTATATGTGTATATACACATATATATGTGTATATATACATATGTATGTATGTATGTATACACACATGCATATACATGTGTATACATGTATATAGTATGTCACTTCAAAACATTTGAAAAGCCCTAGATTAGATGGCCTCACATAACCTTCCAACTCCGTGGCTTCCTCTCTCTCTCATTTCAGAGTTCTCAGTGTTCTTTACCGCACTTTTTCACATTGCACAACTCTACGCACTGTTAGTATAACTTCATCTGTCCCAGCCTACACATCCTAAAACCTCAAGTGGCAGTCACTGTGGGACTTTTATAGGGACCAGAAGTACAAACACATAATATGTAAGAGCATCATGCCCTGAAAAATCCCAACTGTATCTTATATAATACTTTTAATACTCAACATTTACATTTACATTTAATCCCTTGATTTTGAAGCCCCAACAAATGTTAATTTTCAGTCCACTCTAATTTACAGCGGAAAGAGATATATTTGCAATGGTATCTTACCCACACAACATGCAACACAATCTTAGGCAAAGGGGAGGACCCCAACATTTCCTACAATGATATCTCAGAATGGGAAGGAATGTTAAAAGTTAATTTCAGTAATCCTCACATCCAATGGTCCCTCTGAGCATCAACATTCATTCATAGGCTCTGCCTCCAGTGTAAATACTCTGGTGCAATTCCGTAAAGGAATTATAATATTCATAGGGCTTTTCTGTAGTATGAATTTTCTGATGATGTATAAGGGATGCACTCTGGCTGAAGGTTTTTTCACATTCCTTACATTTATAGGGTTTCCCTCCAGTGTGTGTTCTCAGATGTTTTGTAAGATGTGAGCTCTGAGTGATGGCTTTCCCACATTCTTTACATTTGTGGGGTTTCTCTCCAGTGTGAATTCACTGATGTTCAAGAAGGTGTATACTTCTACTAAAAGCTTTTCCACATTTTGCGCATCTATAGGGCTTCTTCCCTGTGTGTATTCTTTGATGTTGAATAAGCCCTGAAGGGCTACTAAAGGCTTTTCCACATTCATCACATCTATAGGATTTCTTTCCAGTGGAAACACAGAGGCATCTAGAAAAAGATGAGGTATCAACAAAGGCCTTCCCACATTCATTGCATTTATAGGGTCTCTCTCCAGTGTGGATCCTGTAATTCTGGGTCAGGTGCATGCTCTTGTTGAAGGCCTTCCCACACTCACAGAACTCTTATGGCTTTTCTCCAGTGTGAGTCCTCAGGTGCTCATTAAGTGATGAGCTCTTGCTGAAGGTTTTCTCACACTCAGGACAGCCATAGGATTTCTCTCCAGTGTGAATGCTGAGATGTTTGGTGAAGCAGGAGCTCTGGATAAAGGCCTTATTACAAATGTTGCACTCATACAAATGTTGCTTCTCTTCAGTGTGGATCCACTGGTGATTAATAAGAGACAAGCTCAGGGGTGCCTGAGTGGCTCAGTCAGTTAAGCCTCCAACTTCGGCCCAGGTTGTGATCTCATGGTTTGTGGGTTCGAGCCCCACATCAGGCTCTGTGCTGACAGCTCAGAGCCTGGAGCCTGCTTTGGATTTTGTGTCTCCCTCTCTCTCTGCCCCTCCCCCACTGGCACCCTGTCTTTCTCTCTCTCTCTCTCTCTAAAAATAAAAATCAAAAAAAAAATAAGAGTAAAGTTCCAAGCTAATGCTTTCCCACCTTTATTTCACTCATACAGCTTTTTTCTGGTATAAATTTGAAAGTGCTGAGTCAGGTATATGCCCTGGTTGAAAGCTCTTCCACATTCATTGCATCAGAAAGGCTTCTTTCCAATATAAGCTACCTTGATGGTGAATAAGAGATGAGTTCTGGCCAAAGAGAGGAGTTTTGTCACATTCACTGCATTTAAATAACTTTTCTCATGTATGAAATCTGAGGTGTTTTATTAGAGATGAGCTCTGGCTGAAGGTTTTTCCACATTCAACCATGATAAGGTTTCTCTCCAGTATGAATTCTTTTGTGCTGAGCAAGCTCTGAAAGAGCATTGAAACCTTTCCCAGTCAAGACATTTATTTATAGGGTTTCCCTCTTTTGTGAATCAATGTCATGAGTGACAGAGGAGGCATCTTTAAAGGTCTTCCCACATTCACAGAACTTATAAGGCCTCTCTCCAGTGTGGATACTGCGATGCTGGGTCACGTGTGTGCTGTGGCTGAAGGCCTTCCCACACTCATGGCACTCATAGGGCTTCTCCCCTGTGTGTATGCATGTGTGCTGAGTCAGGTGTGTGCTATTGTTGAATGCCTTCCCACATTCACTGCATTGATAAGGCTTCTTTCCTGTGTGGATTCTCTGGTGGTCAATGAGTGATGAGGTCTGGCTGAAGGGTTTCTCACATTAATTATATTTAAAGGGTTTGTCTCCAGTGTGAGGTCTTTGATGCTTTGTAAGAGATGAGCTCTGAATGAAGGCTTTCACACATTTGTTATACATAAAGGGTTTTTCTCCATTGTGAATGCCCTGGTGACCAATGAAGGTGGAATGGTCACATAATGACTTCCCACATTCACTACATTGCCACAGTTTCTTGTCTGCACAGAAGCCCTGTTGAATAATCAGGTTTAAATTTGGTGTCAGACTCCCTCCATGTGTGTCACATGTAAGGAGATTTTCTCCTGTAGTAATTCCCTACTGTGAAACAAGAATTGACTACAGACTGAAGCTTCCCTCAAAAGCACTGCATTCATAAATAGTGACCTCCCTAAAGTTTCTCTTGTGCAATATGACTACTTTTCCTGAATGTTTCTCTAAATGGTCCTCACATCCCCAAGTCTCATGCAACACAGAGTCCCAGGGACCATTCCCTGTCAGTCTTTCTATTGTCACTCCCTGGAATGAATCTTCTTCAAAAATGTCCTGCTGGGAAGTTGATCCTTAGTCTCAGGTCTGTATTCCCAGTCTGAAAGCAATACAAAAGTGGCAATTGGGCCAGGGACATGCAATGGAAAACAGTACCTCTAAGCCATACATGGTGTCAACAATTCTCAGAGTCACCTCTGTAGATTCAAAATGGGATTAGAATAGAGAAGTGGAACTATTTTTCCCCCTTCCCTTCCCCCATGGTCTTCTGTTAAGTTTCTCAAGATCCACATATGAGTGAAAACATAGTTACAAACAGAGAGGAAGGGAGGCAAACCACAAGAGACTCTTAAATACAGAGAACAAACTGAGGGTGGATGGAGGGGTGGGGGACAGGGAAAATGGGTGATGGGCATTAAGGAGGGTACTTGTTGGGATGAGCACTGGGTGTTGTATGTAAGCCAATTTGACAGTAAATTATAGTCATAAAAAAAGAATAGAGATGTGTACAAGCAGGCAGATAAATAACAGAAATGGTACGTGAGAAATGAATACCAAGGAGAATGCTATGGTCTGAATGTTTGTGTCCCTGCAAAATTGATATGTTGAAACCTAATCCTCAGAGTGACGCTATTAGGAGGTGGGACTTTGGGGAAATAATTATGTCATAAAGATGGAACCCTCAGGACTGGGATTAGTGTCCTTATACTTATAAAACAGGCTCCAGACAGCTAAGCTCATCCTTCTACCATGTGAGGACACAGCAAGAAGTTGACTTTCTGCAAACAGAAGAGGGTCCTTACCAGACCACAACTATGCTGGCACCCTGATCTTGGACTTCCAGCTCTAGAACTGTGAAAAATAAATGTCTGTTGTTTATAAGTCACCAAGTCTGTGGTATTTTGTTGTAGGAACCCAAACAGATGAAGACAGAGAGCTTCACTAGGCCATAAAGTAGCTGGGAAATAAAGCCATGGGAAAGGAGGTAGAGAAGGATTGAAGATAACAAGCAACAGCAGAAGATGATCTCAGAACTGGGAGGACTGGTAGATATGACTGTACAGTGCTGAGTCTCTCTAATGGCTTCTTGGGTAGTTTCCTCCTCTCCAGTCTCCTGATTCATCAAAGTCAATCTTGCATATTGTCAGGTAGAAAACTAAAAACTCAGGGATTTGGGATGAGCAGTGGGTGTTGTATTTAAGCAATGAATCATGGGAATCTACTCCTGAAACCAAGAACACACTGTATACACTATATGTTAGCTAACTTGACAATAAATTATATTTAAAAAAAACTCAGGGATACAAGTAGTATTTTCCTCTCTTATTCTAGTGGACAGTTACCTTTGTGGGAAAAGAGAGCACGCAGGAAACACAAAGATGCAGTGACTCTGCTGATTAAAATTTTGGATCACACTTTACAATACTAGAATAGACATCTCTTTGCAAAAGACCAAGAGCTGATTTGCAAATGACTTTTAAAATGTGTTAACTCACAGAAGATTCATAAAACTGATGAAGAATTTGAATTCTAGGGGTTCCTGGGTGGCTCAGTTGGCTAAGCATCCACCTTTGGCTTAGTTCATGATCTCAGGGTTCATGAGTTTGAGCCCTGCGTTGGACTCTCTGCTGTCAGCACAGATCCTGCTTCGGATATTCTGCCCCCCTCTCTCTCTCTGCCCCTCCCCTACTCACACTCTTTCTCTTTCCTCTCAAAAATAAACATTAAAAAAAAGAATTGAATTCTAAATACAGACAGCAAATAGATGGTTGTCAGAGGGGAGGAGGATAAGGAGTTGGGCAAAAATGGGTGAAGGGGAGTAGGAGTTGCAGGCTTCCAGATATGGAATGAATAAGTCATGACAATAAAAGGTAGTATATGGAGAATATAGTCAATGATATTGTTTTTTAATGTTTATTTATTTTTGAGAGATAGAGACAGAGCATGAGTGGGGAAAGGGCAGAGAGAGAAGGAGACACAGAATCCGAAGCAGGGTCCGTGGCTCTAAGCTGTCAGCACAGAGCCCAATGTGGGGCTATTGTAGATAATCCTGCTATAAACATTGGGGTGCATGTATCCCTTCAAATCAGTATTTTTGTATTCTTTAGGTAAACACCTAGTAGTGCAATTGCTGGATTGTACAGTAGTTCTGCTTATGAATTCTCAACTCCCTTTGTAACTCTCAAACTCTCAAATTCCCAAACCTGTGCCTGCCATATCATCCCCATCTCAGTTATGTCAACTGTACTCCCAGTTGCTCAGGGCAAAAACCTTAAGTTCATCCTTGACTCTATCTCACATCCTACTATCTGACCTACCAGCAAATCCTGTCAGCTCTATATTCAGAGTATCTCTTGAATCTGTCCACCTCTCTTCCCCTCCAGGGCCACTCCCCTGGTCCAAGTCACCATCACCTCTTTCCTAGATTGTTGTAAGAGCAGCCAAACTGGTCACCCTGCTTCTGTTTTACTCCCTGATACACTCTACTCACAACAGCCCAAGAGAGTTTCTTAAAATGTTATGGCAGATCATGGCACTTGTCTGCTCAAAGACCTCCAGGGGCTTATCCTCTGGCTCTGGGTCAAAGTCTAGGCCTTTACAATGCTCTAGAGAACTCACTACATCATGGCCCCTGGAAAGCTCTTGAATTTATTTCCTCCCATTCTCGCCTGCACTCCCTCTTCTTCAGTCCCACTAGCCTCATTGTTTTTGCTGTAACATATCAGATTCCCTTTTTCTTCAGGGCCTTGTCTGCAACCTTCTGTAATATAGTTGTATGTTTTTTTTCCCCCAAAATGATGTCTTGACCCAGTTTTGAGGCTTTGGTCACAGGCCAGTCAGTTCCCTTTCTTGAGCAGCTGGTTAAGTCTGTACTCCAACTACTTCCAACACCATGCTCTAACACTCCAGGCTACCTGTCCTAATTATCCTGGGGCCAGGTACCAGACACTTAAGGATAGCCTCTATGTCCTGGAACCTAGGAAATTATTTACATTAGCCAATCCACACAGATCTCACAAAACCTAGCTAACCTATCCAGACTGCCATACATAACTGGCCCCTAAAGCTCCAAAACTTTTACACTTAGGCCTTCCCTGACTGCCTATGGAAAACTGCAGCTCTCAGGCCTGGCACTTCATATCCCCTCACTGCTTTATTTTTCTTCACCACTTGCCAGGCATCATATATTCATTGTGTCAATTATCTGATCCCATTCAAATAGCACCTTTATGAGGGCAGAAATTTTTGCCCCACAGTAGGTGTTCAATAAATAGTTGTTGAATGAGTGAGTGAATGCATGAGTGAATAAAATGGTAAGAGTAAAGTACAGAAATAGCAGAGATACTGAAGTCTCCAATGAGCTATGACTGCAAACACACAGGCACACACACAAATAAAACAGCCATAACATTTCCCAACAAAACAAGCCTCCAAGGATTTTTAAGCCATATGTGAAACAAGTCATCCAAGCCCCTCTAGTAGAAGGTCCCTGTGGTTCACACAGTAGTGCTCAGCAAATATCCTATTTGTTTCTTTATATTTCCCAGTCCCTCCCTCCTCCACCTCGACCTGACCCCATGCAATTAGGAAGAGCCATGTGATCAGTGCTGGCCTGTGGCCCATAAATAGTGCTTGAATGATGTTTAGTGCTTCTAAACCAAAGAATTTAATAGTTGGTATGCTTTGTTCTTTGAGTATGAGGACGTCATGAGTTCCAGAGGATGAAGGTACAAAGTAGATGGAGTTCTTTGATTATCCAGGACCTCTGTTGACCTGTGAGGAACAGGAAGCATGAGCTTTAAAAAGCAAGGTTTTCTGGGGTGCCTGGTGGCTCAGTAGGTTAAGTGTCTGACTCTTAATTTTGGCTCAGGTCATGATCTCTTGGTTTATGAGTTTGAGTCCCACATCAGGGACTGCGCTGACAGCATGGAGCCTGCTTGGGATTCTCTCTCTGCCTCTCTGTCTGCCCCTGTCCCACACGTGTTCTCTCTCTCTGTCTCTCTCTCTCAAAAATAAATACACTTAAAAAAATAAGGTTTTGTGATGAGAAGCTACTAGGATTGGAGGCTATCAGTTTAGTAGCATAACCTGCCCTACCGTGAACAATTCCCATAGTGTGTTGTTGAGCAATTGGTCTAATGGGGCTCCTGATTTCTATGTACATTATATGAATATCTATGGGTGACATAATTTGTATGGAAGTACTGTTTTAATTCAAGATGGTTTCCTTTTTTTCTCTTGGGAGGCAATCCGCATGGTGGTAAGAGTCCAGTCTCTGGCACCAGACTGCCTGGGCGTCTGTCCTAGATTTTCCATTTATAGTTTTCACTCTCTGGCCTTGTTACTTTACCTGAATAACGGGAATGATACTAAAATCTAGGCTCACAAACATTAAGAGTTAAAACATGTGTCTTAAACACTTGGACAAGAATGTGAGGCAAATCTCCTCCTGAACCCGATACTCATTGTCACTTGCAGATCATTCTCCTCCCCTCTTCCCTAAAAAACACCAAACTTTAACCATCCTGTCATCAGACTCTGCTAACTTCTACCTTTCCCTGTAGTCATTGACTAACTCCAAGTCAGTATCCCTCTTTTCTTGCAGACTATAGCTCCTGGATGAATGTTTCCTCTCCAAGCCATGAAGAGGATGGTTCTTTCCTTCCCTCTATCTCCTGTTTATCTTTCCTCTTCAGTTCTTCTTCCTTTCCTGGCCCTGAAGTGTTTCAGTTCTCAGGTTCCCTTCTCTGCCTTGTGTTTAGTTCACACTACACTCTCCCTGAATAATCTCGTTCTGGCTTCAACTATGACCTTTAACAATGTCTTCCAAATCTCTACCTCTAGCTTCTAACTCTCTCCCAAGTTTTCAATACAAATTTCTAAGACTACTGAAAATTCCATGAGTATCTTATTTTTAGTGTGTCCAAAATCAAACATTAAACATTATTTCCCTCACTACCCTTGAAATCCCTTCCTAAAAAGTAAATACTTCAACTACATCTCTTCTCTCCATGCTTTGCAACTGTGCATCTCCATTGCTAGGATTGCTTTAATGTAAATTTAATCCAACAAATATGTAGCAAGCATCCACTACAGTGTCACACTCTATCCATTTAAGTCCCAAACCTGTACTGGCTGCCTCTCGTATACTGGCTCTCTTTTGTCTTCGCATTTCCCTCTAATGACAGCCCTGGTTCTCTGTGCTCCTTCTCAGTAAAACTCTTCCATAAAGTCATCTGCACAGTTTTTCACTTCCTCCTTCACTCACTCCATGGGGACCATTTGAACTCCTGGGAGTGGTGAAGGGGTAAAGATGCACTAAGGAAAGAGGAAGCACATGGGCCACATGAGGATAGCCTCAGGGTTACAGAGTCCCAGGCCTTCAGAGTAAGCAGGTTACAGTGACATTTCCTCATTGTACAGATGGGGAAACTGAGGCCCATGGAGGAAATGGACTTGCTCTATGTCCCACAGTGATGAGACGGCATAGCTAAAGCTGAAACATGCTCATTTCCCTAGTTCTTAAATATATACCATGCTACATTCAATTATTATAGTGAATTCCTTTATGGTTTTCATGGTTTTTGCCCCACAGGAATAACATGATATATTATATGTAAAAGAATGTAAACGGTCCACATTTATGTGGAACAAAATATAATAGCATACCATGGACCTCTTACAGTCCCACATGCTCTATTCCTCTCCCCAGCGGTACCCACTGTCAATGATAATAATGATAAAAAGAATCACACTCCAATGAACTGCCTCTGGAGAGTTTGCTGCACTTTCTCAGACTCATTTGCCCTGGAGGTGAACTTGCCTTGGGCCAGCCCCTCTCAGGCTGCAAGCTCACTCTGCCAGACCCACCACTTGGCTCCCTTTTATTGCTCATGGAAGGTTCTTTGGGTTATTTTGTCCTAAGAGACCTCAGTATGTCCCAGCAAGACTCCTCAGTTTAGAAATGACCTTTCCTCCACGCCCTATGATCTTGATATTTCTCTCCCTCTCCCTTCCCCTCACCTCTCTGTTTCTAAATGATAACCATAGCCCTGTGGTAATCCAAGGTAGGTGCCTGGGACCAAATTCTCACATCTCCTTCTCTCCCTTACTCACCCACATTTACTCTGTCACCAAGTTCTGTCCATTCAGCTTCCAGCAGTCTTCCAAGCCCACCAACTTCTATCTCCATGGCTACACCATAAGTCCAAGATGCCAGTATCTTTAGCTTAAACTACTGACTGCATTCACCTCCTATTTGGTCCTCTTGTGACCTTTCTTTCCCGTTCCATCTTTCTTTCCCAAAGCAGCTAGAGAGATCCTTTAAAAAGTAAATACAAACCTGTCACATCCCTCTCTTAAAATATGCCAGGCTGGGGCTTCATATCACTCTTGGAAATGAATCTTGACCTCTTCTCATGGCCTTCTGCCTCACTGACCCAAGTGCCTATCTGACCTCACCTCATGCTGATCCCTTACTCACTCTGCTCCAACCACTCAGATCTCCCAGTTCTAGGGACTCACCAAGCTCTCGTGTGCTATTCCTTCTTTTGGGAGTGTTCTTCCTCTCCAGATGCCCAACACCTCCCCATCATTCAGGTCTCCATCTAATACCATTGCCTCCGCAGATGACGTAGGAAGATTTATTTGGTCATAAGTCTCCCTTCCCTCCCTGTCCTTGCCATGGTTCACTGTAGGTAGAAAATACTTCCATGCCCCACTCCTTTGGGCTTTGATTCATGACTTGCATTGGCCAATGAAATGTGAACGGAGATGAGGTATACCATGTCCAGCGAGAGGCTTCAATGTGATTGTGTCATTTAGCTTTCCATATTCTACCCCTGCCCTAAACCATCAGGAGACCCTGCCTTACTCAGGTAGCCACTGTTACTTCCATTTGGGTTCCAGAATGAGAAGACAAATGGAGCAGACCTGAAGCTATGTCCATAAACTGATGCACACCACAACCAACCCAAAGGCCTGTGCATGAGAAAGAAATGTTATAAACCACTGAGGTGTGGTGACTGAAGTATTCCAGCAAATGCTGATGCATGCCTTGGGGTAGAAGCACTTACTAAAAACTAGAAAATGAGGTGAAGGTGTAGATAGATGAACAGTGAAACACCCAGCTCCATTTCCCACCCAGCTCCCAGACCACTGGTAATAAGGTGAATATCTCCCAGGCAAAAGATGAAAAAAAATTTCTCCATTGAGAAAAAAAAAAAAAAAAACTAGGTCAAGAGAAGAGACCTTCAGACACTACCATGAGTAAATCCACCATAGGAAACCCAGTTCACCTACTTCTGACTCCACAACCATGGCCTCCAGTGAGTAAGTCTCTCTGACCCCTGTACACACAGAGCTTCTAATCAGTTCCAATCCATTAAGGGCCTTACTCTTTTATATATATATATATATATATATATATATATATATATATATACACATATATATAAAGTATATATATATAAAAAGAGTATATATATATACTCTTCATTTTGAAGTAAGAAGTGAATATTCATCAAAAGAGACTCCTCTGCCTTTGCAAAAGGGGGCTATAGTGTGAAGCTTGGGGCCTACCCAGACACACCTCCCTGGAGTGCTTCTGCATTGCTTCATGGCTACTGCCTCTCCATGCCACTGCCATATTTACCAAGGATAACTCACTATGTTCCCACTCACTCCTTGTTTGGGTTTCTTCTGCACCCATTTTCCAAAAAGTAATCAGGGGGTCATTCTAAAATGCTTATCTCAAGGGGCACCTGGATGGCTCAGTTGGTTGAGCATCTGACTCTTAACTTCAGCTCAGGTCATGATCTCATGGTTTGTGGGATCAAGCCTCATGTCGGCTACCCCGTGTCAGGCTCCCCACTGTCAGCACGGAGCTTGCTTGGGATTCTCTCTCTCCCTCCCTCTCTCTGTCTGTCCCCTGCTCATGCTCTCTATATTTAAATAAATAAGAAAAATTAAAAAAAAAAAACAAAACCTGCCTATCTGATCACGTCACTGCTTGGCTCAGAACACTCCAATGGCTACCTGACTCCTGTCCATGGCCTATGAGGTCCTTGCCTAGTCCTCCCAGTGTAGCTCCCACTCATGTCCCTTTCAGTGGTTCTACTCCAGGCAAGGGGCTTAGGCCTTTTTATATCTTGAAAACGCCTGCCTCAGAGGTTAAACCCTTGTTGTTCCTTTGCTTTCCCAGGCTTTTCCCCAGTACTCCCAAAATTTGGGCTCCTTTTCATCCTCTCACCTTCTTAAAGTGGCTTTTTAAACCACCCTGAATACAGTAATTCTTCTTCAATGCTTACTTTTCATCCTTTTGTTTTCATATTGACCATGATTTGCAATTATATAGATTTTCCCCTTGATTTATTGTCCATTCCCCTCATTGACTGTAAGGACCACTGGAGCAGGCCTCATTATGACATTCAGTTTGGAATCGCCAGCATCTGGTGCAAGTCTTGGACCAGAGAAGGCCTTCCAGAAATGGCTCTGAATGAAAGAGGAAGGTGGTATCAGTGTTAAGGGGGAAAGTGCTTGATGTAAGTACTCACTAGAGGGCAAACCACCATGTCTCTATGTGTGTGGTTGGGGGGAAATGGGGCAGGTTTATGCACAAATGAAATCAGAGTGTTTCTCTGCCCCACTGTCACCTTCTCTGCCTTCTCTCTGGAGCGTTTCTCTCCCCTGGCCACATCCCTGAGTTCCTGGGCTAAGGGCTGCAGCAAAGGCAGAGAGACTGGAGAAAATGGAGATGACTGGGTCCTGTGTATGTAGAGCAAAGATCTTGGAGAAAGCGGGAGCCCAAAGGGGCTGGAGAGAAAGAAGCAAAGGAGTAGAAAACTGTGTCCATCTGGGGAAGGAGAAGGAACTGTTCCTACAAATGGCAGGGGCTGCATGGAGGAGGCCCCTAGGCCCAGCTAGCTTCTCCCCACCCCTCCACCCAACAGTCCCAGCACCTCTGAGCCCCCACGATGGAAAAGGTGCACTTGGGCCCTCTTTGGGGGTGATGGCAACATGAAAGGGGAGCCTTGGCCCTGGGCAAGGCTGCACTGGATGGACTCGGTGGGACAGTGCCCTCTGAACTAGGGTGTTGCGAATGCCACCACCGCTCCTCTGTACTTGAATGACAGAGAAAAGGAAGACCCCCTTCCCCTGTCCACCAAGTTGTGCCTGGACACAGCCACTAAGAGCCTAAGGTTCCTCAGGAAGTCCTGGAGAGACAGGGACATGGCCTGAGGTAACAAGTCCCAGCTTGGAGCTGTGCAGCTGGAGCCCCAGGAGAGGGAGTTGTCCCAGATCCAGCAGGGGTGTGGGCGAGGGGGTAGGGCAGAAGGGGTTGTCCTGAGAGTTGTGCCTGAGGAGGTTGAGGGCCTCCAGCAACAGGCGATGTGCTCCGCTCCGGGGCAAGGAAGCACAGCCCTGGGAACACCAAGTACAATCTAAGGGGACAGGAGCTCCTTGTTTCAAACTGCATGGTTGCTGCAGGCTGAGGGGGTCGGTGAGAGGACTGGCAAGGGACACGGGGTCCACAGGGTCCGCGTATGTGGGCAGTGGCCTGGCCCTGATTACCCCGAGGCCCTGTGGCCTCTCTGGGGCCTTACCCAGGCCTCTCCCAGGGACCAGTTTCTGCCCCAGGAAAGACCCCAAAGGCTCTGGGACAACGTGGGCAAAGGCATCCCCTCGTGCCAGCTCAAACCCACTGGCCCCACGGGGGGCTCCCCATCTTCTTGTGCAGCCTCACCTTGCTTCCTGCCCATGTGCCCAGATCCCCTCCAATTATAAAGCTGTGCCAAGCCCTTTCAGTCCTGTTCCTTGGTCTCTACTAGGAAGTCTGACTCCCAGGATGGGGTGGGAGTGGAGATGGGGACATGAGTCCTGCCTGACATGCACTTCACACCTGAACCACTGATCTGCCTCCCCTCTGGGAGTCCATTTTGCCCTGGGCTTCCACAGAGCCTGGTGCTGGTCCCCACATCTTCTGGTCTGAGGACAGCCACAGCATCAGACGGAGGGCCTGGGAAGGACATGAGGGTCCCCCAAGGTCAGGTACGGTGGGATTAGAGCTCACGTCTGCAGGCCCCGTGTCTGGCGTCTGGTGTGCTTTCCGGAACAGGGACTAAGGTGAGCCGAAAGGCCTGTTCCACTTCTGCCTGAGCCCTTCTGTTTCTCTCTTCCTTTCCATTTCCAGGGGTCCTGGCCACCCTTGCTTGTCATCATGCTTGGACCAGGGTACCACGTGTGCAACAAGTTTGACCTGGCTAAGAGTGAGCAGGTGGTGTGCACAAAAAAATGGTGCACAAGGAGACACCCAGTAGGGCCCCAAGACGGAAGGGATGACATCCCAGGGGACGCCAGAGAGACATCCCAACACCTGCCCCAGCAGAAAGCTGGCAACAGGGCCATGCCTAGGAGCATGTGGGAGGTGAAGACTAGGGCACACCCCACTGGGTCTCTTCTGCCACTGTGTCTAGGAGTGCACGCTTGACTAAAGGCTTCAGAAGAGAAGCTGAGAACTCACCATCATCGCATCTCATAAGCATGCAGTTGCCGTGAGTATGTGACACATGTACATCCAACCTCTTTCTTGGAGGCTTTAAAAAGACATCGACGTTCTTGAGTTTTTGCTTTGATGGCAGAAGCACGACATACTCCCCACCCAGGGAGCATCCATCACTGCTCCCCATGTGCGGTATGTCTTTCATTCAGCTATTTCTCAGGGCTGTCACCATTAGCAATCTGCCGTGTGTCCGTCGGCTCTGCTTCCAGGACCGTCACTGCTACCCACATGCCTCGAGGTTCTTTCCGTTGTTTCCAGGGGCCGGGCTGTGTGGTCTTGCCAGCCTGACCTAGAATCCCAGCACATCCACTGAGGGGCTGTGGGACTTTGAGCAAATCTCTGCATCTTTCTGCACCCAGTTCTCATCTGGAGAACCATATGAGGGGCCATAACAGTGCCCACCTCCCACCAGGGCTCCTCTGAGGACTCTTGGAGAGAGCGCAGGCCCAGTTGCTCAACCCAGTGCCTGGCATGTAATGAGAATTGATGTTACTTTTAGTTGTTGTTTGTTTTGTTTTGTTTTCATAGTTAAGGCTATGCTATTTATGTGTACAATTTCATGTTTTGGCTTTTTTCTTTAGCACTATTAACCATGTACCTCTGTTCTTTAAGTCTTTGTTTCTTTCTTTAACTTTTTAATGTTTATTTATTTTTGAAAGAGAGGGGGGGGAGGGGCAGAGAGAGAGGGAGACACAGAATCTGAAGCAGGCTCCGGGCTCCGAGCTGTCAGCACAGAGCCCGATGTGGGGCTCGAACCCACGAACTATGAGATCATGACCTGAGCTGATGTCGGACGCTTAACCGACTGAGCCACCCAGGCACCCCTGCTTTCACTGTTTTTAAGCTCAGAATATTCTTTCCTATCCAGAGCCGATGTAAGTACTCACTGGTATTTTATTCTAATATTTGTCTTTACATTTAGCCTTTAATCCTGTGGATATATATTTTAGAGTACACCATGTGTTAACGATCTGCTCTGTTTTCCTCCAAATTGCTAAATGTTCTGATACCATCTCTGAATCATCCTTCCATGGTGATGACTGATGTTTCCTTCATTTATATTGTACATATGTGTGCGTGTGTATACCACCTGTAGTCTCTTTCTAAACCATTTGTTTGTTTATTTTGACGCCACAGTGACTTGGTGACTCTACAGTCTAGAGTTCTATGTTGTAGCACTAGGAGAAGTGTGAAATTCTGGCATCAAGTGAACCCCAGTCAAAAATAGATGAAAAACAATTTGTAAACATGAAGTTTGTTGTGAAGGAAACCTATGGTGGCATTGTGTCAGTACCTAAGTTTTAGTTTGCTTTAATGAATAGAGTTCAGTTTTGTACCATATTTTGGCAAGGAAACTTAAGCAAGGAGGCAGGAACTCCCTCCTCCAAATATACAACCCTGAGGGCCACAGCTCCCAGAATTTACTGTCTGAGCTGCCCCACTGGCGACAACATTCAATCATTACAAGGCAATCACTAAACGGTCTACGTGTCTTAAGTGAACCAAGTGATTAGCAGCTATGTAATGTGAAACACACAGTTAGTGAAGAGAAAGGAACCAAGGAGCATTTGGAAGAGGCCCGGAAGTAGCCAAAGCTACTGGGAGTGTAGCACAATGACACAAAGCAAGTGGCTTGTGTGTGCAGGGCCATTAGTGCTAGGTTTCTGCTGTCCCTTGTTTAGCCAGGTGGGATCATGGCTCTCACATTGTTAAGTGGGACTAGAAGCAAAGTGTAGGGGTGCCATGGATGACATTGGCATGAACAGTGCCACAGAAAACACACCATGGAGGGTATGTAGCATGGGGATCCCCCTGTGCAGAGCCCAAGTGGGCATGTGCTAGAACACCTGCATCTGGGCTCAGGGAGAATATCAGGGCCCAGTCTTAAGCAGCACAACGTGCCCTGGAACAAGCCCAGAGGCCCCAAGGGTACTCAGTGGTGATCTAGGCTGGCTGTCAGCCCTGCCAGGGAGAAATCTACCCTAGCCATACCCTGGCAAGGGAAAGCAATCTGCTTAGAGGGCTGATCTTTCCTCTTTGTAATGTGGACCACGGCTTACAAGGAGATGCTAAGGACATAGGGACCTATGGATTTCTACTGTGAGAATGGGAACCATGAGTTTGAATCCAGATGGTCAACTAGAGCCAGGAGCACTGCAGCCAGAAATGCTGGCAGCACCCAAAGTGCTCATGGAAGGGATTCCCGTGTTCAGGGATAGCATTCTTGGTTGGAAATAATCCCTGCTCTGGGATCCATGAGGAAAGGTTGGGATCTAGAGGAGGATGGTGGCCTTGAGAGGGGCTGCACCCCAAATGATGGGGCTTTGGCCATGGAACAGTTCAGAGGATAAGACAGGCTCCTGGGCCTGGGGAAAGCTTGGCTGAGGAGGAATGCAGGGCACACAGCTCTGTGGAGTCTCCAGCAACAGGGGAACTGGGCTAATCACCCAAGCCTGGGGAAGTGGCTGGCACCTAGGCTTTGAACCTGCCCTACTAGCACTAGGTGAAGTGCCCAGGGGCCTGGACATGGCGATCCTGCAGAGTAAGCAAAGGGAAAAGGGAGAAAAGGCCACATTCATCTCTTTCCAAGTTCTCTCCCTACAGGGGTGAGATGATGAAAGGCCAGGCTAGAGTGGCCACCAGGGGCCTCTCTCTTCTAAACCAGCCCCAGAAGGAGGAGGGCAGATTCCCAGGGCCAGACTTGAGCCAGCCTGCCTGGGGTCCAGCCCTCCTCCTGTCTCCCCTCCTCCAGACGGGTGGGAAAGTGGCTGCCCCCACTCAATCCTAGAAGAATTCAACGCACACCAACCCATGTTCCATGACACACACTCCTATTCACACATTCACACTCCTACACACTCACATACTCTTGCACACAGACATACCGTCACACACTCCCATATTCTCACATTCACTCACACTCTCACACACTCACACACATTCACTGACACTCATACACGCACACACACTCACACCTGCTCAGGGAATACACATGCACAAGTATGCTCCGAATGGTGGAGAGACAAGGGATCAGCCACACTCCCATCCCCTCTCCTCTTTTTCTGCCTTCCAAATCCCAAAGCACTGGTGGAAAGTGGCCAGTTGTCATGGCCCTGCTAAGACACACAGGACAGATGTGGTTAGGATGGTACCTTCCTTGAAGAAGCAAGAACAGAGCCCACCTGGGGACCTCACCCCAATCCTGAAGCACACTCTGATGGGACACATACAAGGGTCCCCACAACACGGGGCCAAGCTCACTAGGCCAAGGAGGCTGCAAGCATGGTCCTGATGACCCCCTTCTCAACAATCCCCTGCAACCCTCATTCCATTGTCCATTTGTCTCATTACCAAGCATCTCCAGGGGCCCATCCATCCATGTAGCACCACTGTCTGCAGCTCTCACCACATGGCCTGGGCCTCCCCAGATGCACAGGTCCTGAAGGCTGGTCAAGCAGCTGTGGGCCTGGGACTCAGCTTTCTGCAAGGTCCTCACTCATCATTGGCTGCTTTGGGGAATCTGTTCTTCATCTGTACCATGGGGTTGGTCAGAGCCACTGTTCCTTCAAAACAGCCGGAGAACACCTCTGGGAACAGACTGAGTGAGCCCCCAAGGGGCCTTCACAATTTCCAGGTCAACAGTACTGTTCTCTCCCAAACACCTGCAGGGAGAGGCCCTATTGTTCCGTCTCTTAATCAGTTCAGAGGCAGATGGAGGCCTGCCCTCAATTTGTGGAATGCAGGGCCCTAGAGGGTTTGGGCAGGCTCCTCAATCCTTATGATGGTCTTCTCCAAGAATTTCCCCTCCAGCTGCAGCATGCAAGGAAGGGATCCCTGATCAACAGTGCCCTCCACCCTGGATGGGTGCCTGCCTCAGGTGGCACCAAGTGCTCTGTGAGAAGCAGAGATCCAGAACTCACCTCCAATCAGGAAGAGGCCCACTCCCCAGGCCACATCCACAGACCCCTACTCGTGTCCCACTACCCCGTCTGCTCCCAGGACACATGACTGGTGCCCTCAGAGTTAGCTGGAAGGGGAGTAGGAGAGGGAGAGGGTGCTCCCTCCCCTTTGGGGGCCACCCTGCCCAGGATTAAGATCAGAGGACAGCTCTCCCTGCCTGTCCTCCTTCCTGGCAAGGCAGAAGCACTGTGGAAACCCAGCCCAGCCTGCCCTCTGTCCCTTGACATCATAGCCTCCCAAGTACCCCCAACATCCCTCAGTAGCTAGACCATGATGGGCCAATTGTCAGCTGGCAGGGGTAGGTTGATCCTAAATGGAAGCGATAACCCCCAACTTGGAGTCCTGCATGCAGCTCCTGGCAGGGGTGTCTAACCTCATGCACAGGCCTTTCTGTGCCCAGTGGGTCTCTGGGATTATACACGTGAACTCTCTGACCCATCTGGATGCCCTGAGCTTCTCAGCCCTGCCCAGATAATGGGCCTCAGGCCATATCTGCTATCCCTCCCCCCCCCCGGAATACCTAACCCACTTATTCCTGGGGGGTTCCCTGAGATTTATGGGGACCCAATCAGACACTTCTTGTGCCCAAAGTTCAGGTCACCTGGCTCTATCCAGCCAGAGGACCAGAAGCAACTCTTGGATCCTGCCCTGGCCACACCCAATGCCAATGGCGGGTACCAAGCCACTGTTATTCCCCAACCCACCCCCAGGTGACCCTTCCCTCAAATGCCCACAGCAGAAGTGAGACTCAGCTCAAACATTCAATGAAATTTATTGAAGAGAAACATTTACTGAACCCATTGAAGAGACCCTTCCCTCAAATGCCCACAGCAGAAGCGAGACTCAGCTCAAACATTCAATGAAATTTATTGAAGAGAAACATTTACTGCAACCATTGAAGAGAGGGAATGACAACACAGAGAGGAATGTCGAACAGCCACTACAGCCCATAGGTCACGGAACCCCTCCTCCTGGGTCCCAAAGGAGGTGCCTCTGTTCCCCCCAACACCGTGGCCCTCCTGCCGTAATCTCCCTTTCTGAGGGCCCCATGATCAGCCTTTGGCCAGGATGATGGATGCTGGCCATGGCCCCTCACTCCAGGGCACTCTCCCCTCTGGCCAACATGTTGGGGCCTGGTCCTGCCCTATGGCGTGCACAGGACACTCACAGGATGCTGGAAAATGCAGACAGGGACCCTCGGACAAGCCAAAAAAACTCAGTCACAAGTAACAAGAGAGTGGCACATCACAGCACGGTTTCCACGGAGACTCCCACAGGCCACCTCTGTCCTTGGTCCAGTGCCTCCTTCCTGAGGTCGCGGGGTCAGCACCAGCCGTGCCTTCGTCTGTCCTTCCCGCCACCTCCTGGGACTGGGCTTCGACAGGTCTCCGGGGCGGGGTGGGGGCGGCTGCTCAGATAAGAACACACACACATCTCCACAAGAACAAGCAGCAGTTGGCCTAAACCTACACCGAGGAAGCATGGGCTGAGCTCACGACACCGCACGACAGCGAGCAGAGCCTGGGCTCGCACTGAAGCTCGTGCCACACCCCCGGGGCTGAGAGGTGGCTGCTGCGTCAGGCCAGGACACCCGCCGCGGGCTCCTGCCCACCTCAGGGCTCTGCACGGGAATGGTAACTAGGGTGCGTGTAGGGGGAGCTGACACGGGGGGTCACTAAGGGGCCTACAGAGGCACACGTGGGCTTCTCAGAGCGTGGAGTGACGTGCTCCACGGGTCAGTGAATGAGGGTCCCCCTCTTGGGCGGCCCGAGGGGCCGGCACCCTTGAGACGGCCCCTGACCTCTCCCAGGCCAGTGTGGGTGGCACACATTTTCAGGTGCCCCTCACCTAGGCTAGGGCCAGCCACTCAGGGGTGCTTCCCAGGCTGGCTGCCTGGACTGGCAGGGTTTCGCGCTGGGGCTGGGGCTGGGGCTGGGGCTGGGGCTGGGGCTGGGGCTGGGGCGGAGCTGCCATGGGAGGGGGCACCCCTCCCTGCCCCACTCTGCATCAAGTATGGTCATCCTGGTCCGTCGGAAGGGCTGATGGTGGTGGCCAGGGTGCCTTGGGAAGATGGGGTCCTGGGAATTTGGGCTGGGTGGGTTGTTGCCTCCACGTGGGGAGAGGCTGCTGCCCTGGCGTGGCCTCCCCCTGCCTCCAGAGCGCTGCTGCCTGAGAGGAGAGGGGGCCCCTGGGCCTTCTGAGCCTATTTGCCCGAGGAGGACTTGGGGGGCCTCACCTCCCCAGCCCCGTCCTCGTTTCCCGACTCCTCTGGGATGGGCTTGGGCCCCTCCTCCAGGGGCTCCCCAGCCTCCTGGTCTCCTGCCTGGGCGAGGCCCTCCGGCTCACAGCCAGGACCTCCCGGGCCCTCCCTGGAAGCGCTGCCCATCTGGGCAGGGGTGGGGCCCCCAGGGGCCTCTGAGGGCCTTGCGTGATCTAGGCCCGCAGAGGCGGGAGCATTTTCATCTTCCTGCGTGGCAGGGAAGATCTTGGGGGCCTCCTCAGGGACGAGGGCTGCCCTGGCGACATCACGGGCTTCAGGAGCAGCCGTATCAGCTTCGGCACTGCCAGGAACGGCCTCACTGGCCCCTAGGTTGGCCAGGGCAGCCTGGGAAGCATCTTCCCTGGCTGGGGAGGCTTCGGCAACCTCTCCACTGGCCCGGGCGGCGGCCAGGCCTCCGGTGCCCACACGGGCCCCCTCTTCCACTTGCAAGTGCTCGCTCCTAGCCGCGGTGGCCTCCCACGCCTCGGTCTCCTGAATGAGCCGCAGCATCCCCAGGAAGCCAGGTGGTCTCCTGTCCAGCCGCATCCTCCTCAGCTTGTTCTCGAGCATCTCGTTGGGGCGGGCCCGCATCAGCACCTGCCGGGCGCGTAAATGGCCCGCAAGGTTGGGATGGATGGCCCCCTTCTCCACGGCCGACTGCAGCAGGCCTTCCAGGCGAATCACATAGACAAAGAGAGTCTCCTGGGGCCGCTGGCCACAGGTCAGGAACTTCAGCCGTGCGCTCGTGGGGGTGTCCTCCCTCCCGAACACCTGGACCAGCGCGGCCAGGCAATCCTGTGCAGGGACGTCAGGGTTTTCTGCCAGGAGGCCGCACACGAGATCCAGTGCGGGGCCGCCCAAGCTCTCCATCAGCCTCCTCCTCCTCTCCCTTTCTGTGATGTGGCACCACAGGGACAGCATGTCGCTGGTGTGATCCAGCCAGCTCTCAAAGGACTCTTCTTCTCCGTGTGGCTCTTCCGTTCCAGGAAAGGTTCTCAGTTTCCCAGAGGCCCTGTTTTCCAGCACAGGCTGCCAGGCCGGGCTCCAAGGCTGGGTCCAGGATCTTCCCGCACCTGCGGCTCCTGCCACACCCACAGCTCCTCCCTCACCTGCAGCTCCTGCCACACTCACAGATCCTGACAAACCTGCGATTCCTGCGTCCCCAGCGGCTCCCTCCTCATCTGACTCTCCTGCTTCCTCTTCAGGCCCTGCCTGGCCCACAGCGACTGCCCCGCCTCCGGCTCCTTCCTCGCCTCCAGCCACTGCCCGGCCTCCAGCTCCTGCCCGGCCTCCAGCTCCTGCCTCCCCTCCTTCCTCACCTCCAGCCACTGCCTCGCCTCCAGTTCCTTCCTCACCTCCAGCTGCTGCCCCGCCTCCAGCTCCTGCCCCGCCTCCAGCCGCTGCCCCGCCTCCAGCTCCTTCCTGGCCTCCAGCTCCTGCCCCGCCTCCAGCCGCTGCCCCGCCTCCAGCTCCTTCCTGGCCTCCAGCTCCTGCCCCGCCTCCAGCTGCTGCCCCGCCTCCAGCTCCTGCCCCGCCTCCAGCTGCTGCCCCGCCTCCAGCCGCTGCCCCGCCTCCAGCTCCTTCCTGGCCTCCAGCTCCTTCCTCACCTCCAGCTGCTGCCCCGCCTCCAGCCGCTGCCCCGCCTCCAGCTCCTTCCTGGCCTCCAGCTCCTGCCCCGCCTCCAGCCGCTGCCCCGCCTCCAGTTCCTTCCTCGCCTCCAGCCACTGCCCGGCCTCCAGCTCCTGCCTCCCCTCCTTCCTCACCTCCAGCCGCTGCCCCGCCTCCAGCTCCTTCCTGGCCTCCAGCTCCTGCCCCGCCTCCAGCTGCTGCCTAGCCTCCAGTTCCTTCCTCACCTCCAGCTCCTTCCTGGCCTCCAGCCACTGCCCGGCCTCCAGCTCCTGCCTTGGCTCCAGCTCCTGCCTCCCCTCCTTCCTCGCCTCCAGCCACTGCCTCGCCTCCAGTTCCTTCCTCACCTCCAGCTGCTGCCCCGCCTCCAGCCGCTGCCCCGCCTCCAGCTCCGTCCTGGCCTCCAGCTTCTGCCTGGCCTCCTTCCTCACCTCCAGCCACTGCCTTGCCTCCAGTTCCTTCCTCACCTCCAGCTGCTGCCCCGCCTCCAGCTGCTGCCCCGCCTCCAGCTCCTGCCCCGCCTCCAGCCGCTGCCCCGCCTCCAGCTCCTTCCTGGCCTCCAGCTTCTGCCTGGCCTCCTTCCTCACCTCCAGCCACTGCCTTGCCTCCAGTTCCTTCCTCACCTCCAGCTGCTGCCCCGCCTCCAGCTCCTTCCTCTCCTCTAGCCGCTGCCCCGCCTCCAGCTTCTGCCTTGCCTCCAGCTCCTGCCCCGCCTCCAGCTCCCTCCTGGCCTCTAGCTCCTGCCCCGCCTCCAGCTGCTGCCCCGCCTCCAGCCGCTGCCCCGCCTCCAGCTGCTGCCCCGCCTCCAGCTCCTTCCTGGCCTCTAGCTCCTGCCCCGCCTCCAGCTGCTGCCCCGCCTCCTGCCGCTGCCCGCCTCCATCTCCTCCCTCGCCTCCAGCTCCTTCCTGGCCTCTAGCTCCTGCCCCGCCTCCAGCTGCTGCTCCGCCTCCTGCCGCTGCCCCGCCTCCATCTCCTTCCTCGCCTCTAACTCCTGCCCCGCCTCCAGCTGCTGCCCCGCCTCCAGCCGCTGCCTCGCCTCCAGTTTCTTCCTCACCTCCAGCTCCTGCCTCACTTCCTGCCTCGCCTCCAGCTTCTGCCTCGCTTCCTTCCTCACCTCCAGCTCCTGCCCCGCCTGCAGCTGCTGCCCCGCCTCCAGCCGCTGCCCCGCCTCCATCTCCCTCCTCGCCTCTAGTTCCTGCCCCGCCTCCAGCTGCTGCCCCGCCTCCAGCCGCTGCCCCGCCTCCAGCTCTCTCCTGGCCTCTAGCTCCTGCCCCGCCTCCAGCTGCTGCCCCGCCTCCAGCCGCTGCCCCGCCTCCAGCCGCTGCCCCGCCTCCAGCTCCTTCCTGGCCTCCAGCTCCTGCCCCGCCTCCAGCCGCTGCCCCGCCTCCAGCCGCTGCCCCGCCTCCAGCTCCTTCCTGGCCTCCAGCTCCTGCCCCGCCTCCAGCTGCTGCCCCGCCTCCAGCCCCCTCCTTGCCTCCAGAAGCTGCCTTGCCTCCAGCTCCTGCCCCATCCCCAGCTCCTGCCTCGCCTGCCAAGGCAACCCCTGCTTGCCTCTGGGTCTGTGCAAGGAAATTGGGTGTATCCTGTGACTCTGATTCCGGGGCCTGGGGCAGGAAGACCACAGTCCAGGGTCCTCCCGTGCCTGGTATTTGTCGGGGGATCACACTTCGGTTTAAATACTCAGCAAACTTGACCAAGGCGACCCTGGACCTGAGCTCCTTTCTGAACACCTTGCCCAGTACTCGGTATCTTCCCAGGGGCTGGAGGGCAGCCTGCACGGCCTCCTGGAATTCCTGGTCCTCACAGTCGTGGGGAATGCCCAGGATGAGCAGCGAGTGCTGAGCATCCACGCCCATCCACCTGCACCAGCCACGAAGCATAGCCAGTGCCATCGCGGATACCTGCGGGGGAGGGGCGCGATCGCACAGGGGCGCGCAGACTGTCGCAGGCTCTGCAGTGGAGGCCTGTGGGTGCAAAGGGGAGAGAGGGACACTGGTGCCAGACAGCCCACCGCACCGCCCCCCACACCGACCTGGATCTCCTCCCTGGCCAGTTCACGTCTTCCAGGCCACGTACCAGAACCCCCACCATGCAGCCCTTCACCTCTGCAAGGAGAAGGTCCCCTTTCGCCTTGTCCGACACCCCTGCTGGGGCCACTGCAGCCGGAGCCCCTCCCACCATCGTCTGCAACCCCGCAGCAGCCGGGAGCCCTCCCTTCCTGATCCCCACAGCCAGGAGCCCTCCCATCCTCTCTTTCTTAGGGCTGGACCCAGGGCACCCCTGCTCTGCCTGGGCAACCTAGACACCGGGTCCCGCCCTCTCCCACCAGCACCTGCCCCTCTGCAACTGGAGCCGCCCTCCGCAGTCAGGAGCTCTTCCCACCCCTCCCCTCCAGCGCCGACTGGGTTCCGCCTCCTGCCCCCACTGCCTGCCTTGGCAGAGATCCAGCCCTTACCCAAGGCGCTCGGTACTTCCAGGGTCCCGTTGGAGCAAAGCCCCTGGTCGCCGGCTCACTTTCTCTGACTCTGCAGGCGCTGCTGGGCAGGGACACGCCACCTGCGAGCTGTGGGGCGACTCTGGAGGCCACCTCAAAGCCCTGGAGCGACAGGATCAGAAGAATGCACCTCAGCTGCACTGCCCAGGACTGCACAGTCCAGCAGGTCTCCCAAGTCCTCGGTACTAAGGCCACGTGGGCTTCCCGGTGTTCCCAGAATCCCCAGGTGGATGAGGGAACAAGATCTCGGTATCTCAGTGCAGGGCAAATGCCAGGATCAGGAGAGCAGGAGAAGAGGCATCCGTGTTGCCGTGACAACGGGACCTGCTTGGTTAGGGCTTGATGTGACAAGCCTTGGAGCCTCCAGAAGCAACAGGCACACCCTTTGGCCCTCCAGCTACAAAATAGACCCATCAATAATTGTGGCCAATGTGTGGGGGCTGCAAACTAAGGGTTAGGGGACAGAGGAACCTAAGAACAGGTCCCCATTACCACTCTGTACTCACAGCCTTCCCTCATTAAGCCTGGAATTTCCACAGCAAACACAGGTCATGTGTTCCAGGTTAGGAGCCCCGCCACAACTTTTTGCATTGTAAAGCCAGCTCTCAACCACCCAGGCCGCCATTCTGTAGGAAAGCGTGTGGGCATTGTGTCATGTAAATTATAGATTCACCTAACAGCTGAGTGGCGAGTCACTGAACACCTGTGCCCTGAATCCATAAATAGGCAATAGAAAAACTCCTTTTATATAGTGCTGGATTTGATTTGCTGATAGTAAAAGATTTTTGCTATATTGTTCTTGAGGGTTGTTTTTCTGTACTTCTTTTTACATAATATTTTATCAAGATTTATCACAGCTTCACAAAAATGACTTGGGAAGTGTTCCCTGCTCTTCTATCTTCTGAAAGTGGTTGTGTGAGATTGATGATGTTCATACCTTAAGTATTTGCTAGAATTCACCATGAAATCCTCTGGGCCTGGATTGTTCCTTTGTCGTGTTTGTTATGCTTTAGGGAAGTTTTTGATAGAAAATTAAATGTATTTATAAGAAATTGAGCTATTCCTATTTCCTATGCAATCTGTCGTCACTTTCAGTAAATTGTTTGGTTCCAAGGAATGTGTCACTTTTGTCAAAGTTATCAAAGTTATTGGCATAAGGACCATCCTAATAGTTGCTCATTATTCTTTTAATACCTATATGATCTATTTGCTATCCCTATTTCGTTCCCGATATTGACTAGTATTCATTCTCTTTTTTCTTAATTAATCTTGCTAAGGGTTATATAATTCATTCTTCTTTTAAAAATGTATGGCTTTATTCTTATTCAACATAGTATTGGAAGTCTTAGCCTCAGCAATCAGATAACACAAAGAAATAAAAGGCATCCAAATCAGCCAGGAGGAGATCAAACTTTCACTCTTCGCAGATGACATGATACCCTATATGGAAAACCCAAAAGATTCCACCAAAAAACTGCTAAAACTGACCCATGAATTCAGCAAAGTTGCAGGATATAAAATCAATGCACAGAAATCGGTTGCATTCCTATACACCAACAATAGAGCAACAGAAAGAGAAATCAAGGAATTGATCCCATTTACAATTGCACCAAAAACCATAAAATACCTAGGAATAAATCTAACCAAATAGGTGAAAAATCTATACACTGAAAACTATAGAGGGGCGCCTGGGTGGCTCAGTCGGTTGAGCGTCCGACTTCAGCTCAGGTCACGATCTCGCGGTCCGTGAGTTCGAGCCCCGCGTCGGGCTCTGGGCTGATGGCTCAGAGCCTGGAGCCTGCTTCCGATTCTGTGTCTCCCTCTCTCTCTGCCCCTCCCCCATTCATGCTCTGTCTCTCTCTGTCTCAAAAATAAATAAATGTTAAAAAAAAAATTTAAAAAAAAAAAAAGAAAACTATAGAAAGCTTATGAAAGAAATTGAAGAAGACACAAAAAAAATGGAAGAGAATTCCATGCTCCTGGATAGGAAGAACAAATATTGTTAAAATGTCAATACTACCCAGAGCAATCTACATATTCAGTGCAATCCCTATCAAAATAACACCAGCATTCTTCACAGAACTAGAACAAATAATCCTAAAATTTGTATGAAACCACAAAAGACCCTGAATAGCCAAAGCAATCTTGAAAAAGAAAACCAAAGCAGGAAGCATCACAATCCCAGGCATCAAGCTACACTACAAAGCTGTAATCATCAAGACAGTATGGTACTCGCACAAGAACAGACACTAGATCAATGGAACAGAATAGAGAACTCAGAAATGTACCCACAAATGTATGGCCAACTAATCTTTGACAAAGCAGGAAAGAATATCCAGTGGAATAAAGACAGTCTCTTCAGAAAGTGGTGCTGAGAAAACTAGACAGCAACATGCAGAAGAATGAACCTGGACCACTTTCTTACACCATACACAAAAATAAACTCAAAATGGATGAAAGACCTCAATGTAAGACAGGAAGCCATCGAAATCCTCCAGAATAAAGTGGGCAAAAACCTCTTTGCTCTTGGCCACAGCAATTTCTTACTCAACACATCTCCAGAGGCAAGGGAAAGAAAAGCAAAAATGAACTACTGGGACCTCACTGACAGAATGGGAGAATGTATTTGCAAATGACATATCTGATAAAGGGTTAGTATCCAAAATCTATAAAGAACTTATAAAACTCAACACCCAAAAAACAAATAATACAGTGAAGAAATGGGCAAAAGACATGAATACACACTTCTCCAAAGAAGACACCAGGTGGCCAACCGACACATGAAAAAATGCTCAACTTCACTCATCATCAGGGAAATACAAATCAAAACCACAGTGAGATACCACCTCACACATGTCAGAATGGCTAACATTAACAACTCAGGCAACAACAGATGTTGGCAAGGATGCAGAGAAAGAGGATCTCCTTTGCAATGCTGGTGGGAATGCAAACTGGTGCAGCCACTCTGGAAAACAGTATGGAGGTTCCTCAAAATATTAAAAATAGAATTACCCTGTGACCCAGCAATTGTACTACTAGGCATTTATCCAAGGGATACAGGTGTGCTGTTTCAAAGGGGCACATGCACCCCAATGTTTATAGCAGCAGTATCAACAATAGCCAAAGTATGGAAAGAGCCCAAATGTCCATTGATGGATGAATGGATAAAGAAGATGTGGTATCCATACACAATGGAGTACTACTCGGCAATCAAAAAAGAATGAAATCTTGTCATTTGCAACTACATGGATAGAACTAGAGGATATTATGCTAAGTGAAATTAGTCAGAGAAAAAAATATCATATGGCTTCACTCATATGAAGACTTTAAGAGACAAAACAGATGAACATAAGGGAAGGGAAGCAAAAATAATATAAAAACAGAGAGGGGGAAAAACATAAGAGACTCTTAAATATGGAGAATAGAGGATTACTGGAGAGGTTGTGGGAGGGGGAATGGGCTAAATGGGTAAAGGACATTAAGGAATCTACTCCCGAAATCATTGTTGCACTGTATGCTAACTTGTATGTAAATTTAAAAAATAAATTAGGGGCGCCTGGGTGGCGCAGTCGGTTAAGCGTCCGACTTCAGCCAGGTCACGATCTCGCGGTCCGTGAGTTCGAGCCCCACATCAGGCTCTGGGCTGATGGCTCGGAGCCTGGAGCCTGTTTCCGATTCCATGTCTCCCTCTCTCTGCCCCTCCCCCGTTCATGCTCTGTCTCTCTCTCTGTCCCAAAAATAAATAAATGTTGAAAAAAAAAATTTAAAAAAAAAATAAATTAATTAAATACAAATTTTTAAATAAATAAATAAATAAATAAATAAATAAGGCTTTGCTAATTTTCTTTTTTTTTTAACGTTTATTTATTTTTTTTGGGACAGAGAGAGACAGCATGAACGGGGGAGGGGCAGAGAGAGAGGGAGACACGGAATCGGAAACAGGCTCCAGGCTCCGAGCCATCAGCCCAGAGCCTGACGCGGGGCTCGAACTCACGGACCGTGAGATCGTGACCTGGCTGAAGTCGGACGCTTAACCGACTGCGCCACCCAGGCGCCCCTGCTTTGCTAATTTTCATCATAGTTTTTTATTTCATTTATTTCTGCTCTTATCACTATTATTTCCTTTTCTGAAACTTATTTTGGATTTACCTTGCTTCTTTTCTAGCTTCTTTAGATGAAGCATTAAGGCATTGATTTTATGCCTTTCTTCTTTTCTAATATAAACATTTAAAGCAATAAATCATCCTCTAATCACTTTGCTACCTGCCGGCCACTAATTTTGATGTTTTATTTTTATTGTTATTCTATATGAAATATTTTCTATGTTCCTTTGTGTTTCCTTCTTTGACCCATGGATTTTTGTAGAAATGTAATGTGAAATCCAGATATTTGGAGATATATTATTGCTATTAATTTATAATAGAACTCCATTGGGGACTCAAATAACTTATTTTGTAAAATTTCAGATTTTCAGATTTGAGACTTGTTTTATGGCCCAGCATTTGCTATATCCAGGTGAATGTACAATGTGCCGATGTAAAGAATATATTCTGCCATTGTTGGGTATGATGTTTTATAAATATCAATTAAGTAAAGATGGTTAGTAATGTCATACAGATATTCTATATATTTAGTTATTCCTTGTCTATCTATATCAACTGCTGAGGGAAGGGTGTTAAAATCTCCAAATATAATTTGGAAATATCGATTTCTCTCCCTGTTCTGTCAAATTTTACATATTTTGAAGCTCTGTTGTTGGGTGCATACAAATTTATGAATTCTTTGTGGTTCTGATTGACCCTTATATTTTTGCCTTTTATCTCAGGTAATAATCTTTGTCTTTAATTCTACTTTGTCTAGTATTAATATAGTCATTATCACTTTTTATGCTTACTCGTTGCATGATATATCATTTTGCATCATCTTACTATCAACCATCTGTGTCTTATATTAAAATTGCATCTCTTGTAGACAACAATAGCCTTGCCCATTTATCTGTTCTAACAAGTTCTGCTTTTAAGTGTTTAGCCCATTTACACTGAATATAATTTTTGTATGGTTGGACCTAAATTGGTCCTTTTACTATATGTGCCCTCTATTTTGTTCCTACGTTCCCTCTTTCCTGCCTGAGTTAATCAAAATCTTTTTAGATTTCCATTCATCTGTTATATTTTTGGCTACACCTCCTTGCATGGTTTTCTAGTTGTTGCTCTAGATATTAATATATATCCTTAATTTTCACTATCTACTTAGAGCTAATATTGTACATAAATGTAAGAATCTTTCTACCAAACAGATTCAATTCCCCTTCTAATGCATCCTTTATGCTATAGTTGCCATATGTATTACATCTAAATATGTTATAAAACCTATAATGCACTATTACAGTTTTATTTTTAAAAGCCATATGTACTATAAAGAAATTAAGAGAAAACATTCCTTAATATTTACTCAAAATTTTGCCATTTCTGGTGTTCTTTATCTCTACCCAAAGATCAAGATTTCCTTCTACTATTATGTTTCTTCAAATTGAAAGACTCCCTTTAGCATTGCTGTTAGTGCAGGCTGTTGATTAATTCTCTTAGCTTTCACTTATCTCAAAATATTCTTATTTCACCTTCATTTCTGAAGAATATTTTTCTCAGATATAGAGTTCTGGGTTGAAAGTGGTTTTTTTTCTTTATTACTTTAAATATGTTGTTCCAAATAATCCTAAAATTTGTATGGAACCACAGAAGACCTTGAATAGCCAAAGTTATGTTGAAAAAGAAAACCAAAGCGGGAGGCATCACAATCCCAGACTTTAGCCTCTATTACAAAACCAAGAGAATATAGTATTGGCACAAAAACAGACATATAGACCAATGGAATAGAATAGAGAACCCAGAATTGGACCCATAAATGTATGACAAAGCAGGAAAGAGTGTCCAATGGAAAAACGACAGTCTCTTTAGCAAATGGTGCTAGGAGAACTGGACAGCAACATGCAGAAGAATGAAACTGGACCACTTTCTTACACCATACACAAAAATAAACTCAAAATGGATGAAATACCTAAATGTGAGACAGGAAACCATCAAAACCCTAGAGGAGAAAGCAGGAAAAAACCTCTTTGACCTCAGCCGCAGCAATTTCTTGCTTGACACATCTCCAAAGGCAAGGGAAATAAAAGCAAAAATGAACTATTGGGACCTCATCAATATAAAATTCTTCTGCACTGCAAAGAAAACAATCAACAAAACTAAAAGGCAACCGACGGAATGGGAAAAGACATTTGCAAATGACATATTGGATAAAGTATCCAAAATCTATAAAGAGCTCACCAAACTCCACACCCATAAAACAAATAATCCAGTGAAGAAATGGGCAGAAGACATGAATAGACACTTTTCCAAAGAAGACCTCTAGATGGCCAACAGACACACTAAAAGATGCTCAACATCGCTCATCATCAGGGAAATAAAAATCAAAACCACACTGAGATACCACCTCACACCAGTCAGAGTGGTTAAAATTAACAACTCAGGAAACAACAGATGCTGGCATGGCTGTGGAGAAATGGGAACCCTCTTGCACTGTTGGTGGGAATGAAAACTGGTGCAGCCACTCTGGAAAACGGTGTGGAGGTTCCTCAAAAAATTAAAAATAGAATTATCCTATGACCCAGCAATAGCACTACTAGGAATTTATCCAAAGAATACCGGAGCGCTGATTCATAGGGGCACATGTACCCCATTGTTTATAGCAGTGCTATCAACAATAGCCAAATTATGAAAAAAGCCTAAATGTCCATCAACTGATGAATGGATAAAGAAGATGTGGTTTATATGCACAATGGAATACTACTTGGCAATGAGGAAGAATGAAATCTTGCCATTTGCAGCAACGTGGATGGAACTGGAAGGTATTATGCTGAGTGAAATAAGTCAGGCAGAGAAAGAGAGATACCATATGTTTTCACTCATGTGTGGATCTTGAGAAAGTTAACAGAAGACCATGGGGGAAGGGAAGGAAAAAAATAGTTACAAACAGAGAGGGAGGGAGGCAAACCATAAGATACTCTTAAATACAGAGAACAAACAGAGGGTTGATGTGGGGGCAGGGAAGGGAAAATGAGTGATGGGCATTGAGGAGGGCACTTGTTGGGATGAGCACTGGGTGTTGTATGTAAGCAATGAATTACAGGAATCTACCACCAAAACCAAGAGCACACAGTATGTTAGCCAACTTGACAATAAATTATATTAAAAATTAAAAATAAATAAAAATAAAAATAAAGATGTTGTTCCACTGTTTCCTGGCTTCAACTGTTTCTAAGGGCAGTGCTGAGAAAAGTCTTGTCAATGTACTCCCATATGTAATGCTTCATTTTACTCTGACTTCTATTAAGATTTCTGCCCTGGCCACACTGCCATAGTGATGGTCTGGGATTTAAGTCCTCTCACACTGTGACCCAGCTATTAGAAGTTATTAATATACATTGAGCTCTGGCTGTGCATATGCGTTCAGCAATTGAATGTGACCTCAAAACTCAGTTGTGTATGTCTGCCTTCATTGAAATAGAAAAGATTTTTCTGTTGTTTTCTGATGTATGCATGTGACTAGAAAACATGTTCAGACCCTGAGGCTCATGGAACCTGACCTTTCTGGCAGGATGCTTTAATTACTGGTTTTGATTTCTGGCTTAATTTTTAAAATCTTTTGGCAGTTTATGGCCCTTTTCTGACCCTTTGTAAAGATTTTATCATTTCTAATAAATATCTCATAAATCAATAAAAAAAGGTTTTTCTCATTAATCTTTGTTTTCAGTAGTTTGACTACAGTGTGCCTAGGTGTGGTTTTTCTTTGTATTTATCCTCCTTGGGGTTCATTGAACTTCTTAAACCTATAAATAATCTTTCTCCAAATTTTGGAAATTTTCACCTCTAATTCCTTCAAGTAGCTTTTCTTCTCCATTCTCTCCATCCTCTCCTGGGATTCTAAACACCCACGCGTTAGAACGTTTTTATTACTGCACAGATCACTGCTCTTTTTTTGATCTTTGTTCCTTTTGGTGTATCAGAATGAATCATTTCTATTGATATATCTTCAAGTTTGTGATTCTTCTGTCATTTGCAATCTGTTATTAAGACCATCCAGCGGGGCACCTGGGTGGCTCAGTTGCTTAAGCATCTGACTTAAGCTCAGGTCATGATCTCACTGCTGGTGAGTTCAAGCCCCACGTCGGGCTCTGTGCTGACAGCTCAGAGCCTGGAGCCTGCTTTGGATTCTGTCTCCCTCTCCCTATGCCCCTCCCCTGCTCTCTCTCTCTCTCTCTCTCTCTCTCTCTCTCTCTCTCTCTCTCCTCTCTCAAAAATGAATAAACATTAAATAATTTTTTTAACGTTTATTCATTTTTGAGAGACAGAACGCAAATGAGGGTTGGAGAGAGAGAGATGGAGATACAGAATCTGAAGCAGGCTCCAGGTTCTGAGCTGTCAGCACAGAGCCCAACTTGGGGCTTAAACTCATAAACTGTGAGATCATAACCCGAGCCGAAGTCAGGCACTTAACCTACTGAGCCACCCAGGTGCCCCAACATTAAATTTTTTTTTTTAAAAAGAGCATCCAGGGGCGCCTGGGTGGCGCAGTCGGTTAAGCGTCCGACTTCAGCCAGGTCACGATCTTGCGGTCCGTGAGTTCGAGCCCCGCGTCGGGCTCTGGGCTGATGGCTCAGAGCCTGGAGCCTGTTTCCGATTCTGTGTCTCCCTCTCTCTCTGCCCCTCCCCCGTTCATGCTCTGTCTCTCTCTGTCCCAAAAATAAATAAACGTTGAAAAAAAAATTTAAAAAAAAAAGAGCATCCAGTGAATTTTTCACTTCAGACATTGTATTTTTCAATTCTAGAATTTACAGTCTGTTTTTTTCAATAGTTTCTTTTTTGCCTGTTAAAATTTCCTATTTTATAAATTTGTTATTATTCCCTTGGAGCATGTATTTTTTGCATTTACATTTTTACATTTTACGTTTTTACATATTACACCATACATTTATATTTTACATTACACACTTGATTGTGTGTAAATTATAATAAACACAATAGCCAAAGTGTTAAGTAGTAGGGTTGGTACATATAATCCATTCATTTATTTATTCATGTATTCATCCATTCGAAAAGCATCTACTATGTACCTACTATGTCAGGCGTTGTTCTAATTCCTAAGAACTTGGAAACAAACTATAAATGGTCCCTGTTCCCAAGGAGCTCCCAGAATGGTAAGGAGAAGCAGGCATATAAATAAATTGGCTAATATGATATTATGGGTGGTGGTGGTAGGGTGCATACAGAGTATAACAGGGACACCAGGTGGGCCAGTCTACCTTGGGAGGGTAAGAAAAGCCCTTACATAGAAAGTGACCCTTGCATTGGCATAGAGGAGCTTGAAGAACATCGTAGGAAAGTGTCCAGTGTGCAAATGAACATTGGGATTTGAAAAGCAGAAGAGAATTTAGTCCTGGATACCCAGGTTTGGTAGTCCAAACTTTGAGCTTTGAGGTCGTTGTGTGAGGCTGAGGGAATGGCTGAGATTCCTCCAGATGGGATGACAGGCAACCTACGAAGATGAAGGTGAAATAGAGTTGGTCTGAGCCTTAGTCAATCAGGAGACCGAAGCAGATTGGGTTGGAACTGAGGACCAGTCTCCAAGCCTGAGATGCTCCGAGTACGTTTATCTTAATACTTTAAGAACACAGACTTTGGACTCAGACAGATCTGAGTTGTAATGTCAGCTGTGTGGCCTTAAAGAGATTGCTTAAACTCTATTTGCCTCAGTTTCTATGATAATAGAATGGGTATAACAACAGTACCTGCCTCAGGGTTGTTTAAGAATAAGATAAGATTTATAAACAGTGCTTGGCACATATCAAACAATCTTCAAATAGTAGCTGTTTTTATCAATTCATTAGTAAAATGGATGTGAAAGATAGGAACAAATTTTAATTTCTTTACAACTAGATTGGAACACAGATGCACTCATTTATTTAAGAAATATTTATTGAGTACCTACTGTATTCCAGGCATGGTTTTTTGCTGTACTTGGGAAAAAGAGTATCTGTGACCTTAAGATCTTAACCTGACATTAAGAACTCAAGGGATCTGAAACCTGAATGGGGGAACATGTATTATTTTTACTAAACTAACTAAAATTTAGCATTTCCTTCGATTATGAATGTAGACAACAAACCATGGTAGCATCACAATATATGTGACTTTGTCACCACCAGAAATATTTTCACATCACATTATAGTTATTGCACATATCTAGAAATACTTACTAGAAATAGCATTACTTCAAAGTTGGGGAGTTGGTAGACCATTTTAGATATTGTTAATTTATCTTGTTAATGATGAAGTACATATATCACTGTAAAAATTTAATAATGAGTATGCTTTATGTCCATAAGTGTATTTATAATAGCTTCTTTGAAATTACAAACGTCAGGGTCATTTCAGGGTCAGTTTCCCTTGAACATTTTTTTTCTTAAGTATCACCACATTGTCTTATTTTGTTGTTTTTTTTTTTCTAGTAATTAAGCATCATATCCCAGACATTGTCAATAATGTTTTCTAGTGGCTCTGGCTTCTTGTTTTCTGCTATATTTCTACAGAGAGGTGTTGTTGTTGCTGCTGCTGCTGCTTTAGCATGCAGTTAACTTCGCTAAACTCAAGCTCCAAACTCTGTCTCTGCATCAACGGAAATTTCTGCTCCATTCTTTCCTTGGAGTCTGCCCTATTCATACACCCAAGGATCACCAAAGATTTGGGCAAAGCGTATATGCCAAATTTGGGTTCCCTGACTGTGGTTCTCTCCTCTCCAGGATTTTTTCTCTTGCATTCCCTCTGAAATGGTCACCCTGAACTCCGTCCCCTGGATCTCTGAGTTTTAGCCACCCAGCTTGGCATCCTCTATGGCCTGCCCAGGAAACTCATATTCTACCAATTTTTAAAGGAAGAAATAATGCCAATACCACACAAACTCTTCCAGAAAAGTGAGGAGGAAAGAATACTTCCAACTTACTCAATAAGGTTGGCATTATCTTTACATCAAAACCATACAAAGACATGAAAAGAAAACTACAGACTGATATTCTTTATGAACATACTTGCAAAAATTCTAAACAAACTTTTAGCAAATTGAGTTCAATAAGATACAAAAATGATAATATAATATGACTAAGTAGCCTATCATGTGAAAGCAAGTTTGGTTTAAACATTTGAAATTTTATCAGTGTAATTCAGCATATTAATAAACTAAACAAACTAAAAATTTTTTCAAAAACATGATTTATGTCTTAGTCCATTTGGGCTGGATACCACATGCTGGATGCCTTGTAAACAACAGAAATTTATTTCTCACAGTTTTGGAGACTGGAAGTCCAAAATCAAGGTACCAGCATGGTCACATTCTGGCGAGGGCTCTCTTCCTGGTTCATAGCCAGAAACTTCTTTTTATGTTCTCACATGGTGATGGAGCAAGGCATCTCTGGAGCCTCTTTTGTAAGGGCATTAATCCCACTGGGACCTACTTACTTCTCAAAGCCTCCACTTCCTAATACCATCATCTTTGGGGGCTACGATCTCAACCTATGAGTTTTGGAAAGATACATTCAGACTATAGCAATCTTCTCAATAGATGCAGAAAAGGGATCTGACAGAATCCAACATCCATTCCTGATTAAAAAAAAAACTTGCAGAAAACTAGAAATAGAAGGGAACTTCCTCAACTTCATAAAGAACATCTACGAGCTGCAGCTAACGTCATCCTTGGTGCTGTTAAGACTGTGCTTTCCCCCCAAAATCAGAAATAAGACAGGATGTCCACTCTTACACTTTCTGTTCAACATCATGTTTGAGGGCTGAGCCTGGGAAATTAGACAAGGAAAAGAAACAAACAGCATCCAGCCTGGAAAGGAAGATGTAAATTGTCTTTTTTCACCAAAGACAAGATTATCTATGTAGAAAATGCAATAGAATTGTCAGGAGTTACTAGAATTAATATTTGAATTTAACAGGTTGCAGGAGATAATATCAAAATACAAAAATCAATTGTATTTCTATATACTAGCAATGAACAGTCAGAAATTTAAAAATTTTTAAATAACACTACTTAAAGTAGCATCACAACTATGCAATATTTAGGAATAAATCTGACAAAAGATATAAAAGACCTGAACACTGAAATCCAAGACCAAACTGAGAGAAAGAGACCTTGTTCAGGGGTCAAAATATTCAATATTGTTAAGATGTCAATCTTCCCCAGGGTGCCTGGGTGGCTCAGTGAGTGAAGCTTTAGACTTTGGCTCAGGTCATGATCTCACAGCTCATGATTTCGAGCCCTGCATCAGGTTCTGTGCTGACAGCTCAGAGCCTGGAGCCTGCTTCGGTTTCTGTGTCTCCCTCTCTCTCTGCTCCTCCCCTGCTCACACTCTGTCTCTCTCTGTCTCTCAAAAATAAATAAATATTTAAAAAAAGATGTCAGTTCTCCCCAAACTAATCTACAGATTAGTCCTAATCCAGTCCTAATTAAAATCCCAGCAGACTTTTTATTTTTTTCTGGAAACTAAGATGATTCTAAAATTTATATGGGAATGCAAAACACCTGGACTAGTTAAAACAACACTGAAAAATACAAAGTTGTAGAACTTAAATTACCTGATTTCAAAGATTATAAAACTATACAAATCGGGATGCCTGGGTAGCTCAGTTGGTTAAGCATCCAGCTTTGGCTCAGGTCATGATCTCACGGTTTGTGGGTTTGAGCCCCGCATAGGCTCTGTGCTGACACCTCAGAGCCTGAGGCCTGCTTTGGATTCTGTGTCTCCTTCTCTCTCTGCTCCCCCACTCACACTCTGTCTCTCTTTCTCTCAAAAATAAATAAACATTAAAAAAACCACACAAATCAAAACTGTATGTCATTGTTGTAAAGATAGAAAATACAGCAACAGAACAGCAAAAAGAGTCTTGAATCCACATATTTACTGATATTTAATACAGGCACCAAAAAAAGACAGTACAGAAAGATAGTCTCTTCAACAAATGATGCTGGAATAATTGAATAACCACAGGCACAAAAATGAACTTTGACTCTTATCTCACACTACATACAAAAATTGACTCAAAATGGATGAGAAACCTAAATAAGTATAAAACCTAAAACCATAAAACTTCTAAAAGAAAACAAGATCTTTATGACCTCGGGTTAAATAAAGATATCTTAGGGGCACCTGGGATATCTTACGGGCATCAGGTCAGGTCATGATTTCACAGATTATGAGTTTGAGCCCCACGTAGGACTCTGTGCTGACAGCTTAGAGACGGGCCTTCTTTGGATTCTGTGTCTCCCTCTCTGCCCCTCCCCCACTTTGTGTGTGTGTGTGTGTGTGTGTGTGTGTGTGTGTGTGTGTGTGTGTATGCGCACACGTGCGCATGCATGTGCTCTCTCTCTCCCACTCTCTCTCTCAAAAAAAATTAAAATAATTTTAATAATAAATAAATAAATAAATAAATAAATCTTAGATGTGACACCAAAAGCACAATCCATAAAAGAGCAGACTGATAAATTTAACCTCATCAAAATTAGAATTTCTGCTCTTCAAAAGACACTGTTAAGAAAATGAAGAGACGGGGCGCCTGGGTGGCGCAGTCAGTTAAGCGTCCGACTTCAGCCAGGTCACGATCTCGCGGTCCGTGAGTTCGAGCCCCGCGTCAGGCTCTGGGCTGATGGCTCAGAGCCTGGAGCCTGTTTCCGATTCTGTGTCTCCCTCTCTCTCTGCCCCTCCCCCGTTCATGCTCTGTCTCTCTCTGTCCCAAAAAATAAATAAACGTTGAAAAAAAAATTTAAAATAAGAAAATGAAGAGACAAGCCACAGACTGGGAGAAAAGGCTTGCAAAGCATATACCTGACAAAAGACTTGTATCTAGAATATATAAAGAACTGTTATAACTGAATAGTAAGAAAAGCCACCCAATAATAATAACAGGGCCAAAAGGTTTAAGCAGACATTTCACTAAAGAAGATGTATGATGGCCAATGAGGACATGAAAATATGCTCAACATCATTAGTCAGGAAAATCTAGATTAAAACCAGAATGAGATTATACTATACAGCTACTGGAATGGCTAAAATTCAGAAGACTGACCATACCAAGTACTGACAAGAATGTGGAACTGGAACTCTCCTACAGTACTAGTGGGAATGTAAAATGGTACAACCACTTTGGAAAACAATTGGTAATTTTTTAAAAAGCTAAGCATACCTCTACTGTATTATCCAGTCATACTATTGTTGGTAGTTATCCAAGGAAATATATGTATGTATAAAGGAATATACACAAATGTTTGTAGCAGCTTTATTTGTAGTTGCCCTAAACTGGAAACAACCCAAATGTCCATCAACCAATGAATGAATAAACCCATTATGGTACATCCAACAGAACATTGATTTTATGATTCCATTTATATAAAACCCTAGAAAATGCAAACTACCTTATAGTGACAGAAAGCAGATCAGTGGTTGCCTGAAGACAAGAGGGGCAAAGGAGCAAGAAGAGACAGGAGAGAGGGACTACAAGGGACACAGGAAACTGAGAGTAATGGATATGTTTATTGCTTTGATTGTGGAGATGGTTTCATGGAAATATATATGTCAAACCTCATCAGATAGTACAGTTTAAAGACGTCTGGTTATCTTATGTCAAATATACCTCAAAAGATCTGTTTTAAAAAAAACACCTACAAGAGTAAATAATAAAAAGACAAATGACCCTATAAAAGTGGGAAATCTATTTGAATAGACACTTTACAAAAGAAAATATAGAAATGGCCAGTAAGCACAGAAAAACATCATCCTCAACATGATTAGTCATCAGGGAGATGATAATTAAAATCACAATGAGTTGCCACTTCACACCCACTTAAATAGCTAAAAATAAAGGTTGACATCCCTAAACGTTAAGGAAGATTGGAAAGAAAAGGAACTCTTGTACATTTCTGGTAGGAACATAAATTGTACAACCACTTTACAGAATATTCTGGCAGTTTCTTATAAAACAACTATCCTATGATGTGGCAATTCCCTTTCTAGGTACTTATCCAAGTAAAATGAAAGCAAATGTCCACACAAACTTGTAGACGAATGTTCAGAGCAGACTTATTTATCACAGTCCAAAATGGAAACCGCCCAGATCATAAACTGGTGAATGAATAAACCAACTTGGATATATCCAGACAATGGAATACTACTCAGTAATAAAGGGAAAGAAGCAATAACACATTCAACAACATAGAAAAATCTCAACATCATACTGAATGAAAGAATCCAGACACAAAATAGTACATACTGTATGATTCCATCCATATGAAGTCCTCAAATAGCAAAAGTTACCTATGCTGGAGAAAACTTAACACTGTGGTTGCCTTTGTGTGGGATTGTGGTGGTGACTGACTGGAAACGGGCACAAGGGAAATTTCTAGGATGTTGCATCTTCTGTATCTTGACAGGAGCTTGGAGTATGCATTTGTCAAAACTCACTACATGGGGCACTTAGGATTTGTGTGTTTTTCTGTAGTAAATTTTACCTCCCCCAAAACAGTAAACAGGTATCCATCTCTAGTTAATGCTATGCATGCTGAGGTGTTTAGAGGTGAAGCATACTGATGTGTGCAGCGTGCTCTGAAATGTATCAGTAAATTAAGGATGACCTTACAATCAAACAAGTAGAGCATAAGGCTAATTGTAGAATATTGGTGATTGGTACCTGGGTACAGATCTTTGAATTGATCCATATGTTGCAAAGCTGTCATAATAAAATCTGAAGGAAAATAAGAAAAAAGTTGTTAACATCTAAAATGGTTACAAGAATATTTAAGAAGTCGGTTATCACTGGGGTGCCAGGGTGGCTCACTCGGTTAAGCATCTGACTCTTGATTTCGGCACCTGTCAGGTAAGTTCGAGCCCGGTGTAAGGGCTCTGACGGCACAGAGCCTGCTTGAGATTCTCTCTCTCCCTTTCTCTCTCTGCCCCTCCCCTTCTCTCTCTGTCTCCTTCTTAAAGTAAAAAAAATAAACCTTAAAAAGAAGTTGGTTATCATTATCACTAATAAAGCATTAAATGCTTATTAATAAGGAATAAAGAAAAATGTTAAATCGTGTCCTTCAGACTCAATTTCCAGTGCCCAGCTTCACCCCACCTGTGTGGCTCTTTCTTTCCCTTGGCTTACTACACTTCAACATTTTCCTTTTGATCCTAGGATATACCCAATTTGCTCTTGACACATGGTCTTTGCAGTTGCTGTCCCTTTTGCCTGAAGATGTCCTTCCTCTCTTCCCATGGTTGAGTCCTTGTCATTGAAGCCTCATATCAATGGTAGCCTCACCCAATTCCTCCACCCATCACTCCCAAACGTCACCTTAAATGATGCTCTTTACAGTTCTTATCACTCTTATGCATTTTATGTTGATCCTTGTTAATTATAGTCTTCCTTAGGAAACAAGAGTCTTCAAGGAAGCACTAACGGGCTTAGCACACTGCAGAGCAGCAGCAGCTTCCTAGATTTCTAATGACTGGCCGCGAATTCTTCTGGAACTGGCTGTCACTACTTGCAGCGCTCCCCCCCACCCCCATCGAAGAATCCTGTTGGTTTTTCTTCATAGTATGACCTATTTTGAAATTAACTCAAATGCCTTTCCCCTCTACCCCTATTCCCACATGGGTGCGCGCCTACACACACACACACACACACACACACACACACACACACACACACACGAGCTTTTGGCGCCAAATACGCACCCCCTGAGGGCAGGGATCCGGCCTGGTTTTGCTCACAGCTGTATTCTTACTGCCTGGCACAGTAAGGGCTCACAACGGCATTGGTGACTCAGTAAGGAGCTTTGACCCCTCACGTGAGATCTGGCTTTGCTCTGCTTCGCTTTCGGTTCCCGTCCCCCCACCGTCACTAGCATCCAGAAGGCGTCCGAGGGGGCAGGGTTCTTTCCATTGCTTCGTTCCTTCTTTCATGGGCTGGTTGCTTCGTTCGATCACTCATTCATTCATTCATTCATTCATTCATGCATTCATTCATTCACTCACTCATTACCACATTCATTCCACTCCTCCCTCCTCCACTTAGGAATCAGGCCCGCACGCGCAGATCCCCCGCAGTCGCGCCCGCCCCTCCCTCTGGGTCTCAGCCCCGCCCCCGCCCCGCCCCGCCCCCTCTCCGGGCCAATTGGGGCTGGCTGACCGGGCGGGGCCGGGGCCGGGGCGGGCCTTGATCCCCCACTACCCCCGGCTGCGCCCGCGGCTCCGGAAACGCGCCGCGGGGCTGCTGGGCTCAGCCGGGCGCGGGCGGCTCCGTGGCGTTTCCTGCCACGCCGGGCCTGCCTGGGCCGCGCCAACGCCGCTCCGCCGAGGTCCGCGCGTCGGCCGCCACGGGGCCGGGGTGAGCGTGAGGGCCACGGGAGGATGTGCGCAGGGCGCGGGAGGGTGTGCAGGATTGGGCTGATCGTTTGGGCCACGGGAGGATTCGCAGGGGGGCGGCCTGGGAGAGTGCGCGAAGCTAGGGTGAGTGTTCCGCAGAGTGTGCGGTGGGGGGCGGCCAAGCGTTTTTTGGGGGGCGCCTCGGGGCCCGCTCGGCCCTGAGGCCATCCAGAGTGAAGGACGAGTCTCATATGGCGGGTACGAGGAGGCCCGAAGGCCTTCTCGCGGGGGCCGGCGCTCGGAGCGGGAATCACAGATGTGCCGAGGCCTACGCTGCTTTTGAGGGGACACGAGAAAGTGGGAACTGGTCGTTATGGGAAGGAGGGGACCCCTGCGCCAGCGCAATGGAGGCTAAGGGGGAGGGGGCGTTGGGAAGGTTAAAGGGCTTTTACCCGGTCTGGGGGAGGGGCTGAGACGCAGTCAGGGGCGCTGGATGGATGAGCTGAGGACAGTTCCTGCTGATGGAGTTCCTCCTTTTCTTTTGGGTGGGGGTTGAGCCTCAGGGTGGCGGGGAGGGATGGGGGACTAGCCCAGAGTCCAAGAACTGTGAGGGAGCGCAAGGGGGGGCAGCCCTTGCTGTGTGAAGATGAGCTCCAGGCTCTGGGTCTGAACAGGGCTTTTTCTGTCACCCTTCTGGGGGGCCATATCTCCTGCTCCTGTGCCCCCCCCCCCTTAAACTCCTTTGCTGCCTCCTCTAGTCTATATTTGGGTGATTAATTACATGTCTTTTTCCATCCTACCCCCACAAACACACGCTTGCCTGCGGCCCAAAGCCCATGGTCCCATTCAAACACCACCGCCCCCCCCCAAAATCCTGGCCCTCTTCCCGGAGGTCCCACCCTGTTCCAACTGACGCCCTCCAGCCAGCGTTGGCCTAGCCTGGCTGCCAGCCCCCTCCGGTCTCTTTGGTCAGTGAAATATTTTCTCTTAAACCTCAGGCCCGACATTTTTCCTTTACCAAAGGATTTCAGATGAGATTGCCAGAACAGCACCCCCTCTGGGTACTAATGCTGCCTCACCCCATTCCCCATCCTCCCTCCCCCATTGAGCCTTTAAGTAGAAGCAGCTTGCACCGTGCCTTGCACAGTCCAGTCCATTCCCCAAAAATGTCCCTGGATCTATGTTTAGAATCCTGATGAGCAGTGATTTTCAGCCTTCTTTGGGTGAGAGACCCCTTGGAAAATCACTAGAAAGTGTGAATTCTCTTCCGAGAAGTCTGACAATCAGCAAAGACAGTGGGATCCCATACTGGAGGCTCACAGGCCAGAGTCCTGTCTTCTGAGTGCTGGAGGTGAGGAAGACTCCAGATTCTAGACAGGCCCAGCACTAACAAAGCGCAGCTCCACATTCCAGTCCCAAGAGTGCTGGTTGAAAATGCAGATTCCTTGGCCCCACCCACACCTGCTACTCTGCCCTTTGGGTTCTTAGCAAACCCCAAGCCAGGGTTCTAACACATTGATCTAGCCCTGCTCCTAACCTGCCTGGGCTCCCCAAATGAGCAGCCCCCATACCCATGTAGAATCTCTCATATCCAGGGCAATGTAACCTTAATGAATCTAAACTTCACAATTTATTTTGATTTTTAGTAAGATGCCATGCGTCTTCTTGGGGAAAGGGCAACATAAACCTTTCCTCAGTTAAGTACAACAAACACTACAAAATCCCCTTCTGGTCTACCTTCTGGCTTTTTATAGAAGGAAAAGAAAACAGAAACCTAAACAGAGAGGGACAGGTGCCCAGGCAAAGTGAGAGAGGAAAACTGGAGAAGATGGAGACAGATGCCTCCCACCCACGCACACGGAAAAAGACACACACAGATACAAACATCCCAAGAGAAACAGACTTTCCTGGTGAAACACCCTCTCTTGGCCCTTTAGGATTCTGCCACTTCTAGCAACAGCGCGCTTGCACGGTACAGGCTGGGCCCAAACAAGGCCTTCATGGCCACATCCTGACGAGACAAGTTGAGAGCATGTGAAGGCCAGGCTCAGCTCCAGCCCAGAGGCTCGGGTCAGCGTCCTGGCCTTGCCTGGCCGGGGTGGATCAGGATCTCGGCAGTGTGTGTTGTCTCGGTCTGTCCTTTGGTTTAAGTACTCATGACCCAAACAGACACGTTCTCGGAAGGTGCATTCAAGTCTGCTTCTGTCCCCCCAAATTATTTCAGTCTAACAGGTGGGACCTTTCCTGCCTGACTTATCGCTCAGAATTGTCCCAAGACACAATGAGCCATCCTTGTATGTCTCTTTTGGGTAAGTCTGGGTGTTTACAGACCACGTCTGCTGGCCTTAAAGCTGGTCATGCTGTTAGGGTGAGGATGCCCACGGTGAGGATGCAAAATGGTGTGAAATATTCTTTGCATTCTAGAAGTGCTTGTATTTTCATGAATGTCAGTGTCATTAAACCGTCTTTGCCCACAGACAATTCTCAGTCTAAGCAACAAGACTCAAAGGAAAACAGATCTCTAATAAGGAGAATTGGGAATCTAGGTAATCATTTGAATGGGACAGAAAGCTGCAGGCACCCATCTGAATTAGATGCTGAAGAGCGAGGTCTCTTGTCTGACCTATAAAGACACCCTCCAGGGCATTTTTGCTCTGGCCCAGAACTGAACTGAACACCATGAGCTACCTATTGTCTTCCAGGGCCTGAGGACATTCTGCTACAGGTCCTTATTTAGATGTTCCAGGGAGTCCAGGTATTTCTGGCACCCCTTAGAAGTTTCTAGAAGCTGCCAGATAGATCTAGTTTGGGTGGCTTTGCTACCTCACCCCTGCTCCACTGCGCAGGGAAAAACAGTACCTGCTAGGGAGGTTGCATGGCTGTTTGTGCCACGGACTTGGTCAAACACTGATCTTTTAGGCTCAGAAGCGACCCTTACTAGTAGCCAGACATCCTGAGGAGGGATTCTGAGCTCAAATGCAACCAGAAGACACCTAATTATTCACTACCTTTTTTTTTTTTTTTTTGACATGGGTTATTTTTTGTCTCCATTGAATTCAACTCTTAATTTCTGTTCTTTCATATCAGAGCGGAATGATTATTCTGGTTCTCTGAATGTTGCTGGTTCTATACAGAAAATTCTACATAAGTAAGTTGACTAAAATTTACATTGCCATCTAAAGTACATATCAGGGCTATTTCTGCACTCACATGAGCTCTCATGTTGTAGAATACATTATTCAGATTGTCAGGCACTGGATTAGCATTGAGAGGATTTCCCTGTGCTCATCAAGCAGCTGCATGCAGTGTCTAGGGTGGAATCTGCAGTCAACCTTTGATAGGGCCTTCACTGTCAGGGAGCATATAGTCATTAGACCACACTTCAGATCACACTTAAAGAAGAAAGATAATATTACTTATATTAAGAGGCAGAGATTTGCCCCATGTCAGGCTCAATGCTGACTGCGTGGAGCCTGCTTGGGATTCTCTCTCTCCATCTGTCCGTCTGCTACAGGTCCTTCGTTACATTCAGTAACTGCCTGTTCTCTGGATACAGCCTGGCGTTAGAAGGCTGCCTATTTCTTTTCTCTGGTGTGGCTCAAAAAGTCTTAAATCTTAGGAACTGGACCTTAGGCAAGTTACTTAAGCTCTTGGATCTATGACTCTCTTCTGTGTAAAATGGAGGTGGTAATAACTATAGGTTGCAAGAATGAAATTATGTGAAGGGAAGGAGAAGCACAGTAGCAAACACATAGTAGTGCTCTGTAACTGAAGGTTTGCACCATTTAACATGCCCCTCCCCCCACAGTTTCTCCCGTGTCCACTCAGTGCCAGGGGCTCCTAGAGATGCTGGGGATTCCAGGGGTGACCAAGAAAGAGCAGGTCTCTCTCCTGTGGGAGGTGACATTTCTCCTGGGGAGTCAGGTAAAAACAATTTCAGAGGATTTTTAGGTAGTGAAAAGTGTTATGAGTACATCGTGATAGGACAGGAGAGTGAAGACACTTTGAGGAGGTTGACACTTGAATGAGGCCTAAATTCTTAGAAGGAACCTCCTGTGGCATGTTCAGAGCCCTGAGGGGCATCACCTTGGCATATTTAGGACAGAATGAATGCCAGAGTGTCTGGAAGGAATGACTAAGATGCGGGATGAAGGATATGGGCCTGGTGGCCTGGGCCAGGGTCTTTTTAAGGAGTTAAGGCCTTAGGTCTTTGGCTTGAGGACAGTGAGACAAGTTTATAACAGGCCATCTTTCTCAGAAGGTAAATGTGAGCTATTCTGTCCATTCCACTTGTGAGCAAAAGCTCAATGTCAATGGAAGTGAACTTTTTCAATGAATTATATAAGTAATCTCTGACCAGTTTGTTTTGTATTGGAAGTCAAAGTCAAACCAGACATCAAATATATACCAGGAAGAATCCAACTGCCCAGAGGGGGCCCTACCCAGGTGACAGTGGGACATGGAGGGCTTGGCTGCTGGGTACCTAGGGCTTCACTGACACACCAAGGAACCACCCGTGCTGGGCAGTGGGTTAAAGATGGGAATGGGGCTTCTGTGGACATTTAGACCAAAGGAGGCCTTCTGCTCTCACCCGTGCATGGCACTGAGAACCTGGGGAGATGAACCCAGGAAGTCCCAATCCCATGGTCCTATCTCTAAGCTTTCTGGAACTGCCCACACATTCCTAGCAGCCCTTTCCCCTGTATCTACCTTGACCATGTCAGTATCTCAGGATGTTGCTCAGCTCCCAGGGCCATTCCCCATTGTCTCTCTGGCCTTAGCCCTGCCCTCTTGCATGCTGAGCATCTTTCTTATCTAAAGTCTACCCAAATCTCTTAAAATTGTTATTCTTTTCTGATTACCAAAGAAATACAGTTTGGTCACTAAAAATCCACATGTTGCAGAAACAGAAAGCAGAAGACCATTCTAAACCCAGACTCTTCTCCAGTGTGGCACATGTTACAGTATAGGTGTGCTCATTTCAGCTACAAGTCACTCTGTTTATTCCTTTTTTTCTCCTAAAATGCAAATATATACTTAGCAAGTCACTCCCCTTCCCCTACGCTCTTTGGAGTTTTTAATAAACAGTTACTGTCGGTCTACATCTTCTATGAAGGATTTGCATTTTTGTAATCTGCATGTCATCCATATTGGCCACCTGTTGATTTTTTTTGCATTTTTTTCTTGTTTTCTACCACTTGTTGATTTTATGTTCAAGATCTCCAGTTTTCTTCCTGCTCTAAGTTCTAGGACCCTTCAGTAAGGTCTCCTGAACACTGCACCACATTCGCCATTCACCCTCTCTTCTTATTTTGGTCCTTGGGATTATTTAGACCCATAGTATATTGTTTTCCATCGTTTTATTTTTCACCTATCTATGTCTTTACATTTAAGGCCTTTATATGTAAAGCTTCTTATAGACATCATAAAGTTGAGTATTGTTTTTTTAATGCAGTCTAATAACCTCTGCCTTTCAATTGGAGTGTTTAGTCCATTTACATTTAACTTAATTATCCATGTGCTTGGATTTAAGTTTGCCATCCTGTTGTTTGTTTCTTTTTGTCCCATCTGTTCTTTTTCCTTTGTTTCTTTACCTTTCTTCTTTTGGATTTTTTTTTTTTTAGAATTGTATTTTATCTTCACTACTGGCTTATTAGCATGCATGAGAGTCTTGGAGGGCTTCCTAAAACACACAATCATATGTTTTACTTACACATATGTTATAAAACCCCACACTACCTTAATATTATTATTGTTTTAAATGATCAGTTATTTCTTTTAAAGATTTAAAAATAAAGTAGTGGGGGGGTCCCTGGGTGACCCAGTCAGTTAAGCGTCCAACTCTTGGTTTTGGTCAGGTCATGATCTCACAGTTCATGAGTTCAAGCCCTGCACTGGGTTCTGCACCAACAGTGCAGAGCCTGCTGGGAATTCTGTCTCTCCCCTCTCTCTCTGCCCCTGCCCTGCTTGCTTTCTTTCTCAAAATAAATAAACTTTTAAAAAGTAAATAAATGTATATAAATAAAAATAAATGAGGTAGAAGTGTTTTCTACTTCCTCACATATTTACATTCCTGTTCTTCTTCATTCCTTTGAGTAGATCCAGGTTTCCATCTGGTATCATTTTCCTTCACCTGAACAACTTTAATATGTCTCATAGTACAGGGGCGCCTGGGTGGCTCAGTCGGTTTAAGCACCTGACTTCAGCTCAGGTCAAGATCTCATGGTTTGTGAGTTCAAGCCCCACATCGGGGTCTCTGCTGTCAGCGCAGAGCCTGCTTCAGATCCTCTGTCCCCTCCCCACATCCCACACCCCTCACCCCTCACCCTCCACCCCCGCTTCTCTGCCCTTCCCCTGCTCACGTGCTCTCTCTCTCTCTCTCTCAAAATTAAATAAAAACATTTTTTAAAAATATGTCTCATAGTACAGGTCTGCTGGTGACCAATTCTCTCAGCGTTTTGTCTCAAAAGATTTTATTTGCCTTCATTTTTAAAGGGTATTTTCCATGAATATAGGATTCTAGGTTGGCAGGGTTTTTTTTTTTTTCCTTTAGCACTTTAAAAATGTCATTCAGTTGTTTGATGGCTTGCAAATTTTCTGATAAGAAGTTACTCTTTGTGCCTCTGTAAAGAACAGGTCGTCCCCACCCCCCACCCCCCACAGCTGCTCTAAGATTTTTCTCTTTATCACACTAGTTTTCAGCAATTTCATTATGGTGTGTTTTGGTGTATGTGTGTGGTTTTTTGGTTTTGTTGTTTGTGTGTTTAGTCTGCATAGGGATTGGTTCTCATCAAATTTGAGGGAAAAATTCCAGCCATCATTTTTTCACTATATTTTTATCCTTTTCCCTCTTTTCCTCATCTCAGATTCCAATCACATATGTGTTAGGTGCTTTTCTGTTATCCCAGGTCACTGAGACTTTTTTAAATATCTTTTTTTTTCTTTCTGATCTTCACTTGGGATAGTTCCTATTGCTATGTCCTCAAGTTTTCTAATATTGGAGGGGAGGGGATTCATTGTCTAATCTGCTGTTAATCACATCCAGTGAAATTTTTATTTTAACTATCATAGTTTTCACCTCCAGAAGTCCCATTTGGATCTTGTTTATATTGCCCATTTTTTTCATTATGTTTCTGTTTTTCTTTCAATACTTATACATAGTTCAACTAGCTGTTATCCTTGTCTGTAAGTTTCATTTTTGAGTGTTTCCTATTGACATGATTTTCCTTGCCATGGGTCACATTTTCCTGCTTCTTGGCATTTCAGTAATTTTTTTCTTGGATGTTGGACATCATAGAGATTATATTGTTGAGTGTCTAGATTTTGTTGTTTCACTTTGAGAAGTGTTGGACTTCCTTTTTGGGAGGTAGTTATTTATGGAACAGCTTCATCACGTTGAAGCTTATTTCTAAGCTTTTCTAGAGCAGGTTCAGGGTAGCTGTGACTCCAGGGGTCAGTCAGTCGTACTACAAGGCCTGGCCCCTCTGATTCTATACTGAATGCCCTCGGTGATCACGGAGGACTCTCTACCCTGGCTGGTTGGATACTGAACATCTCCCTACCTTTGTGTGTCCTGGAAATTGTTCAGCTTAAAGCTTCCTGGTCATTCTTTTCCTAGTCTTTGGGAGTTTTATTATGCATGCATGTTAGGAAAAGTTCAAGGGGAGCCTTCTGCTGATTTTTTGGAGCTCGTTTTTCCTGCATAGCTCCCTCCTTTCTGGAACTGTGTTCTGCAGCCTCTAGCTGCATCAGCTGCCCCAAATGCTAGTCTGTGTCTTGATGGAGCCACCAAGCTCTGTTTGAGTCCCCCCCTTCCCTACACTCTCAGTCTGGCAGTTGCCTCTAGGCAGAGCCGGAGCAATGATAAGACTCATCTCCATTGTGTTTCTTCTGTTGGGATCATGATCCAGCACTTCCTGCTGTCCAATGTCTGAAAACTTGTTTCACAGCTATTTTGTCCAGTTGTCTACTTGTTTATGGCAGGACATCATTTGTTCCTTGTTACTCTATCATGACCAGAAGTGGAAGTCTCTGTCTATCCCTTTTAATATAATATCTAATTTTATGCAAAAGTCTTTCTGGAGTATCTGGGTTTTCTACTCCGTGAGCTACTGGAAAAATGCCTCCTTCTCAGTCAGGTCTGGATTGAATTGAATTGACTTGATATCAGAACAGAAACCATAATCCTGTTTCTTTGAACTCACTGAAATGGGAGGCCTATGATGCATACACGTTTGTGGTATCTTAATTACAATATTTCACATATTTTGCAATCTGGGAGAAAAAGGTAAATTGTACATATCGTTCAGATCTTTTATTTAGCAGCTTGGTATTTGAAGATCTTTTCTTTGCGCTTCTTTTTTTCCAGCAATTTTGTTCAACTTTTCATTTTGTCAGACATACCACAGAAATGGTCTGGTCTGCATCTCTCTTGCTGTCACTTGGTTCATTGTTTCAGTTGAATGGGGTATGGCCTCTAAAGGGCCTTGCTTCTGGTCAAGAAGACATAGCTTCTCTTGCCTCCAGTGGCCCAATCTGGTTTTTCTGTTGCCCCTACAAAGTTGGAAAGGCCTCTCACTTCTCACTTAGTTAGTTCTTCTGATATTCTTTTGGGGAAGCTTCGTTCCTGGGCAGTGTGAGCACTGACCTCTTTGAGGCCGGCTGCTAAGGAAACCTGCGGCCGGCCTGTCTCTGAGAGTCAGTCTCGCTACCATTCGTTCTGCATCTGTCTATATTCTCTGGGCTGTTCCTGGGCCAACATTCATTCGTTTTGTTTGGGTTCTCTCTGGCCTGCCTGTATTCTCTGCTAGCCTGTTTTCTCCACTGTTTGGGGTCTGTTTTCTTAGGCATACCTGTGGCTCCGGCTTGTCACTCAGCTGCTATGCAAGAGAAGACTGAATAAGATTTAAAACCAGGGAAAAGGAAATCACTAGTCTTGTCCTAGGTGACCCAGAGACAGGGCTATTGTCACTCATGGCTCTTTTCACTTTCCTTAGCTCTGCCTGCCCCCCCAGGGTCTTGCCCTTCCCCAGGATGGACCCCCAGGAAACCAGGTCCCGGCAGGCCCTCTTGAGATCCTTGAGGCCCAGGTGAGCTGTGCTTCCCCCTGCCTGGCTTGGGAAACTGTCACTGCTCCCTGAGTCTGCCTTAGCCTCTACCTCTTTTCCCAGCATGACACACTACAGGACTTGAACCCCTGCTGCTGCCTTCCATCGCTCTGCTGTCCTCCTCAGAGTCTACCAAGAAACGGGTACCTGCTGGGCTTGTAATTCCCATTATGCTGGTGCGGGAGCTGCATTTCAATCCAGGAAAGTGATTGAACTGGGGTCTCTTGGGAAGACAGTGGGAGGCCAAAGCGAAGGCCATGGCCCAGGTCTTCTGGTGCTTGGTTAGATTCTCTTTCCAGGATTTCTTGACGCTTGTGCTTAGATCTCCACGCTAGCGATGCACATCTACTCCAGACCCTCACCTCTTATCCCTGCTGTTACTAGTGCTGCCCCTGCCTCATTCTAGAATGCACAGAAGGACTGCTTATCCCTGGGAATTCTTACAGGATTCAGTGACATTTGATGACGTGGCCCAGTACCTCACAAAAAAGGAGTGCCTGAGACTGGACGCTGAGCAGAGGACACTGGCATACTACAGGAATGTGAACTCCGTGGGTAAGGATGCCCCCGGCCCTCCACCAGCTTCCCCACAGCTTCGTGGTCCTGTGCAGCCGAGTGAGGGTTGAGGAGCACCTGGATTACCCCTACACAACCTTGCCTTCTGGGGGCTTATGCCCCCCTACCCTGGGGATCAGCTGTAAGAAAACGCAAAGGGTCTGCCAACCCTCACCATTTCAAATTGGCAGGGCCCCCTCCCAACTCCTAAGGGCATGGAAAGAAGCCTCCTCAGGTTTTTACTGGGAAAGAAATTAGAACAAGGTGGCCACTATCATTTGGAAAACTTTTTTTTTTTTAATCCTAAATTGCACAAAAACTGAATGGCCATTTTATTACAGTTTGTTGTTGAGAGAGAGATTGGCACGACAAGGCCCTATGCCCTGTTGAGGGCTGCACATGGTGGGAGGGGCGAGACTGCTGAGTCAGTTTGGGAGTCGTGGAACAGTAGGACTTTCCGTTTGCAGGCACTGAGGAGTGTGAACAGGCAGAAAGGGAGGACCAGCTCTTCACAACAAGTCCCTGGCACTCCACCCAGGTGGGCCCAGACTCTGCCTCATCCAGTCTCTGGCGGGAGCCAGCCCTTGGGAAAGGGCAGGGATGAATGAGTTGCCTGAGGGCACAGCCAAGCTACGTATGCTTGGTAGATTAAAAGAGTTTCGACTTTGAAGGCCATGCGCCCCGCTCCCCCCCCCCCACCCGGCTGTGTTCTGATGGCATCTTTGGCTGCCACCAAAACCCTTTTCCTTTTCCGCCAGCAGGAGTTCCTGTTTTGATTGCTGCCTGGCTCCTCACCTGGTACAAGGCCACGTGGTGCTGGCATCTGAGCCATCCCTGAACACAGACTGAGGTAAGCATTCCGCCGAGTGCAAAAGAACCCTGGAAAGTGCGAAGAAACTGTGGAGGAGGCCCCCGCCGAGCCTTTGGGGAGGGGGTGTGGCTGCTTCTCAGTCACAGGAGGGGAGACCTCCTCAGCACCCCTTTGGTAGGGGGCATCCAGCAGTGACACCTTTCTGCCCCTTTCCCCTGTAGTCCTTGCTTCTGGTTGGATGGGCACTGGCCACCTTGCTGCGTGGTCTCTGGGCCCTGTGCTCAGCAGCTGTCTCAGGAGGAAGGTGATTGTTGACCAAGGAAAGTAACCTCCTTCCCTCCTCCTCTGCAGAGTACAGTGTCTTGCGGTGCCCGTCTCCAAAAGCATCTTGGTGACACAACAGCAGAGAATGGGTGAAGACGCTCAGCCCCAGGAGATGGCGTCCACCAGCTCCCCGATGGCCGGTGCACCCAGCCCTGAGGTCAAACAGAGCAGAGACTTGGAGGGGAGTGGGGGGAGCCCCCAGAACCTGCCCATAGAACATCACTTTGCATGTAAGGAGTGTGGGGATGCCTTTCGGCTCAAGGTCCTCCTTGTGCAGCACCAGAGAATTCACAGCGAGGAGAAGGGCTGGGAGTGTGGCGATTGCGGGAGGGTCTTCAGGGGCGTCTCTGAGTTCAACGAGCACCGGAAGAGCCACGTGGCTGCAGAGCCCCAGCCGGGGCCCAGCCGAGCGCCGGAAGATGCCATGGAGGAAAGGGAGCAAATGGAGAGGGAGGCGAAGCCCTTCGAGTGTGAGGAATGTGGGAAGAGATTCAAGAAGAACGCGGGCCTCAGTCAGCACCTGCGCGTCCACAGCAGAGAGAAGCCGTTTGACTGCGAGGAGTGTGGGCGGTCCTTCAAGGTGAGCACCCACCTCTTTCGCCATCAGAAGCTCCACACTTCCGAAAAGCCGTTCGCCTGCAAGGCATGCGGCAGGGAGTTCCTGGATCGCCAGGAGCTCCTCAAGCACCAGCGCGTGCACACCGGCCACCTGCCCTTCGACTGTGACGACTGCGGCAAGTCCTTTCGGGGTGTCAACGGCCTGGCCGAACACCAGCGCATCCACAGCGGGGCCAAGCCCTACGGGTGTCCCCACTGCGGCAAGCTCTTCCGGAGGAGCTCGGAGCTCACCAAGCACCGCCGGATCCACACGGGCGAGAAGCCCTACGAGTGTGGCCAGTGCGGCAAGGCCTTCCGGCAGAGCTCCAGCCTCCTGGAGCACCAGCGCATCCACACCGGGGAGCGGCCCTACGGCTGTGGCGACTGCGGCAAGGCCTTCCGGGGGCCCTCCGACCTGATCAAGCACCGGCGGATCCACAGCGGACTGAAACCCTACGAGTGTGACAAATGCGGGAAGGCCTTCCGGCGGAGCTCCGGCCTGAGTCGCCACCGGAGGACCCACAGCGGAGCGAGACGCTGCGAGTGCAGCGAGTGTGGCCGCGTGTTCAAGAGGCGGGCGGCACTGCAGAAGCATCAGCCAACCCACCATGACTAGACGAGGCCCCGAGGCCCACGGCCCCAAGGCCGGCGGCGGCTTCCCGCGGGGGGCGAGTCCCTAGAGGGGAGGGCAGAGTCAAAGGAGATGACCAGTTTTGTAGCACTTATGTCTGTTCTCGTCCGGAAGGTTGAACCCAATTTATACCGTCACCAGCAATTTATAAGTGCACACGTTTCCCATTTTGCCTGTTGAGAGTTGCTTCTACGACATTCTAATTTATTTTGACTCGTTTAACTGGCAGGAAGTACCCTCAAGGTATTTGACACCCACGGGCCTTGAAGCAGGAGAAGGAGAGAAGAGACACCTGCCTGCGGGGGTGAAGGGGCTCGCAGGACCTCTTCTCCAGGCCGCTCCCTCAGGAGCGACTCAATGACGGCCTCCGTGTGACGGGACCCCAGCTCTCCTGGAGAGAACAAAGCCCCAGAGTCGTTTGGCCTACTTGAATTTATAAATTTTTAGGGATGTAAATAGAATACTCAAATGTCTTATAATATTTAATTTATTAATTCAGTTATACATGCATATTGTAAATCACATACTACATAGAATAATATATTAATTTAGAAAAGCCGCCTGTTTTCCCTCACTCCGTTCCACAAGATCATTTTATCCTAAAGCCTCACACGCAACTCTGACCTCACCATCTTCCCCAACCTCGCAGCCCCCTCTTGAGTCATCCAACAGTTTCAAAGCACATCCAATGGCTTCAACTCATCCAAGCTGTGTGCCATGTAGCACTGTGACAATCCCTGCACAAAGCTCTCGCTAGAAGTTTCCTCCCAAGCCATAAGTACCTGTTCACATAACATTAGGACGATTGTTGGTTTCTTCAATTTGTCCTGTAGCCCTACAACATAACCACTTGATGTGTTTGCCTTTTCAAATGACCTTTAAAAGACTTTTTTGAAGCATCTATAACTTGTCATTGTGAGGTCATACTCTTAGGAATAAGTACTGAATCTGGGTTACGTTTCTTTTGCATCCATTTTTCTTGAACCAGTTCATTCCAGTGACTTCCACGTGTGTCCAAAACTAGCATTGGTTGGGGTCTGTTCCAGGCTAATAGGTCTTGTCCTCAAGCAGCACTGTTTTCTTCAGAATTAAATAGCTGAGGGCACCCCCGTAACAGGGACGTCTCCAGGACTCAAGTATAAGGTGATGCCTCTTGTTCGGGAATGGTAGCCTCTCATACAGAGCCAGCCCTCTGTTTCGAGCTCTGTAAAACAGGGGCGATCCCAGGACTACCCCTAAGGTTATCATGGGAACTGTGATGCCACGCCTGGCCCGAAGGCACACACTCAGTGAAGGTCATCTCCTGTCATCACCATAATTATTGCCGTCATCCTGTGACTCATTAGTACCAGAACTGGGGATGGACCCAGGCCTCCTGACTCCTAGTCTCATCTTCTTTCTCTCGTGCAATGACTTAAATACTGTTCCTGTTTCCTTGCATGCAAACCGTATGTTCATCTCCTTTGACCAGTTATCAAGTTACCTTTGGACATAATGACTTTATACAGCAGTCCTTTCTACATCGATTGTGATGGTCTCTTTTCCAGTTTTATTGCTTTGCTCTTTGGAGCAGTTTTATTACATTTTTGTTGTGCGAGCTCTTAATTTTTACATACCCGGGCATTCACTGTTGTCCGTGAAGCCGTAACTTTCATTGCTTCAGTAGTTAGATATGATGATGTTTTTTTCTAGAATTTTAATTACAAGTGAAAAGTTGAAAGCCCTGCCCCACCAGAAGGTGGATGCACCAGGTGGGCAGGCTGGATGGGAACGGGCCCTAGAAGCAGGCTCTCTCCTCATCCACGATGCGGACTCTGCATGTCTGTGGGCAGTACTTGACTATCCAAGCTGGCCACTCAGACACGCGAGAGAAACTTCCATCTCGGATGGCCAGAACATTCTGACTGTTCCTCAGTATAGCCCTACCTGGCAGCAGCAGGGCTGGGCCTCAACTAGATCAATGGGGCGGTCCAAACGTGGTCTTGGCCACAGCTGGCTGTCCTCCAAGCTCCTGGGAGCTTTGGCCATGCCCAGCACGGATTCAGTGCCTGAGGAGCAGACCCACCAGAGACACATCTCCTCGAACACAAGAAGACTCACTTGACCGATGCTGTCATGTGGATTGCATCCTCCTCCTAGCGAGTGACTCTGGAACTAGAAAGAGGTCAGTTTGGTGGCTTTTGCTTTGGGCAACTAGGGGGAAATTCACCCACGTGTTCTGATGTTACCTCCCGCAGCCACACCCAAGGAGCAGCAGAGCAAAGGCTCGGAGAGGAACGGCGCCCCTCCGATGCCCGATGTGGCCTGGTGATAGAAGCTGGCCACCACAGGCCTGGGCTGTGACTTGCAGCAGCCATGCCCGGGAGGGGTGACAAAAGAAGGGTTTGGAGGGCACCGATGCCCTTCTGACGGCCTGTGTGGCATAGAAATAGAAGCTGGTCGTCCCGGGGCCAGGCTGTGACTTCGACAGTCTCCCCCAGGGGGAACAGCAGCAAGGGCTGGCCAGAAACCTGGCCCCCGGTGGCCTGCAGAACCCGCAGGTAGAAGCCAGCCATGCTGGGGCTGTGGTGTGACTTCCCAGCAGCCGCGCTTGGGGGGCCTCTCGAGGGCCCACAGAGGAAGCCTACGCTTCTGAGGGGCCCGCCAAGGCTGAGGCCGAGCTTCCTGGCAGGCACATCTGGAAGAGCTCCTCAGGCCCCCACCCTGGGAAGCAGGGTCCCATGGCGACCCCTGTGACCTTAGCCAGAAGGTCCTCTGGAATGGCCCCCCGGGCCACAACGGTGGCTCTCTGTGACGTCTCCAGCCTGACCCTCAGGCTGGAGAGAAGCCAACAGCACCTGTTACATAGCAACTCCTTTTGCTCTGTGGGCTTCAGTTCTCGCAGTAGTTGTGAAACTGTGTCTGCCATCACCGCTTCCTTCGGCATCAGTTTTCTCTTTTCAAGCTGTCAGGACGTGTTTGACACCACTGTCATTCGGGAAAGAATTTGACATTCACGGGGGGCAAGTCTGGCAGCTTTCACTGGGAGCGCTCTGCCATTTCTTGCTTGTTCGCTAGCCATATGTCAGGTTTTATGAAGGATCCAGATACAGTATTAACTCAGAGCCTAGCGTTGTCATCACTGCTCCCTCTCTCCCAAGCCAGGACACGGCATCTTGGCATCCTGGCCGCCTGTCCTGCCCTCCTTGACTTTTTTCCATTCCCCGTTCTATAATTTTCTCCCAAACCCTCTTCTAGAGTTAACACTAAAGACCGCATCTTCTCTGTCACTGTGTTTGCGGGTGAAGTCTGTGCTCTCTCCGGCGCAAGCAGTCTGTGGCTTTAACGTGTGTCCTGTAGTTGTGCCAAGTTCAGTTTTTGCCTCTGGTAACTTGGGGGTGGATTTTCTTGGCTTCTGTAGGTATACTGCTACATCAGATGCAAAATGTGATCAAGCTTCCTATTGTGTGGGCTCGTCTATGCATTTGTGTATCTACCTCATTTCATTTTTTCTTTCTAATCACCCGTGTTTCTTTTGCAAGGGAAATGAAGAGCAGTTGGGTTACATAGAATGCCGACTCGCATTAGAAATATATCTTTTTCTTATATTCTGAAAGAAACCTTCCATTGCTTTTATTAAAGTTTTGAATACTTGCTGAAATTTTTAAATGAAAGTTCCTGTTTACCATTTTTGCTGCTTATTAAGATTAACTGTGTTGATTAGTTGTGTCTTACCCACTTCTGCATTTCCAGAATGAGCCCCACCCAATCACAGAGGGTACCTTTGTCTCACAGTGTTGGCATTCCACGTGCTCTGGGCTTCAGCCCTGTTGTGTGCCCTGTGACCCTCACTCCCCTTCCAGGCCACACTAATCAAACCAGAACTGAACACTTGACTCAAGGGCAGCACCTGGTCATCAGAGCTGGCTGGCAACGACAGGCTGGGCCTTTCGGGTTCTCTGTGAAGTGCAAACAAGAAAAACGAGAGAGAATCTTCTCGTTGGTATTGGAAAGAAGAGGGAGCCACACATTTAGGGGAGTTGACCCGATAGGTGGCACCAGCTTGAAGATCCTGCTAAGCACTCCAGAGCTATCTCCCTGAGGCAGTCCACGCCCCATCATGTTCTTGGATTTCTGGCAACTGCCCTCACCAGTTCATTTGTGTCCCCACCAGAGACTCCCTTGACCTGAGCCAGCCTGATTGGGTCTCTGCTTTTTGCAATCTGTCAAGAGTCAATTGCCTTTTACCAGTTGGCTGCTTCCTGAGAAGAAGAATCACATGGCTGGTTTCCCTCATGTTCTACCCGACTCGAGTTCGTGGCCCGAGTCCCACCTGACTGTTGTAGACACCTGTTTAAATGTGGTACTCTGTTCACTCAGATGGGGAAAGCCTATGCCTTTTAGTCTCAATGAGTTTGACCAATGCCTCTGTCCGGGTGTTCCTGTACGGATCCCATGTGTGCCCCATGAAATGAGTTAAGTCAACACCCACCCTGTTCTTTATTTTGGAAGTGTCTCGCTACTTCCAGAAAATCTGTGAGATTGGGGAATTGAGAATTTCTCTATTACTAGTATACTTACATTCTGTACTTCTCCTCATGGTATCAGTTTAGCTGTTTACTTTGGAAACTAGAAATGGTCTCTTTTAACTTGGCCTTTAATGTTATTTGCATATCTAAGAAGAGTAGCTGTGTCTGCCCCAGTCCACGGTTCATTTGTTGGCGCTTTTTTCTCATCCCTCCCTGATCTCCTTAACTTGTCTGTTTTATGGCACTTACTATAATCAGCCTTGCACTAGAGCTTCGCCCTCCCCACCCTCTCCCACCTGTTAGATTGTGAGCTCTTATAAGACAGGGGTGACCCTTCATGTCTGATTCCCCTACCAGATCTAGCACAGTGCCTTGCATCAAGTAGATTTCAATAAATATATGTTAAATGGCATTGGTCTTCCTTGACTTATTTTGTCAGAGTTTCGGTTAACAGCTCTTCCCTTGCTCCTTTCTCTGCCCTCTAAAGTTCTTGCCCCACCCCCCCACCCCCACTTACTGGATGCCTGGAGGGGACAGGAGGTGCCCCGATGAGGAAGGGCTGGTTTCCCTGGACATTTGAGCTGTCCCTTGGCAGAAGAGGCCTGTCATTCAGCCAGGTCCCTTCTCCCACCCTGGCTCGGGCTCTCCTCAGAGTCTGAATTCCGGGCGGGAGCAGAACACCAGGCTGGACCCTGAGCTCCTCCCTTAGGGACCAGAAATAGAGTGACGGAAGTGGCTACTAGGACTTGGGGATCGGCCAGCCTCTCTGGTCTAGGTGAGGGTGGGAGTGAGGAGGTCAGTCCTCTTGACCAGTGGCTGGCCCTCTCTCCAATGATCATTGCCTCCAGAAAGGCAGGTAGTGAGGACAGGCCTCTGGCTTCCTGACCCCCCTCACCTGCCAAATACAAACAAGGCTCACCTGTGGAGTCAGCTGCCCAGTCCCAGAAGGGCAAGCACCCAGGAGCCCCACGAGCACTTGGGTTGGGATCTCAAGGGCCATGGTGTGCTGTAACAGCAAGGAGAAACTGTTGGAAAGGAACACGCCTTCCCCCACCATCCCAATCTCCCTGGAGGTGCCCAGGCAAGACCCATGTCATCTTTCCCCCAGGGTCCCATCCTCATCACTCTATCAATTAATTTTCCACCCCAAATGCAGCTTCTTGGCAGGTGGTGGTGATGCGACCACACCCCACTGCCATCCTAGCCATCTCTGCTCATAAGCCAGTTGTTTGGAGAGAACCATTCATCTGCTTTGCTGGTTTCATGACGTACTTGCCACTGAGAAGTCCACCTATGTTTCCCTCAAACATGTGCAAGCTCTGTTCAGGCAAACTTTAGTTATGCAAAAGCCAAGGCCACAGATCTGTTTGGACAACTAACACTGGGCCCAGAGGGTAGGGGATATCCTGGGGCTTCTTGTAGGGGGTTGAGAATCTTCCTTTCTGACCCTCTCCTAGGGCCCCCTGACTTCTGGAGCCCTGTAGCCTCTCCAACAACACCCTCCTCTGAGACCCCCAATAACTCTTTTGCTTACCTGAGAGTTGACAGTCCCCAGACGCCCACCTCCCGGGCCAGGCTCCTGCCCACGACCATCTGCCCCAACCCACTTCTATCCAGCTCACATCCCACCTGGGAGGGGCCGCTAGCCTTGTTGTAGTCTGTTTAGGCTGCTATCACCAAAATGCCATCAAGGTGGCTTAGAAAACAACACTCATTTATTGCTCACAGTTCTGGATGCTGGGAAATCCGAGACCAAGATGCTGGCAGAGCCAGCATCAGGCGAAGACCTGCTTCCTGCTTCATAGATGGCTGTCATCTGGCTGTGTCTTCACATGGCGGAAGGGTGAGCAAGGTGCCTAAGGCCTCTTTTATAAGAGTGCTAAACCCATTCATGGGGACTCTGCCCTCATGACCCAATCACCTCCTAGAGGCCCCACCAACTGATGGGGTGACATTGGGGGATAGGATCTTAATGTATGAATTTTGGGGGACACAGACATTCAGAGGAGAGTGTACTTGGGCTTCTCATGGTTTCATGCACTTATTAGTTTGATTTATACACTGGTGAGCTGTTTCAATTTCTTCCCACTGAGCCCATAATATTGCTCACATATCTTAAATATTGCTCATATATTTTAAAATATATAATAAAAAGGACCCATCGGGGCTGGGCCGGCCCCGGCTCCCTGGGGCCCCGGCATCCCAGTCCATGGCTGTGCCCATGATGCTGCTCTACCTCGTGGACCAGCTGGGGGAGGCAGACGAGGAGCTGGCGGGCAACTACGCGGAGCTGGGGGACTGGTGCGCCCAGAGGATCCTGCAGCATGTCCAGGTTGGGGACGCGTCCGGGGGCCGGGAGGCGGACGCTGGCCGCCAGGACGGGTCTCGGGGGGCCGGGGAGCGGGGGACGCCCGCTCCCCACCCCCTGCAGCACCTCCTTGGCTCACGCCCCACCACCGCCACCCCAGCTGGGCGCCGGTGGTCCCCTTTACGGATGGGGAGACACGGAGGCCAGGGAAGCACGGGACCCTACACCCTGGGGGAGGAGGACCCAGGGGAGCTGGGGGGGGGGAGGCGCCAAGGGCAGGAGGGAGGGTGCCGGAGCCCCTGGCGTGTTAGAGGGAGCAGGAGACCCGGCCAGATCCAAGTCTTTCCAGGCCTCTGTGTGTTCCAGGACAGCCACTTTGGTGGTGGTAGCAGGATATCCTGCTTGGAGGTGGTCGGACTTGGCAGGTGCCTGGAGGATGAACTTCAGGAAGGTGTGGGAGATGCATTTGGCCAACTGTCACTATCAGGGAGTGAACTTCTAAAATTCAAGAAGAATTTGGAACTCCGTCTCCGAATGCTACTGTTATTATAATTTTGTCGTCCACTTTCACCCTCCGACTGTCAGGGTCGGCCTTCCGCGACAGGGGCCATGGTCTCAGCTGCCGGCACCTGTTTCTCGGGTTCCCGCGCCATGTGCTCTCAGGCTTTACGCCGGCAGCTGCATGATGCCTAACGCTTTTCAAGCAGCCCACTGGACTTCGGAAGAAAAGTTTCAGTAGCATGCTTTCCAGAAGGAACTTTGTACCTAGGATAAACAGTTTGGTCAAATCTCAGAAAATCTTTGTGTTTAGTTACTATAGCAGTCCTTGTGACAGCAACTATTTCCTAAAGCACGTTATAAAGTCTGGTGTGAAGTGTGTTTAGTCGAGATCAAATGTGTTGTAAGAGCCTTGTTTTTCCCTGAAACTTGGTTCCTTTCTTCATGTGTTACATTCTTTATTATTTCAAGATCAGAGATGATTTATCAAAGACACAGTTGTATACAAGTTGGGAGATAGTTCCTCCTGGAAGTTCTGCTTTATTTCATCCTGGCAAAAATGAGAATTCTCCATAGGACTTTTTCCGAAAACACTCACGGCCTACGTGGAATCAAACAACTGAATGATGCATCCCATTCTGAAAGTCGTTCTACTCAGTGCTACGATGGGGTCCTCAGGGAAGTGGAGGGTCCCGGAGCAGCTGAGTGAAACTGAGGGCAGGAGCGAGGGGGCCAGAAACCGAGGGCACGTTAAAAAGCAGGAAACCCAAACCGCCATGCGAGTCTACCAAACCAGCGAGTGAGGAATTATTCTGTGTCGTATTATTATTAACAACACATAAACACTCTCTATTTTATATGCTTTTAAATTTATTGTTAAATACACAAGCAAAACATGAATATAATTCTCATTTTAAAATATTAAACAAATAGGAATAAAATAAAAGCTCCTTTTAGCCATTCTCTAGGCCCCTCTCAATTCCCCCTTTCCCGGAAGATCCTTCCCGGCATTTCCTGCATGTTTACATGCATATATGTACGGACACACTGGAGAGTTTCTCATACTATATGCTTATTCTGCAACTTGCTCTCTCTCCCAATTCCCCCTTTCCCAGAAGATCCGTAAGGAAGCGTGCCTGGGAGAGAGTTTTTAATTATAGCTCTGTACTCCACAGCATGGATATAGCAGACTTTGTTCCCAGCTTCCCCTCCTCGGTGCACATTTAGGGGTCCTGCGGGGTTTCGCTGATGGGCACGATGCCGCATGGACACTCTTGCCCCATCTCACACACACACACACACGCACACACACACACACACGAACACTGCTGTAAGATTGAGTCAGGGAGGGCAGCGCTAGATGGCTCCAACCAAGAGACCACCAATGATGCAGCTAGTGGCTTAGAGAAGACTGAACATTGTTACTCGCTCTCATAAGGGTCAGCCGAGCACTCCAGGTTGAAGGGACATCTCTGTTCCACGCCGTCACTCAGGAAGCCCGGTGCTTCTCAAACCATTTGTGGTGAAAGACCAGTTTATGTCCACCCACCCCCCCCCAATCCATTTTGCCCAAGGCTTTTGTAAAATGCAATAAAGATATCATGGTGATGTTGAGTTGCTATAAAAGCTTCACAACACTTCCTCCTGATGGACTCGCCTCATCCTGGACCCTAAGGGCACCTTGTGGCTGAGCAGTGGTCCAGGAACCACGCCCAGGAGCTCAGCTCGAGGGCATTGCCTTGACTGCTGGGTCAGCTCCTGCACAGGTGTATCTGTGCTCTGCATCCTGTGAAGTGCAGGGAGGACAACGGTGCGCATCCAGGGTGAGCACTTGTCCCCTGAGCAGGTGAGGGAGAAGTTGGACACATCACCCCTCACTCTTGCATTCCGTTGGTGAATTCTTACTCCCATGGCCACCATACCTGCCCCCAAGGGAGCCTGGGAAACAGTCTAGCTGAGCCACCCAGCACCCGGGAAGAACAGCCTTGCACAGAGACAATGAACAGTCTCCCCCATAGATACCCACAAGTGGGTTCAAATGGTACAGGCATTTGAAAAATACATACTGTCAAACTTCTCTCCAAAAGGGTGTGTACCAAGCATGTACAAGAGTTCCCATCTCCCCCCCCACACACACACAGTAGCCAATACTGATTGCCAGAAATTATATCTCCTTGTCATCATTGGCATTTTTCACGATTACTAGTGTAGTCGGGGTGGCCATCTTTTCAAATATTTATCGTTCATTCATACACTTCCGCAAACTGCTTGTTCTTATTCTTTGTCATTTTTCATATTGACTTGTAGGGATTTTTATATGCTTGACCTGAATCCTTCATTTGTTATACATGTTGCATATGCTTTCCTCCACACTGTCACTTATTTTTAACTTAATTTATAGTGCTTTTATTGCGATGCAGACGTTGTGGTTTTCCTCTTCGTGCTGTCAAGTGTATCGCGTTTTTCTTCTATGGTGTCTGCTCGCTTCAGCATCTTCTAGATAAAGATATATTTCTCTAGTTTTTTTTAGATAAATTTTTTTATAGTTTTATTGTCACAGTTCTTCTCACGTTTAGATTTTTTAATCACTTAGGAATCTCGTTTCATCTATGGGATCTGTTTAGAATCTACTGTTTTGCCCAACACCATCCTTTCCCCTGTTAACTAAAATGCCAAATTAATTATGTAGAATATAAGCGCCACACTTTTATGAGAACAAAGGCTTTGTTTTATCTACCCCTAAAACAGTATCCGCCACATCACAGACAATCACTGTTTGCCAAATGAATTAAGGGATGGATGGATGGATGGATGGACACTAAAGTGCCAAATTTTCTTCAGTGTATTTCTAGAATTTCTGTCATTCCATCAATTAGTATGCTGATTCTTGCATCAATGCTATTTCAATTACTCTAACATTATACTATGTTTTGATACCTTTCTTTCAAAGTTTAGGGCCTATCTTGTGCATTTCTCTTCAGAGTGGATTTACAAACCAGCTTATCAGTTTCCATTAAAATCTTCTTGGGATTTTTATTGGGGTGCATTGAAGTTATAGCTTAATTTCAGAGGAACTGACATCTCTCAAAGTTGAGTCTTTCTTTCCAAGAACATGATATATCTCGTCTTTTATTGAGGCTTGCTTTTATGTCCTATAGTGAGTTTTTGTATTGTTCTTCACATCTGTCTTAGACATTTTAATACATTTTCGTCCAAAGCATTCAATAGTTTGTGTTGCTCATGGGATCAGGAGGTTTTTTGGTTTTGTTTTTGTTTTGTTGTTGTTGTTGTTGTTTGTTTTGTTTTTTTTTTGTTTTTTATTTTTGTTTTTTTGTTTTTGTTTTTGTTTTTGTTTTTGTTTTTGTATAACATATTTGTCAGTTGCTAATTGCTGGGAAGGTAGAGCTTGTGAAAAGCTCTCGTATGATTCCCAGGTCCTTCTTTAAGATTCTCTAGACAAATGAGCATAACATCTCTAAATAATTAGGTTTTTCTCCACCAATACATTCATCCTGTATTTCTTTCTTGTTTCACAGTAATCAGGACGACTCCTTTACGGAAGAGTGGCAAGGATACTATGAATTGGTGTTGAATTTTATCAAAAGTTTTTCCTACATCAATTGAGATAATACATTTATGTTTCCTCTTTAACCAGTAATAAGGTGAATTACGTTAACAACTCTGTCAGTATGAATTTAGCATTGCATTCCTGGGGAAAACCCTACTTGGGCATGATAAGGGATATGAGTTAGTGTCTTTTCATAAGGAAGATTGGTCTGCACAGAACTTTTACTCTGCTAGCTCCGTCCAATTGGTAGTCAGAGTTATGATAGCCTCAAAGAATGTGTTTGGATGCTTTCCATATTTTCCAGTGCAGACAAGGGTTTGGGCAATATGATTACCTGTTCTTTTAGGTTTTACTAGAATTTAACCAAACCACCTGGGCCTGATGACGTTTTAAAGGATAGATCTTTGACTATCTTTAAATTTCTTCTATGGATATTGGTGTATTCTGATCTTACACCTCTTGACCTATTATTATTATCATTTCTATTTTCCCTCAAGGTACCCATCTTGTCTACATTTTCCAGTTCATTTATATGAAGCTGTATGCATATGTGTTCTTTTCCAATTGTTTAGAAAACTTGTATCTGCCTCTAAAGTTATAGCCCACCCTGTTTCTTACGATACTTATTCATTTCTTCGCATTCTTTTCTCTTGACCAAAATTACCATAAGTTTGTGCGTTTTTAAATTTTGCTTACTTAACTATTCTCTAGCTTTTTGCAGCGTGTTTGTTTCGTTAGTCATTATTTGCAGGGCCAGTGGCTTTCCTTTGGTCAAGAAGTTCTAACTTTAATGTTTTGGATTCAATTAATATGATTTCTGCTTCTGAACTTGTTGGGATTTTCTTTGTGACTAAATACATAATCACTCTTGGATAATGTTCCATATACCTCTGAGAAGCATCTGTATTATCTGATTCTAAGGGCGGTTATATATACATCGTATATCTCTTACATGGAGCTCATGACTTCTGTTACTCGAATCTTCCATATCCTTACTTGTATTTCGTCTCCTTGGTCTGTTAATTCCTGATAGGAGGACAGTAAGTCTTTCCTGCTCGGATTACGTCCAGTTCTTTTTGAATTTCTTTCCGTTTTTTGCTTCATATATTATGAAGCCATGTTGGGCACAAATGTTTGTCCCTGTCATAACTTCTTTGGCCTTATGTCTTTTCTTTACAAGAATATTTATATTTGTCTATTTGGAAGAATTTTGCTTTGCATTCTATTTTACAGGATAGTATTGCTCTACCTGCTTTTTTCTGTCAGTATTTTTCTAGCATTTTTTAATCTATTTATTTTGACCCTTCTCATGATTTCTTTTTTAACAAGACTCTCAGTTTGTTGGGGGTAACAATGTGCCGAGGTTCCAAACTACATTTCCCAGCCTCCCTTCTAGATAGGGACGACCAACGAAATGAGAGTGGAAGTCATTGGGTAAGGGTTCTAGAAAGTTTCTTACAGTGATCTGAATTCGTGGGAACTTCCCCCTTTTGGTCCTCTTTTGCCCTTTTTTCTTTCCCCAACCTGCATATACATATTCGATGGCTGGAGCTTCAGCAACTCTCTTGTTACAGTACGGAAAATACTGAAAGAATCATAAAGACTTCTTTTGATGCTCTTGAGGAACTAACCAAAGCCAGTCTACTTTCAAACATCTCAATACATGAGAAAAATAAACTCTGTGTTTAAACAACCACTGTTGCGTGTCTGTTATTCCGTCATCACTGTTCCTGTGTTTTAATGCCTGTGGAGGTAACACCAGTGTTATTAGTTTCTTGTGTACCCTTCTAGAGATATTCTTTTTATTTTTGTTATTCTAAGTGTACTTTTTACCTTACATTATGAAAATTTTCAGACATACACATAAACAGCAAATAGTATAATTTGGTACCTCCATGTACCCATCACCCAGCTTCAACCACTATCCATCAATATTCTATGCATCACCCCGCTTCAACAGCTATCCATCAATATTCTATGCATACACACACACACACACACACACACACACACACACACATTCTTGTTTTATACAAATGCCAGCACATTATTCACATTCTCCATTGCCTTCTTTTTTATGTTTTTTTTTTTTTCTTTGTGAGAGAGAAACAGACAGGACGTGAGCAGGGGGAGGGGCAGAGAGAGAGGCAGACACAGAATCCGAAGCAGGCTCCAGTCTCCGAGCTGTCAGCACAGAGCCCGACGCAGGGCTCGAACCCACGAACTGTGAGATTATGACCTGAGCTGAAGTCAGGCATTTGACTGACTGAGCCACCCAGGTGCCCCACCATTGCCTTCCTTTTTAAAATTAACATGTATGATGGAGATGGTTCCATATCAGTACATAGTTTCTTCATTCTCTTTAGTGTCTATCAATATTTCTTCATCATTTCACATGTATCCAATTATATCTGTAGAATAAATTCCCAGATGTGGAGTTGCTGGGGCCAAAGGTGTATGTATTTGTCATTTTGATGGATGTCGCCAAAGTACCTGCATAGAAGTTGCGCCACAGCTCCAACCCCAATTAGCAGTGCAAGAGAATGCCTGCTCTCTTTGCCCACACCTTTGTCAATCATGTATACGTGCAAACGGCTCTACTTTTGCCAACCTGATAAATGAAAAAGGGATATCTCACTGTGGTCTTAATTTTGATTTCTCTTATTCAGAAGTCATTTGTATTTCTTTCCTGTGAGCTGCATTCACAGCTTTTGCCCATTTTTCTCTTGAGTTGTTGGCATTTTTCTTACTATTTTGTAGGAGCTATTTATATCATAGAGAACTTAGCCCCCTTGTCTCTGATATGAGTTGCAAATAACTTTCCTGATTTATCGTTTTCTTTGGCCTTTGTAACAGCAATCTTTGTATTAAAGAAACTTTTTTGTCTTTGTGTATTGAATGAACCAAGCTTTGCTCTTTTGGTCTTCTGAGGTCTAAATTGTACTTTATTTTTTTTTTTAATGTTTATTTATTTTGGGGAGGGGGCAGGGGGGAGGGGCAGAGACAGGGAGACACAGAATCCGAAGCAGGCTCCAGGCTCTGAGCTGTCAGCACAGAGCCCGACGCAGGGCTCGAACCCACGAACCGTGAGATCATGACCTGAGCCCAAGTCGGCGCTTAACCGACTGAGGCACCCAGGTGCCCCTCAATTGTACTTTAAAAAGTCTTTCCTCCTCCAACATCATATCTTAAACCTAACATGGTTTCTCCTAGTATTTTTATAGTTTCACTTTTTTAATCGTTAAGTCTGATTTATCTGAAATTTAGTGCGCTGTATATCGCGAATAGGGATCCAACTGTATACTTCGCCAGGTGACCACCCACCTGTCCCAACGCCATTTACTGAGAATCCATTTTCCCCCCAGGGAACTGAAATAACATTTTACCATATACTAAATTCCTGTCTGTATTTATGCGTATTTTAGAGTATCTATTTTTTTCTATTTTTCTGTCATTTGATTCCTACACCAGTACCACACTGTTTTCTAATTACTGTCCCTTTATGATGTTTTAATATCTGATTGGACCAGTGCTTCTCTCATAGTCTTCCTTTAAGAACATCTCTGGCTATCTTCACGCCTTTAGTTTTCTATATTAATGTTAGAAGCATCTTGAAAAGTTCCAAACAACTCTGTTGTCATAAAATGTTTTAGATCATATTTCATTTATAGATTGATGTTGGGAGATTTTCCACCTTTATAAAGCTACAATTTTCTAAGAACAGAGTAGACTTTTGCATTAATTTAGGCCTTTTTATGTCTCTGAGGAACATTTTCGTGTTTCTGTACGTAGATCCTGCATAGTTCTTAAATTTGTTTCTACATACTTTTATTTCCTTTTTGTTAAGCAGGGACTTTTCTTTTATTATGTCTTCTAACTTGTCATTTGTCTCCATGATTTTGTCCCGGCCCACTTACTGTATTCCTCTTACAAGTCCTTGTAACATTTTTTAAGAGCAGATTCTCATTGGATTTTCCAGATACAGAAGACATATCATCTGCAAATAGCCATCATTTTAATTCTGCTTTTTCATGTTTTAACCTGTCAGATTGTGAGGTACAGCACAGACGCAGAGACAGGTGTAAATCCTATATGGTTTGCATGCATTTCCTGTACTTTACATAAAAGAACATACTCTTGTAACCATCCCCAGATCAAGAACTAGAGCCCCACTCTCCAGCCCCAGCGCGTCTCCCCACAATCAACTCCCTAACTTCTATGGTAACCCTTTCCTTCTTTCCATCAGAGTTTTGCCACGTAAACATCCATCCACCCATAAATAACATGGTTTACTTTACTTTTTGCCTGTTTTTAAACTTTACATAAATGCAATTCTAATACATGTATCCTTCTATGTCTTGTTCCTTTCACTCAGTGGTATGGCCTTAAAATTTAAACATGCTGTAGTGTATAGGGAGTTTATTCCTTTGTGTTCTAGTAGAGTATTCCATGGCATAACTTCACCATAGTGTTATTTATCTATTCTATCCCTGCTGGATACCTGGGCTGTTTTCGGCACACAAATTCTGTGGCAAGCCATTGTATTAGTTTCCTGTGGCTGCCATAACAAAGCACCACAAACACGGTGGTTTACAAGAACAGAAATTCATTGTCTCGGTTCTGGAGGCCAGAAGTCCAAGATCAAAGTGTCAGGAGGGCTGTGCTCCCCCTGAAAGATCTAGGGGAAAATCCCTCCTTGCCTCTTCCAGTTTCTGGTGGCTGTGGGAGTCAGTCCTGGGTGGTGAAGTCACATCACTTCCATCTCTGCCTGTCCGATCACATAGCCTTCTCCTCTTCTGTCTATCTCTAATTTCCCTTTGCCTTTCTCTTGTGAGGTCTCCACCTGTCACTGGATTTAGGGCTTACCCACACATCCTAAGATAATCTCATCTCAAGATCCTTAAATTAATCGCAACTGCGAAGACCCTTTTTCCAAATAAGATCACATTAACAGGGTCTGGGGGTTAGAATGCGCACATATCGTTTGGGAGGCCACTGTTGAACCCATCGCAACCACTTACACTTGCTTCTTGGTGCCAGGGTACACAAGTTTCTCCAGATTTCGTACACTTGGTATTGAAATGCTGGCTCCTCGAAGAAGCACGCCTTCATTTTGTCTACAAAATGCCAGCCAGTTTTCCAACACACACTCCCATCAGCAGTATGTGAAAGCTTGCCTGTTCCATGGCCTTGCCAACTCTTAGAATCATCAGACTTTTTAGTTTCCACCAATCTGGTGGGTGTGCACTATCTCCCGGTGGCATTAAGCTCTGTAATGATAAATGAAGTTGAGCGCTTATATTTGTACACCATTTGGGTTTCTTCTACTGTAAAAAAAAAAAAAAATGTCTGTCCAAGCCTTTGATCCATTTGTTATATCGTGCTATTTGTATTGGTCTTGTTATTTTGTTCCTTCGATCTTCTCTTTATTAGAACGTTCTCAGTTACATGCATTTCCCTTCTCTTCTCCAAACCTTCCATCAGCATCTCTCCTATGGCCCACCTGAACCGAAACCTAGACGAAAGGGAATTGTGGGAAGTGTAGTTCAGTTGACACATTACGAAGCCATCCCAACCCCTTTATGTGACTCTCCTCAAATTACTTAGCTTGCGTGTGCCGTGGGCTTCCTGTCAGACCGCCTACTGATTCATGAGTGTAGTAATGTTTTCATCATTCAATAAACTATTTCCTAATTTCCATCATGTTGTTGTCTTTGAACCATAGGTTATTTAAACATTTATTTCTTCCTTTCTAAACATGTGAGGGTTTTTCTCGTTATCTTTTTGCTATGAGTGTCAATTCTCTGCTGCCAAAGACCCCTGGGGAACCCGTCCGTAGGCGAACAAGTTGGGCCAATTACTCTGCACTGAGGGGAGAGCACACCATGCAGAACCGAGGGGTATCTCAGAAAGAGTGTATTAGACAGAACCTACTGTAACAGCTGGGCTTTGTGTGATCTTGGGGAGAGTCCGAGGAGGCAAGGGTTTGCTCTAGATGCTGTCAGAAAGCAAAGGCAGTTCTGTGATCGAAGCTCTCAATAAATCTCCTTTACCGGGAGGGCAGACTATAGCAAGGCTAAAGCTGTGATTGGGACACCAGCAGCAGGCAGCCACATTAGCCAAGCAGGAGGGAGGTGTTTGGTATTTGTGGGGTGCACATTGACCTTGGCTTTATCTGTGCTGAGAAAAATGTACGAAGTAGCCTTGCTTCATCTCTTTTCATCATGATCTCAGAGCAACCTTGTCTGAGGTTCGGTATTCTGTGAGATTGTTTATGTCCAGTACGAGAACAACATCGCCTGGCTGTGAGCGCTCGGCCAGCGTGCAAATGTCAGAAGCTGCCGTTTTGTTCTTTTCCCCCCCTTGCTCATGGGTTTCCAGCTCAATTACACTGTGGTCAGAGGTCATGCTCTGAGTAATCTTGATCCTTTGAAACATCTGGGGACTTGCTTTAGGTCCCAGCACATGGTCAGTTTTGTGTAAAGTTTCCATGTGTGCCCAAAAGAATGTGCAGTCTGCAGTTGGGTGCAATGTTCTGTACTTGCTCATTAGATTAAGCTACCAATGGTTCAAACTCACATCCTTACCGACATTTTGTGTGCTTCATCTGCCAATTACTCAGAGAGGGACGTTAAGGTCTCCCAACTCCACGTATGAATTGGTATTGCTACCAAAAAAAAAAACCAATATATATATATATATATGTATATATATATATATGTATATGTATATATATATATATATACACACACACACATATATATAGAACCCAAATATGATCAGCCCTCTGATTCCAACTACTAATTTACAAGAAATATGAAGTTCAGAGGAACTCTGCATGCACAGAGATGCATTCAGCAACATTCAGACCGTGGAAACTCTATAGTCCAAACAAAACGACTTTCTCAACAAATAAGTAGCAAGAAAAAAGTAGAGCCAGAAGGAGAACCTGCAGATTAAAAGACACTTAAAATCATCTCGTTCCACATATGGACCCCAATTGGTTCCTCATGCACACAAACAAAGGAGAAAGGGAAAAAAATGTGACCACGTGCGGGATATAAAACCAATACACAGATTTCTGTATATTTCTATACGCTAAGAAAGAAGAGGCAGAAAAAGAAATTAAGGAAACAATCCATTTACAATTGTGCCAAACATAATGAAACACCTAGGAATAAACTTAAGCAAGGAGGTGAAAGACCTATACTCTGAAAACTGCAAAACACTGATGAAAGAAATTGGAGATGACACAAAGAGATGGAAGGATATTCTAGTCCATGGATTGGAAGAACAAATACTGTTAAAATGGCTGTATTACTCAAAGCAACCTACAGATTTAACGCAATTTCTATTCAAATACCAATAGCGTTTTTCAGAATAAAGAACTCAGATATAAGCCCACGATTATATGGTCAATTCATCTTTGACAAAGCAGGAAAGAATATCCAATGGACAAAAGACAGTCTTTTCAACAAATGGTGTTGGAAAACCTGGTCAGCTACAGCAAAAGAATGAAACTGGACCACTTTCTATCACCAGCCACAAAAATAAACTCAGAATGGATTAAAGATCTAAATGTAAGGGGCGCCTGGGTGGCGCAGTCGGTTGGGCGTCCGACTTCAGCCAGGTCACGATCTCGCGGTCCGTGAGTTCGAGCCCCGCGTCGGGCTCTGGGCTGATGGCTCAGAGCCTGGAGCCTGTTTCCGATTCTGTGTCTCCCTCTCTCTCTGCCCCTCCCCCGTTCATGCTCTGTCTCTCTCTGTCCCAAAAATAAATAAACGTTGAAAAAAAAAATCTAAATGTGAGACCCGAAACCATAAAGCTCCTAGAAGAGGGCAGCGCAGGCAGTAATTTCTCTGACAGCGGCCACAGCAACTTCTTTCTAGGTGTCTCCTGAGGCAAGGGAAACAAAAGCAAAAACAAGCATTCATTTATTCATTTATCTCTTTTATTTTTTTACAAATTATTTTATTTTATTTTATTTTTTTAATATATATATGAAATTTATTGACAAATTGGTTTCCATACAACACCCAGTGCTCATCCCAAAAGGTGCCCTCCTCAATACCCATCACCCACCCTCCCCTCCCTCCCACCCCCCATCAACCCTCAGTTTGTTCTCAGTTTTTAAGAGTCTCTTATGCTTTGGCTCTCTCCCACTCTAACCTCTTTTTTTTTTTTTTCCTTCCCCTCCCCTATGGGTTCCTGTTAAGTTTCTCAGGATCCACATAAGAGTGAAACCATATGGTATCTGTCTTTCTCTGTATGGCTTATTTCACTTAGCATCACACTCTCCAGTTCCATCCACGTTGCTACAAAAGGCCATATTTCATTTTTTCTCATTGCCACATAGTATTCCATTGTGTATATATACCACAATTTCTTTATCCATTCATCAGTTGATGGACATTTAGGCTCTTTCCATAATTTGGCTATTGTTGAGAGTGCTGCTATGAACATTGGGGTACAGGTGCCCCTATGCATCAGTACTCCTGTATCCCTTGGGTAAATTCCTAGCAGTGCTATTGCTGGGTCATAGGGTAGGTCTATTTTTAATTTTCTGAGGAACCTCCACACTGCTTTCCAGAGCGGCTGCACCAATTTGCATTCCCACCAACAGTGCAAGAGGGTTCCCGTTTCTCCACATCCTCTCCAGCATCTATAGTCTCCTGATTTGTTCATTTTGGCCACTCTGACTGGCGTGAGGTGATACCTGAGTGTGGTTTTGATTTGTATTTCCCTGATAAGGAGCGACGCTGAACATCTTTTCATGTGCCTGTTGGCCATCTGGATGTCTTCTTTAGAGAAGTGTCTATTCATGTTTTCTGCCCATTTCTTCACTGGGTTATTTGTTTTTCGGGTGTGGAGTTTGGTGAGCTCTTTATAGATTTTAGATACTAGCCCTTTGTCCGATATGTCATTTGCAAATATCTTTTCCCATTCCGTTGGTTGCCTTTTAGTTTTGTTGGTTGTTTCCTTTGCTGTGCAGAAGCTTTTTATCTTCATTAAGGTCCCAGTAATTCACTTTTGCTTTTAATTCCCTTGCCTTTGGGGATGTGTCGAGTAAGAGATTGCTACGGCTGAGGTCAGAGAGGTCTTTTCCTGCTTTCTCCTCTAAGGTTTTGATGGTTTCCTGTCTCACATTTAGGTCCTTTATCCATTTTGAGTTTATTTTTGTGAATGGTGTGAGAAAGTGGTCTAGTTTCAACCTTCTGCATGTTGCTGTCCAGTTCTCCCAGCACCACTTGTTAAAGAGGCTGTCTTTTTTCCATTGGATGTTCTTTCCTGCTTTGTCAAAATGAGTTGGCCATACGTTTGTGGGTCTAGTTCTGGGGTTTCTATTCTATTCCATTGGTCTGTGTGTCTGTTTTTTTGCCAATACCATGCTGTCTTGATGATTACAGCTTTGTAGTAGAGGCTAAAGTCTGGGATTGTGATGCCTCCTGCTTTGGTCTTCTTCTTCAAAATTCCTTTGGCTATTCGGGGCCTTTTGTGGTTCCATATGAATTTTAGGATTGCTTGTTCTAATTTCCAGAAGAATGCTGGTGCAATTTTGATTGGGATTGCATTGAATGTGTAGATAGCTTTGGGTTATTCGTTTATCTCTTGATTATTGGTTTGCACTCAGAAGTTTCCATTTTTCAATGGTTTGTAATTCATTACTGTCCTTTCTTATCTGATGCTCAAACTGTCCCAGATTTAGCCAGTGTAAGCTCATTGAAGCTACTTCCAGTGTCCCTTTTACACACCACTATCATTTTTTGAGCCCTTCCGTACTTTCTGCCCCAGTTCTGAGATTAGCCATTTTTCTGAGGATCCCTGGTTTCTTTCAGTGAGGAGTAGTAATAGGGACCAAGATGCGATGGCTTGGGTGGGCCTTTTCAGCGGCAGGAGCTGAGAAATGTATGCATGTACCTCAAAGTATACACACGTACATTATTTACATTTACATATACATATGCACATACCCACACATACACGTCTATCCCTTCATTCCAAAGCCCTCCCCACAGGCTTTTTCTTGTTTTCAAGTTTTTCTTTCAATTCTAGTTAGTTAACATGTATGTCCACAGGCTTCTTTCTTGTCTTCCTCCATTTCATATTTGTATCTCCATTCTTCCCCCGTGAGAACCCTGGCTCCCAACATTTACTCACTTGCCCAATCCTACAATACATCAGAGATAGTTTCAAAATTGCTTCAAACTCCCCAGTGCCAAAAACAAACCCACTAAGAGCTTGGAATCTCTGGGCAGTCCCCCTTGCCTCTGCAGCCTTACCCAAGACTGAGAGTAGGTCATCAAATAAGCTTTAAAAAGAGTTTGGGGTGCCTGGGGGGGGGGGCTCAGTCATTTAAGCGTCCGACTCTTGGTTTCGGCTCAGGTCATGATCTCACGGTTCGTGAGTTTGAGCCCTGCATCGGGCTTTTCGCTGTCAGCACAGAGCCCGCTATGGATCCTCTGTCTCACTTTCCTCTCTCTCTCTCTCTCTCTCTCTGCCCCTCTCCCCTCTCAAAAATAAATAAACATTAAGAAAAGAGTTTTCAAAAACAGCTTTTACGAGTTGCTTGGTGTTTTCTTTCCCTTTCAATGTGACTATAGTTTGCACTCGATAGACAATTAGGTTCATTTGCTTGCAGTTTTAAGCTTTTTCCCCTTCCCATTCCCATTGATTATTTCTGCCTGAATACGAAGAACATTCACATGCTCACAAAAGTCGAAACTAATCAAAAAGGCATACTCGGAGAAATACAACTCCCTCTTGTACTCCTGCTCCATTTTCCCCATCCCTTGTAGGTAACCAACTTCTTTGTTTTCTGGGTTATCCTTTCCGTGTTTCTTTTTGTAATGACTAGCAGATGTGTGTGTTTTTCCTTACTTCCCCGTCTTTATTACACAAAGGACACCACACTATAGATGGCCTTTCCACTTTGCCCTTTCCACTCAACGATGACCCCTATAAAACCACTCCCTATCAATTCACAGAGAACTTCCTCATTCTTGTTTATAGCTGCTCAGTCTTCCATGGCATGTATATACCATAGCCTGTTCAATCGCTCTTCCATATTTAGACATGGGGGTGGTTTCCAACTTTCCAATATTTTTCAAGTACAAACAAAGCTGCAATAAGTAACATTGTGTATATGTCTTTTCATATCGCTAAATGCCTATCTTAAGAGTACATCCTTAGAAGTGGGATTGCTGCTTTGAAGGATAAACTTACCACCCTCTGATAATCTATACATACATGTTCACTGTCTGCCTCCTTCCTTCAGAGTATCTGCTCCGTGAGGACACAGACTTTATTTTATTCACTGACTGGAATACACTTGAACGAATGGATCTCTGTGCAGCATTTCATCATATAATTAAAACATGTCGTATTCGTCTATTCTCTTCCAGACGGATGTTTAGATTGTTTCCAATTTCGCCCTATTATTTTAAAAATGCCTCAGTGCAAATCCATGCATATGTCTCCATGTGTAAATGGACAAGAGTTTCTCAAGTGTGTATCAGAGCATTTGCTCTTATCTTACTTTTTATTGTCAAATTGTTCTCCAGAATGGTTCTATCAATTTACATCCTCCCTCAGAAATGTAAGAAAATACCATCTTCCATGCACTCGGCCAGCATTTGACATTTCTTTCGGCGGGGTACCTGGGTGGCTCAGTTGGTTAAGTGGCAGACTCTTTTTTTTTTTTTTTTTAATTTACATCCAAGTCAGTTAGCATACAGTGCAACGATGATTTCAGGAGTAGATTCCTTAACGCCCATTACCCATTTAGCCCATCCCCCCTCCCACAACCCCTCCCTCCAGTAACCCTCTGTTTGTTCTCCATATTTAAGACTCTTGATTTCAACGCAGGCCCTGATCTCGCAGTCTGTGAAATCAAGCCCTGCATAGGGCTTGGGCTGATAGTGCAAGGAGCCTCCTTCTGATTCTCTCTCTCTCTCTCTCTCTCTCTCTCTGTCACAATCTGTCTGGCCTTCTCCCACTTGTGCTTGCTCTCTCTCAATATATGTAAATAAACTTAAAATTTGAAAAAAAGAAACTTATGTGGTCAACTTAGGGAATACAAATGGTAACTTGTTCATATTTTGACTTATATTCCTATGATATCTAACCATATCTCATATCTTTTCACAGATGTATTGGCTATTTTCATTTCTCCTTCAGTGACTTTTCTGCTTATATCTTAGCCTATTTTTTCCATCGTATGGTTTGTCGCTTTCCTCCTGATCTGTAGGAGTTCTTCATTCAGGCTTGAAATGAATTCTTTGTCTGGTGTATACTTTAGTAATGTCTTCTTCCAGTCTGTCATTTGGTTATAAGCCATGTTAATGGTGACTTCCATCAATACGATTTTTAATTTTGACATAGTGAAATGTATCTCTTTGCCTCCGTGCTTCTTATGTCTCATTTAAGAACGTTTCAGAAAATTTCCTACTACAAGGCCATCTGTCTTGTATTTTATTTCAATGGTATTGGAATTTTGGTTTTCACCTTTATATATCTGACTCCTCTGGAAGTGATTTTTGTCAATAGAGTAAGATAAGAATGTGTTTCATTTTTTGTCCGTGTGGAGCACTGAATTGTCCCATCATCGTTTATTGAGGACACTCTCCTTCCCTACTTACTCTTGATGCCTCCTCTGTCGTATACGAGGTATGGAAACGCCTCTTCCTTTTTCTGAGCCAATACCAGGCTGCTTTAATTACTCGAGCTGAGAAATTTCTTACTATGTGGTAAGGCAAATACTCTTCTTCATTCTTTTGAAAAACATTCTGTACGATCTTTACCACTTTACTCATCCATATAAATTTTAGGATCTGTTTGTTAGCTTCCCACAAATCTATTGAATTTATATTGAATTCAGAGATCAATTTGGATAAAAAATTGTCACGTTTGCAATGCCAAGCTTCCTCTTTCATGAGTATAGTATGTCTCTTCAAACATTGACTTAGGCGGACTTTTGCATCCTTCACTTAATTTTGATAATTACCTCCATGAAGGTGTTGCACATTTTCTGTTAGGTTGACTCCCAGATACCTTGTCATTGGTATCGCTCTTGTGAATTGTATCTCCTTTGTCTCTGTCTCGTTTTCTACTAGGTGACTGGTAGTATTTAAGAAGATGAATGATTTATCTTATGCTCAATGAAACAACTCAGTCAGAGAAAGACCTCCACCATATGATTTCACTCATATGTGGAATTTAAGAGGCAAAGCAGATGAACACGTGGGAAGGGGAGGGGAAGAAAAGAAAGGGAAACAAAGCAAGTAGGGATAGGAGGAGCATACCTCGATCATAAAAGCCATATATGAAAGACCCAATGCTAATATCATCCTCAGTGGGGAAAAACCGACAGCTTTCCCCCTAAGGTCAGGAACACGACAGGGGTGCCCACTCTCACCACAGTTATTCAACATAGTATTGGAAGTCTTAGCCTCTGCAATCAGACAACACAAAGAAATAAAAGGCATCCAAATTGGCCGGGAGGAGGTCAAACTTTCACTCCTCGCAGATGACATGATACTCTATCTGGAAAACCCAAAGGATTCCGCCAAAAAACTGCTAGAACTGATTCATGAATTCAGCAGTTCTAGGATATGAAATCGATGCGCAGAAATCGGTTGCATTCCTATACACCCACAATGAAGCAACAGAAAGAGAAATCAAGGAATTGATCCCATTTACAATTGCACCAAAAAACACAGAATACCTAGGAATAAATCTAGCCAAAGAAATCTCACCAAAATCTATCCACTGAAAACTATGGAAAGCGTATGAAAGAAATTGAAGAAGACACCAAAAAATGGAAAAAGATTCCATGCTCCTGGATAGGAAGAACAAATATTGTTAAAATGTCAATACTACCCAGGGCAATCTACGTACTCAGTGCAATCCCTATCAAAATAACACCGGCATTCTCCACAGAGCCAGAACAAACAATCCTGAAATTTGTATGGAGCCACAAAAGACCCCGAATAGCCAAAGATATCTTGAAAAAGAAAACCAAAGCAGGAGCCAACACAATCCCAGACTTCCAGCTGTATTACAAAGCTGTAATCATCAAGACAGTATGGTACTGGCACAAAAACAGACACTCAGATCGGTGGAACGGAATAGAGAACGCAGAAAGGGACCCACAAACATGTGGCCAGCTCATCTTTGACAAAGCAGGAAAGAATATCCAATGGAATAAAGACAGTCTCTTCAGCAAGCGGTGCTGGGAAAACTGGACAGCGACATGCAGGAAAAAAAATGAACCTGGACCACTTTCTTACACCAGGCACAAAAAATAAACTCAAAATGGGTGAAAGACCTAAATGTAAGACAAGAAGCCATCAAAATCCTCGAGGAGGAAGCAGGCAAAAACCTCCTTGATCCTGGCCACAACAAGAGACTTTTAATGACAGAGAACAATCTGAGGGTTGATGGAGGGAGGTGGGTGGGAGATCTCGGGCTAGATGGGTGACGGGCATTAAGGAGCACATGTGTTGTGATGAGCCCCGGGTGTTGTATGTAAGTGATGAATCACTGAATTCTACCCCTGAAACCAATGTTGCTGTATGTTAACTAAGTAACATTGACATTAAAAAAAAAAAAAAAAAGAACACTAATGATGTATATATGCTGATCTTCTATCTGGCTACCTTGGTGCAGTTGTTATTAATTTTAACAAGTTGTTGATTGATTCTCTTCTGTCTTTTTTGTAATATAGACTCCATAATTCAATAGTTTTCAAATGCTGGTAATTTAGTCTCCTTTTGTAAAATCTCCATCCTGCTCATTTCTTTTTCTCATTGCATTGGTACTTCCAGTGCAAAGGCAAACAGCAGTGGTGGTAGCAGACAGAGGGAATTTATTCTCTCACAGGTACGATGCTGCGGTCGGCTTTTTGGTAGCTAATCTTTATTAGGTTAAGGAAGGTGTCTCCATTCTGAGTTTGATAAGACTTTTCATCAGGTATAAGTATTGTTTTATATCGAATCCCTTTTCTGGATCTATTGAGATGGTAATATGATTTTTCTCTTTTAATTTGATAGTCATTGAATGACAATGATATATTTTTTTCTGACGCTGAACCATCCTTGTGTTCGTGGGATAGATCTTATTCAGTTGTAATGTGTGTGTGTGTGTGCGTGCGTGTGTGTGTGCAATGTGTGTGGGTGTGTGTGTGTGTGTGTGTGTGCGCGCGCGCGCACGTGGGTGTGCTTAATATACTTCTGGATTCAATGTTTTCATAGCAACCTTATTGAGACATAATTCATACACCAAACAAGTCATCCCTCTAAAATGTACAAACTGGTGGTTTGGGTTGCTGAATTCAAGTTGCTAATAATTTCTTTAGCATTTTTTACCTATAAATTCCTACACTTCCTATACTTTTTATGTTATACTATATTCATCAAAATACATTTTGGGAGGCACCTGGGTGGCTCAGTCCATTAAGCATCCGACTCCGGCTCAGGTCATGATCTCACGGCTCACGGGTTGGAGCCCCGCGTCAGGCTCTGTGCTGACAGCTCCAAGCCTGGAGCTTGCTTCAGATTCTGTTTCTGGCTCTCTGCCCGTCCTGTGCTCTCTCTCACTCTCTCTCTCTCTCTCTCTCTCTCTGTCTCTCAAATATAAAATAAAACATAGAGAATTGGTAGATTTCCCTCATTTTCTTGTAGCTTGAACAGTTTGTACAAGTTAGGAAATCCTTGAGATCTCGGGGATTTTTTTTTTTTTAATACCTGGAGCCTATTTTTTTCTGGGAAACGTTTGAATACTGCTTTAGGTTCTTCAATGGTGATTTTTTAAAAATTCAGACTTCCTTCCATCCATCCTTACTTAGGGGCTGCTTCCAGGAGCACTGAGCCTGCACATTCAGATGAGAACACGGCCAGCCAGCAGGTGGATCACAGCCTGATGGCATCCTGAGCAGAGGACCAGGTACACCCACACTTATACGCCGGGGAGACTGGGAGATAATGAATGTGTGCTGTCTTAAGCCACTAAGTTTTTGGTCATTTGTGACGCAGATCAGAAAACTCACACACCTGTTACAGAGTTGAAGGGTGGTTCCCCCAAAGACGTGTCCACGCGGAAGCTGTGTATGTGAGCTTACTTGAGCATACGGTCTTTACAGATGTGATTAAGTAAAGGATTATCAATATGTGGTCACTCTGGATTAGGGTGGACCGTGAACCCAATGACCAGTGTCCACATAAGATGTAGAAGAGGAGAAAGACACACACAGAAACGCAGGAGAAGACCGTGCGAAAGCGGGGGCAAGAGAGTTGAGTTAAATGGCCACAAACCAAAGAATGCCTAGGATTGCCGCTACCACCCCAACAGGGAGAAGCAGACTCTCCCTCAAAGTTCTCAGAAGGAGCCAACCCTGCCCACATGTCAACCTCAGACTTCTGGCCTCCAGAGCTGGGGAGTTGGGGCCAGTCCTACTGCCAGCCTTGGCCTCTCTGCTGGCGGCAGCAAGGGGCTACCGGGCAGCTTCAAGTGTGAGGGCAAGATGCGGCTCACACTTGTCAAGGACCTCTTTGCTTCTGGGCGGCGAGGGCTTTGAGGGAGACTGACCTTGGAGGCTAGGCAAGCCAGAGGAGACCATCACAGTGGTCCGGGGGACAGAGGGGGGACATGTGAGCAAAGTGAGATGGAGAGGGTGACACACGGGAAAGTCGAATCAGCCAAACAGCAAGAGGAGAGGAGGTAGGAGAAAAGACCCTCAAGCCTTGAACACCAGGGTGACAGAGAGAACCTGACGCTGACAGGGGGGACAAACTGTAGAGGGTGCACAGAGCCCTTTTGAGATCAAAAAGGGGCCTCCGTTTTGGTACCCAAGTAGACATTGCTTAATGCTTACTAACCCAAGGAAGCAGGAAAAGCACCTTAAACAGGTAATAAGCCGGTTACGAGAGGCCTCCCCCAAGGCTGTCTGAGCCCCTGAGCCGGCCGTCCCCAGTGGACTGATCCGTTCACCAACTTCACCCCTGTTAGGTGACTGCAGTGGCCTTTCCTTCCACGGAATGCGATTCTGAGGTCATTGGATTCCAGCTGGGCCAGGGCCTTCCCAATCCTTCCCTATTCCCAAATATGCATAATGAACTTCTAGGTACATGGGGCTCAGCTGTCACAGGGATTAAATCTTCTCGGCCTGTTCCCCAATTCTTACATTCCTTTTGAATTGTGCTGTAAATCCTGGCAGAGAGCAGAATTTTCCAGAGGGGGCAGGCTCTGCCCTGGCCATGCGCCCAAGCTTCCGTCCCTCCTGTACGCTCAGGGCCCACGTGGCCAAGGCCAGTAAACATGGGGTAGCTCCTCCCCTCCGCCCAGCCAGAAATCCTCACGTTCTAATCCCTGGAACCTGTGAATGTGACCTTAGATGGCAACAAAAACAAACAAACAAACAAACAAACAAACAAACAAAAAAGCACTGAAGATGTGACTGAATTAAGGACTTGAGATGGGGAGGTGATCCTGGATCATCTAGGTGGGCCCGAACTGCAACCATGTGGATCACTTTAGAAGACGGTGATCTGAAAGACAGAAGTAAGAAGGCAACGTGACGGAAGCAGAGAGAGATTTGAATATGCTCTGCTGCTGGCTTTGATAATGGAAGAAGGAGCCACGAGCCAAGGAATGTGGCTCCAGAAGCTGGGAAAGACCGGAAAATAGATTCTCTCCTAGAGGCTCCAGAGGGAACATGGCCACGCCAACACCTGGATCTTGGCCTCGTAAGGCTGAACTCCTACTACCTCCACTGCTGACTGTCTAAGCTCCAGGTGCTGAGACGGGCCCTAACAATTTCATCGCTATAATTTTACATTCTTTTTTTCTTACAGAAGGCCCTCCAAACTGCATAAGCTTTAGACCCCACAGACCACGCATCCACCCATGCCCATGCCTAAACCACCCACTGGCACACCGAATGAGACCCTCACGAGTAGTTTCCTGTGTCAGTGACATTGCAAATGGCCCTGACAGAATGGCTAAAATTAAGGACACAGGAAACAACAGATGCCGGCAAGGATGTTGAGAAAGGAGAAGCCGTTTGCCCTGTTGGTGGGAATGCAAACCAGTGCAGCCACTCTACAGAACAGTATGGAGGTTTCTCAAAAAAACTAAACATAGAACTACTCTATGATCCAGCAATTGCACCATTAGGTATGTACCAAAAGGCTACAAAAATACAAAATACAAGTCATGATTTGGCCCCTGGCTAGAGACAGCTGAGCACATGGCTCCAGCAGGCTAATACTCAAAAGATGGGGGCGCTTCTCCTCCCCTTTCTGCAGGTTGTAGCACAAAGGTCACTTCCTCAGCATCCCCTTTTTGGCCTCCCTCTTCTCCTAGGCTACATTTGGACTCTTTTCTAACCTCAGGTGCCTGGCACTCTCCTACATAGCAGCCATCACCCTTTTTAACCATACATGTAACTGTGGGCTTGCTTACTTTTCAATGTCTAGATTATGACATCCACGAGGGCAGGGAGCTGATCGATCCCGGGTCCCCGCTGTATCCCAACAGCGAGCAGAACACCTGGCACACCGTTGGTGCTCAATAACTGGGATGAATGACCAGGCACATGGGAGGCAGAGATGCTGAGGAGGTCGTCAGAGAAGCAACCCTGGAATCCCAGGCAGTGAAGAAAGGGAGCCTGGAAAGGGCTGGGCAAAGGTGGGTGGAGGCAGGGACCGGCACCGTCTCGCATCAAGGTCAAGGGATTGTAGAGGAGCAAGGGTGGGTGGGAGGGTGGAAGGAGGAGGTATGGGCCCAGAGAAGGCACCTAGGCAGAAGAGGTTGGGGTGTGGGGGAAGGGCGGTAGGCCCAGGGCTGTGCCCTTTACAGCAGGGAAGCAAGGCAGCTGTAGGAGGAGAGGCTAGGCACAAACAACAGGGACACTCGAGATGGATTTAACTAGATGAGGTGAGCCTAGAAGGGCCAGATTTCACACGTGGGTGGAGGCATGCAGGTACAGGAAGTAACACTGTAGGGCAAAGAGGGTACCAGCCCTTTCTTTTGCCCCCATGGTACGTGGGGCAAGAGATGGAGCGTAAGGTGGTGGCCCCTCAGTTGAGGTAGGAGGTGGAGGAGCAGGAAGTACGAAGGCCAAGGGTAATCGGCACAGCAGAAGGCCCGGGGAGGACAAGAGCAAAGGAGGTGATGCAGGTCCAGTGCAGAGAGGGAGTGGGGAAAGGATGGATGCCCAGCATCTCAGTGCCAACCGACAGGAGTCAGGGGGTGAGCCTGATACAGTCAACTGCAGGCAAGATTTCCCAATGGACCTCTGTAGTCGCTGAGAGAGTCCTTCTCTCCCACCAAACTCCGAGCACCACGTCTATGCCCCAAATCCCTAGCCCAGGCTGGCCAAAGCGGGTGCCCCACCAATGTCAGGGCCTTTGAACGATACTTACTATGCGAGCCAGCCTGAGGACGCAAACGGCTAGGAGCTGGGGGTGCCTTAGGGAGCCATGCATTCCCTGCCTTCGCCGAGCTTACGGTCGCAAAAGTAAAAGGGGCGTCTCTCCAGGAAGACAGCGGGGTCATGAAGTAATGATGCTGGCGACAGAAGCTCTGAGCAGAGCAGGGCTCTGTCGCAAACTCCAACACAGCAGAGCCACTCCCTGATGGTGCCGTCTCGGGCACAGCATTCACCGACGTGAGCCTCAGTTTCCTAACATATTCCTCATTTCGGCCCCGCGTATGTAACCCATGAGGCTTTGGCACGCGCATCCCAGTTCTACGGGATCCTCTCCTGCCCCCGCCATTCATCCTTCAGGCTTCAGATTCAAGGTCAACTGCTCAGAGGCCTTCTCTAAGCCCCACCCACAGGCAGAATCAGTAAAGGGAGGGCTTGTAAAAGTGAAATGTGGAAAAGGGCTACAAAGTGCTTTCGGTATTTCCTTGAACCGTGAGATCTGAACGGAATGTGACTTTCGGAAAGTTGGTAACCAAAGCAATGGAGTTGAGAGGGTTTCTCAGCAGGGTGGCTTTAATCACTTGACCATGTGGCCACAGAAGCTGCCTCTGGCCCTTCCTGGGCCACCCTGGCCTGAGTCACGGGACTTTCTAGGTTAGAACCTATGTTTCCATCAGCCAAGCTGCTGATCAAAGATCTTGTCACCAGTGGCCACTCTCCCACCCGCTACCTTTGGAACTGTGCTCACTGACTGAGAGCCAGTTCTCAACCTTGAAGCCTCGGGGTCCTGAAATAGAAACCACCAAGGCAAGGCTTCTGAAAATGGTGCCTCCAGGTGGAAGAGAGATTACCTGGGCTCTGAGGAGCTCCCAAGGAGGTTAAGGACAGCGAGTGAGACACAGGTGGCCCACGATGTTGCAGGCAGTAACAGAGGCAAGGCGGGAGACACTTGGACAGGGTGTCTGTGGCAGAAGGGGTCCCAAATGTGGGAAAATGACCCAGCCTGAGGAGGCAAGGGCACCGGTGGCCAGTGGGGCTGCCAGCCTGCCGGGCTGTGTGATTATGCTGACAAAATATGCCAGCTACCTCCTCTGGGCCACCTTCTTTCCAGTTGGGGCACTTGGAGATGCAAAGAGAAGGCAGCCACGCCTCTTACCACTTCTCTGCCTCCAAAGGTCCCTCAGATACCCCGTCACCTGCCCTTGCCTGGAGGGGGTACTTAAAACTGGCCTTCAAGGCCCCAGGCAAGACCCAGGGCCCCCGGAGCCCTGAGAAGATAGCCCTCACAATCCCCCTTCCTTGGACGCTGCGGCGTGGGAGCCCTGCTACCCTCTACATTTCACTTCATCTTCAGGTAGTACAGTTTTGAGAAACATGTCATGCCTTAGGCACCAAAGAAATGGCTTTCCTCCATCCCTCAGATCCTCACTTGAATCAGGGCCAAGGGACACCCACCCTGATATCTGTGGATTGTCATGCGCATGTATTTTTTGAGGGCTCGCTAATTCAACATGGCTACCTGAGCCTTTTCATTGGCCACGATAGATGGGGGTGGGGGGTGGGGGTCTTTAAGAAAATGCCACTGCTGGAGCGCCTGGGTAGCTCAGTCGGTTGAGCATCCGACTTTGGCTCAGGTAATGATCTCGTGGTTCATGAGTTTGAGTCCCGCATCGGGCTCACTGCTGTCAGCACAGAGCTCGCTTTGGATCCTCTGTCGCTCTCTTCTCTCTGCCCTTTCCCCACTCACGCTGTCTCTCTCAAAAATAAATAAACCATTTTGAAAGAAAGAAAGACAGACAGAAAGAAAGAAAGAAAGAAAGAAAGAAAAAGAGAGAGAGAGAGAGAAAGAAGAAAGAAAGAAAGAAAGAAAGAAAGAAAGAAAGAAAGAAAGAAAGAAAATGCCACTGCCATAGGACCCCATTATAGTTCAAAAGTCTGGAGTGCCTTGGGACAGACAGGAGAAGTGACGGAGAATTGCTGTCCTTAGTTCTAATATCAGCGACATCGAGAGTACGTAAAGCCACTCACTTCCTCCACCAGATTCCCCAACATGCAACACACACATGCACGTCAACCATAGTCCCCAAGTCCTCACCTAGCGTGGCCAGCCTCATGCCCAGGTGGCCCTCCTTCCTGCCCATGTTCTCTTTTCAGCCTTTACTCCTAGGGGAGGGGAGGGAGATCTCCTCATTGGGGTGGGGGTGGGTTTGAGGCATATCCACGGGAGACCATTCTAGGTGCTAGTTGTGACTCCACAGGCCTGTGGGACTCCCCGGCTCGTCCTTGTCTCCCTCATCCAAGCAGGTGGCCCACAGACTGCATAGTGGCCCCAGGCCCACACTTACCAAAACAAAGAACACACTGCCAGAGAAGAGAAGTGCGAGCTAGGTGGTGACTGACAATTGGCCTTGGGCCCAGAAATTAGGAGCGAGATCAAATCTTAAGCTACAACGTTTTGTTCTAGAACCACTGTCTGTCAGAACGCATTCGTCTGAGACCCACAAAGGGCGGGTGCCTTTAGTCCCACAGTGAACTGGTGTTAGAGTTGATCAAATGCTTAACTTGACCGGGAGCAGCGCAGGCTTGTTTACAAAGGCCAAGGTGACTTGTATGAATCTTCAGATGGAACTAAACGCCTAAAGCCACGTCAGGTAGGATGGCTCCTGTTGTGACATGTCGGTTACCAGTGGCACCGTCTGCCTGGCTGGCTCTCTCGGGCAAATTACTTCCGTTGAACTTATAAAGGATTCTGTGCCTTGTAAGGCTGTGGATTCCAGATTCCACCGGAGTAAAGCCTATTGCGTGGTGCAGACTCACTGTACCTAAAGGCGAGATCACTTGGCTGGGAAGCAGCTCTCTGCATGTGGTTTTTCCCTTGCAAATCCCATCACCCATGTCACAGGAGCAGTCTGCTGTTGCCGTGGTGAATTAGTGTTGTACTGCGACCTTGATTCTGAGCAGAAATGTACGTTGCCTTGACCATGATTACACAAAACGCGTTGTCTAGGAAACCGAACAGGAAGGGCTAGATCATTCTTGGCTTTGACTAAAAGCCACACAAGGTTACCTTGTACCCAGTGGGGTCTCAGCTTTCCTCCAGGGTCTCTAGGCTTTGTGTTTGTGTGTGTGTGTGTCTGTCTGTGTGTGTGTGTGTGTGTGTGTGGCAGAGAGAGAGACTGACAGACAGACAGACAGACAGACAGAAAAGGGAAGAGCGCTAGCTTCCCTCTGCACACGTTGGGAAGTTTCAAGCCAAGCCAAGCTTGTGCAGCTGTTGTTTGGAAGCAGAGGGGGCTTGCAGAGCCCTCTCCCGTCTCTTACTGGGAGGCTGCTGGGGAATGGAGCAATAACAACTCTGGCCTCCTGCGTGTTCTGTCACCCAATGCAGTTCCAGAGCTGATGAGGCGTGACACTGTGGGAGGGCCCCACCGGGCTCTGGGAAGTGCTGGTTTGCCAGAGAGAGAGTGCCTTGATCCATCTATGGGAAGCTCCCACACACTCTCCTCTCTCCCTCTTCTCTCTCCCTCTTCTCTCTCTCTCTCTCTCTCTGTCTGTCTGTCTTTCTCTGTCTCTCTAACACACACACACACTCTCTCTCCCTCTTCTCTCTCTCTCTGTCTTTCTCTGTCTCTCTAACACACACACACACACACACACACACACACACAAGAGTGCAGATTGACACAAGTGCAGATTGACACAAGAGTAGCTTGTTGAGACTCCAATCTCTTTCTTTCCTCACAGAAATCATGTGCTCCTTCAGGGCTGGTTTCCCAGGCCAGCCACAAAAGCCACCTTGATCTAGAAAAGAGCCTACAAAGACAGACCCGATGAGCCTGTGGCCATACATGCCGGTGTGGTGGCAAAGGCCATTTCCAGCAGGGCACGCTGAGTAAGGCATTGTTTGACTTCTGGCCCAATGGCTTCCTGGTGCCCCTAGCCCAGGGCCCTTCCTTCTCACAACTTGAGAAAAGCCCAGGTTAGGAGCACATCCACTCCTCTCTCTCCCCCAACCACAAGCTCACGTCCCTCACCAATCTATCAGGAAGTGCTGTTATTTCGGCACCTTGGCGGACTCCCAGTCCAGCCACCTACCCCTTTCCATTCTCCCTGCTTCTCACTGTGTCCCAGGCCCTGTGCTCATTCAGGTGACAAGTGCATATAGAAGGGACACGGGAAATACTTCCCAGAGAAATAAGCAAGAGACAGAGATCACCATGAGGCAACTAGCAAGGAGAGGAAACAAGAGGTTACGTTCATGGCGGAACAAGTCAAGCGTTCCAGAAAAGCCCAGAGAGGAGATCGAATCCAGCCCAAATCCCGGCACCCAGAAATTCCCATCATTAACGCTGCCCCAGATGTGCAATGATAGAAAGATGCACAGGTGCATGAAGAGGTAGGGGAGACAAAACTATTTCCCCAAAATAAGATCACCCAGTATATTCTGTGAGAGAAGCCAGGCTCAAAAGCCACATGGTGTATGATGCCATTGATAGGAAATGTCCAGAACAGGCAAATCCACAGTGACAAAAATAGATCAGTAAGTTCCAGGGGCTGGGACAGCAGGGAATGGGGAGTGTCGGATAATGGTCACAGAGTCTCCTCTTAGAACAATGGGAAGTGTCCTGGGAGTCAAGGGACATAATGTCCATACAGCTTTGTGAATATACAGCACTAAATACACTGAATTGTACGCTCAAAGGGTAAGTGTATTATATCTCGGTAAAAATGGAGTCATGACACACGCACTGTTTAACATGAAGTATTACACACAAGGGGCACCTGGATGGCTCAGTCGGTTGAGCGTCCGACTCTTGAATTCGGCTCAGGTCACGATCCCAGGGTCATGGGATGGAGCTCCGTGTCAGGCTCCACACGTAGCCTGGAGCCTGCTTAAGATTCTCTGTCTTTCGCTCCCTCTCCCTCTCCCCCCTCCCTTCCTCTCTCCCTCTCCGTCTCCCTCTCCCTCCCCCTCTCCCTCTCTCCCACTCAAGCACTCTCTCTCCTCTCTGTAAAATCTAAATACATAGGGGTACCTGGGTGGCCGACTTGGTGAAGCGTCCGAATTTGGCTCAGGTCATGATCTCATGGTTTATGAGTTCAAGCCCCAAATCAGGTTCTGTGCTGACAGCTCAGAGCCTGGAGCCTGCTTCAGATTCTATGTGTGTGTGTGTGTGTGTGTGTGTGTGTCCCTCTCTCTGCCCCTCCACCCTCTGTCTCTCTTTCTCCCTCTCAAGGATAAATAAACATTAACATTTTTTTTAAATTAAATACAAAGACATTTAAAAATAAATAAATAAATAAATAAATAAATAAATAATATGTTACACACAAATACACAAGCGTTTGTGAACAAAGGAAAAAACCGAAACTGAAAAGAATTGCTGAAATTGTAATAAACGTTTCTTTACCAGAAGTCTTAGCTCCTAAAAGAGCTCACAAAAGTTACGGAATGAAACTATGGAAAACACGAAGCTTTTTGAAATACTGGAGACATTATGCTTGATTTCATGTTCCAGCACAGTATCCAGTGACTCTGCTCTAACAGATAAAGAAATCATCCCAGGCTCTTCCTCCCACCCGTCAGTTTTCTACCTCCGCTTTGTGCTACATGATGACTTTTATATTGTCAAGAATTCTAAGATTTGCATCGTGTCTCTTTATTGTTCTCTTTTATAGAAACACCAATTTTTTGTCTGTGTGTATGTATACACACACACGCACACACACACACACACACACACACACACACGTATATTTCCTTGCCTAGCTTCTCTCCAAGCCTCTGCTCTCATTTTGTACAAGACAAATATGTCTCCAGGTGGCCATTGTGTATGTGGTCTCCTTGGGTGTATTTACTCCAAGTGTGAATTGCTCTTAGTGTGGCTTTTATCTCAGTAATATTTGTATTTCCCTCTTCCAATTCTTTTCTGAGTACTGCTACCTTCCTCTCATTTCCTTCTATTTTCTCATCATTTCTTTAAATTCTCTTTTCTGGGGCGGCTGAGTGGCTCAGCTGGCTAAGCGTTCCTCTCTTGATTTCGGCTCAGGTCATGATCCCAGGGTCTTGGGATCTAGCCCCACATCAGGGAGCTCTGTGCTGACAGCACGGAGCCTACTTGGGATTCTCTCTCTCCCGCTCTCTCTCTTCCTCTCTCTCTCTCTCTCTCTCTCTCTCTCAAAATAAGTAAATTGAAAAAATAAATTCTCTTTTCTTTTGAGAAATCATCTTTTCTGGAATTGCTTTGCACCTGTGGAGGTTTTTTGTGTTTTGTTTTGTCTCGAGTCTTCCTGTAGGTTTTGTGCAATTTCCCCTTGTGATGTGCCTTTCATCTGCTGTTTGCTTCTGTTCCTTTCCTCCTCTTACTATGTGTGTAACTGTTGCTGTTGCCAGTTCATGTACAGGACCCACGATGGGTTGTGAACACGCTTGATTTTGCCAACACGTCCACACCGTCTCTCTAGCTTCCACATTACCTGACTGGCTCTCCGCAGTGACGCTCCACACTCCTGCGGCCTGTCCCTCAGTTTCATCACTCGAACCAGAGATTCGTTGTCTGTTTTTCTATGACTTTGCAGACTGTGACCCCTGACTCGCGAGCAGTCTGATTCTTGCTCCCTTCCTGAGGAGGCATCGCTGACCCAGCTGGCCCCCTACCCCGTCCAGACATAGCAGTGTTTGCCTGGAGAGCGTCCTAATTTGTGGTTTGGAGTTGCCGCGGTTCCCAATGCCATTTTTCTCTTTGAAGCTGTCTTGGAAGCGGAGCCAGCCCATCATTCTTCTGTACGACTAGAGAGGCAAAGAGCCCAAGGCCTTGAAGGAATTTCCTCTCTTAAGTGGGTATCTTTTGCAGGCAGCTGGAACTTAGGCATGAGCGCAGAGCACCCCCCGGCTGGTCACCAGGGGGCTCTGTACTGGCTCTGGCCCTTTGGACGGGCAAGGTAAGGCTTCTTGGGCAATTCCTGAGTCTGAGTCTGAGCTGTTCTTAAACCAGGACCCAGCAGGGCATTCGACTGTGGACCTTCTCATTCACTTCGGAATAAGTTAACAGAGAAGCAACCCCTGGCAGGCAAAAGTAAGAAGGACAAGGAGGCACGAAAGCATGCTCCGGGAGGACACAGTGGAGCAAGGGGCAACAAGGAGCCAGCAGCCACGGGCTGGGGGCAGCCAGGGCAGGGCAGCCCCCAGGCAGGGAGTTCTCCGTGAGCCGGGTGGATGAGGGCCTGGTTCAAGGCCGGGCCTCGGTGTGCCTGCCGGTTGAGGCTCCTTCGAGACCAGAGCGCGCTCCCTAAGGGATACGGATGATGTAGCACAGGGATTACACCCCTCTCGGTCAGGGGAGCCGCTCCTTTGGGGCCTGATCTCAGCAGAGCTGGCGTGAGGGAAGCAGAGAGGGTGAGCACCGCAGGGGTCAAGAACAAACTGGAAGCCACATCTGTGTCCCACCACTTCACCCCTGGCCCAGCACTTGGAGAAGTGGAAGGAGGCAATTCGGTGGCAGCAGCAGGGCCATAACACCTGGCCTCACTGCTATACTGGCCTCAGGAGCATGTTTGTAAATACCCTTGCTTCGTTCATTCATCTCTCCCTTCCAGTTCTTGTGCGGATTGCTCCTGGGGTCAACCCTAACCCGGACCGGACCATACGGGGCAGGGAATTCTGGGAGAACTAGTTGCAGCTTAGCCCAGTGGACACGGTAAACCTCATAAATGCTGTCCTCTATCTGGGGGTGCCTCCCTGCCTCCTCTGCCCCTCCACGACACGCCCCTCTGTGGTGAGGGGTCACCCATTTTGTTTCCGAGGGACGTGTGCCTTGGCTCCCTGAGCCTCCCACAGTGCTGTGGGCGCCTGTCTCCGCCCGGTGCTGGTGGGCGGGGCTGGGAGAGAGGATCCCTGAGGGGCACCTGCCCAGGGCCAGTCCCATGGAGAGCACAGCTAGGCAGCGCCGCCCCTGCCCCTGCCCCTGCCGCACCGCCGGAGCCAGCGGAAGCCTGAGCTCCGGGTGCAGCCCTCTTGGCAAGCCTCCCGAGGCCACCTGGATCCCAGCACATCTGGAACGCACCAGACGGCAAGAGCGGCAACTTAACACGACGATGCGGGAAGCTGGCCACCACGGGAACAGGCGTGCGCTGCGTCTCAGCCCTAAACCTTCGAAAAGACGGCTCTGGGGCCCGCGACGTGGCCACCGGGCACAGGCTCACCGACGTCTCCCTCAAGCCACCCTCAGCCCAGATCCCCGCGTACCCAGAAGTTGTTGGCTCCCTGGGCACCTGGCTGCCAGGACGGTCTCTGGAGCCCCGCCCCGGTGGACTTGTCCCCTGAAGTCGTGTGGCCACCAGGACGTGTGCGCAGAGCAAGACTCAGCCCCCCACGCCAAGCCGCTGTTGGGGAGCTGCTCGAGGCCAGCTCCTGAGTGCCCTCCAGGGGCACAAAGCCGCGTCCCCCCACCCCCCACTCAAGCAGCCAGCAGGCTTCCCTCTGTTTCATTGCTCAGGGCACTCCATAGTGGGGTCTTACTGGTCCTTTGCTGAATACAGTCACCCCCTGTACAGACAGGAGCTGGGCTGGGACTGGAATAGGCGAGGGGGCCAGGTGGGGGGGTGTCAGCAGCGTCTGCACTCGGCTTCAGGGAGGGCAGTCCTCTCTCCAAGCTGCCACCCCTTAGCCAACTGTCAGCCATGGATCTGCCCCCCCCCCCACACCTGGAAAGGGTGTGACCGGTGGGGCAGAGGACCCCTCCCCCCCCACCCCCCCGCACTCCTCAGGACTCTACCAGCCGCCCCAGAGTACAGGCAGGGACAGGAAGGGGCTAGACCGACACGGACTTGCACTGTGGGCCAGGCAGAGGGCACAGGAAGGAAACTGAGAAGGAAACGTGGAAGATGTTGTCGGGGCCTGTGAGGATGTCCCTGACCACCCCATCTGGGACACGAGTGAAGCACCGGAAGCTCCGGGGAACTGGGGTCAGGAGTTCCCCCGAGCAACCGGGCTGCTCGGCCCCCTCAGCTGACTGCTGTCAGCCGACGGAGTCTTCCTCGAATTCACACACAAACTTCACCTGGGCCTGGGAGGGGTTCTCAGGCAGGGACGTGTGCCCTCACCCCAAACCGGGGGCTCCCCGCTCTCCACCAGACCGGCTCCCCCTCGGACGTCAGCTGCAGCACTCAGCCCCAAGGCACAAGAGGCCAAGGCCCACCCACGCTGTCCCATACCCCAGGGGCCAACACCTTGAGCTCCCCCACCCTGCTTACCCCCAACCTGCCCTGGAGGCACGAGACACGGCCCCAACTGCCAGCTGCCCAGCAGGAACTGCAATACAAACACCTACTCCTGTGCGGACACTGGATGCTCTCCTAGCAGGTGTCATCGGGGGCTCCCGTGCCACGCGGAGCCTTGAGCAATCGCATCTCACTGCAGCGGATGGCAGCACAAATGAGCTGCATAGCAGGTGTCTCGCGGCTGTCTGGGGAGGGCTGGAAAGCCAGGCTTGGGGGCTTTGCAGAGAGGAACAAGGGTCTGAATCGCACCGCTGTGCCGCGCCGAAGGCACTCCTATGGCGGTGGGCACAGACACTGTGACTCGCGGCCCTGCTGCCGGACGTGGATGCCGCCACGAGACCTACGGCTGTGGCTGCTCCTCAGGAGACAGGTCTCACTGCCCCTACTGCCACCAGCCCGCCCGAGACCAACCTGGGGGGCCCCGACTCTTTCCCGTCTCTGGCCCCAGATTCATCTGATTGATGGGTCCTCCTCATGTGCCCAGGCCCTAGCTGCAAGGGAGGCTGGAAGAGTGCCAACCTGGCATTTTCTGCTCCTTTCACAGCTGGCACATCCAGTGGCAAATTCCTGGGACACCGGGCTCACCCAAATGGTCTGACGGCTTCCCACTGCCCTCAGTGTGAAACCCAACTACCCGCCCTCCCCCATCCTTGAACATGACCCCTGCAGACAGCAAACCTTCCCCGCCCGCAGCTAGTGTGGGTCCTCCTTCATTGTGCATCCCAGCGGCCCCGACTTTCTCTTTGCCTTGAGAGCAAGTCTTTTTGCAGGTGGAGGGGGTAGGAAAATGTACCCATTTTCCAGAAACCCCACAAGTGTCTGATCGGTTGCTCAGTAAGTATTGTCAATGTTGTTGCATGCTGAGATTTTCACATTTACAATACCTCAAATTAAAATACATTTGGGTTTCTTTTTTCTTTTTTTTCCCCAAAAATCCTATCACTTTTTAACGCTGGCACTCTCACCAAGGATGCTATAGGCTTTGGAAGCACGACAGCTCTTGGTCGCATGGCCCCACTCCATGCATCACACGCCTTAAGCAATATTCAATCCCAGGAACTGGATGCCAGTGACCCCTTTAGCATAGTCAAGGGAAGAGAAAGCATGACTACTCCCGCTCAATTTCAAAGGTGACAGGATCATGCCAAGATGAAGACCAATGGGACCGCAAAACTTTGTAATTCACCTGTAAAATAGAACGGCCCTCAAAAACATCCTATTTTTCCTGTCAAAGTGCCTACCCTACCCTGTCACTGGAGAAGCCTCCCACGGGTGCCGAACAAGAATATCTTCTCTGGCTCCCTCTCCCAACCCCAGGTGACCCTTTCCTCGACTGCCCACAGCAGAGGCAGCACTCAGCTGAAACATTCAATGAACTTTATTGAACAGAAACATTTGCCGAAACCATTGAAGAGAAGGAGGGACAACGCAGAGAGGAACGCCGAACAGCCACTACAGCCCACAGGTCACAGCCCCCCTCCTCTTGGGGTCCCAAATGAGGTGCCCCTGTTCCCCCCAACACCGTGCCCCCCCCCGCCATAGCCTCCCTTCCTGAGGGCCCCACGATCGGCCTCTGGCCGGGATGATGGACGCTGGCCAGCCATGGCCCCTCACTCCAGGGCACTCTCCCCTCTGGCCGACATGCTGGGGCCCGGCCCTGCCCTATGGTCTGCACAGGACAGTCACGGGACGCTGCAAAACGCAGCATGGGGCACTCGGACAAGCCAAAGAAACTCGGTCACAAGTAACGAGAGAGTGGCACATCACAGCACGGTTTCCACGGAGACTCCCGCAGGCCACCTCTGTCCTTGGTCCAGTGCCTCCTTCCTGAGGTCGCGGGGTCAGCACCAGCCGTGCCTTCGTCTGTCCTTCCCGCCACCTCCTGGGACTGGGCTTCGACAGGTCTCCGGGGCGGGGTGGGGGCGGCTGCTCAGATAAGAACACACACACATCTCCACAAGAACAAGCAGCAGTTGGCCTAAACCTACACCGAGGAAGCATGGGCTGAGCTCACGACACCGCACGACAGCGAGCAGAGCCTGGGCTCGCACTGAAGCTCGTGCCACACCCCCGGGGCTGAGAGGTGGCTGCTGCGTCAGGCCAGGACACCCGCCGCGGGCTCCTGCCCACCTCAGGGCTCTGCACGGGAATGGTAACTAGGGTGCGTGTAGGGGGAGCTGACACGGGGGGTCACTAAGGGGCCTACAGAGGCACACGTGGGCTTCTCAGAGCGTGGAGTGACGTGCTCCACGGGTCAGTGAATGAGGGTCCCCCTCTTGGGCGGCCCGAGGGGCCGGCACCCTTGAGACGGCCCCTGACCTCTCCCAGGCCAGTGTGGGTGGCACACATTTTCAGGTGCCCCTCACCTAGGCTAGGGCCAGCCACTCAGGGGTGCTTCCCAGGCTGGCTGCCTGGACTGGCAGGGTTTCGTGCTGGGGCTGGGGCTGGGGCTGGGGCTGGGGCTGGGGCTGGGGCTGGGGCGGAGCTGCCATGGGAGGGGGCACCCCTCCCTGCCCCACTCTGCATCAAGTATGGTCATCCTGGTCCGTCGGAAGGGCTGATGGTGGTGGCCAGGGTGCCTTGGGAAGATGGGGTCCTGGGAATTTGGGCTGGGTGGGTTGTTGCCTCCACGTGGGGAGAGGCTGCTGCCCTGGCGTGGCCTCCCCCTGCCTCCAGAGCGCTGCTGCCTGAGAGGAGAGGGGGCCCCTGGGCCTTCTGAGCCTATTTGCCCGAGGAGGACTTGGGGGGCCTCACCTCCCCAGCCCCGTCCTCGTTTCCCGACTCCTCTGGGATGGGCTTGGGCCCCTCCTCCAGGGGCTCCCCAGCCTCCTGGTCTCCTGCCTGGGCGAGGCCCTCCGGCTCACAGCCAGGACCTCCCGGGCCCTCCCTGGAAGCGCTGCCCATCTGGGCAGGGGTGGGGCCCCCAGGGGCCTCTGAGGGCCTTGCGTGATCTAGGCCCGCAGAGGCGGGAGCATTTTCATCTTCCTGCGTGGCAGGGAAGATCTTGGGGGCCTCCTCAGGGACGAGGGCTGCCCTGGCGACATCACGGGCTTCAGGAGCAGCCGTATCAGCTTCGGCACTGCCAGGAACGGCCTCACTGGCCCCTAGGTTGGCCAGGGCAGCCTGGGAAGCATCTTCCCTGGCTGGGGAGGCTTCGGCAACCTCTCCACTGGCCCGGGCGGCGGCCAGGCCTCCGGTGCCCACACGGGCCCCCTCTTCCACTTGCAAGTGCTCGCTCCTAGCCGCGGTGGCCTCCCACGCCTCGGTCTCCTGAATGAGCCGCAGCATCCCCAGGAAGCCAGGTGGTCTCCTGTCCAGCCGCATCCTCCTCAGCTTGTTCTCGAGCATCTCGTTGGGGCGGGCCCGCATCAGCACCTGCCGGGCGCGTAAATGGCCCGCAAGGTTGGGATGGATGGCCCCCTTCTCCACGGCCGACTGCAGCAGGCCTTCCAGGCGAATCACATAGACAAAGAGAGTCTCCTGGGGCCGCTGGCCACAGGTCAGGAACTTCAGCCGTGCGCTCGTGGGGGTGTCCTCCCTCCCGAACACCTGGACCAGCGCGGCCAGGCAATCCTGTGCAGGGACGTCAGGGTTTTCTGCCAGGAGGCCGCACACGAGATCCAGTGCGGGGCCGCCCAAGCTCTCCATCAGCCTCCTCCTCCTCTCCCTTTCTGTGATGTGGCACCACAGGGACAGCATGTCGCTGGTGTGATCCAGCCAGCTCTCAAAGGACTCTTCTTCTCCGTGTGGCTCTTCCGTTCCAGGAAAGGTTCTCAGTTTCCCAGAGGCCCTGTTTTCCAGCACAGGCTGCCAGGCCGGGCTCCAAGGCTGGGTCCAGGATCTTCCCGCACCTGCGGCTCCTGCCACACCCACAGCTCCTCCCTCACCTGCAGCTCCTGCCACACTCACAGATCCTGACAAACCTGCGATTCCTGCGTCCCCAGCGGCTCCCTCCTCATCTGACTCTCCTGCTTCCTCTTCAGGCCCTGCCTGGCCCACAGCGGCTGCCCTGCCTCCGGCTCCTTCCTCGCCTCCTTCCTCACCTCCAGCCACTGCCTCGCCTCCAGTTCCTTCCTCACCTCCAGCTGCTGCCCCGCCTCCAGCTCCTGCCCCGCCTCCAGCCGCTGCCCCGCCTCCAGCTCCTTCCTGGCCTCCAGCTCCTGCCCCGCCTCCAGCCGCTGCCCCGCCTCCAGCTCCTTCCTGGCCTCCAGCTCCTGCCCCGCCTCCAGCTGCTGCCCCGCCTCCAGCTCCTGCCCCGCCTCCAGCTGCTGCCCCGCCTCCAGCCGCTGCCCCGCCTCCAGTTCCTTCCTGGCCTCCAGCTCCTGCCCCGCCTCCAGCCGCTGCCCCGCCTCCAGTTCCTTCCTCACCTCCAGCCGCTGCCTTGCCTCCAGTTCCTTCCTCACCTCCAGCTGCTGCCCCGCCTCCAGCTGCTGCCCCGCCTCCAGCCGCTGCCCCGCCTCCAGCTCCTTCCTGGCCTCCAGCTTCTGCCTGGCCTCCTTCCTCACCTCCAGCCGCTGCCCCGCCTCCAGCCCCTTCCTTGCCTCCAGAAGCAGCCTTGCCTCCAGCTCCTGCCCCATCCCCAGCTCCTGCCTCGCCTGCCAGGGCAACCCCTGCTTGCCTCTGGGTCTGTGCAAGGAAATTGAGTGTATCCTCTGACTCTGATTCCGGGGCCTGGGGCAGAAAGACCACAGTCCAGGGTCCTCCCGTGCCTGGTATTTGTCGGGGGATCACACTTCGGTTTAAATACTCAGCCATCTCCACCAAGGCGACCTTGGATCTGAACTCCTTTCTGAACACCTTGCCCAGCACTCGGTATCTGCCCAGGGGCTGGAGGGCAGCCTGCACGGCCTCCTGGAATTCCTGGTCCTCACAGTCGTCGGGAATGCCCAGGATGAGCAGCGAGCGCTGCTCATTCACGCCCATCCACCTGCACCAGTCACGCAGCACTGCCAGTGCCATCGCCACTGCTCACAACCTGAGGGTGGAGAGAAATGGCTGGAGAGGGGCACAGACTGTCGCAGCGTGAGCCCCAGCCTGTGAGTGCAAAGGGGCGAAGGGTGTGTCCAGAGCACACAGCCCCCCCCCCCCCCACCGCACAGCCAAGCCCATCCTCCCCACACTGGTGGCCCCCTCTGCCTCTCTTCCTGTTTTGTTTGATTTTCCAAAAACTTTTTTGATACTATACTAATTTATTTACTAGATACAGAGCTAGTCACCTTTTCTTTCTTTCTTTTTTTTCTGGCATCACCTTTAGGAATTGCTGTTTCTCCCGAGGAATATGTCAAGGTTTCAAATTTTTTATGTACATTTTTCCATAATATTCTCTCCCTTCTCTTTCTGATGTCTGCCTGATCTATAGGGATAGCCCTCTTTCATTCCTGATACTGGTAGTGTTCCCTGCCTTTTTTCTTGATTACACTCAACAGGGCTTTACCACTTTTGTTTCTCTTTTAAAAAAAATTGGGGGGGGGGCACCTGGGTGGCTCAGTCAGTTAAGCCTCCGACTTCAACTCAGGTCATGATCTCATGGTTTATGAGTTCAAGCCCCATGTCGGGCTCTGTGCTGACAGATAGCTCAGAGGTGGGAGCCTGCTTCAGATTCTGTGTCTTCCTTGCTCTCTGCCCCTCCCCCATCCCTTCTCTCTCTCTCTCTCTCTCTCTCTCTCCCTCTTTCTCTCTCTCAAAAAAAAATTTTCTTTTTTTCATTTTCTTTAGGTTTGGGGCACGTGGGTGGCTCAGTCGGTTAAGCGTCCAACTTCAGCTCAGGTCATGATCTCCTGGTTCACGAGTTTGAGCCTGGCGTCAGGCTCTGTGCTGACAGCTCTGAGCCTGGAGCCTGCTTCAGACTCTGTGTCTCCCTCTCTCTCTGCCTCTCCCCTGCTTGCGCTCAGTTTCCCTCCCTCTCTCCCTCTCTCTCTCTCTCTCAAATGAAAACCTAAATTATTTTTAAGTTTATTTACTAATTTTTGAGAAAGAGAGAGCTAGGGAGTGTCAGAGAGAGAGGGAGAGAGAGAATCCCAAGCAGGCTCTGCACTGTCAGCACAGAGCCCATTGTGGGGCTTCAACTCACAAACCGTGTGATCGTGACCTGAGCCAAAACCAAGAGTCGGACACTTAACCAGTGAGCCACCCAGGCTCCCCTTGTGTCTCTCTTAAAAACAGAAGCCGACATATGGCTTTGTTAAATGTCTCGATAATTTGCTTTCTAGTACTGATTTCTTTTCTTAGTTACAGCATTTTTTCAGCCAGCTAATTTTGCATTTACTTTATTCTTTTTATAGTTTCTTTGAATGCACCATTAGGTCACTGACTTTATGCCTTTCTTCTTTTCTAATATAAACATTTAGAACAATACATTTTCTTCTGATTGCTTCTTTAGCTGCCTCCCAATAATTTCAGTAAGTCGTGGGTTTATTATTCAGTTTGCAATATTTTCCGAGTTCCTTCGTGCTTTCTTCTTTGAGCCACGAGTTTCCAAATATTTAAAAATACGTTACCGTTACTAATTTTAAATAAAACTCCCCTGTGACCAGAGAACTTATCATGCAAAAACACAATCCTTCAAAACTCATAGAGACTTTTTTATGGCCCAACATATGATGTATCTGGGTGAATGTGCAAAGCACTTTTGTAAAGAATCTGTATTTTCTGTGGAGGACAAGGTCTTGCCCCTCCCACGGCTAGAATCCTTATTCCATCTCCCATCTCCGAGGCGACCCGGAGCCCCCCCCCCCGGTACCCCCCCCAGAACCCCTCCCCCACGCACCCTGGGCCAGTCAGTGCAGTACCTTCCAGCCCATCCCCCTCCCCGCACCCAGGCTCACAGCAGGGTGGCAGCACCCATCTAGTCCCTGGAAGCAGGGCTCCCCGACACGCTTAGACATTAGCCTTCCTCTCCCACCTCCTCACAACCGGAGCTCTCCGTCCCCCCTCCCAACCGTTACCCCTCGCTCCCTTGCTCTCCACACCCTCAGCCAGTCACCCTCCCTTGTGGCCCTCCGAGTCGCGCACCCACCTTAGCCGTCCCCTCTAGCCTCCCCACACCGAGGAGTCCTCCCACCAGCGCCTGCCAGCAGGGGCCCTTCCCCCCCCCCCACACACACACACGCACCCCGAGCGGGCGCCCCCTTCTTGCCAGGGGCAGTTGGCGCCCTTCTTTCCCCGCTCCCCCTTCCGCCCCGCACAGCCCGGTAGCTTTCCCCCCCCCCCACGCCTCCCCACTCCTAGGCTCCTCCCCATCCCCCCCACCTCAGCAGGGCGCTCTTCCCCCTCCCCTTCCGCCACTCCCAGTAGCCGTTAGTCCTCCCACCCAGTCTGAGCACCGGGCACCCTTCCTCTCCCGCACCCCCGACACCAGTGGTCAGGAGCTCTCTCCCCCTAGCCCCCGAAGCTAGCCGCCACCGCCCAGCGGCCAGCCCTGCCCTCTCACCACCCCACCAGGGAATCGTCCCCGCCACCTTCCTCCCCAGCGGTGCTCCCCTCAGGCCTCCAGCCTCTGGCACCAGGGAGCCCTCCTTACCTGCTCCTCACAAGCTTAGATATTAGCCCCACTGGAGCGCCCAACCAGACGCCCCTCAGCCAGCAGGCCTCCTCTCGGGCCTCCGACACTGTGGAATCTTGCCTTCCCTCGGCTGCCCCCGCCCCGCTCCCACACCGCCACGGGCGTCCGCGTTAGTTCTCCCCTCACCCGGAAGCATGCCCACCGTCCCCCCAAACCCCACAGCGAGGCCTCCATTCGTGCCACGGGGCCTCTATTCCGGCCACCGCCCCCCGCCCCCGACCACGAGCCCTCTACTCTGGCCACCGGGCACCCCCACGAGCCCTCTATTCAGGGGACTGCCCCCCCCACGAGCCCTCTATTCGGGCCACGAGGCCTCTATTCCGCCCAACGCCCCCCCACGAGCCCTCTATTCGGCCACTAGGCCTCTATTCCGGCCACAGCCCCCACACAAGGCCGCTATTCCGGACACCAGCGCACCCCCCCCCGCGAGTTCTCTATTCCGGCTACCACCCCCCCCCCCCCCAACCACGAGCCCTCTACTATGGCCACGGGCCCGCCCCCCAACGAGCCCTCTATTCAGGCGCCTGCCCCCCCCCCCACGAGCCCTCTATTACGGCCACCGCCCGCCCCCCCACGAGTTCTCTTTTCCGGCCACCGTCCCCCCCCCTCACGAGGCCTCTATTCCGGACACCCCCCACCAGCCCTCTTTTCTGGCCATGAGCCCACTATTCCGGCCACCGCCCCCCCCCCCAACCACGAGTTCTCCACTCCGGCCACCGGCGCCCCCCCCCACAAGCCCTCTATTCGGGCCACGGGCCCCCCCCCGGAGCCCTCTATTCAGGCGAATGCCCCCCCCCACGAGCCCTCTATTTGGGCCACGAGGCCTCTCTTCCGCCCAACGCCCCCCCACGAGCCCTCTATTTGGGCCACAAGGCCTCTATTCCGGCCACCGCCCTCCCATGAGCCCTCTATTCGTAACACCGGCCCCCCCCACAAGGCCTCCAATCAGGCGACCGCCCCCCCCACGAGCCCTCTACTCCGGCCACCGCCCCCCTCCCCCCACGAGCCCTCTATTCGGGCCACGAGGCCTCTATTCGGGGCACCCCCCCCCCCACGAGCCTTCCATTCCGGCCATCCTCACCCACCTCGGCTCCCCGCCCGGGCACCCGCACCCGACGCAGCCGGGAACTCCGAAGCCCCGGCGCTAACACGGCCCGCGCCCACCCTCTTACCTTCTCCAGCTGGGGGACCGACCCCACGCTCCCACTCACAAGGGTCTGAAGAACTCGCCTCAGCCTCACAGCCGGGAACTGCGTGGCCGCCTCTCCCAAGCACTCGGTGCGAAGGCCACGCGGGCTTCCAGCTCTCCCACAAGCCCCCAGGCCGAGAAGCTAGAAAGTTCTCGGCGACGCGCTCTTTACGGAGCAAATGATTGGACCAGGAGAGCACGTGAGGAGGCAAAATGTTACTGTAGCGACTGGGCCTCGCGAGCCGTGGGGGCTCCAGGTTCCAAGGCTCGGAGCCTGCAGAAGGCTCCCCGCCTTCACTTTGCACCCATACGACGGCCTACCGACAAGACGGTGGCGTCGGAGGGACAGACCTGCAGACCCCGGGCTCATCGTGGCGAGTCGGGCAGAGTTCCTTCAGAGGTGGCTTTCTATGGTGGTTGGTAAGGTCACAAACATATTCTCTATTTCTATTGATTTCGGATCTAGCTGTTTCAACTGCTGAGGCAGACATGTTAAAATCTCCACCTATACTTGTGGGAAAGTCTGTTTTTCTCTGGATTCTGTCAACTTTTGTTTCATGTATTTGGCAGCCCTTTTATTGGCTGCAAGGACGTCTATCAGTTCTGTGTTCCTGATTAATTGATGCTTACATCATCACTACCTTTTATGTCGGGTGATAGTCTTTGCCTTTAAATATGTTTTGTCTAATTTAATAGAGCCATTCCCGCTTTCTTAGGCTTACTATTTGCATGCTACATAATGTGGGATTCTCTCACTATCAACATATCGGAGTCTTTATTTTTATTATTTTTAAAAAATTCTTTTTAATGTTCGTTTATTTTTGAGACAGAGACAGAGCATGAACGGGGGAGGGGCGGGGAGAGAGGGAGACGCAGAATCCCAAGCAGGCTCCAGGCTCGGAGCTGTCAGCACAGAGCCCGACGCGGGGCTCGAACTCACGGACCGTGAGATCATGACCTGAGCCGAAGTCAGACGCTTAACTGACTGAGCCACCCAGGTGCCCCTCAGTCTGCTTTTTAGACTTGCTTTGCCCTGCCTGACACTCCACGTTTTATTTTTTTTTATTTTAAAAGTTTATTTATTTATTTATTTTGAGAGAGAGAGAGAGAGAGAGAGAGAGCAGGGGTGGGGGGATTGGTGGGAGAGAGAGAAAGAGAGAGAGAGAGAGAGAGAGAGAGAGAGAATCCCAAGCAGGCTCCAGGCTCGGAGCTGTCAGCACAGGGCCCGATGCGGGGCTCGAACTCACCGACTGCGAGATCATGACCTGAGTTGAAGTCAGACACTTAACTGACTGAGCCACCCAGGCGCCCCATATTTTCAAATTGCGTCTCTTGTGGACAGCAAAATCCTCGCTCCTTCTTCATTCTGACAATCTGTGCCTTGCAGTTGCAGTGTTTAACCCGTTAACTCTGACTATACGTTTTGAACGGTTGGATTTAGGTGTGTCTTCTTACTGTCCGTCTCAGTCTGCTCATCAGGCTGCTATGACAAAATATCACAGACTGGGTGGCTTATAAACAACAAAATATTTCTTTCTCACAGCTCTGGAGTCTAGAAAGGCCACGATCAAGGTCCTGGCAAATTCTGTGTCGGGTGAGAGCCCGCTTTCGCAGTTAACAGACAGCCATCTTCTGCCCATGTCCACAGAAGTGGGTGAGGGACCTCTCCGGAGCCTCTCTTATGATGGATGGCACTAACCCCATTCAAGGGCTCCTCCCCACGACCTAATCACCTCCCAAAGTCACCTCCTAACTCGCTGCGATTGGGATTTAACATGTGAATTTGGGGGAGGACACGAACGTTCAGTCTGTAGCACTGTCTGTCCATCTGTTTTTGTTCCTGTGTTCCCCTTTTCCTGCCTGAGATAATGAATTATTTACAATTCCACCGTAACTTATCTACGGCTTTTTTAGGCAGTTATCATTCTGCATTGTTTTTACGGTGGTTCCTCTACAGACTACAACGTATACCCTTAACTGTTCACTTGTCTACTCGAGGTTAATGTCGTACCACTTTACGTAAACGTAAGAACCTTCCCTCCATATAGACTCATTCGCCCTCTACCTCATCCCTCATGCTGTAGTTGCCATATGTGTTACGTCTACCTCTATTATGAAGCCTACAATACGCTAGTATAGTTTTTGCTTGACACGGTCACACGTATGATAAAGATATTGAGAGCAAATAAGTATCCTTCAATAGTTGCCTACATGTTTCCCCTTTCTGGCGTTCTTCATCTCTCACCAAAAAAAATCAAATTTTCCCTCCACTGTCATGTTTCTTTAGAAAGACTCCCTGGGGTGTCTGGGTGGCTCAGTCGGTTGGGCGTCCGACTTCAGCTCAGGTCACGATCTCACGGTTTCTGAGTTCAAGCCCCACGTTCAAGGTGAACAAGGCACACATCCTCAATTTTGGGCCTTTCACATGGGGATTCCATTCACTGTGGCTGGGGACTCAGGGAGAGCACCAGCCTGGGTAGAAAAGCAGGAGTTGCATTTTGGACGTGTGAGTTGCGCGCATCCAAGTGGAGATGTCTAGAATGCAGCTGGATAGAAGGGGCAGGGACTCTGAGGAGACGTCTGGGCTAGGGAAAGAGTGGGGCATTATGGAAAGCTCCAGGTGGCCCGGGGATGGGTCCACCTACAGACGTGTCTCACCTGCCCCTCCTCCCAAGTGTAGACATAGGCCTGGGGACGGGCCCCTAGCGGGAACAGGCAGTGGGGGGCGAGGTGCAGCTGGCTGCAGGTCGACCTCAGGCTGAGTAGCTGCCCTAGGCTGCTGGAAGGTGAGCCTCCCGTCCGCCAGGACACCTCGGAAAAGCTGGATAGCTCTCGCAGGTCCCTATGATCGGTGGCCCTTCTGGCCACAGCCCCTGCCGCCCAAAGGAATGCCTGGAGCCATTCGCCCTTACTTCTTTGCTCTGAGGACCCCCTTTTTTGTTTCAGTGTCTGTCCCTCCCTCACACAGCTCAGGGCATGATAACCCCCAATCCCCAAATCCAGAGGCAGGTCTGATTGGTCCGCGGCCAGCGGCGCGTGGCGTTCCTAGGGCAACTGGTAGTGATCTGGGCAGCCCACCACCCAAAAGGCCCAGCAGGGTGGGAGGAGAGGACTCACATTCTGCGTGAGGAGGAGGGCTTCTCTTTCTTCGGGCAGGGTCAGGGAAGCACGTGGTCCCAACTGCTGCTGACAGACCTTCCCCAGAACACAGAGAGCAGCCTGACTCCGGAGCCAAGACTCGATGCTACAAGGAGGCTGGGTCGGGGCGCCTGGGGGGGCTCAGTCGGTTGCGCGTCCGACTTCGGCTCAGGTCATGATCTCGTGGTTCACGAGTTCGAGCCCCGCGTCGGCCTCTGTGCTGACAGCTCGGAGCCTGGAGCCTGCTTCGGATTCTGTGTCTCATTCTCTCTCTGCCCCTCGCCCACTTGTGCTCTGTCTCCCTCTGTCCCTCAAAAATAAATGTAAAAAAAAAAAAATTAAGAAGGAGGCTGGCTCTTGGGGCAGTGTAGCACCTAAGGACACAGAGTGGGGGGGGGCATCAAGGGACAGTGGTAGGCACATTGGGAGGGTCAGTGAAGGGACGGGGTGGCCATACTGGAAGGGACAGTTGAGGGACCGTGGTGGCCACACTGAGGAAGGACAGCCAAGGAAAAGTGTTGGCTCCCCTCTGGGAGATTCAGCGGCCAGAGCAGCAATGCCGTCTTCGGCAAAGCCCCAGCTCCAGCCTGAGCTTCAAGCCCACAAAGGCCAAGGTGGGCTGTTTGGAAGGGAGGGTTTTGCTCCCTCCTGGCACCCAAGCCCGACGCCACTGCCCCCACCATCCTCGCTACGAGCGCCCCATCAAACCTCAGGGACCCCAAGGGTATGAGGACCGGCCCCCCGTGTGACATAACATCTCCCCCCGCACGGGCCACTCAGTGTTCTGACCCTCGCGCCGGGTAAGGAGCAGCCTCCGTGACCCGGCACACTGACTGCCACGCGCATTCCCAGCTACGGCGCACCCCGGGCCCCCCCCTCCCCCGTCTCCCAGCAGGACGGTTTGGACCGCCCCCTCCTCCACCCGCAGGCTCCGCTCCATCCATGCCACCTTCACCACAGGGGTGCGCAGGTGCGGGGACCTGCATAGAAACAGCTTGTGCTGTCCATCCGTCCACAAACCAGCTCACCTCCCATGTCGATCCCGGGCTCTGTCTGTCACCCTCAGTTGGTGCAGAGCAAGGCTCTGCGCGGGCCCCGGACCGCCTTCCTCCGTGGGAGGAATGGGCTGGCAGAGCAGGTCGGCCACAGCGTAGGTGGCATGGGGGGCACGGGTGGCGTCCTCCCCGCAGGCACCACCCCAGGCCAGCCACCTGCGACTTTGTCCCACGGCCTCCTCGGGCCTGGCCTCCCTGCACCTGGCTCAGACCCCACCCTCCCCAGCGAGAGGTTCACTCACTTCCACTGATGACTTAGATTCCCCTGGACTCCTTCTTCAGTCCCCTTCCCCACTGGGGTCCCTGGGACCTGCTGCCCTCAGGGCACCGTCCCCTGCCTGCAGTGGGTGAGGCTGCCTCTCTCCAGGAAGGTTCACCCTCCTCCCACAATGAGGGGAGGCACATGGGAGGAGAGAGGGAGCAGGACGGCCCTGTGCCGATCACTGTTGGAGCCGACCGGGGCGTCCACAGACCTCTGTCATATTACGCTCTCCGGGCTTGGCGTGTGTTTGAAATTCTTGGGAATAAAAAACTTGAAAAAAGGCTAGAAGGGAAATTGTCCTCCTGCTACAACGGTGGGCTTATCGGTTTCTCTTCGTAGGTCTATCACCTCTGCTTTAGGCATTCTGACGCTGTCCAGGCTAAGTGTAGTAATGCCACCACCGCCGACGTGAGAAGCCCACACGGTCGAACACAATGACACATCGTCTCTCTTTTCTTTGTTTTCACGGCCCTGTTACAACCATTGCACAGTGGGTGCTGGCACGCACTCCTAGAGCCTGCTCCTGGCCTGCGGCTCTCACGCCCGTCCTTCCACAAAGGTTGAATGTTCCAGGCCAAGGGGGCTACCTTCCCTGAGTCTGTCCCACCCTCCGCCATCCAATGAGTGCCAGCTGATGTGGGGCGGAGAAGGCCCAGTCCCTTTCCCTCCGCAGGCTCAGCCCATTCCCGGGGATGTGGGTTTTCTGGGGCTGCTGCCGTGAGTTCCCACAAGCCAGGTGGCTTAAACCTCTAGGAGTGCACGCCCTCGTGGCTCTGGGGGCCGGAAGGCCAAACTTAAGGGTGCCAATAGGGCTGCGCTCCTTCCAAAAGCTGGGAGCAGGGGAGCGTCTTTCTTGCCTCTCCCGGTCTCGCGGGGCTCTCAGCATTCCTGGACTGGTGGCCGCACGCCTCCATCCTCTGTCTACGCCTCCGTGCGGGCTTCTCTCCGTGTGTCTCTTCTGTGTCTCACAAGGACCCGTGTCATTGGATTTAGGGCACACCTGGAGAACCCAGGATGACCTCCAGATTCTTAACTTCATCACACCTGCAAAGACCCTTTTTCCAAAAAAGGTCACAGTCACAGGTTCCAGGAGTTAGGATGTGACACACATCTTTTCAGGGGCCACCGTACACCCAACTAGTCCTCAAGAGCCCAGGCCCAGGCCTGCCCAGCCAGTCTCCCCGGGGGAGGGTCAGAGCCCGCAGCGAAGGACCACAGGGGACTCTTCTGCCTCTGTTCCGGGGAAGGGCCCCCAAAGCTGTGTTGCCCTTGGCCTCCTGCGAGGCCTGCTCCCTGCAACCAGAAGTACCCTGAGTGAGTGTCCCAGCTCTCCCCCTGAGCCAGGGGCAAGTAGCTGAAGGCCTCTGGCTGCAGGCCAAGGCTCTCCCGGCCAGGGCCTAGGGCCATTTGAAAACAAGAGATGCCCGAGCTCTGCTTTTGTGAGGAGGGGTACAGCTCAGAGGCAGAAAGGGTGCCCACCTCATACTCACTTCCCAGCCCCCCGCCCCGGCGGGGGGTGGGGAGGAGGGGGGGAGGGGGGTGCTGGGTGGGTGAGACACGCAGTTCGCCGGTTCTTCCTCGTTGCTTTTCTTTGCCAGCCTCTTTCATAGTCCTGACCTCAAGGAACCCATTATCAGTGGAGCATGCGTCCCGAGTCAGCCCTGGATTCCAATCCTGGCTCTGCCACGTGGACGGTGACCTGTGGGAAAATGGAGACCCCGGTGCCCAACCTGCAGCCCAGCTCAATGGCCACGAACAGGTCCGGGGGGGCAGGGGCGGCAGATGGAAAACGGGTGCGGCTCTTTCCTTCATCTGTCTGCGCACGGACTTCCCCAAGGTCCCCCCTCAGTGCACCCCCTTTTCTCCTCTTTGCCCTCCTGGCTTAAGTGCGTTGGTCTCTTACTGGGTGCCCCCACAGCGACCCATGGATCCCAGATGGATGAACAGATGACTGGATGGACTCAAACCCCCCGGGGTCTGACCCACGGGAGGTGCTCTGGCCAATGCCGCCCCTCCCCTGGCCCCTTGGCGGGGGGTGGGGTGGGGTGGGGGGGGGTGGGGACACGGCGGCCCGGCCACTGCTACTCAAGTCCTGGAAGCAGCCCAGATGGGAAGCAGAAGTGCCCTGGGGTGCCCTGGCAATCAGGCCAGATCCCCCGTGGGGCGCGCTGGGACAGGCGCGGGGCCCAGCCGCCCTCCCGCTGCGACGCGCATGCTCCATGCCCCCCACCCGCCGCGCCTGGTTCCCACGCCGCCGCCGCCGCCCCGGCCCCGCCCGCTCCCCGCCCGCCTCCCGGCCCTGCTCCTGGCTCTAGACAGAGGAGGACGGACAGCCTCGCAGAACGCGCCTCCTGAGAGCGGCGCCCAGGGACCAGGTCGAGACCGGGCGGGGAATGCCGCCATCTCCTGGGGCCGCTGTCCCCGAGGGCTTCTCGGAGGCGGCAGCCTTGGCCTTGGGCCTGCCGGGGGCGGGGGGCAGGGGGTGGGGGTTAGGACCGACAGCCCGGCAGCGGCCCGCGGAGCCCCAGTATGCCGGCCTGGCAGGGCTGTGGCGGCCCAGAGCGGGACCCTGCGGAGGCGGGGGGGGGGGGGGGGGGGGGGCGGGGGGGGGGTTGGGGGGCGTCTCGGCAGGCAGGTGGCCATGGGGCGAGGGAGAGGGCCCCTGGAAAGCAGCCTATGTTTATTGACTGCGATTCGCCTCTGATCCTGGAGCTGGCAAGGGAGCCCGCGGCGGGTAAGTTTGGATTTTGCGCCGTGTGTGTGTGTGTGTGTGTGTGTGTGTGTGTGTGGGTGCGCTGGGCAGGCCGGCAATTCGAGGTGGCGGCACTCCTGCTCAGGGGCACCTGGCGAACTCAGCAGGCACAGGCGGTAAGGGTCCCAGACGCGTCCTGGCCGCTAGCTATCAAGGGGGCGGGGGGCGGTGGTGCCCCCCCTTTGGTGAGACCGTTGGTGGTGAGGAGCTCCCCAGAAGAAGGTGTAGGAAGAGGAAGCCAGGGGTGGGACGGAGGGCCCGCAAGATCAAGAGAGGGAGGGAGCGAGCTGAGCCGGGAAGGAGCTCCAGCAGTCCTCCAGTCCCACAGACGTGTGCCTGGCAGCCCCGGCGGGCCAGGCCCCTGCGGGCATTGGCGATATGGCAGGGAAGACAATGGCAAAACTCGCCCCACGTGGGTCCAGGCCTAGTGGCAGGGCGCACACGACAGGACAGCAAACATCTTACGTGAAGGATGCTAGAGTGTGTTCATCGGTGGTAAGTGCCCTGGGGAAACTAGAGCAGAGGGAAGGAGGTGAGGGGTCGGGTCGCGAGTCTGAGTAGATGAGGGTATTTCAGAAAACCTTGAAGGAGATGAGAGCGTGTACCGGGCGGAGGGAACAACCAGTGCCAAGGGCCTGAGGTATGAGTGGACTGGTGTGTGGAAGGGAATGCGCAGAGGACGGTGTGGCAGGAGCAGAGGGAGCAAGCAGGTGGGAGGGGGGCAGGGCGAGGCCAGGAGGGGCCACGTGGGTCTACTCTGAGTCAGATGGGCACCCCGGGGAGGGCCGTGAGCAGGCGAGGACGGAACCCCATTAGGAGGTGGCCCTGTTTACCATCAGTTCAGCCTCTGCCCCTCCCCCGCCCCCCACCGCCCGGGACGGGGGAGACCCCAGTTGCAAGGCTGATCCTTAGATGATCCTTCGAGGGCTTTGTTGGGTGGAGCAGCGTGGAAGGCCCTGGGGTGACCTGCGGCCTCCCTAGGCCCAGGGCCCTGGGGCCGACCCACCCAGCGGGCTGCAAGCGCTGCGGTCCCCAGGGAAGGCTGCCGGAGCCGGGAGGAGGCAGCCGGGGTCTGGAAGTGCCAGGCCCCAGAGGAAGTCCGCCAGGAAGGAAGAAGCCTGACTGCAGGAGGCCTGGCGCCACTCCTCCTCACAGATGAAGAAGCCCCAGTTCCTGATCCCAGTTCCTGTGTGGGGTCGCCTCCTGCCTTTCCTGGGGTTTGTTTTCTGTGTTCTTTTCCTGGGGAAATAGCCCCATCTCCTGGACTTCTGTAGGCACCGGCACGGAAGCCCACTGGCTGCCTCTTTTTTTTTTTTTTCTTTCTTTAATTTTGTTTAAATCTTTCTCTATTTTTGAGAGGGACAGAGAGCCACAGAGCGCAAGCAGGGGAGGGACACAGAGAGAGGGAGGCACAGAATCCCAAGCAGGCTCCTGGCTCCGAGCTGTCAGCACGGAGCCCGAGGCGGGGCTCGAACTCACGAACCGAACCGTGAGATCATGACCTGAGCCCAAGGCGGAGGCTTAACCGACTGAGCCACCCGGGTGCCCCTCCCTTTTCATTTTGAACGCCGGCAAGCAAACAGACGAAATCGAGAGGACAGTCTAAGGCAGCGCAGGTGCCCACCCCCCGGGGCCAGCGGTGGCCTCCAGCTCGCCTTGTTTGCTTGTCTCTCTCTTTCTCGGTTTCTCCCTCCCTTTGTCCTTCTATCCTTCGCTCCCTGCTTTTCTCGCTCTCTCGCTCTCTCTTTCTCTCTCTCCTTTTCCCTTTCCTTTGTTTTTGCTGAAGTAGTTTCCAGGAAGCGTGCGTACCATTTTCTCCCTACGTGCTTCAAGAAGGAAGGACATTTCCTCCCATGACCCAGGGCCGTTATCCATCCAACCCATGCCCGGCGCGGGCTCCTGCTGTCGTCTGAGAGCCGCTGCACAGTCGCCCTCCAGGCCCCCCCCCCCCCCCGCCTTTGACTCCTCTTTCCTTCACGCCAGCATCTCATCAAGGACTTGGTTACACTTGACCATTGGCCGTCTGGTTATCTTTTCATCTGAAGCGGCCTCTCTCCCCGGCCTCGTCTTTTCCCCCTGGCGCTGAGACACGCAGGAGAGCGGGAACAGCCCACCTTCTAGATTGGGCCGGTTGCTCCCTTGTAGCTAGTGTCTTTAAGTGGTCCCTCTGTCCCCGGTATCCTTTATAAACCGGGTGTGGGGGCACAAGGCTGCACTAGAACTGGGTCAGTCGAGCTTTGGCAAGAGCCTTGTGCCCTCCCTGGGGTGGCATCGTCACAGGAGGCGTGTCCGACCTGCGTCCAGCAGCCGTTCGCTCAGCTTTCTGTCTCGGGACCAGCGGTAAGCAGGGGAAGACATCTTGGCATCGTGCGGCTATCCACGCCTCCTAGGCCTGTCACCCGGCGGTTTTCGCGTCCACCCCGCCTTAAGGGATTCTTTCCATCTGATTAATGTAAATGTCTTCGTCAGACGCATGAGTTTATTTCTTCTGGGCTAGCGTCGGTTGACAGCTCGTCACTGGCGATGAGGGACCTCGCGGCCATTTAAATGCTCCGGGGCCCCGTCCCCCCATCCTCTCTCCTGTAGCATGAATAAGCCGGAGTCACCCACGCAGCAAAAGCATCCTGGGCCCGCTCCCCACCAGCCACTGCCTGGCTCTCCCGCTTCCCCACCGGGGAATTGCACGTTCTGGCCTCCAGCTGGGTGCGGAGCACATCCTTGGAGCAAACTTTCTTTGGCCCCGCTGTTTCCTGGCACTGAGAGCCGAGGCGGAGGAATCAGACACTGCCCGCTCTGTCCCTGACAGACTCTTCCTGCCCTTGGTGTGAGCCCCCGCTGCCTCCTGTCCCCAAGGCGCACACGTGGTCTCTCCCCTCTTGCACCCCCACCCCGGCCCCAGTCTCAGCCCCGGGACCGCCCGGCTTGGGCCCGCCCAAGGGCCAGATACGAGCCATGCCCTTAGCCTGCTACTCTCTTTGCTCACCCGCAGCCTTCGGCTCTCAGCCTGAACGTGACTCCTTCAGAGAGCACCCCTCCCCTAGCTATTGTGGCTCCCTCCATAGTGCGTTTCGCTAGCCTGGTCTTCCTCTGTTCCTTGACACTGAGGTTGTTTACAGGCGGAGTGGTATGTGTGTGTTGGGAGTTTTTCTGTAAGGACCCTGACCTGAGAGGAAAAGGGGTCAGCAGTGGAGCTTCCGGGGATGGCTGGAAAGTCGGGGTGCAGGGGTCCCGCCCCCATGGGAAGAAAGGAATGAGAAAGAGGAAGCCAAGGCTCGCCGGAGGTGGGCAGGACTCCCTGTCTGGCGGCCCACCGCCCAGGTGAGGGGAGAGGGCGGCAGCTCGGTCCGGGAAAGTGTGATGGGTTGGATTGTGTCCCCCAAGAAAGGTGTGTTCGAGTCTTGCCCGCCAGCAGCTGTGACTGGGACCTAACCTGGATGAGGTGGTGCTGGACTAGGGCGGGCCTCATCTCGCACTTGGCTTTTGCCAATCCCCTTAGCTTGTTTGTACCCCCGCGATGGCAGCCATTGTCTTGAAGGCCGGACCCAAGGTGAGCGGGGCTCCCTGACCGTCTCCGTCCGCCCCCTCATCATGCCCCAGCCTCACAGCTCTGGCAACCCCGAGTCTCCCCTTAGCTGCTGAGTTCTCTGAGTCCCCACCCCCACCCCCACGCCCACCCCATGTTTGGTTGCCGCCCCGCCCATCCTGCGACCCATGGGGCTGAATTCCCCTGCAGCCCCGGGAATTTCTCACTTTAGGTGCCGGTATCGTTTGAAGACGTGCCCGTGTACTTCATCAAGACAGGATGGAAGCTTCTGGACCTCAGCCAAAGGATCCTCCACAAGAGAGTGTCGCTGGAGAACTACCGCCATTTCGTGTCACTGGGTAAGGACCTCACACCCACGTCCAGTCGCCGCTACTGGATCTCTGAACGGAATCGCTTGTTGGTTACCGTAAGCCCGAGAATACGTGCATTGACCCGTAAGTGGTAAGCGCACGGGCCCCCATCGTAGTACTTTTGCATAGAAAGTCGTGGGTTGACTAGACCTCTTCTACCCAAAAGGTGGACGCGCGTTATCCTTGAATGTGCATGTGCGCTCTTGGAGACTTCATTTATTTTTATCAAGGCTGCACCGTACAGAGTTTAGCAGTTTCTGTTCCTTGAGCCAAGCCAGGCGAAGAGGCCCAGGAGAAGAAGAGCGTTTGGTTTTGCAGCCTGAATCAGTCCAGAAAGGTGCTGGGGTGCCCCCCCCCCACTGCGACTCACTGCAACTCACTGCGACTCACTGCGACTCAGTGAGACCCACTGCCTGCAGGGCTGCGGGGGGCCTGTTTCCTCCATTTCTTCTCTCCAGATTTAAACTCTATAATCTAACCACACACAGGGAGACTACTTTCTTCCCCTTGGTTCTTCTTTCTGACCCTCACTGGGCAGATGCAGGGTTCACAGCGCAGTTCCGGAATCGTCAGTCGATGCCACATGTCCCAGCAGCCTCCTGACCTCCCTGCAGGCCAAGGAATAACACCGTTGTCCGGCTGGCCCCAATCACCACCTACTTGGGGCTCCCCGTGCCCGCCTGGCCCCCATGCATCCAAAATCCTTTGCTTCCTTAAAGGGACTCTGCCCTTTATCAGGACCTTCCCAGGGGCAATCTCTAGAGAGTTCTTTGTTCTCTGTTCTTGAAGATGCTGACGCTGGGCTGAGTTCAGGAGTGACTGATCTGCTTCGTTTCCATGGACAGGACTTTTAGCCTCCAAGCCTCACCTGGTCTCCTGGCTGGAGCAAGGGGACGAGCCCCAGGCGGCAGACTTCCACGGGACACGGGCTGCTGCGGGGCTGTGGACGGGTGAGTGAGGGCCGCGCAGCCGGCTCACCTGAGCCTTTCGGCAAGAGCGGCCCCCCGAGCAGGGCAGTGCGGCCACCTCGGGTGGGAAGTTCCCCTTTTGTGCCAGACTTTACTCCTCTGAGGAGTCCCTGTTGAGGCGCCAGATGGAGGGAGCGCCTCCTGCTGCGTCACATCAGTTCTGGTACTTCCAGCTCGTTCCCACCACTTCCCCTCTTGCCCTCCTGTCCGCTGACGGTCATCTTGCCTCTTCCCCCGCGTCCTTGTCTCCCCCATTCATTCCTTCTCGGCTTTGGTGTGAGGGTGAGAACAACAGACCCTAAACAGAGCTTGGGGGAGAGGGTGACACTGTTTGATGTTCGCTGTCTCTGTAGGTGACAGGATAGAGAACAGGACGTTGACTTCAAAGCAGAAGCATTGCCCCCAAGAGCTCCCGAGGACTGACCCTCGGGCCGGTAACGAGAGCCAGGTGGCCCGGCCAACAGGGGAGACCGCTAATCGCACAGGGAAACATGCTCGTTCCCCACAGACGGGTTCCGGCAGGGATGACCAGCCCGGGGAGAGAGGTCAAGGCGGCTCCTCCGGTGAGGGAAGAGCGATGAGGCAGAGAAGACAGGACGGCGTGAGGCGGGATTAGGGTCTCAGGCCGCGGGGTGCGCCGGGCGCCGACAAGCGGCACGTGTGTCCGCAGCGTGGGAAATCCTTCAGTCGCAGCTCCAGCCTACTCAAGCACCGGTGCACCCACAGCGGCCACAAGCCCTACACGTGCGGCTAGTGTCTCAAGGCCTTCAAGGGAGCGTCCCAGCTCATTCACCGCCAGCGCGTCCACAGCGGGGAGAAGCCTTTCGCGTGCCAAGAGTGCGGGAAGGCGTTCCGGGGACGCTCGGGTCTCAGCCTGCACTGCCGGGCGCACGGCGGCAGCGAGCGGCCCTACGCGTGCGGCGAGTGCGGGAAGGCCTTCAGAGGCGCTCCCCCCTCTTCAAGCGCCGGGCGACTTGCGGCGAGGGGCGGCCCTGCGGGTGTCCGCACTGCGGGAGGGTGTTCCGGAGCCGCTTGTCCCTCCCGGAGCACCGGCGCACCCCGGGCGGCCAGCGCGGCCTAGCCTGTGAGGGGGCAGTGTGGCGCGGCGGCCCCCGCGGCAGCCGCGGGGGTGGGAAGCCCTGGGAGAAGAGCGACGGGGGAAAGGCGCCGGCCTGTTTGGGTGCGAGGGCCAGAAAGTCCGGGGACACCGCGAATGCGCGGCCACCAGCAGTACAGCCTGCTCGCCTGGGAGAGGGCCCGGGGCCTCCCGCTCCCCTGCCTTTGATCGCTGAGGACACGACTGAAGCACAGAGACCTCAGAACAGATCCATGTTCTGTGCTGGAACTGCCCAGATGCCCCTACCCCACGCGGGTCAGCGCCGCACTCCAGCAGGGCCCTGTCGTGGGCACAGCCGCCTCCGGTGAGGGACGAGCGGTCTCTCTCGTGTCGTGGGACCATCCGCTTCGCTCCAAGACTTCTTGGTGTTTCCAGGTAAAAGCACTAAAAGCACTTTAATCCTTTCAGAGCTCATAAACGGGGGGGGGGGGGGGCGGGGAGGGGGCGTGACGGAATTCTACAACTAGACTGTGGCCGGCCCATGACATCACCTCAAATGCATCAAGAAACTGTCCGAAAACGGCCTTGGGCGAACACATTCGTGGACAGCTCACGCCCAGGTGTCAGGCTGCGGGAAGCGATGTCTCCTCTCTAAGCCCGCAGCTCCACGGGAGGAAACGGGACACTCTGCCATCATGCTGACTGGTGGCCGGCTCTTTTTCCAGGCCCTCTGTCCCCGTGCCAGAGAGGCGCAGCCTTCTCCTTTGAGAAGCAGCCCCCGGGGCCCATCTTCTCGGAGCCCTGGGGCGGGGCAGGGGAGTCAGGGGACACTCTGGTCCCTCGCAGGAGCGGGCTCCGGGCAAGACCCCGCACGAGCTGGCCTGCTGCTATCCGTCTCCTCCCGCCCGGTGCCCCAGGCTCACCCTACTTACTGCTGTCTGCCTCCCACACCCCAGCAGCACAGACCAGCCTGGCCTCTCTGCCTCTCCTCCCCACCCTCAGTGCCTAAAGCTTCACACTTAGCTGCTCTCCCTCAAGTGGCCACCTCTTGTGGCTGGTGCCGATCAGGAACAAAACGAGACGGGCTACGAATTTGCACACAGCATGCCCAGTGATGGCTCGCTCATCGGACCTTTCATGTGATATTTCTTACAATACTGCACGTTCACTTGCTTTCAGCATTTTTGTATTCAGGAGTAACGTAAGCTAGAGATTTTGGCCATATAAGGAAGGGTGTTGGTGAATCGCTCCTGAAATAAGAATCCCGCCAACCCTGTGAGACCTCAGGCAGGAGAAAGAGACACCCGATGGGTGCGATGGGTGCGGTGGTGAGCCTGGCCCCTCTTCTCCCTCCTCCCCCTGAGCCCCACGGAAACAGGGCGGCCCTTCAAATGGCACTTTCCTGCAGCCTCCTGCTGGCCAGGGGGTGGCGGCTGCTGGCAGGCTCTGCCCTGTTCTGTCCGCACCGTCCCCAGAGCCGGGTTCAGGAGTTCGGCCCCTGGGTGCTCTCAGCCCAGCGTCCTGGTTGGCTTGCCTCCTCCTTCCAGCCCCCTCCACTGCTGAGACCTCTGGCGGGCAACTGGTAGGTATGCTGAGCACCCCCTATGGGCCTCTGAGGATCGTGTGCGCCTTCCCTGCCACACAGTGAGAGGCTCAAAGCACCCTCAGGACAGTGTGGGGAAGATCTGGAAATACAGGATTTCTTCCGAGAATGCTTCTTGGAGCTCCAGTCACTAGGACGACTCCAGGAGCAAGAGATACAGATAGATAGAAACACATTGACATAGAAGTTTTATATAGCTATATTAGAATGATTTTTAGACACGACTTACGGAAAGTTCTAGAGTTCTTGCAACTTGCTTTTATCTCAGAGCCCCTTTCACAGGGTCTGTGTCCCCTTGTCCTTCGATTGCCTTCTGCTCTTTGTGTCACATTCATCTTTGTCAGCACCTCAGAAACATGAAGTATTAAGGCCACTGTCTTTGAAGTCCACGGACAGGACGTGTGGAAGCACGTGTTTCTTTGAGGCGCGATCTTTGCCAGGGCTGGGGTGGATTCAGGAAGCCAATCCCAGTGCAGAACAAGAGACAGTGGCAGGAGGCATTGGGATGACAACTGCCACGTGGTGGTAGGAACTAGAAAGAGATCAGATCCCGGGGCTCTGATGTCTGTTTCCATCACCGTAGTAAGTGAGCCGTCTCAACTCTGCAGGCCAGTCAGTAACCGGCTTCACTAAAGAAGAGTCATAGCCCCCGTGGAATGTCATCCCATGGGTTCTACTGGATGAACCACCTTGATTTTGTGGTTTTCTTTCTAATGTGCTCTGAAATTGGGCTCCCACACAACTGGACGCAAAAGCTCACGCTACTGGAGGACATCCTGCCGGCTTTCCAGTCCCTTCCCCAAGAACTTCCCTGGACGTCGGCCCCGTCGCGCTTCTCGACTGGTGTGCTTCAGGGACGGCCCCGTAAGACATGGTGCCAGCGCACAGTGTGTCTGACGTTGAGACCACTCGCCGTGTGAATCCGTGCAGACTTTCCAAGAGCCATTTAAATGCTGTGGCGGTGCCTCCACGTAACTGGTGAATTGCCTCGACCGCATTCATTTACTTCGGGCGCGAACAAATGAGGGTCTAAGAGTGCTGGCGTTAAAGGAGCCCTCTCGTGCTGTAAAGTAACCAGATGGCAGTCGGGCTAAAGGTCCCAGGAAAAACTCTAAGTGTGGAATCGTGGGGGAAAGCCAAGACACTACGTTGGCGTGAAGGGAAGGCAGAAACCCTGGAGGGTGAGACACATGGGCATCAAGAGCTGCCACCCCCGGCCGGTGGGACACCGTGACTCAGATCAGGAAGGACAGAGTGGCACATCCGTCCCCCGAGAGACCCAGCTGTGTCTTCCTCCCAGTTGCTCCTTCAGGCAACATGGCGGCACGCACACTCACTCGGGTGGGTGCCCCGTCCAGCCCCGTGCGGGCCTGTATAGAAGGTGGCTCCACCTTCACCCTTCCGTGGTTTGCTTCGTGGCCTCCCGCTGTGGGGGGACTCCAGGGTGGACACCTGTCTGTACTATAGGCCCTGCAACCTCTCCATCTCCGTCTTCCCCCAGCCATGTTTGAGGTCCTCGGCCCTTTCCTCTGTCCTTTATCTCTGATGGTCATTGAGCCACCAGATCCCGTCTGCCCTCGATTATGGTTGCCCCAGCTGCGCCTGCCTGCGTGCGGCCGTGTTTGAGTTGCAAGGGCGGTCCCGCAGTTGTCACCTGACGGCAGCATCCTTGTCTGGGGCTTTACGTAGGCCCGGGAACATAGATCTCCGCAAAACGGACCGTGTCTACAACCTTGCTCGGATTGTAGCTCGCAAGACTAGCTCTGCTTTGCGAAGCTGGCAGGTGCTCCAAAGAGATAGGGAAAGCTGTGTTCCCTGTGACTGTGTGGCTATAATCCCAGACTTGCCCCCAAGGGAGGGAAAAACAGGCCTGGGAAGGGGGCTCTCAGGACTGTGCTGCCATTGTCGCCAAACATCCTTAGCTTCTACGTGTTTGCTTTGCTCTCGCTCCCGAGGTTGGTTCTGCGGGTGTTATGGCAGCAGGGGCGCAGCGGGATGCCTGCGGCACGGCCGATTGTCCGTGAACGTCTCAGGACGGGCCAGGACCTTCACTCCTTTCCTCAGCCGGAGGAGCACAGCAGGGTTTCAGGTGGGGATGCTACTACGTGTATGTCTTGTCAGACGGCAGAGACAAGTGCGTCTTGAAGCCACGGCCGGAGCGAGCAGCAGGGGGGCTCTTGAAGGGAAGGAGAGGTGGAGGGATTTCGGGCAGGGTAGGGGGAAGAAGAGGGGGCACATGGTGTGGTCAGGAACCCCCAAAAAGCAGAGGGATTTTGGTAGGACTGTTGGGGGGCAGATGGTCATGAGAAGCAGAGTGCAGAAAGCCTCGGATGCCAGACGAAGAACTTTCATCTCCACCTGCTTCCTGACGAGGAGCGATTTTTTTTTAACATCAAAGAATTATTCTAACATTGAGGAGGGGACGTTAGTGTATATCATAACCTCTAGGGCGCGTGACTTTGAAGGCTGGCCACCAAGTATACACACGACAGTCAGCCAGATGCTTCTGATGTTCATTAGGTGTTGACCCGGGACTCTTTGACGTGAGCACCTCAAATGACATTCTCAGGAATTGCCACTTGCTGTGGGCTCACTAGCTCATCCCCTCTCATGCTCCTACTGATGTGTCTATGACTTCACAACACAGGGACCCCCCCCCCAGGATTTGCAGGTCACCGATTCATCTTTCTTTGACCGCCTCATGTAGAGGTATCATCCTGCGTGGGCCACAAGACCTGTTGAATGCTTGCTGGTGGACATTTGGGTTGTTTCCAGCCCGGGGCCATGACAAATAAAGCTGCTGTGAGCACTTGAGTGCAGTTTGTGTGTGTGTGTGTGTGTGTGTGTGTAGATATGTCTTCATTTGTCCTGAGCGTACGGCTAGCAGTGGGGGTAGGTCTTATGGTAACTCTACGTGTAACTTGCTGACAAGCCGCCAGACTAAGTTTTCCTAAACACCTGCCCCGTTTTACATCCCTATCAGCAGCGTCTGCGGGTTCTGGTTATGACACGTCGTCCTTAACGCTTATCTGTCCTCTTCATTCCAGCCATCCTGGGGGGGGGAGGGGTGGGGGCAATGAAATGGTATTTAATTGTACTTTTGATATTTATTTCTCTCTTGGCTAATGATGTTGAGCGTCTTTTCGTGTCCTTCTGAGCCACTCATATATCTTCTTTGGTAAACGGTCTGTTCAAATCTTTTGCCCATTTTTAATTGATTTGTTTGTCTTATCATTTAGTTGTAAGAGTTCTAGATACAAGTCCTTTGTCAGGAATGGTCTACAAATATTTTCTTCCAGACTGGGGCTTTGCCTTTCTATTTTCATAACAGTGAGGGTTTGTTTTGGTTTTGTTTTTGTTTTTGTTTGTTTGTTTGTTTGTTTTTTGAAGAGCAGAAGTTGGTTTATTTGACGAAGCACAATGTCTGGATTTTTTAAATTTTATAGTTTGCACAGTTAAGAAGTCTCTACAAAACTCGACTCCGTACGATTTGATCCTGTTTTCTTGTAGAAGTTGTAGGCTTTTTGCTCCTACATTTAGGACTATGATCCATTTTGAGGTAATTTTTGTGTGTAGTGTCAGGTGAATTCACAATTTATTTATTGTTTCTATACGGAGATCCAGTTTCTCCAGCACTGTCTGTTGTAAAGATGATCTTTTCCCCAATTGAGTGGCCTTGACATCTTTTATATTTTTTTATTTATTTTTATTTTTTTTAACATTTCTTTATTATTGAGAGACAGAGAGACACAGAGCATGAGCAGGGGAGGGGCAGAGAGAGGGGGAGACACAGAATCCGAAGCAGGCTCCAGGCTCCGAGCTGTCAGCACAGAGCCCGATGCGGGGCTCAAACTCACAAACTGTGAGATCATGACCTGAGCCAAAGTCGGTCGCCCAACCAACTGAGCCACCCAGGCGCCCCAAATTGTCTGGACATCTTGCTTGAAAATCAATTGGCTGTGTGAAAGTCTACTTCTGGACTCATTGTGGTGCCCCATCAATTGGCTTGTCTATTTTTTTTTTTTAATTTTTTTTTTCAACGTTTATTTATTTTTGGGACAGAGAGAGACAGAGCATGGACGGGGGAGGGGCAGAGAGAGAGGGAGACACAGAATCAGAAACAGGCTCCAGGCTCCAATTGGCTTGTCTATTTTTATGTTACTTTTTTTTTTTTTTTTTTTGGTTACTGTCGCTTTATAAATAGTCTTGAAATCGGGTAATGTGAATCCTCTGATATGGTTCTTTTTCAGACTTGTTTTGTCTATCCTAAGTGTGTCTCACTTCTGCATGAGTTTTAGAATACCTTGTCCATTCCTGTGGGGGAGGGGGGGAAAGCCTGCTGGGATTTTGATTTGGATTGCATCGAATGTATACATCCTTTTGGGGAGGACAGACATCTGAACACCCTGAGGCCTTCAGTCTGTGAACCTAACATAGCTCCTCATTCAGGGGCCTTCCCTCCTTCCTCTCAACAGCAGCTTGCGATTTCAGTGTCCAAGCCCTGCACACGTGTTAGCATTTCTTGATTCCCACGTTGTTGCAAAGGCCCTATTTGTAAATAAGGTCGCATTCTGAGGTACTGGGGGCTAGGACCCCAACATATCTTTTGGGGGGACATGATCCACCTCATGGCATCACCCAGTGTCCATTCCAGCCTTCTTCTCTGGGGATAAGATCCCAGTTTTGTTCAGGGCATCAGTAGGCTCAGCCTCAAGTGACAGGTCATGACAATCCTGTATCCAGCTTTCCCCAGCCTCTCTTCCAGCTAAGGGGGGCGGGGGGCATGTGATCCGCTGTGACTGAGACTTAAGTGGAAGTCTGCTGGGAAAGTTTCTGGAAAAACTGTTGCTTTCTTGGTATAAGAGGACAGGTGTGGTTATCCTTGCCCTTTCCCCCTTCTGTCCTTGAATGTATATGTGATGGCTGGAGCTTCAGCAGCCATTTTGTGATCATGAGTCAGCACACATTTGTTCCTATGACGCCTTTGCGTAGCCCAGCCCATATTTGATAACAGCCTCAGCTATAATATAAAACAGAACTGCGCATCCCACGCTCGTGGTTCTGAGAACCCATTGTTCCAAGATTAAAAAAAAAAAAAAACACCTTTCTGGCAAAGACTTCTTTTTTTTTTTAATTTTTTTTTCAACGTTTATTTATTTTTGGGACAGAGAGAGACAGAGCATGAACGGGGGAGGGGCAGAGAGAGAGGGAGACACAGAATCGGAAACAGGCTCCAGGCTCTGAGCCATCAGCCCAGAGCCTGACACGGGGCTCGAACTCACGGACCGCGAGATCGTGACCTGGCTGAAGTCGGACACTTAACCGACTGTGCCACCCAGGCGCCCTCTGGCAAAGACTTCTAACAGGAAAACAAAATCAAATTGAAACAAGGAAGAATCAAATTAATCTTTTGTCTTTTCTTTGAGTTAAAATATTCCTCGCTTAATATATAACTTACTTTCTCCCATATTCTGGCTAGTTCGGTGGGAACAAGGTGAAAGGAGGTGGAGAGAGAATGAGTCAGGCAGGCAGAGAAGAGGTGGGGAGAGAAAGAGACAGGAGGAAAGAGAAAAGCAAGGTTGAGGAGGAGAGTAGAGGAGATCTCGGCTGTCTCCTCAGACTATGAGGGTGGGATAAAGAAATGAACAAATGCAGTGTATCGGGAAAGTGCCCACAAGTCCAGGTGACCACTGTGTGTTAAATACAGATTTTCTGTGTGTTGAATACAATCCAGGACTGTAAATGTCCTTTCTCTTCCTTGCGATTTTCTTCATAACATTCTCTGTTCTCCAGCTTACTTTTTTGTAAGAATGCAGTATATAATACACGTAACATCCAAAATGTATGTGTTCGTCGACTGTCTATGTTATTGGTGAGGCTTCTGGTCAACAGTCAGCTATTAGAAGTTAAGGTCTGAGGAGTCAAAGTTACACATGGATTTTCAGCTGTGCAGGCGGCCAGCACCCCTAACTCCCATGCTATTCGAGGATCATCTGTAATAGAAAACCTGACTGTGGTGATTAAATCCAAGTTTAATTTTCTTATGTAAGGAATCTGGAGGGTAGCTTGCTCGTTCAGCAGCAGGGCATTGGTGAGGCCCAGTATCTAATTAGCTTAGCTTTGCCTCGTGATCACAAAATGGCTGCTGAAGCTCCAGCCATCACATATACATTCAAGGACAGAAGGGGGAAAGGGCAAGGATAACCACACCTGTCCTCTTATACCAAGAAAGCAACAGTTTTTCCAGAAACTTTCCCAGCAGACTTCCACTTAAGTCTCAGTCACAGCGGATCACATGCCCCCCGCCCCCCTTAGCTGGAAGAGAGGCTGGGGAAAGCTGGATACAGGATTGTCATGACCTGTCACTTGAGGCTGAGCCTACTGATGCCCTGAACAAAACTGGGATCTTATCCCCAGAGAAGAAGGCTGGAATGGACACTGGGTGATGCCATGAGGTGGATCATGTCCCCCCAAAAGATATGTTGGGGTCCTAGCCCCCAGTACCTCAGAATGCGACCTTATTTACAAATAGGGCCAGACGCACTGAATGACTGAAGACCCAGACACGGGTAGAAGATGGCTGCATAAGGATGGAGGTAGAGACTGGAGTGACACGGCCACAAGCCAAAGAATTTCTGGGGCCTCTGGAGGGTATGCAGTCCTGCTGACCCCTTCCTTTCTGCCAGTCCTGCCTGAGCGCCCTCCCACGTGGCTGCTGCCGAGGTGGGTGCCATCCTGACCCCAGACCCCGGGACACCAGCCCCACGGCTCTTTGCACTGTGGCCGACTCTGTTCTCGAAACTAGAGGGCACCCGGCCGGCCGCCTCGGTTTCCCAACTCTGCCCCCCTTGGGGATGGCTGCTTGCAGTTCTCTCCGTCACTAACCACCGGTCGTGTGGCGGGCCGTGCACCTCACTTTTCTTGCTGCGAAACGGAGGTTCTTCCACGGTGAGCAAGAGAACATCCCTGCCCTTGTGGAGCCGGCCTTCTCTCCAGGGACTGGGCTGCTATGTGCAGGGTGGGGGTGGGCTGGAATACGGCCGGGAGCAGGGGAGAGACAGTGAGAGGTGGTGGAAATGGCGGCTCGGGAGTGGACATTGAAGCAGGGACCTGGTTGAGGGGGGTGTCTGGAAAAGCAGTCCGGGCGGAGGGCACAGGCAGCGCAAAGGTCCTGGGGCAGTGCGTTGGCCTCCTGGGGCTGCTGTAACCAGTACCACAAATCGGGTGGCTTAAAACAATAGATATTTAGTCTCTCACAGTCCTCGCCCCTTCCACCTGCTGCCGGTCCCCTGCATTCCTTGGCTTGTGGCTACATCATTCTAATCCTTGCCTCCGATGTCACCTGGCCTTCTCTGTGTCTGTGTCCCTCCCCTTCTGTCTCTTGGCACTTGCCATTGGATTCAGGACCTGGGCAGGTAAGTCTGACTGATCGCATCTCAAGATCATCTCAGATGTAACTGTATCTGCAAAGACCAAATAAGGTCATATTCACAGGGTCCAGGGATTAGGACGCGGGCGGACCTTGCGCATGGCCCCCGTTCGGCCCGCCACGGATGGGAACGTGCGTGTCGTGTTGTTCCCTGTGGCTGGAGCTCAAGGAGCCGGAAGAAAGGATGACGGAGGCCGCGCGAAGAGTACGAAGAGTACGTGCTCAACACGTAATCACCTTCCGGCCACGCTGCGCTGTCGCCGTTTACAGATGAAGGAAGCTGAGACCAACCCGTTAGGTGACCCCGGCTGGTCACAGAGTTGGGGAACAGGGAGCGGAGGGGCAGGACCCGGCACCCAGGCCCTGCCCCTGCACAGCCCACGCCGGGTCCTTTCTCACCGCCATCCTGGGGCCCAGACCAGAGTAGGCACATGGCGGGGGCGGGGGGGGGGGTCAATGCCTCGTTGCTCTTTGTCGGTGAGCAGGCTCTCCAGGTTCTCAACGTCTCAGGCACCGGAGGGCAAGGACGGTGCTCCATGTACCCCAGTTGTCGGGGTCTGAGAATAGGTTTCTAGCCGTCAACGTTTTCTGAAGTGGCCGGAAAGTCTGCGCCCAGCCCTGTACCAGCCGGCCTCCTCCTGCCCTCCTGCCGGGTGGGCCTCCAGCCCTTCCCTGCCGCCATCACACCCGTCATCCTGCGCCAGCGGCCCCGCGCTTCCTGCCTTCTCTTCCCGGCCCGTGTGTCAGGCCCAGGGCAGCCAAACAAGCGCTTCCCCAGACTCCTAGTTTGGCCAGGTTGGTGGAGGTGAGAAGAGGCAGGGAGCCAGTAGGGGAGCTTGCTGGGGAGGGGACGACCCACCTAGGCATTTGAGAGGCCACGCGCCGAGTGTGCGGGCAAGCTGACCCTGGCATCCAGCAGACAGCGGCCCTCGCGAGCGTCTGAGCAGGGCCGAGTGCTGAAGGGCACTCCGGGCTTGCGGTCTACACCGGGGCGCCGCCTCGCTCAGCCCGGAAGGCTCGGCCTGCGCCGCTGGGAAGGCCAGTCAAATGCAAATGTGGCACGAGACTCCCCGTCGGGAGACCTTTCTCTTGTCCCTTCCTCAGAGCACCTGGGTGAGAACCCTAAATAAGCCTCTGGCCAGCCTTTCGGCCCAGGAAGGTTCTTTTTAAGGGCCCCTTTGAAATGCAAACCCCCGAGGAGAGTAGGCCCCTAGCGCAGGCTGCACTGAGAAAGCTGTCATTGTCCTTAGGATAAAGGGAATGCGAGGGCACAGAAGGCTTCCCTGACTACCAGGTGAACTGGCCGCCAGCTAGGACGGCGATCTTGAGAAGTGTGCAAGGTTTTGTACACTAATTATACCCCAATAAAGCTGGGATGAAAAATAAAATTTCATTTTAGGGGCGCCTGGGTGGCTCAGTCGGTTATGCATCCGACTTCGGCTCAGGTCACGATCTCCCGGTTCGTGGGTTCGAGCCCCGCGTCGGGCTCTGTGCTGACAGCTCGGAGCCTGGAGCCTGCTTCGGATTCTGTGTGTCCCTCTCGCTCTCTACCCCTCCCCTGCTCGTGCTCTGTCTCTCAAAAATAATAAGCATTAAAAAATTAATGAAAACAATTTTTTTTTCATTTTAAATTAAATTAAAAGAGACAAGCCTGGTGTGGCAGGTAGGAGACAAAAAATAAAGAGCAGGCTCCGAGAGGAAGCAAGGTAACACGTGAGTAAAGAAAACCTCGCTGAGGACAACCAAGGCCCCTCGGCTGCTCCAGCCCAGACCCGGGAAGCAGGCAGTGCCTGGTGAACGTTGCTGGGCTCCCCGGAGAGCGGGAACATCTCAGAAGCCTCCAAACAAAAGGGAGCGGCCACAGCAGAAGCGGATATAGGTGGGCCAGCTCCCCAGGCAACTCTAGAAGCCGGAGGCTGGGGAAGTGGCCTCAGCCAGGTGCACTGCAGCCTGCGAGCCCCACTCCCAGCCGAAGGCACCCACCGGGCAGGGGAAGGGGAGCAAAAATTCGGAAACTGTCCTAGAGGCTGTTATGCCCAGAATTCGTGATCCCCAAAGACTGCCAGGGAGCCGAGTCCGATGCAAAAGCAAAAGAGCCTTTATTCGAGCTAGCTGGAGCTCAATCCCCTACCTGCACCGAGGCAGCGGTGAGATCCCGGGGAGAGAGAGCGAGTTTCGAGTTTCGAAAGGACAAAGGTTTTATTGGGGCCTAGGGGCAGTTGGTGAGGTAATGGCTGTGGCCTCAGCCGATTGGCTGGGGATGGCTCGTGGCCTCGGCCGATTGGCTGGGGACGGGTCGGAGTCCTGTTACGCAGGTCGCTGGGCGTGTTTTGATCGGGAAGTTTGAATGGGTGAGAGGGAGGTTACTCAAGGGGAGGAGGCGTGGTCAAGGTGAAGGACACAAAACAAGATGGAGTCGCCCGGCGTAGGTCCGCCCTTTCAGAGGCCTCGGGAAGCAGTGGCGGGCCATCGAACTGGGCAGTGCTGTCTCAGTGAGTGACAGAAGGCCCAGGGAACAAAGCCCGGAGAACAGGCATTGAGCTGCTTCGTTCTCTGGTCATCTTGGCTAGGCTAGGGTACCCACTTTTTGGACAAACGTGACTGTAAGCGTCACCGTGAAGGGATTGTTTCGGATGGATGGACACCGAAATCAGTAGACCCCGAGGAAAGCAGATCAGCCTCCATGGCTCTTTCCTGCGTCTCCAGCCCCCAAAATCGTGTGAGCCAGTTTCTTGTACTTATATCCCGCTGGTTCCGTTTCTCAGGAGAATCCTGACGGATACGGTCCTCGAGCCATAAGCACGAACACACAACAACTACACGCATAGAAACTGCAAGGCGGGCAGGCAGATGTCAATAGCATGCCATCATAACAGCATATTTTCATGTAATGGCCTAGAACGGGATCTATGTCATAGTCCAAAACAAGTCAAAACGGAAAGGAGTCAAATAGCACAATTGTCGAACGAGATTCTGGAGGAATATAGAAAAGTGCACATGTCTTAAGGAGACACACGTTGTCACAGTCTGTGCAACGTGTTTTCAAAGTTATTTATACACTTGGCCCCTGTTATGGGTTGAGTGATGTCCCCTCCACGAAAACGACATGTCGGGGTCGTAACCGCCAATACCTGTGGAGGGGACCTTATTCGGAGACGGGGTCTGCACAGAGATGATCAAGTTACCGTGCGGTCGTTAGCGCGGGCCCCAATCCCGTAGGACTGGGTCCTCACGAAAAGGGGTAGTTTGGACACAGAGACGCGCACACGGGGAGAAGGTCACGTGAAGATCAAGGCCGAGATCCGGGCGATGCTTCCACAGGCCGAGCAGCGCCGCAGATGGCCGGGAAGAGCCAGAAACCGGAGGAGAGGCCCGGAGCGGACTCTCCCTCCGAGTCGCCGGAAGGAGCCAACCCGGCCCACGCCCGGACCTCAGACTCCTCGTGAGCCAAGGAGTTTCTCTTGTGTGAGCCACTCAGCGTGTGGTGCTGTTACAGCCGCCCTACGAAACTCACACAGCCCCCCAACAACCTTAAGCAACACATCCTCAGACCACTATCCAATACAATTAGAAATACATAGTAAGAGATGGTCACAAAGTCTTGACAACTCAGAAATTAAGCTAAATTCTACTCTGCAAGCATCAGCTCAGGGAAAAAATGAAAGCGAAAGGAGAAACATTTGTAACACAAAGCAAAGAGGAATGTTTCATGGCAAACCACAGAGACACAGAAGATCTCACTGGCAGAAAAGTTAGTCTTTGGCCTTAGTTATTCAAGATAGAAGATGAGAAAGATATGCGTCTTCCCCTTAAGAAATTAGAAAAAAACAGAAGAAAAAGTAAACCCAAAGAAAATAGACAGATGGATTTAATAAAGATAGAAGTTGAAGCTAATGAAGCAGAAAACCAGAGGGAGAGAGAGAGAGAGAGACAGAGAGGATGATCAAAATCCTGGGGGTTTTTTCTTTGAAAAGCCCAACAAATGAGAAAGGAGAGATTGCTGCAAACACTGAAGAAACAGGAAGAATTATGGCATCGCGCCTGAACGCCTGGCAGAAACTGACTTTATAGACCCTGAAACAACGAAGACGTGCTTGTGATATTTGTGAGCAGAATCTAGTGAGATCCACCCATGTGGAATCATAAGCACGCGTGTGTGAATGGGGCGCATCTAAGTATGTGGGGGGGCATCTTGAGGGGTGTGTTTGCACACCCGTGTGAGTCGGTGTGTGGGTGTGAATGGGGAGGAACGTGTGGTGGCGGGGTGCATGCGCAGGAGCTGAGGTGCAGAGAGCAGGGTCCCCACGATGCGACACTGCTCTCAGGGACAGGGATCCGCAATATGAATTTCTTTTCCACACACTCGTGTGCCCCGTATGAATCCCATACAAGGCCAAGCGTCGTTTAGAGAAAACACAAACAGCGGGTAGCTTCCCTGAAGAAACAATGGCAGGAGGGCCGGCCGTGTCCTGTCTCCAACTTTCTGCTCGAGGCTCGAGGTTCGGCTCATGGTGGCCCACTTCACACTTTGCCCTCATCACCTTGTTTCCTGCACAAAGACAAGCTGAAAATGCTCCTGGCCTTGTTGCTTGGGTTCTCATCCCTCTGCATGGATAATTCCGTTTTCAATTGGCTTGCGTCGTTTCCCCCAGGAATGCTCCTGGTCACAGATACATCCCTATTGGCAGACACTGATGTGGCTTCGAAGCCAGTGACACATCTTGACGACAGGCAGGTGGCTGGCCAGAGTGAGTTGGAGTAGTGGTGTTGTTTCTCTGCGTCTGTCCCCTGTCAAGCCGCGTAATTACTGTGAGTGCCCACCCCCCACAACCTGCTGTGTCTCAAACGCTCGCGGTCACTGTTCAGCGGGGTGCCGTGGTACGGATGTGCTGCTGAGGGACACTTGGGTTCTTTCCAGTCTGGGACTGCTGTGAATAAAGCCGCCATGAACCGTCACGTGCAAGTCTCTGTGTGGACACATAAGGTCATCTCTGTCGGGTAAGTAAATACCTAGGAATGGAATCACTGGGGCATTATGGGAGGTGCACGTCTCACATTTTAAGACACGGCCAAACTGTTTTCCAAAGTGCTTGCATCATCTTACATTGCCACCAGTTCTGCCACATCCTCGCCAGCACTTGGGATGGGCAGTTTTATATTTTAGCCATTCTAATAAACGCTAAACGTTCGGGAATTTGGGGAGCTGATTGGGAAACACCACCATTATTAGAAATGAAATTATATGAACTCCCACTCACATTATATTAAAAACAAAGGAGAACCTAAAACCCCATCACGTCTTATTTCGCCGCACTCTACTGTTATGGATGCATTGACATCCATTTGGTAGGGACGTACATTAACAGTACGTTACGGTGAATCTCTTCCCAGCCCCACATTTGATGACGTCGTGTGGGTAACCTAGAATCGGCCTGGTGAACGTATTCACACCATGGCAATCGGCATACACAACAAACCAGGGCTTGGTCCATTATTATTTGTTGATTGTGTAAACTCGAGCCTGTAGTCAGTACATTGTGACTAGCAAAAAAAAAAAAAGAGGAACTACTCTTCCAATAGCAGAAACTATTATCCAATTCAGCTTTGGTGCTCGTGTCTCTGTTTCACTTCCTCTTACTCATTGAGATAAATGAAAATAGCAACCGACATTTACATGGGAACCACACTCGTTCACCAGCTGCAATCACGGGTTGGGTGTAGATACAAAAGTTCAGCAAAAGTCAATGAAGGGATTTGGTAAGCATGTTGCAAGATTTGTAAGGGATTTTGCAAACCTTTGGCCATATGGAACTTATAAATAGCATATTGTGCATTTTATTGTATATTTTGCGTGTGTGTAGTATTTTATTATTTGTAAATTGTGTGTTCACATTCTTCATATCGATAAAACTTATAATGAAGTTATTTATGTATGTACGTGTGTGTGCGCACACACACACACACAGAGAGAGAGAGAGAGAGAGAGAGAGAGAGAAACAGATATACCTACGTACACAGATACACATACACGCATTCATGGGTTTACATTTACTTCCCGGGAAAGCTGCTGTCACCCCCTTCTGAGCACATTGCTGATTTCCAGCAGCAGCACGGCAGCCCTAGCCTGGCTGTGTGACGCACGAGGCATGACATTCGGCCTGGCCCGCCAAGCATGGGCCTAAGGAGGGTGCCTGAGGCCAGGCCACCAAGAGGTCAGGGGAGCCCAGAGTGCTGAGACAGACGCATCTGGGCCCAGAGACCACTCTGGGGCAGCGGCAGTGGCCACTGACCAGGCTGTCACCTGGTCTGTGACAGACCCTGCCCACCCGGGCCTGGACTCGAGCCCCTCCTGACTTGCCCGGCGAGTGAGAAGGGAGCCTCGTGGCATCACCGCCTCTGCGAGTCGGTGGCCTGGAGCCTGGCCAGCTAGATAATGGACACGTGGATCTGCTTGGGCACCAGAGGACCTGAGCGTCCCTGGCTGCCTCGAGCCTGGTGGCGTCCCCTACTCTCAGCTTCTGCCTGGTGAAGGCTCTTGGACTGAGGACCCACTCAGGCCCGGCCTCGGGGCACCCTTCCAGGTGGGTGCCCGCGGGGGCAGGGAGCCAACCAGCCTTCCTCGGGAAGTTCAATGGCACACAGACCACACTCCGCAACTAGCCCCCTACAGGTCTTTCCCTTACCACGTACCCTCCCCCACCCCCGCCATTCTGTCCTTGGCCGGGCCAGTGGCGCTCCCTGCAATAGAGCCCCAAACCCACTGCTCCTCTCTCCCTCGGTTGCCAACCTCCCAGTCTGAGGCCTGCTTTAGTCCATCCTCCACAAAGCAGCCCGACAGGCACTGTGAAAACTTAAACCGGATTTTGCCCCTCTCCTGCCAACAACCGTCTGTGCCTCCTCGTCGCCCTCAGGGTCAGTGCAGACGCCCCGGCCCCGGCAATGGGAATGACCCGACGGGGCCACTGCCTGTGTTCTGACGTCACCGTTCTTCTACCTTCCACGTTGCAGTGGCTCTAGTCACTCTGACCTAGTTAGAGTGTCCTGAATGGGCTCAAGGCTTCACTCAAGGGAGTCACGCGGGTGTGGCCGCCCCACCCACCCCACCCCTTCTCACCTGCTCTCCCTGTCTCCCGGACGTCCCGCCCCTGCCTTGCCCCATCGTTTGGTCACACAGGTGGGGCCCCCGAGGCAGGTTAGCTGGCTCCTCAAAGCCCAGCAGAAGCAGCTGCTGAGAAGCTGTCCTCCCCACAGGGCAGCCTCCTGGCCCTCCTCAGGCCAAGCCACAGGGGCCCAGGACAACCTCCTTCCTAGGTATCGCCCCCACTGCACCGGCCACCCCACCTCTGCTATGCACCCCCCCTGCTGCAGGCCCTCCTGGAGCTTGACCTGCACACACAAGGCCCCTTCCGCATACGTGTCTGTGTGCGAATGGGGGCGCTTCCCATCTTGTGTGCCCATCTTGTTTCATCCTGTCGTCACCTCGCAGGGCAGGGACAGGGGCTCCAGGAGAGGAAGGAGATGCCCAGGGCCCACAGGGGCGAGGACTGGAGCTGGCCTTTGCACCATCTCCCTCCCCAGCACAGACTCGGGACCAAGGCACATGTTCCTGAGGCCCCGTGCACTCATTTCTTGGGCCTCCGGGGTGACAGTGCAGGGAGGGGACGATAGGCCAGGCAGCAGCAGACCAGCCAGGGAGGAGGCCCACGGCCCCCACCTGTCAGTCACCCACCGGGTTCTCAGCAAGGAACGGCCACAAGGAGGCGGCCCCAGGGGGCTCTGCTCCGGCCCCTGGCCCAGCTCCCTGCCTGCTCCCTCTGGGCAGGGTGGAGAGGGAAACCGGAGGTTCAACTGCTGAGTACTCGTCCATGTTTATTGAGAGGCCAGGTGAGGGGTGGCCAGCAGGGAGCTCTGGGGCTACAAGGCTGGGCAGGCCCGGGCAGGGAGAAAGCCCGGCAGGTGCGCAGGCCCAGGGACAGCCAGCTCAGAGGATGGGGAGAGGGACAGTGGGACACCGGTCCGCTGCCGGCTCCGGGCCCCAGGGCCCGACTGAATGGTCAGAGCTGGCGCTGCCCATGGTGCTGGGGGCGGGCCTCACGCCCCTGGGCGGTGGCGTCACCGAGCCCCCCCCCCCCCCCCGGCATTCAGGCTTCAACGCTCGGACGATCGGGTGGCTCGTACATGGGCTCGATGTGGGCCCAGCTCCGGGCCTGCTCGTCTGCCCAGCCGAGCAGCTCAGCGGCGCGGTGCAGGAAGACCATGAGCAGGGTATGCACGTCGCCCTCGGCTGAGTGGGCGGCACTCGGCTCGGCGTGGAAGTAGCGGCGGAAGAGGCTGCCCAGGCTGTAACCCTTAAAGCCCTGGGCCCGGGTGCCGTGGCTGTGGGCGCGGTCCAGGCCCCGAAGCGCAGGCAGCGTATCCAGGCAGATGGTGTCCGGGGGCAGGTGGGCGCCCAGGCGCCGCAGCTCTGTGCACAGCAGGGGGAAGTCGTAATCGAAGCCATTATGGGCCACGAGGCAGACGGGGCCCTCCTGGCGGCTCAGGAAGGCCTGCAGAGTCCGCACGACGGAGCTGTCAAAGCCGGCCTTCCGGCACCGGGCCAGGCTGTCGCTGCTCAAGCCGGTGATCTCGCTGGCCTTGGCGGTGAAAGGACGCTCTGGGCTCATGCACAGCGTGAGTTTGTCCAGGATCCGGGGCAGCACGGGGACACCAGACTCATCTCGGTCTGGGTTCTCCAGGGAGGAGCGGTGCACCGCGAACAGAGAGATCTCGGCCACTTCGGGATCCACACTGGGGAGCCCAGTGGCTTCCAGGTCCAGGAAGACGAAAGTCTCGGCCCGGGGCACCTCGGACATGGTGATGTGCTCACGGGGACAGCAAAGCCTAAAGCTGCCAGAGCAAAAGTGATGGGGACGCCTGGGCCCAGCCACACGCAGCCGACCCCGTGGCCAATGCTCCAACCCCTTTGTCGACGGGGAGGCCTCCTAGGGCCTCGCCACCCTCTCCACTCTGTGCCCCAGTCCCTCCCTGGCCATCATCACCACCACCAGCTAGTCAACGGCAGAAGGCGGGCCTGATGTGCCCCGATCCCGGCCCAGAGGCCTCTGCTGCCTGCCTCCAGGTACAGGAGACACAAAGCGAGCCACGTCCACGTCATCGGGGACCCGGGAGGTGCTAGCCCAGGGTGGCATCTTCACTGAGACACCTTAGCGAGGAGCCTCAGGCACAGCACCCTGCGCCTGCAACCCTAGGGTCAGCTGTCGGGAAGCAGGCAGCCGAGCCTCCCTGGCTTGGCCTCCTCTGGCCTTCTCCCTTGCACACGGGTGCCTTCCCCCACCTGGTCACCTGCGTCTGGGCTCCCGGCAGCTGTCCTCACCAACCCTGCTGGCCGGCTTACCTGGGGCGGCTGCTCGCCGGCTTCTTGGGCTGCTGGGCACCTGTCTCCACACAGGCTGCTCCAGGCGGCCTTTAATCAGCGGCCACGGCCCGCCCCCAGCCGCCTGTTGGGCAACGAGGAGGCCTAAGGCCGCAGGACCTGTGCGGCCGGCTCGCCACCCCCTCGCTCACTCACAGCTGCTGAGACGTACGCCCCATGTTTACAGATTGGAAAGCAGGCTCCCGGGCCACACGCAAGGCTCCCCACAAGCTGGAAGAACGTGTCATCACAGGCACGAGGAGGAAACGCGAGTCTGAGCAGGGCCAGGACACGGCAGCCGAGCCGAGGCCCCTCCCACCAAGGTGGCAAGCCCTCCCCTCCAGGGCACCGCTCCACCTGGGTCACAGGGGACCCAGCAGCCCCTCATGAGGCTAAAGGGGGCCTAGGAGCAGCCAAGAGGTGCTTGCACAAGCCATGCTCGGCCAGTAAAGGGAAGGGCGCATTCAGGATGGGACCTCAGCGTCGCCCCAGTGATCTTGGGGCGGCTTCCGTGCTGCCTGGCCGTGGCTCGCACACCTCACAAGCTCATCCCCACCGGGAAGGGGAGATACTATCCGTTTCACAGGTGCAATGACCCGTACTATCTAAGAGACCCTTAGCAGAGGCCGCCAGGAAGGAGGGAGAGAGGCGGAGCCCGACCTGGCAAGCCAGGTGGGCTCCAGCTGAGCCAATGTGGCTCCACCGAGTGATGAAGGGCGGGCAACGCGAGAGGTGGGGGTACGAGGCGGCCTCGGCAGCGACCCCAGCCCCAGGACCGTGGGAGGAGAGGTGAAGCCCAGCCCCTCCCGGCCCACCTGGCTCAGTCAAGGGCAAAAGGCACATTCAAGACAGGTAGAAAGCAAGAAGGCCCTCCGTGGCCAGAAAGTGGGTGGCACCGTCCCGAGTACCTCGTTCCAGAGCAAGCTATGCCAGCCCTTGGTTGGTGGGTGCCCGCGGGCCCAGCCTCCCACCGGGGGCACGGGGAGGCAACAAAGATGCTGGCTGTGGCCTGCCTGCCACAGGCCTTCGTGGGTCCCTTGGACCGTGAAGCTGCTGGCGCAGCTGGACAATGGTGACCCTGGGCCCGCCCGTCCCCCTCCCTCCCTCAGCAGCCTTCCCGTCCGGAGCAGCCGCAGGGAAGTCGAGGAGGAGCGGGCGCAGGAGCAGGGGAGGCTCGCAGCCAGGGCAGGCCTGTGCGGTGGGCCAAGTGTTTAGAGGGAGGCCCCTCCACAAGCCCCTTCCGGCCCGCCGCCGGGCTGAGGGAGGCAGAGGTCCCGCCAGTGGTGCCTGTTCCCACGCTCGGAGGGAGGGAGGTGGCCACGACGGGGCGCACTGCTCAGGGAGATACTGGGTCACCCTGGGAAGCCCAGAGAGCAGCTTCCCGGACAACCAGTCAGGCCACTGGCAAGAATTTGCCAGGCGGGTGCAGGGAGCCCTGGGGAGGGAGGAGGAAACACGTGCCCGCCCACTCAATTCCAGATGCGCTGGGTGCCGGGCGTCGGTGGCTGGGCCCGGGGTCTGCAGGGAGTCCTCTCGTGGGACCCCAAGGCCAGTCACAGTGCAGACGGCAGCGGGGCGGTCAGGTCCCACGGCGAGGCGGAGACATCTGAGGCTTGGCGTCCCCAGGTTTCACCAGGCAGGGGCAGGAGCAGAAGCAGTGCCAAGGCCGCCTGGGACAGCAGGAAGCCCAGAGCCCGGGATCTGGGACACCACCACGGGGAGAAGGGCAGACTGAGCAGTGGGGGAGCCACGGCCCCCTCAGCCCCAGCCAGACGGCAGAGGGGAAGAGGCAGTCAGGAGGCGGCTTCTTGGAACCCAAGCTTTCCTTTCTGTCCAGCTCAAGTCTGCCCTCTCCCTCCTTCTGTCCCAAGCTGCCGATGGGGCTGATGGGGCTGGTCCCGCAGAGCGTGCGGCTGTAACTGCCTCTCCCGCCTCAGGGCTGGCCCTGCGCCCCACCCCCACTCCACCCCCTGCCCCTGCGGCCCGGCCCTGGCTCCTCAGGGCAGAGCTTCCAGTCCCCAGACTACTCCATGTCTTTCAGACTGTCATTGAATATCTTGTATTTCTCAGTTAGTTCTTCCATTTTGGTGGCTGCAGACAGAAAACAAAATACAAACAGCAAAGTGAGCCCTAGTGCTTCCCGGCCCAGAAGAGGCCACTCCGCACCCCGCTCCCCCCCCAGCCAGGCCCACACTGTGGTTCGCTGGTTCTCCTCCGGCCCCGGGCCCGCCTGCGCCTGGCGCTCAAAGGGCTTGCAGCCCGGGCGCCCGGGCGCCCGGCTCCCAGCGTGCCCCCAGACGCCGCCGGGCCAGGAGCTGCCCCTGTGGGTGCCAGGCCGAGCCCCAGGTCAGGTTCCACTCACTGGGCCGCGTCCGTGCCCGTCCCCACCGTCGCTCCAGAGCCCAGGAGCTGGGGCTTTCTCTGATTCTGCCGGTGTGTTCGATCTCGGTCAGAACAGCAAGCTACGCACGCAAGCAAGGCAAATGCCACGCGCCTTAGCTGCCCTCCAGCCTGCAGGCGACTGCCACGACCTGCTACCCGGCTCTCAGGGAAAGGGGATGCCACCATAATTCGCAACTGCCTCCTGAGGTACCAATTTCAGACAGTGACCCCTGGGCATGACATACAGGGACTTTCACTCACACCCCTCCCCCACCCTGGGGGCTCGGGGCACCACTCTGGGCTCTGCCTTAACTTAGACACCTACTCCTTCTTCCGTCTCCTGGCTGGCCCTCTGCCCTCCCACTTGGCAAGGCCTCTCACTGACATTTGGTCCTGCCCGTCTGGAGGGGGACCCTGAGGCTCAGGCATCACGGGCTCCCACGGCCCTCCCCACTTGTCACCAGAGCCCCCACTGGGTGCAGTTTACCGCCCTGATCACACTTCTCCACCGATGGGCTTTTCCTAGGTCCCTCTGGGTGTAACCTGCCTCTCCCGAATCCTCAGGCCATCCCCACCTCGAGCCCCACTCCAGCTCCACTCCGCCCTCCGTGGGCCGCCTCAACCCCGGGTGCTCCATCAGTCCGCACCCCTCCCCTTTGTCCTGGGCTCGCGTGGCTCAGAGCTGTCTGGGCTCTGGGTTTAGGCCAGAAGCCCCCCGCCCTCCGAACGTGCAAGGCATTAGCTTCTGGAGGCCGCTGGCTTTGTGTCCGCAAGCCTGGACCCCGGCACTGGACCCAGGGGTGCGTATTTTCAGTTCTGTCCGCGGTGCACTTGGAATCCAGAGACACCCCGTCAGCTCTGCGCTCACCGGTCCCCGCCCTCTATTCTCCTTCCTCGCCTTCTCTGGAGGGCCTGCTGGCCACGGGCCACTGAGATTGCTTATGCTTGCTGTCACTTTGTTTCCCTCTTTTCTCTCTATTCTCACAGATTTGTTGCTTCTCCTGCTGCCCCACCCCCCACAGAGCTCTTTCCCGTGATGTTTTTCAACACTTTTAACTTCTAAGAGTGTGTGCTTGTTTTTCTCTTTGTTGGTGTTTCCTAGTTTTCTAGGTTAGGGTTTGCTGCGAAGTTCTCTTCTCTCCAAGACCCACGAGCCCTGCTGGTCCAGGTCTCTCTTCTCTCTTCTCTGGCATTGGTCCAGGCTGGGGAGAGGGGGCCGCCCCCACTCCACTCTGGGGGAGACACTCGTGCTCCCCAGCAGGAGCCCCGCGGGGCGCAAGGCAACGGAAGTGGCCTTCCTGCCGTGGGCCCTCGGGCCAGACAAAGGCGGGCTTCTCCTGTGCTGCCGGCCACACCGGGGGCCCGGGCTGCCATTCACGTCAATCATTTTCTTTACGTGACAGCAGGCTAAGGCCTCACTGGCAGCACCGACCTGCCTCACTGGCCTGCTTTGCCGGCTCTCTCCCCTTCCGGCCCGCCCTCCACTGCCCCTCCCCGGGGCCGCTGGCAGACAGGCTCCCCCTTCTCCCTTGGGCCGTGGCTTTCTCCATCCGCCGCATGCGACCAACTGCTACCATCCACCCCTCCACGCCGGTGCTGTCAGCTCCCCTCCGCTGCTCTCGGCACCGAGGCAAAGGGGGCTTCGGGTCCACCCGGTCGACACGGTGACTAGTGAATGACAATGGGGTGGGCTGCCCGCCCCACGTCACCAAAGCCCGCTCCGTGCACGCCAGGGCACAGCTCAGGACACAGGCTCGGCGGGCACTCCAGCCCCTCGCTTTGGGTTTCTTATACTGGGAAGGGAGGTGGCGCAGACACACGGACCTTCCCCCGCCGCGGAGCCTGAAGAGGTCACGGAGGCCGAGGCCCTCAGTTTGTCAGATGGGAACAGGGAAGGGGGGAAGGCCGTTCCGACCGGCCCTGGCACGGAGGTGGCATTGACCGCTTCTCTGGGGTGTGTCTGCAGCCTAAGGACTCAGGTCGAACAAAACCTAGGAGCTGCAGCGATGAGAGCCGAGCCCCGGCCCTGCGCCCCGGGTGCAGAGCTTTCCCTCACTACTGTCCAGACCTACAGGATGCCAGGCTCTCCAGGGCGAGCAGGCAGTCCTGTGCACCCAGCAGTCCTGCAGTCAGGTGAGACGGCACACGGCAAAGGGCGGTAATGACTGCTGTTCTATTAATGACAGCACGGTTCAGAAGCATTTTATTTACAGCAATTAAACACAGTGCAGGGGGGAAGTCACAGTGACAGTGGTGACCAGGAGGAACGTTACGACAGCTTTTCAAATGGACGATTTTGTGGGAGTCAGTCAGGAAGAAGAGAGACCTTTGAGTGCCCGGTATACAAGTGGCAAGTATTCATGCCAAGGCCAATGCCGGCTGCCTGAGGAGAGGGCTGGCTGGAGAGTCCGTGCAAAGGGATGACTCAGAAGATATGTGACCTAGCGCCACTCCTTGGGGCTGTGCCGGGGGGGACACATTTATAGGCGAATGCGTCCACCGCTACTGCCTGAGGCAGTGGCTAAGGGCTGGAGCCTGGGAGGAGAGGCTGGGGAGCGAGGACTTCCGACAGTCCTGGCAGGGCCGCATGTGTGCCCACGGCTGTGCACGTACCCAGGAGAGACCCGACAAGGACCCGAGCAATCACCTCGGGCTGACCTCGAGGCTCGGAGCAAGCAGGAAGTGAAGGAGAAGGAAACGTCGTGAACTATCTGGCTGAGTGTTGATGAAAAACGAAGCTACACGTCCAAGAAGCTCAAAGAGCTCCAAAGGGGATACAGCCAAAGCAGTTCACACCAAGACAGATGATAACGAAAGTGTTCCAAGCCAAAGACCAGGATGATCCCGAGACCAGGAGGAGAAGAGGGGCTATAAAAGGGTCTCCATGAGATCAGCAGCTGGTCTCACATCACAGGCTACGAAGGCCTGGACACAGACTGTGGCCCACACAGCCTAACCGTACAATCTGACTCTCTACAGACCGAGCTTGCCACCCTCAGCTCCATGGCGATGAAAATGAACCAATTACAGAGACCGACGTGGTAGATGCGTCTCACGGAGACGTAATCATCAGAGTCAGGATGGCAGTTAGCCGTAGACAAGAGGAGACACACGACCTGGGACAGGGCGGCACCTGAGCCCGGCAGGGGTGGGGGGTGCGACTATTTCGTATTTCCATCCCTATGAGTTCAGGTTCCTCCCTAAACACTGTGTTTTGTATTAAAAAAAAAAAGACCTTTTCTGAATGCACATTTCCATAATAAAACAATAAATGCACTCGGCCGAAACTTTAATTGAAACTAAATGCAGACACACTTTTGGCCCATCCAATAACAGAAGTGCCGGAAGGGCCCGATCTAGCACTGATGAGGACGCAGGAAGACGGGTACTGCGTGGCCTCAGCGACGGAGATGGGCCTCGCTGCCGTGACGCCAAGAACCGCATCCTAAGGACACGATCTAACATGGGAACACTGCATCTCCCGAGCAGACTGCCGGGGGGAGGGACGTGGAGCACATAAGTGAGCCGTGCTCAGGATGCAGACTGTGAAAACTGGGGAGCAGGATGGACGACCCGCGCGTGAACTAGACCACCCTGCCCCTGCTGCAGACGCTGGCCCTCTGCCAGGGGCTCATCCATATTATATTATATTATATTATATTATATTATATTATATTATATTATATATAATAGTAAAAAGCTGAAAATGACCTACAGGCTCAATAATATAAAATGTTCAGCAAATTACAGCAAATACATGGATAGAATAGCGTTTCACAATTAAACATATTATATTACTTCAAGGGGTGCCTGGGTGGCTCAGTCAGTTAAGTGTCCAGCTCTTGATTTTGGCTCAGATCATCATCTCATGGTTTGTGAGTTCAAGCTCCACATCAGGCTCTGTGCTGACGGTGCAGAGCCTGCTTGGGATTCTCTCTCTCCCTCTCTCTCTGCCCCTCCCTGGCTCATGAGCGTGCTCTCTCTCTCTCAAAATAATAAACTTTAAAAAATGTTACTTCGAGAACATGGGAAAATGTTTATAACATTTTTAATGTGTTTTTTAATTGCTTTTAATGTTTATTTATTTTTGAGAGAGAGAGAGACAGAGCTTGAGTGGAGGAGGGGCAGAGAGAGAGGGAGACACAGAATCTGAAGTAGGCTCCAGGTTCCAAGCTGTCAGCACAGAGCCCGACGCGGGGCTCAAACCCACGAACCGTGAGATCATGACCTGAGCCGAAGTCGGACACTTAACCGACTGAGCCACCCAGGCACTCCAATGATGCTTTTTTTTTTTTTTTTTAAGTAAGCTCTATGCCCACTGTGGGGCTTGAACTCACAACCCCAAGATCAAGACTTGTGTGCTCTAGTCACTGAGCCAGCCAGGCATCCCAGGAAAATGCTTTATAAAATGGTCTCAGGGAAAGAACATAATATAAAAGTTTATATGTGGGGCGCCTGGGTGGCTGGGTTGGGTAAGCGTCCGAGTTCAGTTCAGGTTATGATCTTGCAGTTCGTGAGTTCGAGCCCAGCATCCGTCTCTGTGCTGACAGCTCAGAGCCTGGGGCCTGCTTCAGATCCTGTGTCTCCCTTTCTCTCTGTGTCCCTCCCCCATTCACCCTCTGTGTCTCTCTGTCTCTCAAAAATGAATAAACGTATAAATAAATAAATAAATAAATAAATAAATAAATAAATAAAACTGTATATGTGCTGTGATTACTTACACAAAAAAGTAAAAAATGATGAGAGGAAAAAGAATAGAGATAAACAGACCAAAATACTAACATCAATCATCTCTGGGTCATCAGGTCATAAACTGTTTTTTTTGTTTTTTGTTTGTTTTGGGGTTTTTTTGGGGGGGGAGGGGAGCACAAGCGGGGAAGGGGCAGAGAGAGGCGAATAGAGGATCTGAAGCAGGTTCTGCGCTGACAGGCTGACAGCAGTGAGCCCAATACGGGGCTTGAACTCACGAATCGTGAGATCGTGACCTGAGCCGAAGCCGGACACAACCGCGTGAGCCACCCAGGTGCCCCAACAAACTGTTTTTACCATACCTCCACACATCTCTGGGTTATCCCAATTTCCCACAATTAATTTTTTTTATTTTATATCCATAGAAAGCATTTTTTTTCAAAGGAGGGAAAACCTTATGCATCCGAAGCAGCAGCAAGCAAGGGGCAGTCCCCAGCTACTCCCCAAATGCTGGTCGAGCAAGAAAGGGCCACACACGAGGCGGGCGACCACATACCTAGACTCGTGAGAGAATTGCTGCCGCCCCAACAGATGCGCTCGTCCTGCTGCTGCTTCGCCATCTGCACGGCCTCTGCCGAGGTGTCGGTGACCTGCGTGACCGCTGTCAGCAGCTGTGAGGGAGGGGGAGTGGCACAGAGGCATCAAATGCTGCTGAGCCCACCTGCAGAAGCCATCCCCTGCTTCCCCCAAGGGCAGCTGGAGAGTCACCAATCAGAGTTCTCCGTCCTCACTCCTTTCTTCTGGGCCCAGTGGGGATGCCGCGCTATTACGTGCCCCATCCCACACTAGTGGCCCAGCAAAGCCAGGGCACGATGGGAAAACCCATGTCCCAAGATAACAGAAGGGCCTCTCCAGTGGGAAAGGCCTGTACCCCATGGGACCCTGTCGGCAGAACTGTGGAGGACAGGCCGGACGGAGGTTTGGAAAGTCTAGGAGTCTTTGTGTTAAACCGACACGGTGCTCGCTTAGGCAGCACTTAAGCTAAAATTGCGAAAAACCAAGATAAATGCCATGGAAGCCCCGAGCCAATGTCAGAGTTCCACGTGTGGCAACTGCACTCATAATCACAACCAACCCAGTGTTTTAGGCTGGACTCTAGGGATCTGAAATGTGAAACAACAAATGAGGAGGTAAATATTTATGTAGTCAGCTGAGCAGCGTGAGACCGCTTTTTCCCATCTGTGTGAGCTGGGTCAAGAGCACAGACAGGTAAACGTCTGGCCGTCTGGCTGGCTGGCTGGCATAGTTCCTGGTCATACACAAGAACGAACTGGCCACGATACATTTGGGTATATCATGAAGACAGTGTGACCCCAATACAGGGACAAAAAAGCTAGAGGCTGGGCTAAGGGTCCCATATGGTCCACTAGGACCCAGCACAGGCAGTACACAAACCTCTTCTGGCCCCAGGGTCTCGGCTCACCTAACAGCCCCCTGAAACGCGGTAGGATTCTCAGGGAACATCCACGTCGGCCCTCCCCCTTCCACGGCACCAGGAGAAGCGCCCTCCCCAACCTGTCCAAGCCCCAGGCTGGGGGCCAGAGCCCAGCCGTGCCAAGCCCGGCCCAGGCCCCTGCCCTCGTGTGTGTGCGGCTGGGGGCTGCGGAGGCAGCCGGAAGGGAGGGGGGGAGCGGGGCAGGAAAGGGTGATTCTTACTTGGTTGCACGAAGTCAGGGTCTGGTGCACGGCCTGGACGATGGGGCCACACGGGTGGAGGTAGGGGCCCGGGCGCCGGCAGCACTCACCCAGCTCGTCGTCGTAGACTTGGAGGAAAGCCACAACGAGCTGGTGGAAGTCAGAGATGACCAGGCGCAGCTTCTGGTCCAGGGTGCTGGTGTCGGCCCCGCTCACAGCGCCCCCTTGCTTGTGCTGCTCAAAGCACAGCAAAGCCAGAGGTAGAGGGGTCCTCGAGGCCCTGCCTGCCCCTGGGGCACCAAGTCTCCTCCCGCGTCAGATACACAAGACCGGAGGCAGAGAACAACTTGATTTTGCACAAAGCCGCCCAGCTTCCAGCCTCAGCGCAGCCGCTGCTGCCTGTGTGGGCCTCAGTCTCCTCTCCAGGAAGAAGAGGACAGGCCAAGGACTGGTGGGAAGGCCGTGTGCAAGAGAGCCCGTGAAAGGCCAGACCTCAGGACCCGGTGCACAGCCTCCGTGAGGCCGATATCTTCCATTCTTCCGAAAGCCTCTCCACATCTGCCCAGAGTCTGCCTGCCTCTCCCCTTCACATGGGCTGAGCACCCACAACATTCTAGAAGCCATGGAGCCCTGCGCGCACACCACCTCACTTAACCCTCACAACACATTCGCTGTAAAGGTGGGGCCCCTGAGGCGGGGGAAGTAACGTTCCTTGCCCTGGACACAAAGCGGGGCCCTTGCAGTCAGGCCCTCAGCCCCAAGCCCCGCGGCCCCCGGGAGCCGGCACCCCTCACCTCCACCCTGAGCGCCTGCAGTTTGGCGGCGCTCTCCTGCAGCTGCCTGCCCAGCTCCACCACGTTCACGTCCTCCAACTCAACGCAGGGGCTGGCCCTGCAGGGAGAGGAAAGAGGACGTGCCCAGCTGTGTGCCATCGCAGTCATCGGAGCACCTGCCACACGGGGAAGGGTGTGTCCCGGGTAACGGGACCAAGTGGGACACGTACCTCTGCCAGGCACCGCTCTGCTGCCTAAGGAAGGGCTGAATGTCCAGGGACCATGGCTCACACTCGGGGCTCAGGAGCGTCTGCAGGTGGGGGCTGGAGAAGAGCTCCCCCAGAAGCACCTCGTTCTTCTCTCTGGTGTCCTCTAAGTGCTCCTTCACACTGCTGGGGCATCGCCAAGGCCACGCTGTCACTGGCCACAGCACAGCCTCCAGATCTGCTGAGGCCCCCGGCCGAGGAAGCCCTCAGTCCCCCAGGGGAGACCCCAGGGGCAAAACGAGACCAGGCAGAGAGGCCGGGAGACGATGTCTCCGCCAGTCCCTGCCGTGCTTTGGTGGCCATGACCAAGCCCCATTCCTGTGAGAGCCCGCCTGCCTGCAGGGACAGCGCGGGCACCCGTGTTCCTCCGCAGGCCAGCCTGTCTTCTCCGAGGCCTGCAGAGCACCTTCACACCGACAGCCCGGCACCGTGAGCACTGTGCTGTTAGCACCGTCCCACGGGGACGTCCTTCCCGGGCTCGCACCTCGCCGCGCGCCAGTGTGCAGCTGCCACCACCAGAGTGGCGAGTAAGACCCCGGCTGGAGACGTACGTGGTGGTGGGCCTGGGTGCCCAGTGGGCCCCCCAGCCCTACCACCTCCAGATGGAGCTCCAAGGTGCCTACCGGCCGTTCTGTGGAGAGCCCGCCCTGAGCCTTTACCTGGAGCGGCTGCGGCATCCGGCAGTCAGGCTCTGGACCCCATCCAGCAGCTGGTTCATGAAGCGCAACTGCTTCTGGGCGCAGGCCCGGCCCTGGCAGGGAAGGGCGCACCCACTCACTAGGCCAGACGTGCTGGGGGGGTCCCCTGCCCCACACCTTGCCCTGCTGGGGCCAGTGGGAAGGAGTGGCCTGCACCAGCAACTCCCTGCGCCCGACCCGGCAGCATTTTGGAGCGGCTTGGGGCCCACGGCCTCAGGGGCTGCTGTCATTGAGTGCTCCCAGCCTCGGGTGGCGATGATGCCCGGGACCAGGCTCTGGGAAGTGCAGCAGAGATATACGGGAGCAGGGCCCCGGGCCAGGGGCTGGGGGCTCACGCGGTTAAGCACAGGACTCTTGATTTTGGTTCAGGTCGTGGTCTTGCGGTTCGTGGCATCAAGCCCCGCGTCAGGCTCTATGCTGAGAGTGAGGAGCCTGCTTGGGACTCTCTCTCTCCCCCTCTCTCTGTCCCTCCCCTGCTCTCTTTCTCTCTCACTCTCATAAACAAATACACCGTGTGGAGCACGGCAGGGCCTGCCGAAGGCAGAACACGGCCCGCAGGGACTGAAGCCGCTCTGTTCCTCAGCAGCGCCCCGGGCGGAGGCTTATTCTCCCTGCAGACTGACCTCTGCAGCCAGGAATGGCCTGTGATGACCCGTCTCCTCACAGGAAGAACAAGTGGCCAGACTTCACGGCTGACAGAGCCCCCCGGCCTGAAGGCAGCTGGGATTCCCAGCAGGGACCCACCTGGCCAGGAGCTCAAGGCTTCGAGAAGGAGAGGAGACCCACAGGACCCAAACTCTTACAAGCGGAGAGGCCCGGTCCGCTCCAGACAGCCTGGTGTGAGCAGCGGTATCAGAAAGAAAGCCGGGGCCTGCCTCTCCGTTTTAGATCTTCCCTGCCGCTGCCCTCACAGACCCACTATTCTGAGGGATGCCACAAAACGATTTGCTCAGCTGGCATCACTATAAAGCCCTGCAAGAAGCATCTGCACTTAAAGTGGGCACGGAAGGCACAGGCTGTGGTAGAAGGGCTGTGCGGTTCCTGGCGGCATTTCAAGCCAGGCAGCCCTGGCTTGGGGAGTAGATTTGGGGACAGGAACGTGCTCTGCTACGTTTACAGCCCAGCTCCCTCTCCATGGGTGCCAGGCCTCGTGCCTACAGCTGCCTGGCACTTCCCTACAAGCCTGGCTCCCGGCTGTGTAGCCACGTCAACAGGATCAGTGGCTCTGGAAGCTTCTCAGTCTAAAACTGGGCGATTGGGCCCGGTCAGTACCTCCTGTTGACCCATTCTCCCAATCTGGCCAAGTGACACTGAGCCCGAGTAACATACCTGAGGGCAGCACGAAAGCAGAGGCAGAGGTTGGGACACTGTCTAGACAGGAGACAGCCCAGACAGAAACACGACAGCAACTATCACTCAGGACCTCACAAAGCCTTGACCAGTGGCCAGGGCTGGGCCACCCTGCCTGCCGTGCCCTCCTCGGCACAGCCCCGACTCTGGTAGCCCCCCGAATGCCCGGGAAGAGACTGGCATCCCTGCTCTGGGCTCTGCCAGCCCGGGTCAGGACCGGGACTGTAGTGCTGAGCCCACTGGGCGGTCCCAGCCTATGTGTCCTGCCCGCTCCCTGGTCACGCTCCGGCAGCCTGGGGCACTCCTCTCCTAGAGGTGTTCCATTCCATTGAGCTGCGCTGGTGATTTGTATTTGAGATGTAACGCACACACCATGAATTCACCCTTCTTAAGTACATAGTTCAGGGCTTGCTATGACAGTCACAGAGCTGCACAGCCCTTACCACTAGGTAAGCACAGGACATGACCATCGCTCCCCAAAAGCAATCCAGTCCCCATGAGCAGTCACTCCCCATACCCCATCCCCCCCACCCCCGCCAGCCCTAGCCCCTAGCACCCACTGATATCCTTTGGCTTCTATGCATTTGCCTCTTCTAGACACTTCCTATAAATGGAATCTTACATACGTAGTCTTTTGTGACTGGCTTCCTTCACTCAGCATAATGTTTTCAAGGTTCGTCCACGTAGTAGTTTATTCTTTATTATTACTTGTTTATCCACGCACCGATTAATGGAAATTTCAGGGCTTTTTCCTACTCTCTATTAAGTAATACTTCCTGTTCATGTACAAGTTTCTGCGTGGCCAGTCCTGTGGGGTCCGCAGCTGGCAGTGGAAGCACTGGCCGTGAGGCACGGTTTAGAGGAACCAGCAGGACTGTCTGCCACGGTGACTGAACCGTCTGCCACTCCCAGCAGCAACGGATGAGGGCTCCAACCCATCCTCATCCTCACCGATGCTTGTTACTTTCCTTTTTGTTTGTTTTTTTAAATCCTAGCCCTCCCACGGCACATGAAGTGGGATCTCATCGAGGTTTTGGGAAAAATGTATTCAGCTCCTCTGCCCAGTTTTCTGTTGGCTTCCCTGTCTTATTATTATTGAGTTGTAAGAACTCTTTATGGATTCTGAATACCAGACCCTTATCAGATATATGATTGACAAAGATTCTCTTTCATTCTATGGATTATCTTCAATTACCTTCAATTTCTTGATGTCCTTTGAAGCACCAGAGTAGCTCATTTTAATGAAGTCTAATTGATCTATCTTTTTCTCTTGGTTTGTGCTTTTGGTACCAAAATGACTTTTTAAAACTGTTATGAACCCATGGATTTGAAATAATGTTGACAGGCCTCAGTCTACTGCGGTCATCATCCTTCCGATGTGTTCATCATCTCACGATGTTCCCTCTCTGGCCAATGAGGGCTTCTATTGATAGCTGCCTGCTGAGTCCTTCAGATGTAACTGTAAATCCTTGGATGCCTGCCTTGTTCTCTTGTGTAACAAAGTGTTCCTGACTCAACTGGTACATTTCCTGCCCCAGGCCTTTGTTACAACTGGACTGTCATTGTTCTTGTCCTTTTAAGAGGATAAAGCAAGGAAACACACACACACACACACACACACACACACACACACCACACACTCAGGTTTTAAGTTAAAATACATTAAGAGCTCATGCTGATATTCCCAATTCAAATTCCTACAGGGTTTGACCAAACCTAATTATCTTATACCCATATCTCCATATCCCCTTTCTCCCATGCCCCCCACCAACTCCCAGCTCTCAACAATGCCAACATGAATTATTTTGTTTTTATTTCTTATTCCATAAAAAGGAATGAAGAACTGATCCATGTTCCAGCATGAATGGCCCTTGAAAATATCGTGTTAAGTGAAGAAGTCATTACAAAAGGCCACATACCATATGACTCCATTTATATGAGATAAAGACAGGAGAGTAGCGGGTACCAGGGCCTGTGGGTAACAGGGAGTGATGGCTTAATGGTCACGGGATCCCCTTTTAGGGTGATAAAAATGTTCTGGAACTAGATAGAGCATGCTATGGTTGCACGACAATGCGAACGTACTTAACGCTGATTGCACACGTAAAAGTAGTTCAGACGGTAAGTTTTACGTTATGTGTATTTTACCACAATAAAAAATATTTTTTTAAAACAGAATAGAACCCTTCAGAGCTTGCTGGGAAATTTTTTTAATGGTTAAAATGGTAAATGTTATGCTATGTGCATTTTACCACAATGAAAAAATCTTTAAAGATAAAAAGGAAGGGAGGGGTTCCAGTTCCAGGTAAGATGAAAGGACCAGCTTCCTCTCCCACTAAATACTCACCTCTCAGAGCAGGACAGAATGTATGTGGCAGGTGTCTATAGTCTCAGAAGGGCAAGTATCAGCAGGCATGTCAAGGACGCATGCCAGAATCCTAGGTGACCATCGAGGCTGGTGATGATCTAGCATGTTCTCTCCTCTGGTCTCTCTAGACCTGCACTCAGCCCAGCTCAAACCCAGAAGGGAACATAACAGTACAGACAGAGAACTCCAGAAAAGGAAAAGGAAACCCCTAACACTCAGAGAGAGTAGGGGAAATCTCCAGGCTCTTTTCTCTCCTTCTGCTCTGTGACCCCAGACCCCAGGCAATATCATGGCACTGGTGGCCGCAGCAACAAAGGTGGTTACTAAAAGAAAACTGCAGAAGCCAATACTCTGGGAGCAGGGAATCTTCCTCTCCATTCAGTGTGGTACAGTCACAGAAGTGGGTGCTTTATGGCTGCAGGGCAGCAAAGGAGAGCCCTTTCCCCCAGGAACCAGATAGTATCAAAGAGAGGACAGGGAGTGACAAACTAGAGAAAGGGATCCCATAAATCTGTTTTGAATGGGCTCACCCCCACCCGTGCAGGGGTAGATCTGATCTCCAGGAGCATACCGACAAATGATTACAGGGGAGAGACCGACACCAGATCCCAGGCTGACAGTCAGGCGGTCCACATGCAGGGAGGGCCTGAACAGTAGCACAAAGGCTGTGGAAAGCGGGCCGACCCTGGAAGCACAGGCCAGAGAAGGAGGCAGACCGTGCAGCTTACGCCTGACCAGGTCAAGTACCTGCTACAACACAAGTATCAACATTCTTCATAAAACTCAACAAGACCCAGAGTCAAAGTCAACGTGCGTGAGAAAAGACAATGAACAGACGCCAATCACAAGATGGCACTGATGTTGGAATTACCTGACAAATTTAAAGCAGTCATTATAAAAATGCCAAGTAAGTAATCATGAGTTCTCTTGAAACGAAAGTTAAAATAGAAAACATCAGCAAAGAACCAACTTTTTTAAAAATACTTTTTAATTTATTTTGAGATAGAGATAGAGACAGCATGAGCACGGAAGGGGCAGAGAGGCGGGGGGAGGGGGGAGAATCCTAAGAGAATTCCCAAGAGAATCCCAAGCTCCACACCATCAGCACACAGCCCAGTGGAGGGCTTGAACTCCTAAACTGTGAGATCATGACCTGAGCCGAATTCAGACCTTAACCAACTGAGCCACCCAGACACCCTAAGAAACAATTAAAAAAAAAAAAGTATCTTTTTTTAGAGCTGGAAAATAAGAATAACTGAAATAAAAAACTCAGTGATGAACACAATAGCAGAGTTGAGGGTACAGAGGCAAGAGTCAGTGAACTTGGAAACAGATTAACAGAAACTATCCAATGTGAGCAACAGAGAAGGGAAGAACATTTAAGAGCATCATGGACTTGTGGTACAATAATAAAAGGTCTAATATGTGTGTCCTAGGAGGCCCAAACGGAAAGGAGACAAACGTGTGCACTGATAAAATATTTGAAGGAGTAACGGCCGAAAACTTGTCAAATTTGGGAAAAGACACAAACTTATAGATTTGAGAAGCTGAACGAATCCAAACAGGAAAGCCAAGGAAATATTCGCACAAACACATAATCAAATTACTGAAGACTGATAACAAAGAGAAAGAAAAACAAGTTTTAAAGTAGCAAGAGAAAAACAATGTATGACCCACAGGAGAAAAATTACCCAAATGACTGCAGATTTCTCACTGGAACCTGTGGAGAGAAAGAACCGCCAGCCCAGTACCCAGTACCCACCAGGAATAAAGGGGAACACTAAGAGAATTTGGACCCAGCAGACCACTTCTGAAAGAATTGCTAGGGGTACCTGGGTGGCTCAGGCGGTTAAGCGCCCCACTTTGGCTCAGGTCATGATCTCATGGCTCATGAGTTCGAGCCCCGCATTGGGCTCTTGTGTTGACAGCTCAGAGCCTGAAGCCTGCTTTGGATTCTATGTCTCCCTCTCTCTATGCTCCTCCCCTACTGTCTCTCTCACTCTTGCATGCTCGCTCGCTCTCTCTCTCTCTCTCTCTCTCTCTCTCAAAAATAAACATTAAAAAATTAAAAAAAAAAAAAAGAATTGCTAAAGGCCATCCTTCAGACAGAGGTGAAAGGATACCAGAAGGAGACTTGGAACATCGCAAATAAAGGAAAAATAAAGGACAAAACCAGATAATCAACTCAGTAGATGCAAAGAAAGCATTTACAAAAATTCAACACCCTTTCATGACAAAAGCACTCAACAACTAGGAATGGAAGGGAGTATCCTCAACCTGAAAAAGGGCATCTATAAAAAATTCACAGTTAACATCATAGTCAAAGGTGAAGATCAAATGCTCTCCTCCTAAATCAGAAACTAGGCAAGGATGCCCACTCTTGCCACTTCTATTCAACATTGTACTGGAAGTGCTAGCCAGAGTAATTAGGTACGAAACCGAAATCAAAAACACACAAATTGAAAAGGCAAAAATAAAACTATCTCTATTTGCAGATAACGCAGTCTTTTATATAAAAAATCCTAAGGGAATCCACTAAAAAACCATTAGAACAAATAAGTTTGGCAACGTGGCAGGATACAAGAGCAATGTGCAAAAAGCAATTGTATTTCCACACCCTAGCAATGAGCAATACAAAAATGAAATTAAGAAAACAACTCCATTTATAATAGCATCATAAAGAATAAAATACTTAGGAACAAATTTAGATGTATATACTGGAAGCTACAAAACAGCTTTTAAAGAAACTAAAGAAAACCTAAATAGGGATGCCTGGGTGGCTCAGTCAGTTAAGCATCTGACTTTGGCTCAGGTCATGACCTCACAGCTTGTGAGTTCGAGCCCCACGTCAGGCTCTGTGTTGACAGCTCAGAGCCTGGAGCCTGTTTTGGATTCTGTGTCTCCCTCTCTCTGCCCCTACCCCTACTGAGCACTCTGTCTCTCTCTCAAAAATAAATAATAAAACATTTTTTTAAATTTTTTTAATTAAAGAAAACCTAAATAAATGGAAAGACAGTCCATGTTCTTGGATAGAAAGACTTAATATAGTTGATGGCAATACTTCCCAAAACAATCCACAGATTCGACACAAACTCCATCAAAATTCCACGTGGCTTTTTTGCAGAAATTGACAAGCTTATTGTAAAATTCATGTGGAAATTCAGTGGAATCACTAATAAAAGCCAAAGCAATCTTTAAAAAGAGCAAAACTGAAAGATTCACATGTTACAACTCACTACAAAGCTACACTAATGAAGACAGTGTGGCATAAAGTCAGACATAGATCAATGGAACAGAATGGAGAATCAAGAAATAAACCTTCACATTTCTAGTTAACTGATTTTCATCAAGGATGCTAAGACAATTCAATGAGGTAAGAATGGTCTTTTCAATACATGGTGCTGGGAAAACTAAACAGCCACATGCAAAAGAATGAAGTTGGAGACACACTTTACACCATACATAACTAACTCAAGATGGATCAAAGACCTAAATGTAAGAACTAAAAACGATAAAACTCTTAGAAGAGGGGCACCTGGGTGGCTCGGTCGGTTGAGCATCCGACCCTTGATTTTGGCTCAGGTCATGATCCCAGGGTCAGGGGATCAAGCCCCGCGTCAGGCTCCACACTGCTTAAGATTCTCCCTCTCCCTCTGCCCCTCTCCCCCACTCATTCTCATTCTCTCTCTTTAAAAATTTTTTAAAGACTCTTAGAAGAAAAGATAGGTATCTATCTTCGTGACTTTGGATTTGGCAATGCATTTTAGCTATAACGCCAAAAGAACAAGCAACAAAAGAAGAACATACATAAATCGGACTTCATCAAAACTAGAAAGTTTTGTGCTCTAAAGTATAATTCCAGAAAGCGAACAGACAATCCACAGAATGGAAGAAAATATTTGTAAATCTAATATCTGACATGGCTTGTATCCAGAACATATAAAGAATTCTTACAACTCAACAATAAAAGACAACCCAACTAAAAAGTGGGCAAGAGAACTGAACATAGACACTTCTCCAAAGAAGATATCCAAATGGCCAACAAGCCCATGAGAAGACACTCAACATCATTAGCCACCAGGGAAATGCAAATCGAAACCCACACACCAGGACGACTGGAATGAAAAAGATGAACAAATTTTGGTGAGTATGTGGAGGAACTGGAACCCTCACACACTGCTAGCGGGCATGTCGAATGGTGCAGCCACTCTGGAAAACAGGTTGGCACAACATTCTTCAAACCGTTAAATGTACTACATTTACTACGTTGACCTGTCACTACCACTCCTAGCTATGTACCCCCAAGAGAACTGAAAACGTGTCTTCAGTTAAAAACATATACACTGACATTCATGTTATTATTTAATAGCCAAAACGTGAAAATAATTATTTCAAGAGTTTGACAAGATTCTAAGGGTAGGGGTAGGGCTCCTTTGACTGATGCGGGTGTGGATCAGGGTCACCTCTGTTCAGAAAGTTGCAGGGGGCCAGCGAGTCAGGGAAAGTGCATGGGCTTAGACCAGAGGCCTGGGTTTGAGGCCAGGCTCTGTCACTGGGTGACCTAGAGCAAGCTGTCTGACACTTCCCCTGTGAAATGGGGCTAAGATAAGTACCTAGTGCCAAGGGTGAGTGTGACAGCTACTGGCATATAAAGTACCCACCACAGTGCCAGTGCATATGAAGTCACTGACCGAGGACAGGATGTGCTCTGTCCCTTCAGTCACCATAACCAGAGATCTGCCTCGGGCCTCCTCAGTGGCCTTCCCGCTTAGCCCTAGGGGTGGCTGGGGTCTGTGCAAGGGAATCCTACTGATTCCTGTCCCAGGGGGCTGAGGAACAGTGGCTGGGATGCTGGCTTCCTGAGGCCAGAGGAAAGATACCCCTCCTACCCCTAACCCAGCCTCACCGAGGTCCCCAGCCTGTGGGGACGGAGAGGACCCTCTCTTACCTTTAGGAGCTCCTGGTCATCCAGCCCACACAGCATCAGCTCCTGGCCTAGTCTCACCATCTCTGTCAGAACACAAGGATCCTATTACCGCAGAGGCCCACCCAGGCGGGAGAGGACACCGTGCGCTCAGGGGCACACCGACACGCAGAGTGCCGAGCGCCGCTCTGGGGACGGTGCTCCCGCTCCAGCATGGGTGGGCCGGTGTCCAAGAGGCCAGGCTGGGCCCAGAAGGCCTAGGTGGACAAGGAGGCGGGGACAGGATACCTAGGAATGCCTCTGGCTGTGTGACCCGCATCAGTTTCCTGGGCTGAAGATAGGGCGTCACATCTGACGTTCTTCCATATAAGGAACACTGTCTGGCTTCTAGGAGAAGCAGCCAGCCTCCTGAGGAGCTGACAGAGGTCAGGGAGCCTTCCTACAGGCCTTTATCATCATCGTCTCCTTTCACCTTGCCGGCAGCTCTAGGAGGCAGACCTCAGCTCCATGGTACAGATTGGGAAACTGAGTCACTGCCTGGTGCCCAGCCACACCTTACAGGGTGCCCTGGGCATTTTCTGAGCAACCATCTGGTACGGACAGAAAGGCCCAGACTTGGAGCTAGAAAGCCTGGGGCCAATGCCAGCTCTGAACCCCCGAAGTAGCTCTGTGGCAGTGCCCTTGCTCCTTCATGGGCAAAGCCCATCTCCTACGCCGACATGGCTCAGTGATCCAACAGGCCTAACTCTGGCATCTGCTTTGGAAGGTCTGGTGCAAGAAACGAGCAGAGCGTTTCTGCGAAAGCGCTAGTAATCCCGGAAACAGAGTACAAATACCAGTCATACCCCAAGCATGCCTACTCTACCCACAACCCTTAACCCCAAACCCTCGTGTCCTCCACAGCTCCTCTCCTGCTTAGGCCACGTCCAAGTCTCGGTGAGTCCGGCCAACCCCCCCTTCACGATAAGCCCGGGATCTGGCCAACACTCTACCTCCACTACCGCCCCGTCCCCATGTCTTGCCTGAATCACCGCAACAGCCCTCCAGGGCTCTCCCGGCCTCCGCCCGGGCCTCCCGTTCTCAGCTCAGCGGCCGTAAGGCCCCTGCGACACCACAGCTGTAAGCTTAAGTCAGGCCACAGCTTTCCTGACAATAAAAACTGTCCTTCGATGGCCCACAGACCTAGCCTGATCCGGCCCTGTGGCCTCTCTCTCTGCCCTCGTCCCCACCACTCTTCCCTTGCTCTTCACTCTGCAGCGGCCACCCCGGCCTCCTTGCTGCTCTGCACAGCTGCAAGGCACACGCAAGCCTACCTCAGGCCCTTTGCACTTGCTGTCGTGTTACCCTGAACACCATTCTTCCTGAGATCTGCCAGGCTCACTTCCTCCCTTCCTGCAAGTCTGTGTTTAAAAGGGAGGCCTTGGGCACCTGGGTGGCTCGGTCGGTTAAGCGTCCAACTCTAGATTTTGGCTCGGGTCACGATCTCACGGTTTGTGAGATGGAGTCCCATCTCTGTGCTGACAGTGTAGAGCCTGCTTGGCATTCTCTCCCTCTCCCCCCCCCCCCCGCCCATACTCACTCTTTCTCTCTCTCAAAATAAGTAAATAAATATTTTAAAACGAAGAGAGAGGGGCGCCTGGGTGGCGCAGTCGGTTAAGCGTCCGACTTCAGCCAGGTCACGATCTCGCGGTCCGGGAGTTCGAGCCCCGCGTCAGGCTCTGGGCTGATGGCTCGGAGCCTGGAGCCTGTTTCCGATTCTGTGTCTCCCTCTCTCTCTGCCCCTCCCCCGTTCATGCTCTGTCTCTCTCTGTCCCAAAAATAAATAAACGTTGAAAAAAAAATTTAAATAAAAATAAAACGAAGAGAGAGAGAGGGAGGCTTTCCCCAACCATCTTATATCCACAGGAGCACCCTTCACTGCCCATGCACCACTCTGCCCTCACCTGGCTTGCTTTATGGCACTTCTCACCATGCAACACAGAACTTTGCTGCCTCCATCTATCACCTGTTTCTCCCAGCTGGCACGTAAGGGCCGTGTGAGCAGCACCTAAAATGATGCCAGGTGCGTGGGAGACACTCCACAAATACCGGTCAAATGAATTCATGAATTGTCCGAATCCTCTTTGGAGGATTATACCCTTTGACAAGCACCCATGTCCTACCACCTGCTCTGACACTTGGCACGCTTCCCCGGGTGGGCGAGGCTGAGGCTGTCACCCCAGCTCTACAGAAGAGGAAACTAGGCTGGGGATGGCGAGGTCGAGGCTTTGGCTGGACTAAGGGCACGGTTAGTACCTGTGGGTGGGTGGGTGTGAAAGAATTCAGATGCAGGCTGATGGCCAGGCTCACCTGGCCTTGACGTGGTCCCATCAGTAGGAAAGTGCCGGCCATAACACACTGGGGAAAGGGCAGCACCGCTGTGCAGCCCAGGCCGGTCCTTCACACTCCAAGACACGACACCCTGTTCTTCTGGGCCATTTCAGCCTCGGGGACAACTGTCCCTGGATAACTAATCTGGCAGTGACAGCCGGGGCCTGCACTGGGGCTCCAGGGTCCAGGTCACCCACCCTGGAGTAGATGGGCCAAACACAGGCCCACGAAAATCTGACCTTCGGAGACACCATTGTGAGGACTGTCCCCTATCCCCTTTTGCCTAACGTTCATCACCAGATTAAGAACCGTTTCTGCCAACAGAAGATCGAAAAGAAGCAGTTACAAGACAAGCCCTATGGAGAGCTATCAAGCGTGCACACGGCAGAAAGATGGGGACGGAACCACCAGTGGCATCGGCAAGAACCAGTCCCCGCCTCCGGTGCCCTGGCGGGTGGGCTGGCAGGGTGACACATTCTTGGTCTCATTCGCATGCCCCTGTGAGAGGAACTCTCCCACTGGCCTACGCACAGGGTGTGAGTGTGCCCTGATTCTAGAAGGCTCTGGCAAGATCTCCAGGGTGTGCGCTGGCCAGAAGTAAACACCAATCCAATGGGAAATTCACTCCGTCTTGCTAAGGAGGCCACGCACACGCTCAGAATCCACCCCCCAACTCCAAAGTCCTGTAACGCAGACTCACCTTGGATCTTCACCTCGACTGGGGCCCCCTTTAGTGAGCTGAACTTGTCCTGCCAGGAGGGGCAGACCCTGCAGGCAAAGAGCAAAACTGGTCAGTCCTGAGCGGGCCGCAGAGGCTCCTCGTGACCTCTCCCCGCACGTGCTCTAAAAAAGTGAATTACTTGTGCGTGAGCTAAACACCACTGAAGTGTTCACTTTGATATGGACGCTTTTATGTGATGTGAATGTCAACTCCATAAGTTACCAGGGGGAAAAAAACCACAAGATATTTCTGCAAGTGAACCTCAGAAATGTGGATTTGAACACTGAAATTTAAATTCTCATGATAAACAAAATGACCACCCAAGAGGAAAATCCTGATTTCCTCAGAGCTTGAAGCTCTGAAGGAACCAAGGGGCTGGCTTTTCTTTCAACCATGCTGCAGGTTCATTTGAAGGCCCAGGCATCCTTGAAGCCCTGCCTGGGTGTCCCCTGGGAAGCTGGGGGAGGGCCAGGCCCACAGACATCCTGGCATCCCTCCATCACAGCAGGACCCGGGCACTGACCTTCCACTGAGCTCCCACCTCCCAGACCGCAGGCCCACTGAAGCCAGGAGCCAACTTTTCATTTTATACATCTGGGCTCTAATGCCATGGCAGCCAGCACAGAAAAGGCAGCCAGTGTGTATTAACAAATGAATAATCAGGGCCTCTTGCCATGGAATAATGTGCCATTGGTAAATGCCCATGCTTAGCTCTTTCAACGGAAGGACGTTTTCTCTTTTTTGAAAATCTTAAATCAGCAGGACATTAGGCTACTCCAGTTCACACCTTTAAACCATTTGGGGGCTCCTAGTGTGATAGGTTCTGGGATCACAGCCCCAGCCCCTGGGTTGGGAGACAGCAATCCCAGCTGTCCCCCTAGGTCCAGCAGAGCCCCAGCCCTGATGATACCAGATAGATACATGGGACGGTGGCCACTCATAAGCATCTTGCCTTAAGACACCGAGCTGATGGGCAAAACCGTTTCCAGAGACCACATCCAAAGGCAGGCGTCATAAGCAACACACGGCTCAGGCCCCCCAGACTGGGTCTCCTCCATGATCACGGGACGATCTGAACACTGCACCCCCAGCCCCTAGCACCAGGCCTAGCACAACACCAAGGCCGTGGGGACATCGCTCCAGCTGCTGAGACTAACACCTGCCTGCCAGGGAGCCTCAGGAGCTGGCTGCCAGGGCAGGCCCCCCCTACAGAAAGAGGAAGAGGCTCTTTCCACAGGACAGTGGGGACCGGGACTCCACTCTGCCATCATGGTGTAGTGGCCTGCCAGCCCTAGGGACCTGCTGACTTTGCATGGTAGAAAAGGGCAGGGCAGCTGTTCCTCGGAGCGGGCTCACTTCTCCATCCTTGGGGCCACACCTCCGAATGAATGCCTGCGTCCCAGGCCACACCTGCCCTGACAATACTGGGACCCTGGGAGCTGGTGGGGCCACCCTGCACCTGAGGCCCCGGGCTCCACGCCACAGAAGTACTGCAGAGAGGGAGCCTCAGCTATATCGCCTGTCTTCAAGACTCACTGAGGCAGCCAACTTTTCTCCCAAGAAGGGGTGGGGCAAAAGGAGTGGGAGAAGGAGCCCCCTGCCGTGTGAAACGCTAGGAGGCTGGGCCCTGGGCCTGGTTGCTGGGCGACGCTCCCACTCATAAGGCGCCAAGGAGCAGAGAGCACTCAGCAATCCATCAGGCTGGACCACAGCAAACCACTTCAACACACTAAAGAACAAATCCACAAAAGACTAAGCGACCTCACTTGGAAAGGGCTTTCATTAAAGTTGATTTTCCTGAAGCAGCAGGGAGCAGGGCAAGAAGGAACGGCACTCAAGGCCTTGAAAAGCAAGCACAGCTCTTTAGGAGCCAAGGAAAGCCAGGCGCCCTGAATTCAGCAATGCAGGGGACCCCGTGGCCCTGCTCTGCCCCACGCTGCGGGCCAGCTCGGCACACGGGCCGGCCAGAGCCAGCACGCTGAGCCCCACGGCCGACGCTAGCTACAGCTCCCAGGTTCCACCCGGAGTGGGGTGAACAGAGCGGCCGTAAGCAAGAGCTGAAACAAACGCAGAAGCCACATGCAAAGAAAGCCTACATGAAATATGGGAGAAACTGAACTCTATCCAACCCTCTTTTCGGGCCCTTGAAAGGCCCAGGGCACTTTTGCCAGGTTGCGATCGTAAGAAGCAATTATCCGTTCCCTGCCTATTCCTTCAGAGGATTCAGCTTCTTGTATTTATAAAAGTACTAAAAACACTTCAGGAATGTACCCATACACTCCCATGCATCCCTCTCTGGGCAGCAGGTGACCCAGTCCCCAGCATCAGATTGGGCCAGGCAGATCTGGGCTCTGTCCACGAGAGCCTCTCCAAGACGTGGCTGTGGCCTCCCTCGTTCTGGGAGAACGCTCGAGACCCCACCCCCACTATTGCCTCTCCTCCTGGATTCCTGGACCATGCACTGGTCCTTCCAGGGCTGGCAGTGACTGTCACATGAGCCATGGGTCATTCCAAGCCAGCCTCCTGCCATCCTGGGGCTGTTGCAACAGTCTCCCTCTTGGTCTCCCTGCCTCCAGCCTCTCCCCTCCAAACCCATCCACCACAGAACCCCCGAGTCACCTTGCCAAAGCTTCCAACTTCAGAAGGTCGCTCCACGCTGGCCCTGCCTAGAGCGTGAGGTACAAAGGCCTTTACGCGGCTTGCAAGGCTCTGCATGAGCTTCCCCAGAGCTGCTCTTCAGGACACTGCTGCCCAGCTGTCCCTCCCACACCTCAGTCCCCCACCCCTGTTGAAATGAGCACCCGCCATTATCTGTCCCCTCCCAGATCAAATGCCACCTCCTCCTTGCCAGCACCCATAACATTCAGAACACAGAGATATGCCCAAGTCTGGGGCTCATGCCTGGGCCCTTTGCAGCACTGGAGTCCCCGTTCCTTGAGGACACCCATCCGAGCCTGAGGCGCCCAGAAGGACACATGGGTGCGCATGTGTCCATGCACCTGCTTGTCAGCCCACAGCCTGGACCACACGTGCCGCCCGGGGCTGATGCAGGAGTCCTACCTGCTACCTGCTCTCCAGCAGCTCCCAGTACTTTGCAGAGCCAGACAGGACAGCAGGCCAAGACAGAATTCATGGGCTGATATGCTCCAAAGGTTGTGGGTATCCAGGGGAAAGATGGATATGTTTTGCCCTGGGAGCTAGGGAGAGTTTATTTTTTTTTTTATTTTAGAAAGAGAGAGAAAGGGAGAGGGAGAGGGAGAGGGAGAGGGAGGGAGGGAAAGGGAGGGAGGGAGGGAGAGAGAGAGAGCGAGCGAGCATGTGAGCCAGGGAGAGGGGCAGAGGGAGAGGGAGAATCTTATGCACGCTCTAAGCTCAGCATGGAGCCGGGCTTGATCCCACAACCCTGGGATCATGAACTAAGCTGAAATCAAGAGTTGGATGCTCAAGTGACTAAGCAACCCAGGAGCCCTTGGGAGCTACTTTAAAAGGAGTCGGGCCATGTGAGCTGGGTCTTTGAAGGCCATGTAAGAGAATGTGTAACATGCAGAGACCTGAAGGGTGTTTCCAGGAGGGAGAGAAAAGGTTATGAGAGTGCTCTGAGGCCTGGAAGACAGGACAGGCTGCTGGAAATGCAGAGGCCCTAACATGCAAATGCCTCCTCTTCCTCCCAGCCATTCGTTGGACACCCAGCCCAGGGCAAGGCCTGCTGCCGTCCCGTGGCCTGGCAAGTACACCAGCTGGGTGCAGGCTGGATCCTTGCTGCTCCAGTACCGGGCGCCTGCCCGGGCATCTTCCTTAGCTGCAAGGGCAGACAGGCAAGGCTGAAGAGGAACAGGCCCACGCCTGGCCTCCTGAGAGACTCCCGTACCAACCGTGCCCACTCCAGAGAGGGCCCCGGGGTCACGCCCAACAGTACAGGAGGCTGTTCTCCACGAGGCTTGGTCAAGCCTTCCGCACTGCAGCCTTAAGACAGATGCTCAGCTCAGGGCTGCTCCTCCTAAGGAACAGACTTCCCTTAAGACTTTCTGGATCTTTGCCCTTGCCATCTGGGCAGGCTTTGCTCCCCCTGCAGAGTGCCAGGCACACACAGCAGGGCACACCTTGACCTGAAGGACTGGGAAACAGGGTCTCGGCCCTGGTTGTCACTCCTCAGTGGCAAGACGTAAGACAGTTCACAACTCCAGACTGAGAATGAAGGGATGGGGGCCCCGTCAAGTCTGAAACTAGCAGAGCGAGAAGAACACTCAGAAGCACCACGCAGCACTTCTGCAGGGCAGCAAATGGCCCACTAGAGCCCTGGTGTGGGGGTGGGGGCAGCACCTCCAAGGCAAATTTGAGCCCGGCTTTCCTGGCTGGCACTTCTTTCCCAAACAGCTGTTCTCCTGATGTCCGGGGGTAAAGGTATGAAGCCCTCTGGGAGTACCACTGCTTGTAAAAATATCAACCCCTCCCCCTTCCCCAGGTGGGCTGAGTGGCCCCGGGGGGGGGGGGGTACCCCAGGGACTGGGAGGAAGAAACAAAGATGTTACCGAATACACATCCACTCCAGGATTTCCAAGCGGTACTTCGAGGGACTACACAGCAGTTCCTGAATGGTCTTGGGTTCTGTGATATAAAGACCCTCCAGGACCGGGCAGTTGAGGTCCTAAGCAAGGAAAGGGAAAACCAGGAAGCTTTAGAAAGTCTGACCGAAGGGCAGAGATGCACTTCTGCGCTCGTGCTCTCCATGCACCTTCCCTCACACCAGGCTGGTGAGCACACGCGCTCCCCACCCCCGCGGCCGGCACGCGGCCAGCAGCGCTGCCCCTCCCACTGTCCTTCCGTCTTGCCCAGAGTTCAATTCCCCTCGTTCTCAGCCCACCTGCAGTGGCCTGCCACCCCGCCTCCTCAAGTACGCCCCCTCCGCGCAGTGTAACCTAGTAGCAACTAGGGGCTTTGACGAGATTGCGAGATTCTGATCCCGGCTCCCGGCTAGGGGACCCAAGGAAAAGTCGAGTGAGAGCGCCCGTAGCGCTGTTCTGCAGGGGACGGGGAGGGGGACCGGCGAGGGGTGGGGCGGAGCAGAAGCGGGGCGTGCGGGACCCCGGCCGGCGGTCGGACCTGGTGGAGCGGGTCTCCTCCCCACGGGCACCTGACTCCCACTCGACACGGTGACACGGACCCCGCCCGTCCGTCTCCCCCTAGACCCCGCGAGCTCCTGGAGGCCAGGGCCCGTGTCCTCCCCGCGTCTGCGCTTGCTTCATGCGCCCAGCCAGGTCCCGCAGAATTCCTGCAACACAAGTTAAGGGGCAGCACCCGCGTGGCGCCAGCCCGAACTACCAGGCACGGACCACGCAGACGGCAAGCGTGGAGGCCCAAGAAGCAGAGACAGGTGCCCCCCCAGCCGCCCCTGCAGCGGGACACAGGCCGCAGCCGAGAGCTAACACAAGGGCGGGCGCGTCGCGCCGCCGACTTCCGCTGTAGGCCCTGCCCTCCCCGCCGCCCGGCCGCCGCTGTCCGGGTGGCTCCCTGGGCCCGCGGCACCTTTAGCTTCGCGAACACCTCCACGGCCGCCTTGAGCACGCCGTCGTCACCCTCGTCCCGGTAGCCGCCGCCGTCCCCGCCAGCACCCAGTCCAGCCATGTTTCGCGCTCTGAATCGCGCCCCGCCCCCGCCCCAGGCTCACCGGCTGACCCAGCTGCCAATCACACCCAAAGCGCTGCGCCCGTCCCGCCCCCCGCCCCTCCCACCCTCCCCGCGCCCCCATTGGGCTGTCGCTCCACGCGCGCTGTGGCACCACCCAGGAGGCTGGCCTTGGGGAAGGGGCGGGGCGCGGGCTAGCGCGGCCTGGCTCTCCGTGGCCCCCTCGCTCACGTCGCCTCTGCTAGCTGTCTGGGCGGAGGAGGCGTCCGGGCGAGCCTTCTCCGGGAGAGGGCGCTCCTGCCTTGGGCGGGTTGTCCTCTCGAGGATGGAGAGGTGCCTTGTGGGTGGGACGTAACTGGGATTTGAGCATCCCGCTCCCCGCGCGGGGCTCTAGCTCCTGTTTCCCACGCTCACGGCTGCAGCTAGAGAGACGTTTCTTGTGCTCCAATCCGGCCCCACGACTCACTAGCTGGATCACTTTGGGCAGCCTACCCAATCTCTCCGTGCCTCCTTGCCCTCACCTAATGGGGAATGACGAGAGCGCTTACCTCATTGGGTTGCAATGAGAGAATAATTCCTCTGACAATGCCTGGCACGTACAAAGCGCTGTGTAAATGTTCACTATTATGCTGGGCCCTGCTACCGCCCCCGCCTCCTCCCCGGCTCTCTTTCATCTTCCTGGAACGTTCTGTGGCTCCTTCCCTCCCTGTCCACTTGTAAATTTCTTAGCATCTCTCACAGCCCTCAAACTCAATGAGTCTGGCATGAAATCTCACCACCCATCTGCCCCCAGACCTCCAACGCCCCCATCCCTGCGACTTGTTGTTCAGAGGAGGCGGGCAGCTGCTGTCAGCTCCATCCTGTCCGGAGCCTCTCCCTCCTCTGTGCCCTGTCTGGCCACGTCCTGGAGAGAGGGATCAAGAGGCAAGTCTAGAGACAGGGAGACCCAGGGCCCTGGCAGGACACAACTGCAGTCATCTGAGTGACAGCCAAGGGCTCTCAGCTCTGTCCCAGGAGGCGGGGGGACGCAGGAGTGTAAGCTAACAGAAAAAGGCCCCAGCCCGACTTTGTGGGGCAGGGCCTGATTCCCTACTGAATGCTTTGGAATTGCAAGCTATTCTGAGGACCCAGCGCCTTGGAACTGAGCTGAAGAGACATGCAGGGCACCACAAGGCCCCTTCCCCTGTCCAGCATGGCTGCTGCCTTGGGCCCTTCTGGCAGCTGAAGGCTATAGGGGCTTTGGGTGTTTTGTTTTTTTTTTAATTTTTTTGTCTCTTTTTGTTTTTGTTTTTCTTTCTTTCTTTTTTAAAAATTTCATTTCAATCACAGCTCCAGCTCAGACATTCAAATTCTTGTGGGTTTTTCTGTGGATCTTTCCTAGGACTGGGGAATTTGGCGGGAGAAACCACAGCAGTGTGGTGGCCTCCCCCACCCTCCCCATATCCTCTGCTCCTAAGGATCGGGAAGAAACCAGCTCCTGTGTATTCTGGAAGAAAATTCCCCTTCTCCACCCAGCCCGATGGAGCCAGTACTCTAAGCAGCCCTTCCCCAAACTCAGCAGCTCTGTCCATGGCATGGGGTGGGATGTGGAGGGGTTGGCAGGGCCTCGAAGGAAGAAAACCATCTTGAGAGGTCAAGGGGTCCATCCCCTTCCATGAGGGACGTGCTGGCTGGCCCTCAGCTCGTGGAGATGGCTGCTGAAGACACGGCAGCAGGCCGCAGCCTCCCTGTGCACACCACCGCTAAATCATGGTGCCTCCCAAGCTTCCTCCACTGGAAAGGCTGGAGGCTGGGCTGGGAACAGAGGCCACTGGGCCCCTCAGGGAGGGGGGAAAGAAGGGGCCAGCTGGTAGAAGCGTCTGGAAACTTGGACTCAAGCTCAACACAAGGAAGCACCTCTCCCAGAAGACACTGTCTAAACACTGGCTGGCTGCCTGGAAAGGGAGAGCACTCCCTGTCTTGGGAGGTGTGCAAGCCCAGAGAGGTGGGTAGGGATGTGAAAGGGGGGATAACTAGAGTAAAGAAGGAGAGTGTAGCCCTCTGAAGGGCACTCCTGCCCAAATCGCCTGTGTTCTACGAAGGAGGCTTGGGTGCATCAGGGGCCAAAAATGAGGCTGAAGGGCGCATCCACCTAGGAGGGGGTTGGGTAGGGGTAGGGGGTCAGTGGAGAGTGCGGGTCCCCAGGCGGACCTAGGCGCTTTGTGCAACAAGAGCCAACCTCCTGATCGTGGGGGAAACTTGGCCGTGGGTCCCAGCGGGGCCTCAGCCATGTGTCAGTACTTGGAAAACAGGTTGGAAAATGAGGCCAGTTGACAGGCACTGGCCCCACTGTACCAGGGATGGGCTGGCGGGCAGTGGAGGCCAAGGCGGTCAGCCACGTGAGGCACCTCGCCTTGTGCAGTGGGCACAGAAACGTAAGCCAAGCAGATGCCCTCACCCACTGGCCTCCCTGCCCTGGGGCAGCAGCTGTTGGCGGGAGGTATGCAGGACATCCGGCAACAGGAGGGTCCGTGAGAGCATCTCCACTGCAATGTTCAAGCTGTCCTTAGCAACAGACCCCAGGGCTCAGGGGGAACCTTAACCAAGGCCCCCCTCCCCCAGCAGACACCGCCAGTCACAGGAAGCTGGAGTTCAAAGGTTTGCCTCTCCATCCAGGAAGAGAAAGCAGACTGGCTTCTGCTGCATCTGACAGGGGCCGAAGGCCTTGTTCCCCAGAAACTCCTGCCCCCGAAAGAGGGGTGCCTTTGAGGGACAGAGGCCCCCTCTAACTCCCTCTCTCCTCACCCCCCTCCTCCTCCCCAGTAGGAAGAGATGGAAAGACTCCTCGCCACGTCCCCTGGTGAGCACCAAAGGCAGGCTCTTGAAGAAAAGGCAAGTGGCGAATGTGTGTGACATTTCGGACGAAGAATTCAGTTCTTCTCCACCCCGTGGGAGAGTAAGTGGCCGTTCCTGACTCTGGATTTTGGGGCGAAATGAGACAGGGTAACGAGGTCAGGCTGAGGATGGTCTGAGGTGCAGACTTTCCACAGGCGAGGCGAAGGCTGCCTTCTCTGCCCCTCCCTCTCCCCTTCCTCCTTCCCCAGCCTCATTCTTCTGCCCCTGACCGAGCTACCCCACCGCGCTGGGCTGTGGGTCACCGCCCACCCTCGTGCCCAGGTCTCGAAGCCAGCCCACAACATGCATGCCAGCCGGGAGCCTGCTCAAAACGAGCCGTCTTCACAGGTGGGAGGGGGGCTGGAAAACCAGAAAGTAAGGGCTTTTGCAAATGAGACCCGGAGGAGCCACAAAGACTGCAGAGACCCCAAACTGCCACATGGGCAACGAGGCCTAAAGGGCTCCTGGAACAAGGGTGATGTTGACTCTCTTTCAGGTGGCTGTCATTCACCCACCTCAGGGCCCTGGGGACTCGCCTGGCCAAGCACACACACTACTGGAGTCTAGTAAGTCCAGAGGACTCCAGAGCTGCCACTACGGGCCCGACAGATGTGAGCCTGCCACAAGTACTGGGTGGATGAGGTTGTCAACCTAGGAGCTGACTGATGACCATCCATTCGAGAATGCTGTCATTCTACACCTCTGTGTGGACACCGAGAGTCTGGCACATGAGGATGGGGAGGCTGTCCTGGGAACTTGGCATTCCTCTTCCTATCCTTTCTGGTCCCTGTGCTGGGGAAGGGACCATGGCAATAGAAGGCAGGGGCAGCTGGCTCCCTGCCCACGGGAACACTAAGGAAACCTCGGCCTGCCTTAGGCCTCCTGATTCAGAGCCTCGGCCTCACCTCCCGCTGCTGAGGGGCCCTCAGAGCCAAGGGGACGCTGGGACTTCCGAGGCCACAGCCTCCTGCAAGGGCACAGTTCACATGCCTAGAACCCCGATCAGATCTCAGACTACTCCTAGGGTCTGTGAGGTCCGTCCCCTCTGCAGGCATTTCTGGGGGTGTAGACGGAGCCAGGCTGCGTATTTGGGGGTGGACCCATGACTCGTGAGGCTGATCCTAGCCCCCATAGATCGGGGGGTGAGAATGAACAATGTCGAGTGCGGGGGGGGGGGGCATGGTCAGGGTCTTCACTTGCCTTCTTGAGCCAGGCTCTAAAAATGGGGTGGGGAGGGGGGCCCCTGGAGGCCTTTGGGATCCCAGCTCCAGGTCTCATGCTCCCCATCTGCAGCGGCCCAGGCCGCGATGCGATGCGCTGCCCTGGTGAGGGGTGGGGGGTGGCCGCCCTGTGCTGGCGACAGTGCTCAGTGGAGGCAGGGGCGGAGGGGCGGGGGAGGGGGCGGCCCCGCACGTGTGTGGGGGCTCAGTCGCCCCAGGCAGCAGAAGAGGAAATGGCGGGCGGGATGGCCCCCTCCGTAGGGAGACACTCGGGTCTAGACGGCTTGGCAAAGCCGGCAGGGCTGAGTCACATGCGTCTGGAGCTGGAGATGCAGGCGCCAGGACTGGAACACGACCGTGCCCACTCCGGAGGGCCAGGCGGGGGAGGGGCGCTCAGCCTCGTCTTCCCAGTGCCAGGCCTCCAGCTGGCACCCAGCCTTGCTCCCCGCCTGAGGCCCCTCAATGCCCACCTGGCAGTCGAGCGGGGCCCAAGTTATTGGTAGGAACCAACTGAGTTTTAGGCGTGGCCGTGCTCCCTCAACCCGGCCGCAGCAGCCTCCTGGGACCTTTGTGCCCCAAAGCCCCCCTTGTTGCACTCCACCCCCTCCGGCCCACCTTCTACAGGCACCTTCCCCCAGGGAAGCTGAAGGCGATGGCCCCTCTACCTGACTGCCAGTGCACCTCGCTCCCCACCACCCCATCCCCAGCCATCGTGGTCCTGCTCGGGGTTCTGTGTTCCCCTTCCCTCCTTCTCCTTTCTCTGTCTCTCTGCCTGTCTCTGTCTCTGTCTCTCTTGCCCTCCCCCTGCCTCTTGTCCTCCCTCCTCCTTCACTCACTCAGGAACACCAGGTCTCTGGATGGGCTGATGTATTTAGTGCTCACAAAAGCATCTGCAAAAAAAGTTGTTTAATTGGGACCAGATCCTCTGAGGTTTTAATGGCATTAAAACAAGATGGGTTTTCTCTGGGGAAGAAACTGCTGGCAACAGGAAGAGGGCACAGAAAGTTTGGCTTTTTTTCTTCTCAAAGCTTGAAGGGGAAAAAGGCCCCTGCACCTTTCTTTATATACTCTAGATGTGTGAGCGTGCACCCTGAGAGTGCGTGCCACACATTCCCATCGACAGAGCCGGGCACCCACGTGTGTTTGCACCTGCACACAGGCACACACGTTGGCCCTGGTTTCCATGTTACTTGAACACGAAATGGAAGACTCAAGGACAGGGCTGTTCCCTTATTCCCACGGTCACCCCAAGGGTGTGTCTTTGGCTGCAGAGCCACTGTCCCTCTGTGGTTCCTTGCAGAAGGCCTGGTCTATAGTGGGGGCTTGACACACTTATCAAATGACAGCTAGAGGGAGGGCTGGACCAGCAGCCCAGATCTTGGCCCCGAGCTTCAGATTCATCTACGGAACTGCCTTCTAGATATCACCGCCTGGCTGTCTCCTCGCCAACCTCACACCTGACCGGATCGTGAGGTAGATTCCTGAGCTTCTGCCCCAGGCTCACTCCCCCCTCAGCCCTTCCGCCACCAGCAGCGTCTACCTGGAGCCAGCCACCTTCGCCTCTCCCCCAGACTGCCTCCCCTAGCTGCCTCTGCCCTGCCTGCCGTCTTCTTCTCCCTCGTGGCCCCACCAAGTCTGTGCTCCGCCCTGCAGCCTGTGAGATCCTTTTATAATGGAAGTCAGATCATGTGACTCCTCTGCTCAGAAGTCCACGGTGGCTCCCTGTTTCCTTCAAGGTTATAGGCGAGATCGGCCCGCCATCCATAGACCGCCCTATCAAGCTAGCCCTCCTGCCCTTCCCAGCCTCACCCCTCACTCGGCCTGCTGGTTCTCAACTTGGGCCACACCCCTTTCTGCCTCGCAGCCTTGCTCCGGCCATCCTTCCCGTGGGGAGGACTCTGCTGGAGCTCTGCTTGCGAGGCTTTCTGCTCTTCATTCACATCTCCGCCCAGATGTCACTGTCTCACAGTCCTCATCTGATCCCCTGTCCCTCCAATCACCGCGGCCAGTCTCTTTCCCTCTGATGGGGGTCCCTGTGCTCCCCCACTACACGGCCAGCCCGGGGAGCACAGGGGAGGTGGCTGTGTGGCTCCCGCATGGGGCCCGGCCCACAGCAGGGGCTCAGGAATGTTCCCCGAGCAAAGAATCCATTTTCCAATCCTCCCTTGATGGGAGGAGAGCTCTCAGCTGTGCAGTTCTGAGGAGGCCTGAGGGATGAGGGGTGTCGCTTTGGCATCCTCCCGGCCACTGATCGGAGCCCCAGCTGATGAAGGTATGTGTGCGCCTGGGTGTGCCGAGTGTGTGGACAGTGGGCCACGTGGAAGGGAAGGGCAGGAGGAGAAGAACCAGGAGTCCGCTCCTTGCCCTTAGAATCCCAGGGTTGTGCAGCTAGAAGCAACCTCAGATTCTAGAACTTTGTAAGGAGCCCACACCCACCACATTAAGATGGAAAGACCGAGGCCTTGAGCACAGAGACTTGCTCCCGACATCACATGGCCAGTCTGTCCAGGGCAGAGCTGTGAGCCCAAAACTCTTTCCAGCAACCCCCAGGCTGTATCCCTGGTTCCTGGAAAATCCCGACACCCCTCCCACCCTGCGCTCCAGACACTAGGCTCAGGGTTAGTGTTGGCCGGGGGCCCTGCCTGTCCCAGCCCAAGTCCACGAGTGAGCTCTGTGTGTAGGAGGGGTGGGCGTGGGAGGGCACTTCAGGTTCTGCTGAGCACCCCCCACCCCTGCAAGCTGGCTCTGCTCTCTGGGAGTTTTCTCAAGGTCCCCACGATGTCCAGGTGCCCCAAGACTGACCAGAGTAGGTGGCCAGGTGGCCACTGGGTCCCCAGCGCAGGAAGGACAGCAGGACAGAACTCCACGGGAGCTGGGGAACTGAGAGGGCCCAGGCCTCGCCCCTTCCTGCCTAGGTGGGTAGAAGCGGGGTCCCTCCCTCCTCCAGACTGCTGTGCCAGAGAAACCTGGGAGCAGGCTTCCTCCCACCCCCAGCCCAGCTAATGGGAACCAGATGGCAGGATGTTTAGTCAGCGCCTGGGGAGCGGCACGAACAGGGGAAATGGGTTGGGGGCCAGGATTCCAGAATCTATCCCCAGGCAGGGGGAGGGTCAAAGCAAGGGCTCCTGCCACAGTCCCAGTCCGACTCCAGGGGCCCACTTTGGGAAGGGTCCTACCCCTCCTCAGGCAATGCCTGGACCGGGAGACAGGAGGCCCGGCCTCCAGCATCTGACCTACCCCCCTCTTGGTTCCTTCTCTGTACTGGGGAGGCTGGGAGCGCTCAGACTTCCAGGATCCCCGCCACACCTTCAGCCTCCATTGCCTGAGTGCTCCCGCCCCCCAGAGCCTTAGCAGACCACCAGCTCAGGACATCCTGTGTCCCCCAGGGCCACACAGGCACACCGATGGCTTCATCTCTGGCTCCCAACGTAGTTGCTCATGCTCAGTCCACAGACAGTCTCTGTCTCTAGTCTGTGTGTGGCACAGTCCCAGATTCAGGCCATAAACCAGAGCCCTGGATGGGAGAAGGGAGAGGGTGCCAGCGGCCCCCGTGTGCTTCATATGGGACTGTGAGCTGGCACGGGGGCTCCTTGAGGGCAAAGGTGCAAGCGTGTGAATGCTGAGGAGCCCGGTGAAGACCCTCTTGCTGGAGACTTCCGCCCTGACCCACCCCCACCCCCTCCCGCATCTCACACCACCCCCGCCCCGTGGCCCTGGACAGAGACCTTGAACCCCAGATGGTGGTGGGAAGCTCCTTCCAGATGGCCCTTCTTGGCCCTGCTCCCCCCTCCCTGCACCCTCCCCCAGTTTCCCCCTCTCCCCTCCACCCGAGCCTTGCCCACAATTAACTCATTTTTTCAGATTGCTTCCAAACATAAGTCAACGCTGGACAGAGCTGTAGGAAAAGCTTCCTCAAAGCTGGCCCCAAAAAGCCATGTGGTGAGACGGGGCCTCTTTGCCAGCCCCCACCCGCCCGCCCTCGGCTCTCGTAGCGGGGCCTGGGGCTGGGGCCCTCTGAGGGTTGGCCCGGAGGCCTGTGGTCAGATACCCCCTTCTTCGGCTCACGCTCCGCCCCACGGCCCCTTCCCTCGGGCCCGGCTTCCTTTCCCCCTGGTCCACAGGTGTCCCTCTGACCAAGAGGGGAGGCGTGAGGCCTAGAGGCATCTTCGGAGTGCCCGATGACGGTGGTCACACTGGGACCCGGCAGCCCCTGGTTCACATGCAGTTTACGGTGGGGGTGGTGGCACAGCTAGGGAGGCTGCAGGGTGGGTAACCGTCCCCTCCACCGACTTTTTCCAGAGGAGAAAACGGAGGTCTGGAGGGAAGGGAGCTGCCTAGAGGTAGTTAGGGAGCTGGAAGGGGGACCAGCCTGAGGCGGGCCTTGTGCCCAGGTGGCACTGGGGCCCCAAGGGCCGGGGTCCATGCTCGCCACCCTAGCTCTGCCCAAGTGTGGTTTCCTCCGGAATTGGGAGGCCTCAGCACTGGCGCCCATGGCAGAAGCCCACAGGCTTGGCAGGTTCCGGGCGGCCCTGGCACCTGCCCCCTATCCCGGGGACCCAGGAGGCCCTGAGGCCTGCTGCTTGCAAGGCCCGGCCCCTCTCCTTTCCCAGCCATGGACGGAGGACCTGGCAGCCTGGGGTGGGCGGCTTGCCCTGTGGTGGGCCTCACAGGCCCACTGTGTGTGCAGACAGAAACCCCATTCATGGGGGCCACTGGGCCTGGTCCAGTGGAGAATAAACGCGGGCCTTACAGCAAGAGACCAAGAACACTCAAGTCCAAGAAAAACTCAATCTCTCTTTCTCTTCAGGTGGGAAGAGAGGACGTTGGGGGAAGTTGGGGGCAAGGGTGGGGGGGTATTTGTTTGGGGGGGGCCTTCCTGGGGGAGGGCTGGGTCCGGGAGGCTCGGAGCACTGCCGCCAGGGCCAGGAGCCTAGGGAGCGGGACTGCTCGTGTCCCATCCTGCTGTGGCTACCGCTTTCACCTCTCCCAGCTATTCACGCCCTCTCTGGGCCCAGGAGGCCTGCGCGGCCCAAGCGAAGTGGCCATGAAGAGTATGATGTTCCAGTCCCGGCTTTTTGGGTGGGGTGCTGCCCTGGAGGGGTCCCGGCCAGGCAGGCACCGCCGACTCCCATGGGCATGCCGACCCTACAGCCGCCGCCGCCCAGCCAGCCAGGGCCCCCCAGCGGTGAGTAGGTGGCACCAGCAGGAAAACTCTGGCAAGCGGGGAGCAGTCTGCCTTGTTATTAGAACTCCCCCCCCAACCCTGAGGCTGGCGCAGGAGAGAAAGCCGGTCACCCCAAGGCTGCCTGCCTGGTACTCACCTTGGGGGTTTCAACAGGAGCTAGGAGGGACCCAGGGGCCTCAGGGAACCCTCTCTGGAGGGCAAGGAGGAGTTACAGACTCTGGGAGGCCTGGTGCCTATAGCCCAGGGTGAGGGCAGGGGGAGGAAAGACACCCCCCTAGGAGGGGCCCCAGCAGATGGGGCTGGAATAATGGATCCAGCTTTGTTGGTTGGGGAGCCAGCTGCCCCGAGACCTACTGAGGAGACCGGGAGAAGTGTGGGAGGCTGAAAGTGGCAGACCCGGGGCTTGGGTGGGATGCCATAATGGGCCCCAGTAGACCAGCTATGGTGTGACCTTCGTCCCATATGCCAGTGGTTGGCACCGTACTTGGTCGCCCCACCCCAAGGCCTGAGGGCGGGATGAGAGAAGCAGTGGGTGGGCCCAGGCCCCCACCCCCCGCAGATAGCAGGATCTGCAAGGGAGGCCCATGGTCAATGTCACCATGTGTTAGAGAGGAAGGAGGCAGGCAGGGTGACCCGCTGGCCACCGGCCTGCTTGTGACATTGAGCAGCACTGTTTCTCTCTCTCTCTCTCTCTCTCTCTCTCTCTATTTCTCTCTCGTGCTTGGGGTCCCCCACTCTGGGGCTATGAAAAGGCGTGCGGGAGACCAAGGAGTCTCTGATACTTGGTAGCCTGGGAGCGGTGGGGGTGGGGGGGGTCTATGACAGAAGGCTGCAAAGTCCTGAGGGCAGGAGAGAGAGGCAGAAGTGAGGCCTAGGCAGAGAGAGGAGGGAGGTGGGCCAGCCTGTGACTGGTCTCCCCACTTAGGAAGGAGGTGTGGCCTCCGCCACACAGGGGTCCCAACCAACTGAGCCCACACTGGCTCCTTCTGCAGATCAGGTGCGACCCACCTTCGGGAACCGCAGCCTGGACCAGCCACAGGTGCAACCCACTTCCAAGGAAGGAGCCCACAAAGCCCCCGCCCAGCACCCAGCACCCAGCTCGAAGGCCCCCGCAGGCCAAAGCTGGCTCAGAGGGAGGAGTCACCCCGAGCAGCCTGGGAGCAGGAGTGGTGTCACAACAAGGGGCCTGGCAGCAAGCGGGCCCAGCCACAGACCATAGCCAAAATGGGGGCTGAAGCAAGGCCCCAGGCCACCAAGCTCGGGCCCTTTCAGGCCAGCAGGGCCTCCCGAGCCCAAGAAGGGACAGTGGCCACCAAGGAGGGCCAGGGCAGGAAGGCAGGAGGCCAGGCACCCAGGCGATAGGGCCCAAAGCCCAGAAGGCCCCCCAAAGGTGAGAACCGGCCAGGACAGGTAGCCCCCAGATGAAGCCTGCAGGGGGTGATGGGGCTGTGCCTGAATCTCAAGTGGCTGAGGCTTGGTCACACGTCTCCCAGTCATACCAGCGTCACCAGCCCCTCGGGCCCCCACCCTGCGGTCAGTGTGCCCAAGCTGAGTGGCCCCGCGTACAGGGCCCCGGGCGAGCTCCTGTCCCTCAGCAGGCCCCTGTTGCTACATGACCAGGCTGGGGCTGTGTCTGTTGTCCTCTAGGGGCCTTCCACCAACCTGGCTCGGGGGGCCGGCACCGAAAGAAGGATCATGGCCAAGGCCAAGGTGGCCGCAGCACCAAGAAGACCACAGGCCACGGGCAAAAAAGGCCTAGAGGCAGGCACAGGCACGGGTTCACGGAGCTGGGCACCTCACAGCAGGCCATGCCATCCCTGCCAGCCTCCTGCCTCCTGACCCAGGAGGCCATCACCCGCAGCAATGTCAAGATGAAACACGTCCCTGCCCTGACTGACCCTGGCCTAGCCATGCTCCACCTGGCAGGTCGGTGACCCCTTTCCTCCACACTCACCCTTATGGCAGGAGTAAGAAGGCCACGCACTTGGGGTTCTCCTCTAGTGGGTCCTCGGCCACTGTGGCTGGAGCATCGCTGTGCCTGGAAATGGCCCACCTACCTGTGCGTGCTGGTTAGCAGTGAGAAGATGCCCTGATGCCCAAGAGCCAGCTCTTCCGCTCCATGTTGGGGAGGTACCGAGTGGCAGAGGGGAGGGGGACAAGGGAGCGCGGAGTCCAGCTGCCCTGTGTCTGCACAGAGCATGAAATGGCCAGGATCCCATCCCGCACGTTCCCCGGGCTGCCAAATCTGCGGCGGCTGGACCTGAGTCAGAACAAGCTGGATGCCCGAGGCCTGCACCCCTGTGCCTTCAAGGTGTGCAGCACCCTTCCGCTTGTGCTCCCGGGAGGAGGGCCGGCAGGTCTGAGATGGCTCCAGGCGGCCACCGTGCCTCTCCCCACCCTGCCTGGGGTGATCAGGCCCGGAGGAGGCGCTGCGCAGACCACCCAGCATGGTGGGCTTCAGTGATTTGGGACAACACGGTCCACGGCTGGGTGTGGAGAGCAGCGTGGATCCTCGGGCCCCCACAAGGGATCCTTGCGTCCCCACAAGAAGTTCTGGGAGAAACCGAGCAGCGATTCTCAAAACCCGCAGACAGACCTGCTCCAAGCCGCAGTGCAGCCAGATAGGTGTCCCTCGGGCAGAATCAGCCCAAAGCCATGCCCAGAAGGCCTAGCTTGCCCAGTGGCACCGCGGTCCCCAGCCCCCTCTTCCCCCTGCCCCCCCAGAATCTGACACGGCTGAAGCTGGACGGGAACTCGCTGTGCACAGTGCCGGCCCTGCAGCAGCTTTCAGAGTGTGGGGGTGGGCCCTGGGGGCAGGGGTTGACAAAGCCAGGCCTGGGAAGGGGGGCGGGGGGCGGTGGGGGGCTGTTGGTGAGGCAGAGGAGAAGTGCGGGCGAGGGGAGGGCCGCCCGGGGCAGCCTGGCTGGAGGGCAGAGAAGGGAGGACTGGCTGGGACAGTGGCCCTGGCCTCTAGGAGCGACACAGGGAGTTCCCAGGGGGCCCCCAGACCCCCGCAGTCAGGTCACGTGCCCGTCCGCCCACCTGCCCTGCAGGGCTCAGCCGGCTGCCGACGCTGGAGGTGGAAGGGAACCAGCCGCAGGATGGCAACATCTCATCCCTGGCCTTTCAGCCCCTACACAGCCTGCTCTACCCGGGGCTGGACCGGAACTGTCTGCGGACCATCCTACCTGGCCTGCCAGCCTCCCTGCAGGTGAGCCAGCGGGTACAGCTGCCCATGAGGATGGTTTTAAAGATAAACCCACAGAGCCTCGGTGCCAGAGGGCCTCTCCTCTGACTGACCTAACCTTCCTGAGGCCCACAGTTGGGCCTTGAGGACCGTCCTCGGCCTTCTGGGTGTCCCTGAACAAGGCTCAGGCCCGCCCTGGGCCACCCGGCCCCCCTGTGCTGGAAGGTGCTCTTTGAGGCCGTGAGGAGCCCTGGCACAGCTGGAAGGTGTTGCTGGGATCCTCTGCAAGATGGCCATGGCCCCAAGAGGGACAGACATGGCGACACCTGCAAGGGGATAGGGAGCCAGGCCGGCAGGTGGGCCCCTCACCCTCACCCTCAGCCCCGGCCCTAGGAGCTGTACCTGGGCACCAGTGTCGTCAAGGAGGTGACAGAGGGCATGCTGAACCACAGCCTCGGCGTACTGGTGCTCCGGGAGGACCTCCTGGCACCCCGTGCTTGGATTGACCTTCCGAGAGTGCTGCCGCCCGACCTGGCACTGTGTGAGCTTTACCCCGACGGGCACGCGGATGCCCGAGAGGGGGGATTGACTCGGAAGGACCCAGAGAGTCACAAGGAGGGGTGGCTCCATTGCTTTCGGGCCTGGTCTCAGGTGGGTCAGCTGGGTCATCTGCCTCCCTGCTCAGGGCTCAAGGTGACCTGGGCCCTGAGCCACCCACCTGCTACTCCAAGAGTTTCCTCTGTCCCTCCCACCCAGCAAGATCCCCAAAGCCGCAGAAACCCCTTCCTCTGCTGGGAATTGCCCTGTAGGCCCCCGGCCAGCTCCCCTGGGAGGTGGCGTGGGCAGGGACAGAGGGGCAGCAGGGGCAGCGGGAACTGGCCAGGTGCTGAGTGAGATCAGCTAGGAGGTGACAGGGCAGGAAGGTGCATGGGAGAGGTGGGGGGCACGGGAAAGAACAGCGTGTGGGTGTCCTGGGGCGTACCAGACAAATGCCACATACAGGGTAGCTTAAGATAACAGAGATTTCTACTCCCACAGCTCTGGAGGCCGGAAGTCTAAAATCGAGGCGTTGACAGGGTCACACTCCCTCCACAGGCTCTAGGGCACAATCCTTCCTCGCCTCTTCCAGCTTGGTGGCCCCGCGTGTTCCTTGGCTTATGACCACACCACTCTAGTGTTGGCCTCCGTTGTCACATGGCCTTTTCCTCTGTGTGTCTCTGTGTCTGTCCTCTTTTGTCTCTTATAAGGACACTTGTCATTGAATTTAGGGCCCTCCCTAATCCAGGATGAGCTCGTCTTGAGATCCTTCACTTACATAGGCAAAGACCCTTTTGCCAAATAAGGTCATGTTGACAGGTTCGGGGCAGACGTATATTTGGGGGCTACTATTCACCCCACTACGGGAAGGGTCCAGAATGAGTCCTTATGATCTGGTTTGGACAACTGGGTGGAGGTGCCAGCAGAAGGGATCCCGGAGGAGACTCGGCTCTTACAGGCACTGCCTAAGGAGTAAGGACGTGGTCCTGGGAGCAAGCAGCAGGAGGGCTGGGAAGTATACAATCCGTGGGGTCTGGTGACCGCCATGGCAGGGCAGGGGGTGGTAGGCAGGGGTCAACAGACACTCCAACCGTACATTCCAGGGACCAGAGCCTCCCGCCCTGTACCCTCATGTTCCAGGAAAATGTTACCAGGACGTTTGGGTTTAATTATTCTTTTTTCCTCCCCCCCCCCTTGCCAAGGGGGCAAAGGAAAGCAGACAGCAGCCTAGGGAGGGGCCTCCCAGCCACTGTTCCACTCCCACCACGGGGCCTGGGCAGGGGGCCGGCGGCCGGTCAAGGCCTGCTGGCGCCGCCCCGCTTTCCTCTGGCTGGTGGAAGAGGAGGGGGCCCCTCCGCTGGCAGGGCGGAAGCCCTGGAGCCCCAGCCCCCGTGGGCTGAGGGGCGGCATGGGCCCCAAGGCCAAAGGGCTGGCCAGCCCACAGGAGCTGGGGATGTCACAGCCCGTGTGGAGTGACCTGGGCTGACGTCCACCCAAGCTGCACCGCCTGCTTCCCTGATCCCTCAGGGTCCCCAGCCGCGGCCCCTGGGAGCCTTAGTTTTCTCTCCGTCCCCATCCGTCTTCTGCTGATCAGGCTGGGTGAGACGGGAAGAGGACAAGAGAGTGTGTAAGGACGAGAGGAAAGGGCTCTGGAGCTGAGCGGGGCAGAGTGGAGACAGACTGAAGTGGGCCAGCACCTGTATCTGCACTGCTTTGTCCCCTGGACGTTTTAGGAGCCCCCGAGGCGGGGGAAGGAGTGGGAGAACGCCGGCCTCACTAGCCCTGTGGTGAACTGGGAAGGGCCCCACCCAGATCCCCTTTTCCCAGCCTCTTCAGACAGAGGAGGACGCAGAAGCCAGACAGGGCCTGGCCTGACTCACGGTCAGGCTGCAGCTGGCCTCCTGGCCCTTCCCAACGGTTGGGAGCTCTGGTGGCCTCTGCCACCTGGGAGCCAATGCCCACTCTCTTCTTGGGTGCGGACCAGGCACCTTGATTTGCAGCTTCGGCTGTGGCTGCGGTTCCTCCTGGGCACCACCGGCTCACCCCACACCTGAACACCCATCCTGCAGGAAGCTGGAGACCCTCGACCTGTCCCGCGACCCGCTGGTGCACGTGCCTTCCTTCCACCACAGGGCCTTCGGCGCCTGCCACCGCACCACAACCGCACGAGCGCATCCCCGGCTACGCGTTTGCGCACACGAAGCCAGGCCTGGAGCTCCTGTCCCTGTCCCACGAAAGCCTGTGCACCGACGGCGTCCATGGCGTGTGCTTCCTCGGCCTTCGCGCCTCCCTGACCGGGCCGCTGCTGGATCGCGACCAGCTGTGGGCCGTCCCCCGGGGCCTCGGGGGCCTCAGGGGGCTGCGGGGGCTGCGTCGGAGCCACAAGAAGATCAGGTGGGGCTGTACGCCTGGCCCAACACGCTGTCCCACCACGCCCCACTGCCAGCCAGGGGAGAGAAGGGCAGCTGAGGCCGGGGGCGGGGAGGGGGGGCCCTGCCCGGCAGGTGGGCCCACGGGAGGAGCCCATCACTGCTCCTATCCATATCCACCTTGGTTGTCACGACGGGAGGCCGTGCCCAGTGGTTGGCAGGCCCGGGCAGCCACGGTGGAGGGCTGCAAGCGGCAGAGATCTGGGCAGGGGTGGCCAAGGGGGAGGTGAGAGGGCCCTGGCCCAGAGACACGAGGGCTGAGCCTCCAGTGGGGAGGTGGCAAGTGGTGGCCGTGACCTGCGTGACCAGCTTCCCTGGGTCTGTTTCTCTCCTCTTGTATGACACCTGCCTCTGCTTTCTGGGGTCTTCACTCTTCCGCTTGACCCTGCCACCCCACTCTATAGACAAGTGCCCCTGAATTCCATCTGTGTGACACTCCAGTGGCTCAGGACTCCAACCTCATCCCCACGCACCTGGAAAACAGCCTTATTGACCGGCGCCGCATCCTGCCCACCGCCTTCTCCTGCATCTGAACCTGCCTCGGCAGTGTGGTCCTCCGGCCCCAGCAGGGGGCGGGGGCTGGGGAGGGATCCTGGGATTCCTGCCCCCCTCCGCTCCTTAGGACTGGTTGGGGAGGGGGGGGGCCAGGTCTACCTCCACTTGATCTTTGCACGACTAACAGAAAGATCTAGAAGACCCAGCTGTTTCAGATGCTCCCACTTCCCATTGACTGCTGAGGCCCCTTCACTTAGTAAATGGCCCAGCAGGGTACCGCGCTGGTCTGGACTGGAACATAATAAATGCATCTCATTCAAGCCCAGAAGCCTCCATCAGCCTCCCTCTCTCCCTCCTGGATTTAAGCTGCACTTGCGTGCTGGCTGTCTATTGTGCAGGCAGTTAAGAGGGCCTGCTTCTAGAAACTTCTCCAAGAGCCTCCCCAGCCCCACCCACCCCGGCCAGGGTACTGAAGTCCCCAGTAGCTCAGCCCCAAGCCATCTGGGGGCCAGGCTCACCTCAGTTGCTCAGGACAGTATCAGTACCTCTCTTCAGGAAGCATCCCCATCCCAGGTGTAGACCGACAGAGATGGGCTCTGCCGGCAAAGCAGGCTGATGTGGAGGCCCCTGGTGCCTGCCCTTCATCCTAAAACCACTCACACTCATACCTGTACCAAGGCCGGGGACACCCCTCGTCCCTCCTCCTCCTAACCCAGGTCCCAGGGCCCTCACCCTGGTCCCCCACCCATCCCCGGTGCATACACATCCCCATGCCAGCCTGAGGGTCACCATGGCCCCACCCAAAGCCCTTAGAGGCAGGGGCAGGCATCAAAAGACGTGGGACCCAAATGTACCTTTATGAGACCTGGTACCAGGGAAGGGTAGGGAGTGCTTGGTGTGTGGGAGGCCAGACCTGGCCGGAGATGCTGACCGTCTGGCAGACGAGGCAAATGCACACACCAGCAAGCTGTGAGGGCTCAACCCTGCCGAGCGCCGAGGACAAGACAGGACCGCCATGCTGGGTGGGGACACGGGCTTTGCAGAGCCCCCTGAAGCCACTGAGGCAGTCCCTCTGCTTGTGCGAGGGGACCACTGGGAGCAGGGTAGGGTCACCAGGTCAGCCTTGACAGCTCACGGTGCCACCATACCTGGTGCTGGGGCAGGTGAGGGGTTGGGGGGGCGGGGCACAACCAGCCAAGAGCACAGCTGACCCAGCCCCTGCCCCAAGGGAGTGAGAAGCTCATGGTGGTGTGAGGGCCAGAGAGAGAGCCAAGTGACAGGCATCAAGGATGTGGCAGGAGCAGGACGGGCCCCAGATTTCAGTGCTGCTGGATGTGGGTGGAGTGAAGGAAAAAGGGCACCAAGTCCCCCAGTGCAGACGCCTTGCCCTGCCACCACCTCTGGCTGGGGTCTAGGACTATGAACTGCAAGTCTTATGTGGGTCCCATTCCCGCAGCCAGTCCCCCACCCCCAACCCTCATCCCTGCCCCCACCCTGGAATTCTCAGCAGAGAAAGGGCCAGACTCAGGCAGGGGGCGGGGAGAGGCCTGGGAAGCTTGGGGAGTGTTTGCTTTGGACTCATCTTTACATTCCTTCTCCTCCGGGCCCAGGCCCGCAGATATGGCACTTCCTGTTTGGGCTGGGTCAGAGGTCAGCAGCCCTAGAGGCGCTGGCCCGATGGGAGGGAGGGCCTGCCTCGTTCCCAGCTCTCATGAACCCTCCTCCCCAGCCAGCCGCCTGGCCTGGGCCCTGCACTCCTGCTCCGGTCAACCCCCGGTCCCCTCCTCCCCCATGGTCATAGAGGTCAGGCCCTAGGGAGGCACAGGAAGTTCAAGTTAGGTGACCCCCCCCCATCCCCCGTGGGCCTCCCCTTCCTGCTGCTCTTACCTCTACTGAGCAGATGAGGCCAGAGGGCCTGGGAGAAGGGCCACACCCCAAGGCCCACCTGCTTGTCAGGGCAACCTGGCCTTGAGGGACAGAGAAGGGCAAGGGACACAGGAGGCAGGCAGCCCAGGTAGTTACTGGGGTAAATTCCACTTCAGACTGGCAGCTACTTGGCCCTTGGGGCTGTTGTCAGGTGGGCTGAACCCAGGCCTGGAAGCCTGTCCTTGATCTTCCTGAGCAGAGCTGGGCCCAAGACAGCACAGACGCAGCCAGACCCCTAGTGGATGTCTCCCATTGGGCTCCCCAGAAACACACTAGGACTAGGAAGCAAGGGTTAGCTCACAGGGAGTTTACTGGGATGTCTTGGGGCCACCACCTGGGGGAGGGGAGGACAGGAACAGGAGTGGCCCAGGGAGAAGGTGGCCCGTGACTGATGACCGTCCGGGCAATCCCCACGGGGGCTCTGGAGCTGAGCCAGTCCTGAGTGGGGGCGAGGGGACTGGGAGTCTATATAACCCATCATCCTTGCGTGGGGCTGCCCAGCGGAGAGTAACATTCTCTCCTGAAGGCACGGGGTGCCGGCAGCTGAAGGCCAGGACCTTCAGTCCGACAGGGGAGATGGCCCAGGCAGCACGGCACGCCCACAGTGGGACATCCCCGGACAGAGCCCCAGCCGAGCGTAGCCGAGACCTGCCGGTGCGACCAGGCCCGCCCGTTGCCCTGCGCCCACGCCTTCCTCACCGGCATCTCTGACCCCATATCCTCTACTCACGCATGCCAGCGTGGCAGCGATTACTGTGCTCCTGTTCAGGGCAGAGCTGGCTCCACTGGGGCATACGGCGGTGGGCACGGCCCGGAGCGCTGGGCGTCTGAGGGGTGACTGCAGTCAGGTGGCAAGAAGGGCGGCACTCGTCCGCCCTCAGACTGAGACAGGGGTATTGAGGTGGTGGGGGTGACACTGAGGGGAAGGACGGTGGGGACAGTGCAGACCCAGAAGGGGACACCTGGGCCAACAAGTGCAAGCAGTGGAAAATACGGACAGGGAGCAGATGTGTACCCCTTGGGGCCAACCCCCCGTCTCCTTCCCCGGGACCTCAGTGGAATGTTGTCCCACTGCCCGCCCCTCCCAGCTACAGGCCCAGAGTCCTGCCCATCGGCTTCCAAATTCTCCGACCTGCCTGCTCCTTTCTGTCCCCGGCGCCCCTAACCGAGGGCCCGCCTCCCGCCCCTTGCCAGGCTCCCTGCTTAGCTTTGGGCACATTTGCTTCCAAGCCTTCCTCCTGCCTCGTACCGTGGTGGCAAGCTTGGTTCACGTCCGGGAGAAACAGGCCCCGGCAGGAGCAAAGGATACGCCCGGCATGGTGTGCCCATGCCTGGGCTCCCCTCCCATCCTTGCCCGTGTAGCAACTGCCACCAGGGCAGCCACGCAGGGCCCATCCAAGAGACGCTGGACACCCGGCCCCTTCCCCTGTGCCTGCCCGCACCCACTGCCCCAGATGGAGCCTCCTGGCCCCACAGGCCGCAGGAAGACCCAGGGGCGGGTCCTGGGTGCCGGCCTCCCCCCACCTGGGGAAGACCATGGCAGCCTCCCCGTATCTCACCGGCTTCTTGGGCAGCCCACAGATGCCTCCCTGAAGCACAGCCCCCTGTCCACCTTCCCTCATCTAGCCACACCCCAGACCATGCCTCTCTAAAGATAGCTAGACACAGGCCCAGCCCCCACGGAGACCCCTCTGGGCCCTGAAATTATAGCCCTGACGGCCTGGGGCAGAGAGCCACTGTGTGATTATGTCCTCAGGGGCAGGTCAAAAAAAGCTCTGGCATAGAGAGTGCCAGCTTTCACTGGCCGCACCTCAGCTATCGCAGCTGGGAAACTTCCAGATAGCGGAGGCTCGGCTCACTCCGCGGCAGCTCAGTTTCCTCTTGGGCCTGTTCAACATGAGCCTCATCCGGAACGGTTCCTAGCCCCCTGCACCCAGAGGGTCCCCCTGAGCACTTAGGCATGGAACCTCAGGGCTTCAGGATGTTACGACTCCAGCCTCCAGGGACCCTCGAGGTGGGAGGGGCTGCCTCCTGGTGACTGTGGGCCTGGTTCTCACCCTGTCCCTGCCCAGCCACTCAGAGTGTGGAGCTTGGGAGTGGATGAAGCCAGCGGGCTGCGAGTGACAGTCACGTGCAGGGCTGTGAACTTGGAGATGCTGGCTTGCCTTCAGGGGCTGCAGCGCCCAGGAGTCCTGAGGGCCGTCTCTGAGATCTCGGCTGAGTTCCGGGCAGGGTCACTTGCTCGAGCAGTGACCTTGATATGCATGATATGTCCCTGCCTGGGCGTTTGTCCGGAAGGCAAAGGCGTCAGGGCACTCCCTTGGTGAGACCACTTGCTTTGGGCCGGCTTTGCAAGGGTCCTGTGTGGGCACCCCTGGGAAGGTAGCCCAGGCTGCTGCTGGAGAGCCACCTCCTCCCAAGAAGCCCTCTCTGCAGCCCCATCCAGCGCTAGTACCTAGGCCTGTGCGGTTTCCTTTGTAGCACTCATCACAGTCGGTCACCATCATGCTTCTTCGAGCACATCCTTGCTTCTGGTCCAGCAGCTCATGTGCTCAGGGGGGCGGAGAACAGTGAGGCTGCCTGACTCTGTGCCCAGGGGAGGGAAAGAGAGACAGACGGGAGATCTGAGGAAGGAGTGAGGAGCAGGAGGGAAGTGAGGAGGGAAGAACAGATAGGGGAGCGATGCGTAGAGGCAGACAGGGATGAGCGGGGACCCAAGCAAACAGTGCAAGGCAGAGAGGCCAGGAAGGCCCCAGAAGGGGGCTGGCAGAGGGCCCCTGGAGCTCAGGGCCATGCTGTTCTTTCCAGGCCCCAGAGGCTCACGGGGCCAGCAGCCGGGTGGGCTGGAGCTCAGGAGGAGCTCCCTCAGCTGCCATCACCTTGGTAGGGGCCCTTTCAAGCCCTTGGGAGCCCCGCCTGCTGGGCCACCTCCCAGGGCCCCAGACTCTGCCTTCCAAGCAACCCTACCAAAGGCAAGGTTTCGTGCCCCAAAGGGAGCGGCGGCTCGAAGCCTGCCTGCTGTGTGCCCCGCTTCTTTCCTGGGCCTCCCCCCTCTAACTTTGAAGGCAGGGCACAAACAGCTGCAGGCCAGCTGTTAGGGGACGGGCTGCCGCTGACTCCAGGTCCTTCACACACAGCCCTACAGGATGGCAGGGGGCTTGGATTGCCCCACCCCAGGAGCCCCCCACAGCTGCTTACGGGCCCTGCCTTCCCCTCTGCTCCCTTCAGCCTGCACACACTCCCACCTCAGCACCCCTGCCCCTGCCAGTCCTCCTCTCTCCCGACCCGATACCCCTGCCCTGCTACCTTCGAGCACCTTCCCTGCACCCTGGGGCTGCAGGCCGGGTACTGGAGAGCCGGCTGGGGCAGCTAGGCGAGGGCTCGCTGCAGTCTGATCTCGGGCACCAGGATCACCCGGCACTCTGCAGCCATTTGGGGAAAGTGTCCGGGCTGGGGCTCTGGGGCCCTGTGTGCTGGTATCCCAGAGTCCGGGGCATGCTGGGAGAGGACCCTCGTCACCCATGGGTCCACGCTGGCGGGGGCCGGGGTCTGCCTCCCACGGCCCCCATGACCCCCATGACCTGGCCGGCCCTGTCCACCGAGTGTTCTTGTGGAGCTAAGACAGCTGTGCCTTGGCCTCCTTCAGAGCCTGGGGGCCTCAGGAAATGCATGCGCTTCCTTCCTGCCTTGCCCTCCATGCTGCCTTCCCCTGCCTCCTGCCGCCTCCTCCCAGCACTGGGAGGCCAGAGGGCAGGAGGCCACTGCTCCTGCTAGCCAGCAAGGACTTGCTGTCCCCGGCACAGCTTCAGCTGGGGTCGAGGTAGTTCCTTGTGCTTCAGGGAAAGCCGAGGCCTGGGGACAGGGAGGGGAAGAGGGAGGCCCGGGACTGAGGTGCTGCCTGGCTGGTCTGGGAGTGGCCCCCAAATTAGAGGGCCAAGCCGGCCGAGTGACTCAGTGGGCCTTGGGCCGGGCGTGCAGTTATGCCTTATTGCAGACTGCAAACCACAGACACAAGAGCCTTCCAGGCGCAGGAACCGTATTTACAGAAATATTGCCCCAGATGCATCCCCCAGCTGCAGGAAAGAGCTCCAGGGTGCATAATGTGCCCTGTGCACAGGGCGTTGCCTCATGGTCACCCCCAAGCTCCCTCCAGGAACGTGCCTGGCTGACGCCCAAGGGTGCGCACTGCGCGGGGGACACTGAGGCTGCCCCACCTACTTGCGGTGACACTCTCCCCTCCCCTGCTCCCCACACCCTCTGCACCTTGGTATGTGCTGTTCCTTCCACTGCCAATGTTTCTCTTTGGCCCCAAGAACCCTCTAATGTACTCTCTGCCCCTATAGATTTGCCTACTCTGGATGTTTCGTGTGGAATCACAGTATGTGGTCCTTGGTGACTGGCTTCTTTCACAGAGCACGGTGTTTTAGACATGTTGTGGACACGTTTTTCCTCCCATGCAGCCATGGTTGGGGATATCGCAGCTAAGGGAGGCTATCTTCTGTGATATAGTCTTTCTACTGCCAGCGATGTTGGGAGTGTGTCTCCCATAAACAGGAAAAAACAAACATGGAGACAAACGACGCGTGCTCCCAGCCAAGACCCTGTTTTTCCCACATCTCCCTTCTCCATGGTCCAGCCTGGAAGCTTCTTGAAGGCAGGCACCACAGCCTGGTCAGGCCACCATGTGTCTCACGTCCCCGGCCGGGGCCCCTGAACTGAAGCTGGTGCACATGGGAGGGGGAAGCCGCACCCCCAGGCGGAACCTTCTAGATCCCACCTGCACCTGGCCCGGGACAGCTGGCCAGGTAGGCAGGACCCTCAGACCTATTCTCCTTGGACCCACCTCTTCCTGGCGTCCCTCAGCCTCTGCCCGGCTGGTCCTCTATGCAGTTTTCTCTTTTGATCCCTGGGGCATTGTGTTCCATCTCGTGGCCCGCTTTACCTTCCCCCCTCTCTGTTTCCTTTGCGGAACTCGGTGTTGCTCCCTACCTTGGTTTCTAGCTCCGTCTAAACCCTCACCTTTGTTCTGGGAGCAGCGCCTGCAGGAGTCTTCCTCAACGCGGCCAGGCTCTTGGCCTCACTCCGCTGGACGCTGGGGCACAACAGACCAGGGGAGGACTGGGGACCCCTGGACGGGGAGGAGGTGTGCTAAGGCCCTCGGCTCTACCCGCAGGTGGAGCTGGGCGCGTCCTGGCCCTCAGGAAGCCGCTGAGCTCCCAGCGATCACGTGGGGTGGTGGCTGACGATGGCCTCTTCCTGGGACGCTTGGCAGGCTGGCCCACTTCGCCCCTGTCAGTGGCCAGCACAGGGCTCAGCCCAGAGGAAGTGCCCACCCACAGAGCATTCATTGCGTTGTAGGGGACCGCACGGATTGAGCAAAGAAAGATGACTCACTCTTCCACTCTCAGCTTGTCTGAGCCTCAGGGCTGGCGGGCGAGGGAAGACCCTCAGAGTCTGTGATGCCTTCCTGTCCGTCCCTCGCGGAGTCCCGTCTTGAGATCACACAGAGAGGACCCGTCCTGTGTTTTAGGGCCAAAAGGGCTGCAGCGGGGGGGGGGGGGGGCTGGGGTGTCCAGAGTACCTGGGAGCCCGCCTCAAGCCCTTCCAGAAATCCACAACAGCCGCCTCCCTGACTGCAGAGAACCACCTCCTTGTTCAGGCCCAGGCTGCCGGAGGTTCTGGGCGGGCTCAGAACAAAATTCCAGGGGCCACTCGCTGGACTAGCAACCAGAGGCCGCCTCCCCCTTGTCTCCCTTCCCTTTCTGCCATCTCGCCTTCGCCTGCAAGTGCCAGCGAGATAGTTCCCGCCCCTCTCTGGGCCTCAGTGTCCCTATCTGGGCAGTGGAAAGTTTGACTCTTTAAGGCTGTGCCGGCCCAGAGACACCAAGAGTCCTTGTGGGAGTGGGAGTGTGTCCCTTCCCCATGCGCGGGGGGGGGGGGGGGGGGGGCGGGGAGGGGGTTGTGAGGGGGAGGGGGTGCAGCTAGCCCAGCCGTCTACAAGAAAATTGCTCCCTTTGAAGCTTCCAGGGGGGCCGGGAGGCCTGCCCCCTCCCTCCCTTCTTCCCTCCCTCTCTCCTTCCCTCTCCGCCCCACCAGCCCCCTCCCTCCTTTCCTCCCTCCCCGCCCCCTCCCGCCGTCCCCTCCCTGTCGGCCAGCCCGCCCAGCCTTTAGCCTCCCTCCCACCGCCTCTGTCTCCCTCTCTCCACAAACTGCCCAGGAGTGAGCAGCTGCTCTCGGAGGGCCCGACGGAGACGGACAGACACACTGACTGCCTGACACCCAAGCCTGCCAACTAGCCAGCCTGTGCCCGGCCGCTTGCCCTTCCCAGGTAGGGCCCCCACACCAGCCCCACACTGTCCCCACTGTGTCCCCACGCCGGCCTTGAGCTGCCCTCCTTGTCTCATCCCTGGTTCCACTGTGCCCTCGCCATCCTCAAAATGCCCCCGCCATCCTCATCCCTACCCTTGTCCCTGCTGCCCCCTCACCCCCCTCTCCCACTCCCAGGCTGTCTGTGATCCCCAGATTCCCGCCAGCGCTGCTGCGGGCTCCTGGCCCGCACCCCTGCGGCCCCCTTAGTGCTTGTCCCTTTTTGCATTTTTTCCCCACCCCCCTTTCCTCTCCCCTCTGACCTCACTCAGCTGCACTCCATATCTGCCCTCCCTGTCTCCCTCTCGGGTTCTTCCCCATGACTGGCCCCACAGAGCATCGCTCAGGGCACGGCTGGGTGGCTGGCATCCCAGCTCGGCCAGCGGCTCTTCCTTCGCCGCCGGTCCCGAGTCCCGAGCGTGCCCCGCACTCCTGCTCTGTGCCTCCACACTGGGAACACGGGTGGGAGGGCTCAGTGCTAGGGAACAGTCCCCACTGTCCCTGGTGTGGGCTCACAGACTTGGTTTCCCAGGCTGCCTGCCCAGGTATTTCTCCCTTACCCACAGGCTAATTCCCTTCCTCTACGTCCTCCTGGCTGAGGTGGAGGTCCACAGGGCCCTGGCCCCCGGGGGCCCTGGGTGGGGCTGCCCGGATGGCTCGGCTCTGTCTGTCCCCAGAACCCCCTTGGACTGAGACTCAGAATGCGGGGTTGTGGGCAGAGAGAAACTCAGGCAACCGTGCCGTGTTACCCTAGGCAGGCCTGGCTTTGGGCCTCGCATGGCTTCTGGGGACCCTGGGGAGAAGTGAGGCCACAGGCCCACTTCCAAACTAGGACACCATTGTCCCGGGATGGGTGCCTTTTTAAAAAATGTTCTATTTACTTATTTGTGAGAGAGAGCATTAGCAGGGGAGGGACAGAGGGAGAGGGTGACACAGAACCCCAAGCAGGCTCCACACTGTTACCCCAGAGCCCAACATGGGGCTCGAACCCACGAACCGCGAGATCGTGACCTGAGCCGAAATCAAGTTGGACGCTTAACCGACTGAGCCCCCCAGGTGCTCCCCAGGATGGGTGCCTTTAAGGATCAGTGAGGTTCAAGAGCTCTCTGACCAATTGCCCTGTCCCCCAGAAGCAGCACCCCCCCCCCACGGGTGCATGGGGCAACTCTGGAACGGAGAGAGAGCCTCAGGTCAGAATCAAAAGTGTAGTGCAAGGTTACCCCCAAAGTTCTCTGGGAGGGGCCGAGCGGTTCCTGCTGGTCTCACTCCCACTCCATCCATCATACAAAGGGGGCAAGTGAATCCCAGAGACGGGCAGGAACCTACCCACAATTGCACAGCAAGTCAGGTGCATAGCTGGGGCCAGGACTCAGGGCTCCCGACTGACAAACCCTGGCTATTGACCCCATACCACCCAAGGAAGCCTCAAAGTCACTGGGGCATTGATAATGACAGCCTGTGGCCAACTGCACCTCCTGGGGATTGGAGTCAGAGGTGACAGGGCCACTGGCCCCTGTCCTGCAAGCTCCCAAGATGGCGGGCATGATGAGGGGCCTGCCAAGCGACTTAAAAGAAGAGCAAAGGAGAATGGAGCTCTCTGTATGTGCCACCGAGTGCCATGGAAGGTTGGGGGATGGGAGCACCCCCTCACTGCTCCGTGGGTGCGGCTGGGGCCCGGGCACTGGTTGGTTCTGCTGAGTGGAACAGGAGGCCCAGAGTACTCCAGGCCAGGGTCATGGGTTGGGGCGGGCAGGGTAGACCTTGCTCACGTCAGAGAGACTGTGGCGGAACAGTGTTCGCTAAGGGCCACTCTGGCTGCAGATACGGGCCAGTCCTGTCCTCGGCGTGCTCCTGCATCCGTGTCCTCCCCCGCTCGCTGGCCTGCCAAGTCTCCACCCCGCAGGGACTGATTGGCATTGAGACAAGCGGGAGATGCTCGGGGCTCCCTGGATGCCAAGAAGGAAGGTTCCTGGGGATCTGCATCCAGGGGCAAAGGTCAGCGGGGAGTGAGAGTGCATAGGCGCAGCTGCGAACACGCACGTGAGCGCCTCCTGGCGACACGCAGCTGCCCTGAGAGAGTGTGCAGGCCGCCCACGTCTGGCCCACGGGACATCATGGTTAGCCTTTGAGGGCAGGACTGGGGGGGCAGGGGGGGATGCTGAAAGGACGGCACCACGCCGGACAGCGAGAGCAGACTGGGAGCCAAGGAGCCGCTGCGGAGCGCCGCCCCGGTGGGCCCGGCCCACCCGTTCGCTCCCTGGCCCACCTTTAAGCCCCAAGGACCCAGGGCACAGTGGGCATTTACCACCCACCGCTTTCGTGCCCTGCCCTGAAGCAGGGTCCGGAGTCCCCGTTTAGTAGATGGGGAGCCTGAAGCCCAGCTTTTTCGCTGCCGGGCTGGTGGCAGTTCTGTGCAGGCTTATTTCAGAAGCCCAGAAACCTGGCCTGCCGGCCCCTGTGACAAATTTCTCCCCAGCCCTACCAGTGGCCCTGGCCCACTGGAGGAGCGCAAACGAGGAAGGACAGGAGGAAAAGGGGCCTTTGAAAGGCCCCAGAGCGTCCCTTCCCGGGCTGTGCCAAGTCCCCAGAAGGAGGCGGAGCCTTCCAACAAGGCCCTCCCATCTCTCCCAGCCCCCCTCCTTCCTGGACCGCGTCCCTCTTCCCCTCCTGGGAGAAGCCCCGCAGACACCACACGGTCGGGACTGTTCCAGCAGTCACTTCTCCTCAGTTGCCTGGGGACACAGCCGTGGCACCAGAGAGGGGCGGTCTCCCAGGATTTCCTTGGAGCACACAGGCACAGGCAATGGCCCAGGCGTGTCCACCATGACCCCGCAGATAGTCCCAGCTGCAGCTCCGGGGCCTCATCTGCTGAGCCACTGGGTCCTTTGTCCTGCATGACCTCAGGGCCCTTCCCTCACCTTCCTTGCACACCTTCCAACACCCCTAATTGTGAGAGAAGTCTTCACATCCCCACCCACCACACCCTTCCCATCTGTCACCCAAGAGTGACAGAGCTTGTTCTCTGCCCAGAGCTGCCTCCTTCCACACCCGTGGGCCCCACTGGTGGGAGGGGACATACCTGCCCAGGGCTTCGCTCAAATTGAGGGGCTGGGGATGATGGTCGCTCTCCCAGGGCATCCTCCTATGAGCCGGGGAGGCGGGGAGGGGGGTAAGCAAAGGCTCCCGCCGAAGGCGGGGTCCTGGCAGCTCTGGCCCCTCCTGTCAGCTGGCACCTGGGGCAGTCAGTGCCCCTCCCCTCCCTCCTGTCGTCTTCTGCCGAGACACTGGGACCCACACCTTGGTCACCCACAGAACGCCTTCTGTAAATCCCACCTTAGAGGGAGCCGGTAGGGAGCAGGCAGAGGGGGTTCGGCTGGAGGAATGGGGTGGGTGTCTGCTCAGTCCTGTCCCCCCGGGCCTGAGGCCCGTTGAGGCTAGCTGGCCAGCCCCGTGGTCAGGCCCTTCCGTCTTCCAGAGCCCATTTCCCAGTGGCCCCTGCGGGAAGGCCCCTGTGGGCGTGGGGCCTCCTCAGCCACTTCGTCTAGGGGGTGGGTGGCTGTGATCCATCCCCCCAACCTGGGCCCACAGCCCCAGGGTCTCCCGGGGCCTCCTTCACTCCCTCTGGGACTCAAGGCTCCTGGAAGCAGCCTCACACCCACCCCATTTGGCTCCCCCTCCCCCGATCTGCTCTGGGTCGGGGCAGTTGTGGGGTGGCTGTGGAGGGGGCCTTCTCCCCGGGGGCCTACCAGCCTGCAGCACCACTCGGATGACTCACCTGCCTCCTCCCTGTGGTAACACATCTTGAAGTTTTAAGGGGCAGGGCTCTCTACCCAGCTTCCTTGCACCCAGCTCTCCCAGTCCATGGCATGGGAGAGCCAAACTCTGCAAACACCTGGGGCTGACCTGCAGTTTCCCCCCCACCACCTGCCCCTTGAGGGTCAGATGGCCAAGGGGGACACAGCAGTCAGAGGCCGAGGTGGCCGCTGGATCGGGAATTTGAGGAACAGACGTGCGACTTCAAGGAGAGGGGCAGAGGGCAGAGAGAGGCTGGTTCTGGCGGCCCTGTCCTAGGAGACCAGAGGCAAATGTGAGGTTCACCTTCTTGCAGTCTGAGTCCCTGCCTACCCTTGATTACAGTCCACCAGGACCTTAGAGGCCGCCTGGCTACAAGCTGGCATGCGCTGGGGCAGCCCTGTGAGGGGCTCTGAGGGGCCAGAGCCCCTGGCAGAGAGCAGGGAACCTGATGCAGGGAAGGGGATGCAGGAAACCCCGGGCCCAGGAAGGCAAGGGCCTCACTCGCAGGTGCCTGGCCACTCTCCTACCCAGAAAGTGGGGCCAAACCCCCTTGTCTTGGCCTGGCTCAGGTGGGGAGCAAGGCAGGCGGGGCGCCATGCTCTGGGAGCCGGGCTGAGAACATCTCGCTGTGGGGTCTGGGGCCTGCTAGGACCTAAAATGCTCCGGGGCAGTTCCCTGGCCTGGTGACCGGGGGCTTGATGCCTTTTCCGTGTGACATCCCTGCAGGCCCGTAGCCAGCACAAACAGCAAGGTTGCGATCGGCCTGGTGGGTGTGTTGGGGCCAAGGAGGGGCGTGTGGCCCCACCGCCAGTGGGGAGCTCCTGATATTGGCAGTCAGAGAGAGGCATCACGTTGCCGGAGGATTCACGATGCAAGCAAGGGGGCAAAGGACCCACAGAGCAGGGCCCTGCTTCCCAACGGCATCACCTCCCAGCCTAGGTGAGGGAGCTGCCAAGGAGTCTTTCCCAGGGCCCCAGAGGCTGGTCTGCCCCCCCCCCCCACAGCACAAAGAATATAGGGTCTTGTGGCTTTGGGACCTGTGGCAAAGTCTGCAATGACAGAGGGTGGGGCCAGACACAGGCGCAGGTAGGCAGAGAGTGGAGTCCCAGTTCTACCATTTCCTTATCGCGTAGCCTTGGGCAAGAGTGTGGGGCAAAGTCTGAGCCTCCGTTTACCTATTCAAGCCTCGCTTTCTTCTTTTGGTCATTGGGAGGGCCGTTAAGAAATCATTTGAGTCCCCTGCCCCGCCTCTGGCAGGTAATAACATCCTCCCTCTTCCCCGAAGATTCTAGAACGTGGTGAGCAGGGGCTCAGGATTCCTTGTGAGTGGGAGAAGGAGGAAGGACACACAGCCCAGGTGTGAAAGGACCAGGAAACTCAGGATCCCCAGCTGGCTTGGGTCATCTGCTGCCTGACTCCTGGCCAACAGTTTGACTCTCCTGTTTTCCAGAGGTTTCCTGGCAGGGTGGGAGAGGGGTGGATGGCTCTCCTGGACGCTGTGGGGAGAGAGGTCCGGCCTAGCCGGCACCGGCCACCCCACCGCCTCCCCGGTACCAGCGCCCTGCACACAGCCAATAGGTTGGCTCCCGGCTGGCTCCCTGGGGCCTCCAACCCCCACATCCAGGTCAAATCCGTACCTGAAGGCTGACAGAGCACAGGACCCAGCTCTGTCCAGTCACACCAGCAGTGCCGGGGCCATGGCAGGAAGGAGCAGCTCGCGCTGTAGCCTAGAGGGCATGCGGGGGCGATAGCGGAGGGCCCAGCGTGGCCCGGGGTGCGGACACAGATGGGGTGGGGCTCAGGGCCCGCCCCTCCCCTCTCCAGCCACCAGCCGCTCACGCAGTCACCCCTGCGTACGTGTGCACGTGCAGGCTTCGGCAGACCCATAGCTGGCACCCAAGTGTAGATGAGATGCTGTCGGGGGTGGCAGGCTGGGGCCTGGGAGGGCAGCGAGGGGCAGCTGGGCGTCAGCCTGCGCACCGTGCCCACCTGTGCAATACAGTTGTGGACAGCGCCCCTGCCCCTGGCCTGTTGTTTGAAGCTGGGCCCTGAGGGCTTTGGTGGACGGAGAGGGGCGGTGGGGGGGGGAGGGGGGAGGGTACCCTCTGCTCAGCCCGTCTCCCTCCCACCCGTCCCCATCCACGTAGTCCTAGGGATGGGGCAGGGCTAGGGAGACGGTGGCACGCACGCCGGAGTTCAGGTCGGGTTGCTCGGTGGGGCCAGACACCCCGGGCTGAGGCCTCGGGACAGTGCCCGGCGTCTACGACTTGGCAGCTGCGGGCCACGCATCTGCAAGCAAGCTCCCAGGGCATGCCAGACCTTAAGTCCTGCTCCCGCCGCCCTTGGCCTGGCCTGAATGCCTGGCACGGCACCCCCATGTTCTCAGAGGCCGCCAACGCGTCTTGTTTGGCGCTGACCTGGAACGGTCGCGCTCCGAGGACTGTGCTGGCTTTCGGAGGGCTAGACAAGGAAGGCCCTATTGGTTTGGCGGCACAGCCTCCGGGAAGCCCGGCCTTTTCCCTTGCTCACACCTGTGGGCACCGGGCCGGAGGCCTCACCGCCATTACCACTTCTTTCCTTGGCCCTGAGGGGCGGGGTCCGGCGAGCTCCAAGCACACCGCGATGGGGCTCAAGGCCCTCCCCGAAGTCCTTGGGGACACCCCCTCGGGTTCACCGGCCGGCCGGCCCCCTGCTCCCCGTGCAGTTCTACCCGCCGAGTCTTGTGCCAGCTCCGGGAGTGGAAATGAGGCTCTGCTGGGAAGCCTGCCCAGCCCCCACCCCGCCGGCCTGTCCACTGCCTGGGCCGGGCCAAGAGTGGGGGCGGGGGAGAACCGGCCAAACCTCATCCTCCGCCTCTATCGCGGGGCCCTGCTGTGGGACCTCCAAACCCTCGGCCTCGGTCCCTCCCCCCCAAGAGTGAGCCTGCGCTGGAGCCCAGGGCCCCTCCCTCGGCCTCTCTGTGGCCCCCAGATGCAGCCATGTCAAGCGCGGCCGGTTTGAGCTGATTCATCTCCTCTAGAGTCCCCATTGCCCCAGGACGGGTCCTACGAGCCCACTTGGAGCCTGGGTGGCCAGTCCCACCCCGGTGGGCCTTCCCAGCGCCTGCCCGTCCTCTACCCTGGGGGCGGGGGGCAGCCGCGGGAGGACAGAGGCTCCCTGGGGAGACCCCCAGCCCTTCTCAGCCCCCGCAGGCCAGAAGAGGCCTGTTTCTGCCCACTTTGCCTCACAGCGGCCCCTGGACCCGGCCCGACCACCCCAGCCACCCCCACCTGTCCAGGTGGACCGTGGATCCCAAAGCCTTCCAAGGCTCCCACTGGGCGTTCCAGCCCTGACTCATCCCCCCGTGAGGTAGCAGCTTTGGCAGGGGTGCCAGGCAAGAGGGGAACAGTCTCCTCCCTCTCTCCCATTCCATCTTGCTCTTCTGCCTCCGTTCTCCCCTTCCTGTTCTCTCCTACCACTCCCCTTCCTCCCAGCCCTGGGCATCCACTGGCTCCCAGACAAGGGCCCCAAGCAGCGGCAGCAGGCACTCGAGGCCTCGGCCTACCCTGCTGTGTCCCGGAGGTTGCAGAATCAGGGGAAGAAGGAGGGACACACCGTCCAGGTAGGCAAGCACAGGGCCTTCTCCCTACTCGGCCCCATGACCCTCTGGGGGCTCCCCTGGGTCCTGCTCGGCCAGCCCGGGGCTGGCAGGACCTGGGGCGTGATCGTGGGATCTTGAGGCCCAAAGGAGCCGGGGAGACGGGATCCTCTCCCGACATGGGGGATCCTCACTCTGCTGCGTGACCTGGGACAGGCAGGCAGCTTCTCCGAGCTCATCACTGGGGCCAGCCCTCAGGAGGGCTGTTGGGACCTGCTGCGGGTGCTCCGGGGCTGACTCCCCAGCTGAGTCCACTGAACCACGTCCTGGGTCTGTGACCTGTGCCTGACAAGCACACCGCAGCCCTGGCAGCCAGAAAGGCGGCACGCTTCTCTCCCGCTCTGTCCTCGGGGATGGTGGGAGCCAGGGCACGCTCTATGACCCCCTCGGGGCTGGCCTGAGGAGTGCGGAAGGGGTTGGCGAGGCTGGGATGGGTAGAAAGCCGAGGCTCAGAGCAGTTGTGCCCAGACCTGGAGGTGGCCCCTGGCCTGCCGGTGGGAGGAGCCCAGGGGAGCCTGCGGGGGCCCGGGCTGGCCCAGGGAAGCGGCGGCCAGGGCCACGCTGCGCACAAGGTGCCGGCCTAGAGGATGCGGGCTCCGCTCCCCGAGGACTCCTTCCACATTTGCAGCCAGCAGTTGGGCTTAGGGGTCACCCAGACCCACGGAAGCCCCCGACAGCCCCTCCCCCATCCAAAGCGGGCCCGAAGTGAGGAGGGACTCCCGGGGGTGGGGCCCAATGGGGGCTACAGGAAGCCCCTGGAAGCCAGCCAGGCTCACTGCCCACAGATGCGCCCAGGGCAGCCTCAGTCACCCGAGCCTGGGAGGGAAGCAGGGCAGGCACACATGCCTGTTTCACGAATGGGGCAAATGAGCCCGGCTGGGACTTTCCCGGGAAATCCGAATTGGTGAGGACGGCGGGAGAGGCAGGGGCCCCGGCCTTTTCCTGTACGGGAACTTCTGGATGGGAGAGGGGAGGAGGGGGGTAAATATGGGCACCTGGGGGCAGGTTCGGGCAGAGGGCAGCCTCCCCCTCACGCCCACCCCGCTGCCTGGCCTGGGGGAGCCTTCAGACAAGCCTGATCCTGCCTGCCACCCAGCGGCAGCCTGCTCCCCTCTGGTGGCCTCTCCAGGGGGCTGGGCCACAGGCAGAAGGAAGGCAGGAGCAGATGTGGGAGCCCTGGGGCTCTGCAGGCCAAGCCAGGGGAAGTCTTGTGGGCCAGGAGAGGGTGCTGGGGCCCCGGGGAGCAATGGGGGGGGCCGCACCCCCTCCACCTCAGCGGTTTCGCCCCTGCCAGGGAGGACGCTCCTCTCTTTCTCCACACGGCCTCCGAGGCTAGCCCAGGTGTCAGCCCAGCGTGCCCAGCCTGGCCTCTTGGCCTCTTGACTTTCTTTGAAAAATGTGGACGTGCTGCAAGGGGGAGCTGAGGCAGGAAAGGAAGTGACTCATGGTGGTCTAACTCCATCCCGACTGCGCCCACATTGCCCTGAGCATGTGGGATTGGCCGTGGCCACAGTAGTACATTCAAATCCAAAGCCTTCAAAGCCTGTAGGGGGCAAATGGTTGCCCTTCCCTCTCTGCCTCCTCTACTCCCTCCACTAGCCTCCCGGAACCCCCCCCCCCACCCCCCCCCGGCAGGCTGCCAGCTGACTCAGTGGTGCGTGGAAGACAGCAGAGGAGGGGGTTAGTGCTGCAGACTCGCTAACTGGCAAGGCGATGCACTGCCCATGAACCCCCCAGGCCTGCCTGCGATCAGAGGGGAGCAGAGGGAGGTGTCTCCTGCCTGCCCGCACCCCCTCCCTCTGCCGCCTCCTTCCCTGCCACTCCCACCCTGGGGTCTGGCCGTCCGCAGTGAGGGATGGCGAACGCGGTGCCATCACATGCAAAAGCTCAGCCCCTGGTATTTGGAGGTTTGCCAGGAGGGGGCCCCGAGGGCAGGGACCAGTGGTGGCTGGGCCCTCCTGACAGCCCCTCCTCACCCCGGCCTCCCAGGCATGCCCACCATGTGGCCCCTGTGGCTCCTCGCATCCCTGCTGGCCCTGAGCCAGGCCCTGCCGTTTGAGCAGAAGGGCTTCTGGGACTTCACCCTGGACGACGGGCTGCCCATGCTGAATGATGAGGAGGCTTCGGGTGCCGAGACGACTTCAGGTGTCCCGGACCTGGACTCCCTCACGCCCACCTTCAGCGCCATGTGTCCTTTTGGCTGCCACTGCCACCTGCGGGTCGTTCAGTGCTCCGACCTGGGTCAGTCCCGGGCCCAGGGTGGGAACGGGTGCACGAAGGCGCAGGCCCGGCCTGAGCGCCCTACCAAGGAGACACGTGTGTGTCCCGTGGGATGGGCGTGAAAGGGTGGGGTCGGGGATGGGGTGACCCCACACAGGGTCCGGGGACTCCTGGTTTCGGCGCGGAACGCTGTCCAGCTGTTCGTTTGCAAAAGAGCAGGGAGTGAGGAGGGCCCTGGTCTACGGTGGAGGCCTTGTGTGGGTGTCCGTGGGCGCCCGTGTCCCCGCGCTCTGAGCTGCTCTGGGGCTGGGGCTGGGGCTGGGGCTCACGCTGATGACCGCGGCCCCGGCCCCCAGGTCTGAAGTCTGTGCCCAAGGAGATCTCCCCCGACACAACGCTTCTGGACCTGCAGAACAATGACATCTCCGAGCTCCGCAAGGATGACTTCAAGGGCCTCCAGCACCTTTACGTAAGCCCACCCTGGCCCTTCCGAGGCGCTGCGAGGAGGTGGGCAGTGTGCAGCTGAGGAGTTGGGTGCTTGTGGGTGTGCACACGTATGTGTCGGGTGCGAGAGGGGACTGGGGACCCACAGAGTCCTGCGAGAAGTCTGGGGCGGGCTTGGTGGGAGCGCTCCAGGTCACGGGTCACGTGTGCGGATGTCTGCGGCCGTAAGCACGCCTCGAGGCCTCACTGGCAGCCCCACCGATCACCAGCTCGGGCGGCAAGGGAGGGAGGAAGAGGTGAGGGCAGGGCGGGGAGCTTGTGCCTTTACTTCCCACGCCCCCCTGCCCCAGGCTCTTGTCCTGGTGAACAACAAGATCTCCAAGATCCACGAGAAGGCCTTCAGCCCCCTGCGGAAGCTGCAGAAGCTCTATATCTCCAAGAACCACCTGGTGGAGATCCCTCCCAACCTGCCCAGCTCCCTGGTGGAGCTCCGCATCCATGACAACCGCATCCGCAAGGTGCCAAAGGGCGTGTTTAGCGGACTGCGCAACATGAACTGCATCGGTGAGTGTGGCACGGCCTGTGTCAGTTGTCACCCTGTGGCCAGCAGGAAAGGCTCGGGGAGAGGGGCCGCTTGCAGCCGGAGGGGCTGGGTGCCATGGGCAAGCCTGGTGGGCCTCACAGGACATTCTGGAGGCTTGTCTGGGGACATGCCCCAGAGCTGCCAAGGCGAGATGAAGAGACACCCGGGCACCGTAGAGGGAGGGAAGGGAAAGGGCTAGTGCAGCCAGCCAGCCAGCCAGGGGCCACCAGAGGCCAGGCCACAGGAGCTGAGTGGGCTGCGGTGGAGCCCCACCTTGATCTCTGGCTCCCCTCCTTTTCCTCCTGCTCCCCTTACCCCCTGAGGCCAATGCCTGGGCCAACGCCCTTGGGAGCTGATGGTCTTGAACAGCCAGGAGTTTGCAACTAGCCCAGTAAATCACTGGAGCTGCTTTCAGGGGTAGATGGGGGAGCAGGACCCATCAGGCCAGCCCAAGTCAGGACCTGGGGCTGTGCGCGCAGCCACCCGGCTCCGGCGTCAGGGCTGAGTGGGGGGCGTCTCTCCTAGAGATGGGCGGGAACCCGCTGGAGAACAGTGGCTTTGAGCCTGGAGCCTTCGATGGCCTGAAGCTCAACTACCTGCGCATCTCTGAGGCCAAGCTCACGGGCATCCCCAAAGGTAGGAAGACAGACCTTTTCCCCCGTGCTGTCCAGCCTCCATGGCACAGATGGGCACAGATGGGGGAATCCGGGGACATCTGGAGCCACCAGTCAACTCAGGGAGGGCTTTGGTAGCCCTCTGTTCCCATCTGCGCCCCCCCCCCCACATACAGACCCAGCCCGCACACATGGCCTCCCCTCCCGCATTCAACTCAGAGCACCCTCTTTTCCTGGCAGACCTCCCCGAGACCCTGAACGAACTCCACCTGGACCACAACAAAATCCAGGCCATCGAGCTGGAGGACCTGCTCCGCTACTCCAAGCTGTACAGGTGGGCTGCGGGTCCACGTGGGGTGGCCTGCCCCACTGCTCTTTTCTCCCCCAGCGTCTCGGTACATGTCATGTGCCCTTCGCAGGTTGGGCCTGGGCCACAACCAGATCCGCATGATCGAGAACGGGAGCCTAAGTTTTCTGCCCACCCTGCGGGAGCTGCACTTGGACAATAACAAGCTGTCCAGGGTGCCTTCTGGCCTTCCGGACCTCAAGCTCCTCCAGGTGAGAGCTGGGGGGAGCCCCCATGCCAGGGGCTGTAACACAGAGTGGCGCGGGACCTTGCCGTGCGGTCGGCCAGCTGTGTGGTCTGGGCAGCTACTCCTGCTCTCTCTGCCTCTGCCTCCGCATCTGGAAAGAAGCCATCACAAGGATCCCTCCCTCAGTGCCAGCGAGCTGTGCTGAGGAAGTAGGGAAGGCAAGCGGGGACTCCCCCGGGGCTGGCAAGGAAGGCGGGTCATGGGTGGAGAGAGGGTGTGAGGGATGAGCAGAAGCCGGCCCGCTAGACATTGCAGCTGAACGTCTCCTAGGTGGGCGGGACACCAGAAAGGCACGGCAGAGCCGGGAGGTCAGGGAACAGTGTGCGCACTGGAGGTGCACGGATTTGTGGTGAGACGGACGGGTCCAGCTCGGGGCAGGAAGTAGGCTGATGAGGGGGTGCAGGGTCTTGCCTGGGGTTCTCAGGATCCCCCCCCCCCACCACCACCACCACTCCGGTCCTGGCTTGGCTTCCAGTCTCTTCCTCGGCCCCAATCACACTAGCCAGGAGACCTGCCATTTCTACAGGCTGTCGGGTCAGAGCCAAGTCGGGACAAGCTCTGCATCCGGGGAGGGCGGGGGAGGGCGGAGCAGCCCGGAAGCTGCCGGGGCGAGGCCCAGGCCCGGCTCAGCGCGCCCTCTAGCGGCCGGTGTCCTCTCTGCCTCTAGAGGGCGCTGCTCCAGCCTGAGCACCTCCCCCCCTCTCCCCCCCCCCCCCCGCCCATCGTGGGGTTCCTTACCCTCTCTCTCTCCTGCTTCCTCTGTCCCTCCCCTAGAGAGGGGCTTCGGGAAGTTGAGAGCTGCTAAAGAGCAAGTACCCCTGCGCACTGGTCGGAAGAGGGGGCCACGTGCAGGCTCCTTCTCCTGTCATATCTATGGGTCTCTGGAGTGAGAGGCTGCTGCCCCGGGGGCAGGCCCGGAGCCCTGGGAGCCCAGAGGGAGGGCCAGGGACCCTCTGTGAGCCCAAGGTGCCACCTTTCCTGCATCGATACCCACGTCCCATCCCTTGACCCCCGCGTGCCCCTCCCTTCCCACCCACCACACACCACACCGGGGCCCTTCGTCCTGGCCCCTGGTCACATACCAGTGCCTTAATCCCATCCAACAGCCTCGTGACCACCATGCCCAAACCTCGCTTTGCTCCTCCCAACAATGGAAGAATCATATCCTGGACCTCAAAGGGCAGGCGCTGTGATTAAATCACACCCATGAGGTGGCCAGGCGGGACCCAGCCCGGAGGGAGGGCCCAAGCCCTCTGTCGTCTGCCCTCTACTTGGCCCACCCAGGCCGGTACAGGTTCGGAGGGCAGTCAGGGGTGACTGGGCCACCGGCACTGGGCCTGAGCCACCTCCCTCTGCCCTCAGGTGGTCTATCTGCACACCAACAACATCACCAAGGTGGGCGTCAACGACTTCTGCCCCGTGGGCTTCGGGGTGAAGCGGGCGTACTACAACGGCATCAGCCTCTTCAACAACCCTGTGCCCTACTGGGAGGTGCAGCCGGCCACTTTCCGCTGCGTCACCGACCGCCTGGCCATCCAGTTTGGCAACTACAAAAAGTAGACGCAGCAGCGGCCGCTGCGGTGGCCTGGGCGGGGTCTCTGGGGAGCGCAGCAGACATCCCGAAGGGGAGGGCAGAGCGAGGGAGGGAAGCCAGTGCCCAGCTGCACCCAACCCAGCCCCCGCCCTTGATCCTGGACCCCAACGCGCTGCCTCCTGACGCCCTCATCCCGACTCCCAGGCGTGCAGATGGGGCACAAGACCCAGCTGCCGTCACGTGTGCCTTGGCTTCAGAGCTGCCCCTGCCCCCCACTTCATAGCCACTCAGAGCACCCTCATAAAGCTTTCTTCCCATTCACCCTGAGATCAAGTCACCCAAGGCTCCGGTCCAAGGAAGACGGTCCCTGGGTCTAGGGGGTGGGAAGGGGCTAAGAGGGAGGAAACAGCCCACCCCACCTGCCTGGCACGCATTCCTTCTTCTCATGTACTTCCAGCTTCCAACCCTCCTTAGCCTGGCCTGCTACCCCTGGCCTTCCATGCTCCCCCCTCCGCCCTTCTGCAAGTTCATGGCCCATCTACCCCAGCCTCCTTGCTCTACTGGCCTCTAGACCAGTGTCTTCCTGTCTGTTTCTCTGTCTCTCTCTGTCCCTCTCTCTGTCTCCATCCGTCTCTCTCATCCTCCCTCTCCTCGCTCACATCACTGAGCTGGGTCTGGTGTCTGTCTCGCTGGGCTTCTGCCCAGCCCCAACCTAGGCAAGCCAGGGGGCAGAGGGCAGCTGCCCCCAAGCCTGCCCTGCCCAGACTCTGCCCCCCCCACCCCGAGTCTGGACAGTCCTGGAGGAGGCCAGCATGTGGAGGTGATGCACCCTGCGCGCAGTCCACAGTCCGAAGGGGAGCACTGGCCCAAGAAAAGGCCCAGCATCCCGCTGGAGTCGGCAGCCAATTTTCCTTGGCCTTTCCCGCCCCGCACGATGGCTAGTTCCCCCCTCCCTTCACCTTCTGGCCCCTGGTATGGTGGGGGTTTCGAGCAATCACACCCAGCTTGAGGAGGAGCTGCTTCTGAGGTCGGTTGTTGTCTTTCAATTAAAGAAACACTGTGCACTATGGCTGTGTGCGCCGCCGCTCTCGGGTGGCATTGGGGACTGAGCAGACGGGGGGGTGGGGGGGTGGAGGGGCACGATGTGCGGCTGCGGCTGGCGGCCAGGCTCTGCCTGTTCGTGTCCACTCTAAGCCTCGGGCTTCCTCTTTCTTGCTTTCCCTGCACTCAGGCAAGAGTCCCCAGTACCTCCAGGTCTGAGACTGGACAAGAAGGCCCCTTCCACTTCTTTCTAGGCACTTCCATTGCCCCAGCTGTCCTTCTCCTGGGCTCCTAAAGCAGGCCTGGCTGAGGGAGCATCTGCCCACCCAGAGTGGAGCATTTGCCAAGCACCAGCCAGCCGAAGAGCCCCAGATGAGACTCTCACCCTGAGAGGGGAGCCTGGAAGTCCTAGGGGCCCCGCGTGCCTGTCCTAATGGGATTTGCCGGCTCAGAATGAGGTTAGATCCTGGCTGCTGTCAAAGCTGTGTGCGGCATCCAAGTCAGCACCAGGGGGCGCACTGCCACGCAGGCCGGGCCTCCTAGCGCCGCAAGTTGTGCGAGGCCGCCTGTGCTGGCCTGGCCTGGCCTCAGGGCAGACACACTGTGTGCCAGCAGAGCCAAGCCCAGGTTGCCATATTCTGTCAGTGGCTGCCAAGAAAGGACCCAGAACATGGCCCGAGAAGCCTACTAGCTGGGGATACAGGACTGCCCCAGAAAGGGCAGCATGAGACAGACGGTCCCCGGAGCGATGTGCCCTCAGACGGCAAGCCCAGAAGACCATCGGCATCACAGCCGTGATGCTCCACGGCAATTTCTGCTGAGCTGGGCAGGCTCAGGGCAGGGGCACTGGCCAGGGTCCACCAGTCACTGCCTCAGTCAAGTCCCCTCACTGGCCAGAAGAGGGACAGCCGGCACTGGGGCCCGGAGGAGACAGAAACATGGAGTCCGGTGGGAATGGCGGGTCACCTGGCAGAGCAGGGGACAGCGCCCTGCAGGCGGGACCCACACTCTGCCCGCACCAGAGGCGTCGAGGCACCCAGGGGACCACTTGGGCCCGTGGCAGGAGCCCAGGGAGGCAAACAGGGCCACACCCCACAAGAGCTTGTGAGTTGTGGTTGGAAAATGGGGTTCCCTACCCAGAGCAGTTGGTCAGAGATGAATCACTTAGTCTCACTGTGCCGTCCAGTGTGTTGCAAACTATTGGAGGAGGAGGATGACCATGGTCATACAAAAGGTGAGAGTGATCGGGCTTAAAAATCAAACCCACGGCAACCCCAAGGCGATCCGTGCCAGGCACCAGCTGCCAGCCCCCGTGTACTGTTCCATGTACACGTCATGCCAGGCAGAGTGTCCTCCTCATGGAGCTCCGCGCCTGGCTGAGGTCACAGGGAGCCCCGGGTGGCAAAACCGCAGAGGGCTGGGGGGGGGGCACCCTGAACTGTGAGTACCTGCATGGGCTCGGGGGCGCCCCGTTAGAAAGCCCCAGCAATGCCAGAAAGGTGGCAGGAAAGACGGAAGGAGCGGCCGGGTTCCAGCCCTGGACTTGGGGACAGATTGAACGTGGGGCGACAGGAAGGGAGTGGGCAGGATGGGAGTGTGGGACCCCCACATCTGAGGCCCCTGGAGGAAGAGGAAGGGGCCGCAAGGAACATAACCTGCGGGGGACAGCACCCCAGGCGCCGTGGGGGTGTGGGCGCAGCTCAGGGGGAAAGCCTAAGGCTGAGAGTGAGCTGAGGCAGGCACGTGTGCGTACTCGCACACACACGCACACTCGCACATGCACACCCGGGGCGACAAAAGTCCCGGGAGCAACTCGCTCAGGGAGGGCCGTCTTGTGAAAGCAGCGGCTGCCAAGCAGTGGACCCAGGGACAGGGGGCTGGGCTGCAGGACATTTCCAAGTGCTCACCGCAGGTCAGGTGCCTTCTGGATGTGGTGCGGCCCAGCTGGAGCCTAAGCCGAATCCACTGCTTGGTTTTAGACAAGTTAGGGCTTGTGGAAGGGGCAGCCAGCCAGGCGTCCGTCTGTAGATCATGGCCGGGGATGGGGGCAGGGCACCTCGGAAGGACAACCCCTCCTTGAAGGGCCTGAGGGGGCGGTGGAGGGGCTGATTTGAGAACTTGGGGGGGGTGTTCATTCGCTTCCGGTCCCCCCTGCGGTCTCCAGGCCCCATCCCCATGGGCTCCAGCTCCGGTCTCGGGAGGGCAGAGGCTGCAGGCAGAGGCAAAGCCAACTCCACTCCGGACACGTGGGGCCGGGCGCCCTCACCAGGGTGGCCCGGAGCCACCACAGCCCTAGAGAGCCCGGGGCCACCGCGGCACCGCGGGGCCCAGGGCCTGCTGCACACAGGCTGCCAGGGCAGAGGCGGGGTGCCCGGGGTCTGAGCTAGCCCCCGAGGCTGGAGCAGGCTGGCGGGAGGGCTTGTGCTCAAAAGGCCGCCCAGCCGCAGCCAGGCCTGAGTTGTTCCTGAGCATGAGACGCAGCCCAGGCTGTCCAAGACCTCTGGGGCACAGTCTATTGAGGCTGAGCACCTGAGACGCCCAAAGGGAGGTGTGCTGCAGGCAGGGTGCTGGGGGGCCCAGGACTTTCTCGGGGGCCAGGTCAGGGACTGGTATGAATTTCCCAGGGATGCTGTAACCAAGGACCACGAGCAGGTGGCTTCGAATGGAGATTGACTCCCTCCCAGCTCTGGAGGCCACAAGTCCAAAATCAAGGTGTCAGCAGGGCCGTGCTCCCTCCAAAAACTCTAGGGGAGGATCCTTCCTGCCTCTCCCGGCTTCTGGCGGCTCCAGTCATTCCTTGGTTTGTGACTGCCACTCCAGTCTCTGCCTCTGTCTTCACATGGCTTCCTGCCCTGTGTCTGCGTGTGTCAAATGTCCTTCTGCCTCCCTCTTATAAGGACACTTGCCACTGCACTTAGGGCCCTCCCAGACCCTCCAGAATCATGTCTCCGTGTCAAGATCCCAGCGTGATGGTGGCCCCAAGGCCTTGGAGGAGTAGGGGAGGAAGAGTCTGTGACGTCAGCCAGGGAGAAAGTGAACACTCCGAAAAGAGAGGGCCCTGGGGCCCAGCCAGAAGTTCCCCCACTTCAACGCTGGGCTGAGGAATTGCTGTCCCCAGAGACGGCTGTGACAGCCACAGCAAAAGTGGCAGTAGAGAAACCAGGCAGGGGAGGGGTGGCAGCTGCTGGGTCCAGGGGGAGGATCGTGGTGGCAGGTGGCTTAGGACCTGGGAGAGAAAGCATCCGGGCAGTGGAGGAGATGGCGGTGGCGGGGGGCGGGGGGAGCGGTGAGGTGGAGGCAGGTGACAAGGGGGGGTGGCCAGTAGGAAGAGGGAGAGTGGGTTCCTCTCACACAGTGCGTGTGTGAAGGCTGGAGAGAGATGGGCCTGAGGCTGGGCCTCTGGTTCTTGGCTTTGTTTCTTGGGCCAAGAGTGCCGTTGAGATGGTCCCAGGAGGAGACAGATGACAGGGATCCATTGACAATACAAGAGTGAGGGAAACTGACCAAGGCCCAAGGCTCCTGATGGGGCAGGACAGGCCAAGAGCACAGTGGGGACGAGGTGTGGGGCTGAAACGAACAGGGGAGGGTGCAAGGAAGCAGGGAGGGCTGTGCCACTAAGCCAAACACGCCCCCCTGCTACGTACATGCCGAACCCCGGCTGTGGGCCTCCCCGGGGCTGTCCCCCAAGCACTCTCAGTACAGAACACAGGGCTTGATGTAAAGAAGAAGTTTCTTGAAAGCTCTCCCCGCCCACCTCTTTATAGACAGAGAAGCCAAGAGGGGCTGGCCAATGAGCAAGCAAAGGGCCATCAGTGACCCTGGGACAGCTTCCCTGGTACCCAGGCTCCCTCACTCCCAGATCTGAGACTTCTCTCTTGGCCTCAGGGCCACAGGCGAGGGACCAACTATTTTGAACCACAGAAAGGGGCCACCCCCTCTCCTGGCTCATTAGCTGTTTGGGGATTGCCATTTGCTAGAGACGGGATTTTCATGACACCCCGTGGGGCTGTGGCTCAGTGCCTTCAGCTCTCCTGCAGGCCACATACCTTGATCCTTGGCCAGCTGACTGTGACCACAGTGGGCCTCATCACAAAGGCATGTACCCCTGGGAAAGAGGCAAAGGGGTGGTGCTGGGTGTTCCCTGCTATTGATTTTCTCCCCTCAACCTGTTTCTTCCCCCTCAGTGTTCAAGGGCAACCCCAGCAAACAGGTGGCCTGGGCATAGCACAGGGAGGGGGGGCCCGTGTAGCTGTCCAAACAAGGCAGCCAGCTCTGAGCTCTGGGAGCAGGATGGACTTCGCCGGGTGGTGCTGATGCCCCCACGTGGACAGCAGCCATCAGTAAAATGGACATGGCCTCAGGGGCAATCAATACGTCCCCTGGTCTCTGGAGGAAGGCAGTGACACAGTCCCAAGGGAGTCTCAGCTCTTCTCTTCAGCCGCTCCCAAGCCTGCACATGGAAGGCTCTCCCCTCCCCCTCAGCACCCATTTCTTCCCCACTGTCGTCCCATAGCTGCCGACACCCGTCTGCGAAGAGGCTGACCGATAACTGAAGGAGGCTCCCGTAAGGGCCACCGAGGAAGGCTGGGCCCAGCAAGCCTGCCCCATCTCCCCTGGCTCTAGAGCCTGGGGCCTGGGACAGAAGGACTTGCCGCCGGGCCACACTCCAGGGAGCCCGCCACACCCTGGGGGGGCAAGAAGGGAACACAGCTTGAATACGTGGGGTAGAGGAGGCCACAGGCTTTCGGGAGGCGCTCCAACCGCTCTGGGCTCCACTTCCTAGTGCGGATGCCACGGGGGGTGGGCTGGCACCCTATCCCCTGGCCAGGGCGAAGGCCCGCCCAGCTTCCCAGTTGGCTCCAGGTAGGGCGTGGCGCCCCTTTGAGTGTGGGCTCCAAGGACAGCGCTGAGCTCGCGATGGACGCTCAGGAAATCAGGGACTTGCTTTGGCTTTTAGCTTCCATATTCTCGGCACAGCGTGTCAGGCAGGCCGGGCGCCGGGGCTGCTGTGGGGCCAAGGGAGCCAGAGTTGACGACAGCTGACCCTGTGTGCTAGTGCAACCCCCCCCCCCGCCGCCCTCTGTGGGACAGCCAGCTAGCTTTCCAAGAGCAGACACCCAGGAAAAGTGCATAAGTATCAGGTAGGAATGTGTGTGAGCGAGCAAGTAAGCGTGTGTGAGAGAGCGGGTGTGAGTCCACATCAGCGTGTGTAAGACAGCATGTTGAACCCGTGTCAGCGTGTGTGAGTGAGCGTGTAAACCCGCGTCAACGTGTGTGAGGGAGTGGGTGTGAGCCCGCGTCAGCGTGTGTGAGAGAGCGGGCGTGAGTGTGCCCGTGACCTTCGTCTACACTGAGAGGGGCCAGGTCTCAAGGGCTCTTCATGGGAGCAGCTGCTTCCTGCGGGCAGGTCAGACTTTGGGGAGGTGTGACAGTCCCCTGGCCGACCCTTTTGTCCTTTAGGTGTCTGTCACCGTGGCACCTCCTCACAGAAGCCTTCCCTGAGCCCCCAGCACCATCTTTCGTGTCCCCCTATCAATATTCCCCGAGGGGCCCTTACCCCAACCCGTGACCTCACCTTCACTCTGCCCGCCAGCCCCCTGTTTTGTGGTCCCTGCTGCGTCCCCAGCGCCCAGTCCGGGCCTTGCATAGAGGACACCCCGGGGCCCTGTTTGTCCAAGGCAAGAAAGAATTTGTGGCTGTGTCCACATGTCTTCTACCTGACACACTCTTGGGCTCTGAGCCCTGCCTGCTCTGGGACGGTGATGTCACTGTGGGCCTGTCACTTCTCTCTCCTACAGAGTCAGCCCCCTTGCACTTCTACTTCGTGGTCGCAGATGGTGGCAAAGGCCTCATCTGAGTTTGGAGACACCCACTGTCCCTGGAACTGGGAAGCTTGGGACTCCGAAGACAAGTGGCATGGGTCGGCCAGCTCCTGCCTGGCTGCTGAGGGTCTGTGGGCACGCACTCGGCTCTCTGTCCACGGGTGTGGCCGAGTGTGTTTGTGGATATGGGTCTTCTCGGCACCGGGGTTGTGTGTCTGTCTCCACTCATGTCTGGGATGTTTGTGTCCCTGTGCATCTGTCCCCGGGTGTCCACCCAGGGCGTGCAGTATCTCTGTGTCCTGTGTGACTGTGTTTATGTGATAACCTTTTGGGGTCACCAACTTTGAGAATCCGTCGTAAGCTCCAGCTTCCTTCTCAAAACTGCTTTCAGTTGTCAGACTCCCAACAGCAGGCAGTTTCAAGAGTTATCACAAACCCCTGGGACACCACAGGGGCCCAAGAACCCCCGGGGCTACGAACCAGCCACCCAGCTCCCCACTCCACTTGACTGTTAGGGACAGGACCCAGAGGGCAGGAGTCTTGAGAGGAAGCGGCAGCGGGTGCCCCAGTCGCTGCTCATCGCTCTTTCTCTATGCTCCCAGGTGCCAGGGCCCCCAGGTTTCCAGGCCAGCCCGCCCCCCACCCTCCTTCCAGCGCCCTCAGGGGGCACTGGCTGGCCGGGAAGGGCAGGCACCCTGGCGCATCCTAGGGGACAGAAGGGCGCACGCCGGGAGTGTGGCTCTAGAGCCCCGCGGCCCCCGCGCGGCGCGCCGCCCCCCGCGCCCGCTCCCTCCTCCCTTCTCCTCCTCCCCCCCCCCCCCCCCCGCGCTCTCTGCCTCCCTCCCTCCCTCCCTCCCTCCCTCCGCGCTCAGAGCTGCGGCTGGAGCCGAGCGCGCCGCGTCGCCCGCCGCCGCCGGTGCGGAGCGTGGGGAGCACTCGGCCGCAGCCCTCGCCTGCCGCGGAGGGTCGCGCCCGGCGCCTCCGGCCAGGCCGCCCTGTGCCCGGGCCTTTCCGTCCTTGGAGCGGATCGTTGCCCGCCGGGCGTCCGCCTGCAGCGACAGCAGCCGCTGGAGCCGAGGCCGCGGCGTCGGCCGTGCCCAGGACCTGGTAAGTGGTGCCCGGGGCGCGCAGGCAGGGGCGGGCGGGGCGGGCAGCCCGGCAGGTGGCGCGGCCCGCAGGTGGGGGGACGCGGGTCCCCGCCCACGGCACCTGCGCCCCGCGTCCGGCCTGCGTGTCCTTGCCGCGCCTCGCGTCACCCCGGGGACCCTGGGCCGGCGGGCAGCGCCCCGCACCCCGCGCCCCGCATCCCGCGCGCACGCGCATCTGCGCCCGGGGGGGGGGGGGGGGGAAGAAAAGGCCGCCGGGGGCTGCGGGCGGGGTCCTGGGCGGGCACAGTCTGGGCGCCCGGGCCTGGGCCAGAGCCAGGCTGCGCCGAACGCACCTTCCCCGAGTCTCTTGACACCCCCTCCCCCCGCTCCATGCCCTCACACTGTGTCATCTTCCCCCAACACGCTGAGAAACCCTCACACGTTCCCACACTGCCCCCCGCATGCCCACACGGCTGCCCTGCAGACCCTGCCGCGGGGTCCGGGCAGTGCAACAACGAGCCTCCCTGGCCACACTTGGGTAACTCCTTTTCTATCCCTCCACGCGAAGCTGTCCACCCCCTCCTCACCTGTGTGACCTTGGCCAGATGGCTTCTCCTCCCAGCCTCAGCGTTCTCTAGGTTTAGGATTCTGGAATTTGGAGGCTGGTATGGCATTTCCCAGAGGAGGGAGCCCTGGGTCTCCGCCTCGGACAGTCAGGTTCTCTCTCTAGGACCCGGTCTCTTTCCTTCTGCCGTCCCTGCAAGCTTGGCAGGACGGGGGCATGGCCCAGGGCCGATCTGTAGGGATCCTTGGAGTGAGGGTGGGTGAGAGGTTGGGGGAAGGTGTGGAGACACTCCCTCACCAAACAGGACAGGGCCACTATCCCTCAACTAGGAGCTTGACAACCCGGGTCCAGGCAGCTGAGTGGGGCCCCTAGGCATTCCTGAGCCTCAGACCTGAAGTGGGTCCCTGCCGGCCAAAGGGTCGACTCCAGCCTTGACCCCGGCCATCCCAACCTCCCCTGGCTGCCAGCCTGGAAGGCATCCCCCTCGTTGCCCGCTAGCTCTGTGCCCTCCCCACTGCCCTCTCCCTTTAGTGGTCTGTGGTCTGTGAGCATTTTAAGGCAGGGACCTCTTGAGTGCCCAGCACAGGCCCGGCTCAGAGTGGGTACAGGTTTCGGTGCGGCACGTTCACGACCTTGACCTCACTGAATCTGCAGAATCACCCAGTGAGGAAGGCAAGGCTGGGATCTTTGTTCCCATTTTTCAGTCGGGATAATTGAGGCCTCAAGCGGGGAGGGGTCCTGGCCCTACATTGACTGGCTGGGTGGAGGGCTGGGGACGCTGCCAGCAGCCTGGTGGGGCAGAGTGCCTCCCACGTGTCCCAGCACCATCGTAAGCACCTTCCTGGACTCCCCCCACCCTCCCCCCCCCGCCCCCTGCCCAGCTGAGTCTCTCCGTCAACACCACTGTTTGCATCTCCCCCTTTCACAGTTGAGGAAAGCAAGGCCAGGTGGCTGCTGAGGAGGGAGCCGGGAACCCCTACCAGAACCGGCCCGCAGAGTAGAGGGCTGAGGGACTGCCAAGGCCTTGGCCTGGCAGAGGGTCTGAGGGTGGAGCTGGCCCCTGGACAGGGAGCCAATTGGAAGGGGCCGGGCGGTTTCGGTCCCGGGGCATCGATCGTCCCTGCTGTTGGCCTGGAGGAGAGGGAAGGCCAAGGACACAGCTAGTCTCGATCAAATCAACCTGGTCCCTGCCCGGCACTGCCAGGTGGTTTGAGCGAAGGGGCAGGCGGCTCTGGCACAGAAGTGTGGGGGGGACGGGTGGGGAGGGGTAACGCAGGCAGATGGAACCGGGGTGGCGTGGGAGGGGGCTTTGCGCAGAGCCAGAAGGAAAGCCATTCCTTGGGGAAGGAAGCCCCCGAGGCTGAGAGCACTCTGGGTAGAGAGCTACAGCGGGTAGCAGAAATGCTACGGCAGGGCCCTGAGGGGCACAGAAGGCTGGTCGGAGGTGTCTTGGCCCAGGCAGGAGCTCCGTTTTGGTGCCAGCTCTGGGCCCGATGGTCTTCGTGACCTTGGCCAAGTACCTTCCCTGCTCCAGGCCTGGAGCTTTGGAGGTTGAATCATTTGTGAGCGAGTGGGGAGAGGCCAGGCCCCGAGTCAGTGAGTGCTCTCCACCCCAGCACATCTTCTCCCAGCCCAGGAAGGCAGCCAAGGGTGCTGGGGTCAGCTTCGGTCCCTCCGCCTCCCCCAGCGTAGCTTATAGAGAGGGGCCCCTTGCCTTCCCGGTGGCCAAGGTGAGGGCGCCCTGGGTCCCCGGGGGCTTCGAGAGCTGAGCTTCAGCTGGTTCTCCTGAAGCCAGCAAAGCCAGGCCCGGCTTCCTCCTCCTCCTTACAGATCAGGTTGTCAGCACATAGGCGGGCCATGCATTGCACTCCCTTCCAATTCTAAACTGAGGGCTGCCGTCTCCGGCAGAGGTTACAGGCACATTCAGTAATGTCAGTAATGACGGTAATAGTGATGGCACTCGTCTCGCGCCAGACAGCGTTCTCAGTGCTTCACACACATCCCCTCGCTTCATCGAAACCACAACCAGTGAAGCAAGAGCTGCTACTGTCCCCATTTTGCAGATGAGGAGACTGAGGCCCGGAGGGGTTAGGCAACACGCCCAAGGTCACGCAGCCAGCAGGTGGCAAAACCAAGATTGGAAGGCAGGCCACCAGTGGTACACACGAGCTGATTGTCGCGGGCACTTCCTCTGTGAAGGAGCAGTCTCGGTGCGTGTCAGTGGCAGCTGACAGACGGGGACCTGGGCCGTGGCACCAAAAGCAGATGCTCACCTCTAACCGATGGCGCGCTGCCCCGGGGCCTCGCCAGTGCCATCTGTGAGATGGGCTCAGGAGCCAGGCTCCGGCTGTCTCTTTGCTGGGGAGGGCAGGCAGAGACCTGGAATGTGCAGATGTCTCCTCCACAACCCCCCCCCCCGCCCCGTCATTTCCCGGAAGCCACTTCTTCGGCCCAGGCTCCGGCTCCTCACCGCTCCTCGCTTCTCTGCCCCCCCTGAGCAGGCAGAAGCCAGGCCAAGTGGCGCCCGGCGGGAGAGCCCTCCCCTGCCTGTGCACCTTCTGTTGGGTGGGAGGTGCTGGAAGGTGGCCTGGGGTACAGCCCGGGGAGCGGGATCTGAGCGCACACGTCACCAGGAGGGAGGGAGAGAGGATCCCAGATCCGGCAGTAAAGGCTGGGCGTCCTGAACTGCCAAGGTTGGGAAGGGGAAGAGGCTGAGGTCTCATGGCCGAACCCGAGCCAGAGCTGTGGGGGTGAAGTGGCAAGGCCCAGGTGGGAAGAAAGGGCTGGAGGTTTCTCCTGACCCCCACCTCTGGGGACCGGAACAGGAGGTTTCCAGAGGGCTGCCCGGTCAGTGTTACTGGGGAGCACCTTATCTGAAGCGGTCCTGAGCCTGCTTTGGGTTCTGCGGATGGGCCCCTCGGTAAGACGGGACCTTTTCACTCAAATGCGAGGCTCTTGCCCGCAGCTACGATCTCGAGGCACCGCCTAGAGCCTCGCCGTCCAGTGCAGTAACCACTAGCCGCAGGTGGGAATTCCATTGAAATGAAGTAAAATTAAAAATTCGGCCTCGTTTCAGGTGCTCAGTGGCCGCACGTGGCCAGTGGCTACTGTATCAGACAGTGCACATAGAGAGCACTTCCTTCATTCCAGAAGGTTCTGTCACGCAGCACCGCTTCAGGGCCACTGCAGGGCAGACCCCAGTCCTCACCCAGACCCCGAGCTCACTCCCCTGCCCGTCCCCCGTTGGCCCCCTGAAAGGGAGCGGGCCGGGTGGGTGTGGACACCTCAGGGCGGTGTCTGGGGAGTCTGGGGGCCTTGTCCACAATTGCCAAGGGCTGGCCCAGGTGCCCCGACAAACGAGGCCCCGGCACGCTAGCTTGGGGCAAATCCGGAGCCGGCCCCGCTCCATTCTGATGAGGCTCCTGCCGTGTGCTCAGGCTCGCTCACCTGGAACATGCCGGCGGGGCCCCGGCGGCTCCGCACAGATGGGCGAGGCTCTTGGGTTTCAAAAAAAAAAATAACGTTTGTGTCTCTCCATTTAAAAATAATGCTCTTAACATGCATGCTGTTTATAGAAGATTCATAAAACCCAGAGAAGTAGAAGACGTAGGAACCCCCCTCGGTCCTATCGCCAAAATGCAAGCCAGTGTTTCCATCTTATAGGACTCGTTGCCACGCCGCTTTCCTTGCATAGGCTATTTATTTTCACATTACTGTAATTATACCATGGGCACAATTGTGTGATCTATTTTTTACTTTACATAAGCAGTTTCTTTATTAATATAATCCCTTCCTAAGTGAATTTCTTCAAAATGGATATGGTTTGATTTTTTTTTAAAGATTTTGAAAGCCGTAAGTGCTTCTTGCAAAAATCAAGAGAGAGCTCGAACTGTGCTCATTTGCCCATTCGACGGCGACGTATCAAGCACCCAGGATGGATCCAGGAGGGCCTCAGGACTGTAATTACAATGTTTAATGGCTGAATAATATTCTCTCAAGAGATTATAACTCGCTTAATTATTGGGCTATTTGTGGAGATCCAGGCAGTCGGATCCGTTTTGCTGTCATCCTTGAGGCTCTGCGGACAGAAGCTCATTCTGCCAAATTGTTCTCCAGAAGGGCTCTTCAGTACATCCGAAAGCCTGGCCCACTGAAGCCTTGCCAGCCTTGGGTATTATAATCAAACAACCTGTTTCTTCCATGGTTCCTGAGAGTGAGCATTTTTCCACGGGTTTACTAACTGTATTCCTCTTTTCTAGTGATGCGTCTTTTCCTCACCTGGTATTTTCCCGGTGGGTTTGAATAAACTTTCCACGTGAAGGATGTCGACAATGTAGCACACTTGTTCCAAGTCACTTTGAAAATTCTTTGCTCTTTGCCTTTGAATTTTTTCTTGTACCAGGTGAACACTTTCTATGCCACATTTTTGGGGGATTTCTTCCCCTGCTTCTGGGCTTACAAAATCCCTGACAAAACCCTGAGAGCTATCCACTTCTGGGTTTGCCCTGCACGTGTGTGTGAGTGTGTGTAGTTGTACTTTTAAGATTTTTAACCCTTTCATTCGAGGGTGGACAAGCTTTTTCCACAAAGGGTCAGATGGTAAATATTTTCCCCTTGGCAGGCCACACAGTCTCCGTCCCGAATGCAGACAGGACAGAAATGAATGGGCGTGGCCCTGTGCCAATAAAACTTTATTCACAAAAACACTTGGCTGCCAGATTTGGCCCTTGGGCCATGGTTTACCAAACCTTGTTCAAATCCAAAGGAAATCTGTCTTGGGGAATAATAGGAGGCGAGGATCTAAGGTACACCGTTTTCCTGAGGGCCAACCCATCATCCCTGTTTCTTTTATCAAATGATTTGTCACCCAGCTGATGTGTGATGCCTCCTTAGTCCAGACGGATTCTGACGTGCGGGAGGGTCTGTTTTGGAGCTGTCTGTCCCATTCTGTGGACCCGTCTGTGGGCTCATGCCTTTTATCTTTTAATACCTAACCTGCAGTCACACCTTAGCAATCCTAAAGCAAAACAAACCTCTTGCTTTCCACAGACGCTGTGGATTTTCCTCACAGAGATACACAGGGGGAGGCGGGTGTGGGCAGGAGAGTGTGATCAGAAGCAAAGGCTCACAGCTGAAGATGGCCAGACAGCCCAGGAGCACCAGAGCCTCCTGATTAAGAAACAGAGAAGCAAAGCTGGCAACCCAGGAGGGGACAGGGAGATGTGGGGATCACCGCGGGCCGCCCCCACCCTGGCTGCCGGGGACGCAGACGACGACGGGGCTTTGGTCTTTTTGCTTTCCTTTGGGAGTCGCGTCTCTGGCTTGCCCCGGAGGAAGGAGTATTGGAAAGAGCCACCGCAGTCAGGGTTTCCCCTCACTGGCCTGGGAACACCGTGGGTCGGTCCCTTCACTGTCCCCATCCTGGGAATCCCCGCGCGCTGCCGTTTTGGCACAAACCCTGAACGCGGGTCGAGGCGCGGGGAGCAGACACCTTCGGCTTGACGAGGTGATCGCCGGGACCCCTCGATGGCGGCCCGGGACGTGACCCAGTCACGTCGACCAGCCCTACGGAACGCGCTCGGCGCCCTGGGCGCATAGGATGGCGAACGGCCTGGGCACGTGCCTCCCGGGCCACGGTCGCGCCTCCTCCCGCCCCGCCCGGTCCAGGGGACCTTCCCTGACTCCCGTCCCCTCAACGGGCTTCAGCTCTGCTCTTCCTGGAAGACCTCGGGGCCAAATTTCCCGTCTTGCTTTGGAGCCACGGGCGCGGGAGGGGTGCACTGGGTCCAGGGACAGGGCAGTCTGGGCTCCTCGGGCTGCTGGGGTCCGCGAGTGCTGCCCCCAGCACTGGGTGGGGTGACCCCCGCGGTCAGAGGGAGGCTCATACCTGAGTGGCCCCGCGCCGGCAGCGGGACCGGAGCGTGGGGCACGGGCACGGGCCCCTCGAGGGCGGCCGCCACCCCATGTGTCCCCTCCTTCCCGCGGCCCCTGGCTCCTGGCCGATGGGCTGTGGTGTGGGGTGCGCCGAGGGGGAGACTCAGACCCCACCTTGTTGTCACCGTCCAGCGGTCCCACCGTGAGACGGGTCCTCCTGCCTTCACACCAGCCCTCGGTCCCTCTCGGCACCTCCCAGGCCTGCAACAGCTTTGCGGCATCCTCTCAGGGCTTTGTGGGAAATGCTTCTGGATTTGTGTGCCGGTCCTCCGCCAGACATAGGCTTTCAGGACCTGGCAGGGCTTGATCTGTGTGATTCAGATAGCAGCCAGGCCCCTGGTGAGCCTCAGGTCCTGCCCTGGTCGCTGACCGGGGTCATTAAGGGCCGCTAGACCCAAGCCTGGAGCCCTCGCAGAGGCCCCTCCCCCGACTGCAGCCTCCAAGGCACCGTCTCCTCCATCAGTGTATTGGGCAGCGGGCCTCCGAAGTCAACCTGGAAAGGTGGCGGGAACACTTTGGTGTGCCAGTTCTTTGCGTCTGGGTCACAGAAGGCCAGCTGGGCTCAACTCCCATCTTTAGTCTGAACATGTCTTCTCTGCTCCACCCAGCACCCTTGCCACTCCACTGCTAAAGGAAAGGCCAAGGCCAAGGTCTTTTCTAAGTGCTCAGAATGACCCGTGTCTAAGTGGTGATGGTCTTGGTCAGTTCATTCTCCACGTTGAGTTGGCTTTATGGACCTGACTTGAACCTCTAGCCTGAGTTTGCCCACAAGTCTCCCATCCCCCACTGGGGCCTGGTCTTCTGGACTCTTACTGGCCACGGGGACGTGGGTCTCCTTCCTTAACAGTCCTCCTGGCCCCCGACTTTGACCCAGTGAGTGTTCCCAAGGGCTTCAGCCTGTTACCAGAAACCGGATCCTCTCCCCATCAGGACCCACAATGGGGCCTGCATGGACCCTACCCCCAGGGGACACCTGTGTTTCCTGACAGTCTCCTTGTCTAGTCAACCCTGGGCCTGCAGTGTCCCGTGGCCTTCAGCTGTCTACAGTTTCCTTAGTTACTTGCCTAGGCCTTGGGTGCTTGCAGTGGCTTACAGCTGCCTTTGGGGATTGGAAGCTGGCAGGGACAGCCAGCCCAGTACCACGGACAGAGCTGGGGAGACTTGTGGGGAGGATTGGGATCCGGCACTCCTCATTCTGTCCCTGTGTTCTCTACGAAGGCCTGGAGGGCAGGGATCTGCTACCTCCCAGACCCCAGATGTATTTTCTCTGCTCCTTTGTGGGCTGGAGAAATGCCCCAGAGGCAGCCATGGTGTTTCTGGGTCCCCTCCTGCCTGCTACTCCTGAGACCACACGCCAGGCCACGCTCTGCCCTCTGCGGGGCAGGCCCGGGACCTCACTACCCGCCAACTGCTCGTGGGATAAAGCAGGAGGGGCGTGGGCCAGAGTGTGCCAGACCACGGGTATGGGGGGAGGGGGCGGCTGGCTCAGGCTCCCTGCTGCAATGCAGTTCTCTCCTGAGCAGCCCGCTGTAATTGGATAATTAGTGTCATTATGCTTCCTGCCCATCAGCTCTCCTCTCCTGCTCTCTCGCACTCTCCTTTTCCAGCTCTCGCCTTCTCTGGCAGGAAGACAGATGACTGCCTTCCCCAGGGGAGAGTGGTGACCCCCACAACGACACTTCAAGGCCCCAGCCAGAAAGGGGCTTCCGACTTCCCTCTGGGACCCAAGGGCACCTGGTGCTCTGAGAGCCACCCGTGTGGGAGGGTGGACTTCCCTCCAGAAGCATCCTGGGGAGCCAGCTGTCCCCACAGGACCTAGCACTCTCCAGGAGAGATTCGCGGCCCTGGCCAGCTTGAGGATGGCCCCAGAAATGAGGAAGCCTCTGAGCATTGCACACAGCCAGCCCCTGACCAAGTGGAATGTTCTGGCCTCACTAGTGGAGCCGGGTTCTGACCTATGACTCCTGGGGTCCAGATGGGCTCAGAGAGAACTCAGGGCTTCAGGGCGGATGGAGGGCGGGTGGGTGTGGCAGGTAGATGAGTCAACAAGGGGCATTCCCTTCATCGTCTTCCTGATGGAGACCTGACGGGCACCAAGAAACCCTCCAGGAAAGAAGGTACCCTGGCGACCTTGTTAGGTATGCGGGCACGGTGTCTCCCTGTCCTCAGCAAGGAGGAACAGTGATCCATTTCCCAGATTCAAAAATGGACACCCAGAGAGCTTGAGGGACTTGGGCCGACTCAGACAGCCAGGCTACAGTCCCAAGCCCTGAGGTTTACGGGGACACATTGCCTGTCTAGACACTTTGTTGAACTCTTTTAATTGGTTTTAATCATGTGTTCATTGCTTTCCCGGGGTTTCCTGGGCAGTCACTTGGCAGAGGGACAATGTAGAATTCTCTGGAGCCAGACCACTTGAGTTCACGTTGGCCTCTGCTCCTTGCTGGCTGTGTGACCTTCAGAGAGTTCTTCGGTTTCTCTGTGCCTCAGCAGTGATGTGGAGATAATCACTTAGCAGCTTAGAGGCTTATGGCACCAAGCAAATGGGTAACTCCGTAAAGCGTGGAGAAGGGTTGCCTGTGACCAGACTGCCATTCTGTCTCTCTTCAGTACTCCCGTGGTTCTGTTTTCTGCTTTGGCTAGGGCTTCTAGGACCACGTTCCAATACACAGGCGAGAGGGAGCCTGGCTCCGGGTCATCGCATGTCCCAGAGAGCACATGGAAGTGTGGGCCTTTGTTAGGTCATAGAGACTTCGGGGAGACATGGGGGGAGCAGGCAGATGGCGACATTCGTCCCCTTTAAGGACACAACCCTGAAGTTGGCCCTATCCCCCTTTTGTTCCATGTGCTGTCCCAAGTGTAGTCCAAGGGTAAGGTGTGTCCCTGTCCCATTTGCTTGAATGCCACTGGCCAAGACATAGTCACGTGGTCATATGTAGCTGTACCGGAGTTGGGGGAATGTAGTCATTTTCCTGGATGACAAGATGCCTGATTAAAAATTAAAATCCAACATTGGAAAAGAGAAACAGAAATCGGGGAATGTCTAGCAAGTCTCTGCCACAACCTCCTGGGGGTTCTTAGCACTTCCTAAAGCCATATTATATAAACAGAATGCAGATCTGGAGGCCAGGCCTTCCCCAAGTGTTTTGGCCATCCCTTCTCGTCCCTTCTGAGGGCAGGGTGGTGTCAGCACCTCTGAGGAAACGCATGCTAGCATGTGGGCGACACGTAGGGAGCGGGACCACACTTCCTCCAGGTAGAGTGGCAAGAACGGTGGCAATGGCCTCCAGGAAGCCCCGCTTCTCAGCTCCTCTGGGTCCCTGCCACCTAATGGGGCAACCGTCCGGCTGAGGCGGAGTGCGGGTGCCGTCGAAGGTCACTGAGGCCAAACGGTGGGGGTAGGGCGTGTGCAGAACGATCTGCTCAGGCTTCCATTTCAGACAGGGGATGCTCCTGCAAGTTACAATTGCCACGGGCAGAGCCATGGGCTCACCGCCAGTCGCCACTCGGGGCAGGGGGATTCCTGCGATCACCGGACACAGCGCGAAAGGGGTGGCAAGACCCGTTTGGTTTTTCAATTGTGGCGAAATAACGCGTAACATCAAATTTGCCGTCTTCACTATTCTTTTAAGTGTCTAGCTCAGCGGCATTGAGTGTATTTACTTTGCTGTGCAACTCTCCCCTCCGTCCTTCGCCAGAACGTTGCCATCTTCCCAAACTGAAACTCTGTCCCCGTTGGACGCTAACTCCCCTTCCCCCTCCCCCAGCCCCGCCCCGCACCCACCATCCTGCTTCCTGTCTCTCTGAATCCGACTGCTCCGGGCAGCCCATAGGAGCGGAGTCCTCCGGTATCTGTCCTCTCGTGTCTGGCCTCTTTCACTCAGCCGTGTGTCCGAGGTTCATCGATGTGGGAGCAGGTGTCTGCCTCCCCTTCCCTTCCAAAGCTGAATAACGTTGCATTTGGTGGACAGACCACATTTTGCTGATCCATTCGTCCCTTGATGGGTCCTTAGGGTTGCTTCTAGCTACTGGGAGTCACGCGGCATGGAACATGGGTGTGCCAATCTCTTAGAGACCCTGCCTCCAATGCTTTCGTAGGTATAGGCCCAGGCGTGGCGATCGTACACGTGGTGTTTTCGATGAGCCGCTGTTTTCCGTAGCAGCTGCACTCTTTTACGTTGTCTGCCGGGGCTTGTTTTCACTGGACAATCCTGGATGCTCCCTGGAGCCCCTGAAGGCAGGCAGCCGTGTGGCATCAAACCTGGCTGAGGCCTGGGATCCCCAGGCAGAGGGCTTTACAGAGTCCCAGTGCCACCCCCTTCTGACTGTGGAGCTGCGACTGGGACTGTGCATTTTTAAAGCCCCTTGGTGGAAAGGGGGGCCCTCCGGGTCTGGCATGCGCTGCTCTAGATTAAAGCACTGGGCCATCAATTAGCAAGGGGAACTACAGACGTTCACCCACCCATAGGCAGGGGCTGCACCAGGTAAACCCCAGGTCCCTGCCACCTAGTCTAGACTTGGGTTTCTCTGGGTTCCAGAACCCTCCTTCACCCGGCTCTAGTCAGCAAGGACCTCCCGATGCTTGAAGTCCGTGCATCTGTCTTCCTGCTGGTCTCAGACAGTCCTTTGAGCCTGGACCAGGCGCTGGATGGGAAGCATCCTTCGCCCTTGCTGGCAGCCCCCAGCGGGTCCCTGAGGTGGCCCTAGTGGCCTGGTTGCGGCACAACAGTCCCTCCCTGGGGGCAGCCCTGCAAGGGCAGACGTGCCTGTGGACGGCCGCGTGCGTCAGTTTGGGGAGAGGGGGCCATGGAGTTATTGTTTTTGCCCAAAGCTGTTCGCTGTGAGCGCTGCTTGGCGCGTGCACAGATTGTACCAGGAACGAGGGGGAGGAAGGAACGGAGGGGGGACTGTCCCTTTAAATCTGTTTTCTCTGTTTTATTTCCTTCTTTCTTCCCATCCTCCTCCTTCCACTAGCACAAGTGGTGGAGCTGTGAGGGCCCAGGAGCTGCAGTGACGGCGCCTCTGAAATATTAATGAGGCTGTTCTCTGCCTCAGCTCCCCCCTCGACGCCCGCTCCCTCCCTCCCCAGCTGAATGCAGGCTTCACCCTCGGAGCCCTCTTTTCTCCTACCAGGTGGCAGGCCAAGGTGTGCCGAGCAGAGGGGAGGGACAGGGGCCGGGCAATAGAGGGGGCCCAGCAAAGGAGGGGGTTGCGAGAGAAGCCAAGGGTCAGAGGGCTGTCCAGCCACATGTTCACCTGCCTGGGATTAAAACCAGGCCCAGGAGAGGGCAGGGCTCTGCCAGTGGGGTTTCCGGAGGGCCCCTGCACCCACTCCCCACCTGCTCTCGGCTGGCCACGCCCCACAGCTGCAGGTGTGAGGGAGGCCTGGGCCGGTATTTGGGGCCCTCGTGCTCTTCCTCTCTGGGTTCTGTAGGGCCTGGCCTGGGCTCCAGGTGCCTGGAGGCAGAGAGAAGAGGGGACGGTTTTCTCAAGGAATCCCCACAGTGAATCACACTGCTGAGCCGTGGGTTCTTCTGGCGGTGGGTCTGTCGGGAGATGCCAACAGGCAGTGTGCATCGTGGGGGGCAGCGGTGGAGGGCATGTGCCTGGGTGGGCCCTCGGGCCCACATCTCCTGCCCTCTGACCCTGCCTCAGACGTGACCTGGCCGTGCCGAATGCTGCTCCGTTCTTGCCTCGGGCAAGCGCAGGGGGAATATTCTTGTCACCAGTTTACTGACCGCAGGGCTGAGGGCACAGTGACTTGAGAGTGACGCAGGGACCTGGGACTTCCTGGCTTCTAGTTGGTGCTCCCGGCCAGCCTCCATCCATCCTGGGGTGGGGGCGGGGAGCGGTGCCTGGCAGCAAATGCCCTCTCACCAGCCCGGGGACACATGCCCGCTCAGACACACGTGGCAAGCACGGACTGGTGGTAACGTCCAGTGGCCGCTGCCCACAAATGAGTGCGACCTCTGACTTGTAGGGTTTCACCCTCTGTTCCTGTCCCCTCTGTGAAGGCGACGGCGGGCAGCCCACACAGAATAGGGACTGAGCAACATGGAAGGCAGGTCCAGGAGGTCTGGGATCATTGAGCCTCCCTGAGCCTCAGTTTCTGCATCTGTGAAATGGAGAAATGTGTCCTTGCCCCTCGTTTATGAGGTACAATGAGGAGAGCATCTGGAGTAGGGGCCCGAGAGAAGGGAGCCTGGGAACAGAGGTGCTCCCACCTCATTCAGGAAGCTCCTACCTTCCTGGAGGGTGGTCGGCTGCCCCGGGCCTTAGGGGAGGTGGTCAAGGAAGCAAAATGGGGGATTGGGGCAGATTAAGTCAAGGGTGCTGGGAGATCCCCCCAAACCTGATTAGAAGTGGCCAGGAAGGGCCGGCGCAGAGGGGACGAGGACTCCTGGGTTTCTGGTTAGGCAGACTTGAGTCAGTGGGCCTACGGACAGGGGGCGTCAGGCCACACTGGAGGGAAGGGTCCAGAACACGGTTGGGTGACTGGTGTGAACATGGGCGATCTCCTGCAGTGCTCTGGTAGCAAGCAGCCTGTTGAAAGTCCCAGAGCAAGGGTGAGATGGTCCCGGGGACCCACTACAGCTCACTACTCTCGTCATCGCACTGCGCGGGCCAACTTATGCCACGACAGAGCAAGTATCGGAAGGTGTGAGTCCGTCCCTGTGAAGGTTTGCAATTCAATTAAGCCAATTAAGGTCTGGAAGATGGTACATTGCCTGCACTTTTAGTGCCTACAAACCGTTCTAGGCAGCCGGCCCAGGCCGGAAAGCCTCTGTCGGGCCTGTAGAACTGATAGGCCTGGTCACTTCTGTTCTCAGCCATTTCAGTGATGGCTGCCGTCCTTATTAAGAATGAGAGAGGCAATTGCCCAAGCTTACAGAGAACCCAGAAAAACAACAGTATATGCCATTTGCTCTCTACAGCAGCCAACAGTCACTCAAGACAGACTTTGATTTAACTGATGGCTCCTGTCTGGCCTACAGAGTTAATGAAGATGAGGAAGGTTAGCATGAGCACAGTCTTTGACTTGAGGGGGCCCCCCCAGAGCTGCGTGGAGGCCCTGGGCACACTGCGAGTAGCCTGCTGGGGGTCAAGGCATCCCCGCCCTGCATCCCTGTGCCCCCCTCATGCTCTCCAGGAAGGCGATCCACACCCCGCCCCTCAAAAAAAAAGACTCCCCGCTCTTCCTTGGCCAGCCAGGCCCCTGTTCGCTCCCTCCTCCGGGCCCCCAGCCCCAGCCAGGGCTGACCATTCAGTGAACTTCCTGCCAACTCAATAACCGCATATCTCAAAAAGCTTTCACCCCTGGGAGTGGGAGAGAAAGCAGGGAGCCATAGGAGCGGTCGGCGGATTAGAGACTCGGCAGCGATCAATTTTGGCACAGACTTTCTGGAGAATGTTCCACTTGAGTTGCCACTCAAATTCGTCAGAGGTCATCAGGCAGAGAGGGGACAGCAGGCTGTGCGGGGCGGGGCACATATGGAGTGCTTGGAGCCGGCGAGGCTGTGCGTGGCGGCCAGGTGAGCGCGGACGCGGGTAGACGGGTGTGGGGCACAGGCGGGAGCAGGAGAGGAGCTGGCTTTTTGCTTGAGGGGGGCGGGGGGGGGGTCACCTGCACCGGGGAAAATGGTGACCCAGAGCCGGGTGGTGACAGGCTGCCCAGCTGGAGGGAGACAGGCGACGTGGTAGGCGGGGACACGGGGCCTGCCCGGCGGGGGATGAGGCAGAGGGACCAGGCCACAGCCGCAGGCGGGGTGCCAGGGGACGCTGAGGTGCAGAGGAGCAGCAGGGCCAGCTGAGAGGCGGTGGTGAGGGCGGGCACGCTCTGTGTCCCACAGAAGGTCAGGCCTCGCCTCCCTGCTCAGCTCCCTTACCGTGAGTCACCACAGGCACAGGAGGCCTCAGTGATGACAGCACACCGATTGGGAGCAGCTCAAGGACCCTGTGTGGCTGTCCGGGCCACGGCTGTTGCTCAGTCGAGGGCAGGGCCACGCCTGGGGGCTGAGTAAGGAGCAGGAGGCAAGGACAGGGCTCACCGTCAGTGAACCCTGTTTTCAGGGAGCGGGCGGGAGAGGCCGGCGCCTCCGGTGGAAGCAGGCGTGTGAAGGTGTGACCTCCACCAGCCTGAGCTGCTGTCTCCCACCACCTGCCTCAGAGCCCACCCAACTATGGGCCATTCCTCTGTCATCCCCAGGAGCCCTCCAGTGCCATACGGGCGGGGTCGGGCGCCTTCTACCTGAGCCTTCTCTGAGTGGGTACAGGTGCCGAGAAGATAAAAGGGTTCCAAGGGAACAAAATCATTCATCTGACTTCGCTTTTAGAAAGATCCCCCGCGGAGTCCCTACACAGCTCAGTGGGGGCCATTCGGGCACATAGCTAGCCCCAGGGGCCTAGGTGGAAGGTGTGGGATGCAGGCCCGGGGCCTGCCTGCCAGGGGCGTCAGAGCCTCCCTTGTGCTCACCACTCCCCTCAGCCTGGGAGGAGGGGCCTACAGGGCACCCCAGGGTGCTGTGCTCAGGGACAGTTGACTCCCCCCCACCCCCTGCCGGGACCCACACAGCCCATAGATGGGTGTTCTCTCAGCAGCCGAGTGTGCCCGGGACCTACTCGCCGGGGGCTCTGTGCCTATGGCAAGCCAATGCCCGCACACGTGAACCAGCCCCTGTCCCTCCCGTCCAGCAGCCAACAGGCCAGGGGGCTGGGGACACAGAGCCCAGCCCTGCAAGTTTCAGCCAAGTTGCCTGGTATGTGGGAAGGGAGACGCATGGCAGCGACACTCGGGGTCAGAGAAAGGAGGGGAGAAGGGGCACCCAGCAGGGGCGCTGTCCTGAGCCACAGTCTGGACTGGGGAGGGAATCTGGCAGGACGAAGGCAGGGGTGGGGGCGACAGGCAAGGCCATCTAGAGAGGTCAAAAGCCACCAACGCTGCCTCCGATGGCTCCTGAGATGGCCTGAGGTCGGGACAGCCAGGTCTCCCGGTGGCCGAGCCTCTGTTTCCGGCGCCGGTGAACGGGCCAGTGATTCCTACGGCTCCCACCCAGGTGCGTGGGCCACATTCGCAGAGCACCCCCGAAGGAGCCCCACGTGCCATGGAAATGAAAGGTTTGCTCGCTTGAAGCTCTGCGTGCCGGTGCTCCCGGGAGCTCAGGGTCACCCGCGTTGCCTCCGCCCTCTCCCCCACGTGCCGGATGACCTAGCAGCTGACTGCAGCCCTCCCTCATCTCTGGGCTTCCGCCCCTCCAGTCAGGCGTCACCCGGCAGCCGTCTGCTCGGTGATGGCCCATGTCACTTGTGGCCCCGTGGGATCCGCAGCCCCATTCCCCCACCCACCCGTCCCACTACCTGTCTTCTCCTTAGGATCAGAACACTCTTTCATCCAGAAGAACGGCTCGCTCCTCCCCCTTGTTCTGGTCTTTTCGCAAACGCGCCCCTGCCAAGAGGCCTTCCCTGCCCCTACCCCCAGCGGAAACCATTCTGTCCATCACTCTGTCACCTGCTGCGAACTCACCTCCAAGCCAGAGAGCACAAGGATGCACTCGGTGCTGTCACCTCTGTGTCCCCAGCACGGATGGCCAGTGCAGGCCTGTAGTAGATGACAAAGTGGAAGGATGGGCAGTGGGAAGACGCGTGGGAGTGGAAAGGACGGCACGTTCTCGTGTCTGCCATTTTGTTCCCACATCTTCCGGCACCGAAGGCTGCTCCATGTGGAAACTGTCTAGAGGATTAACACTTAGGTGCCCAAACTTATAAAATGGGGATCACTTTCGATGGGCATTTTTTGAAGTGCCTCCCTGGGTCCCAGGCCTCCTGGGTGGGACTGCCCTAGGTATATGTGCCTTTTTTGGACACGGTAGGGTCAAGCGTGCAGAGGAACTAAGGCCCCCACGTGTTCTGAACCCCCTCGGGCCGGTCTTGTCCCCTGAGGGTTGTGGTGCACCCCTGCTTCTGGTGTCCCCTGGGCTCTGGGTAACAGGTGGGACCTCTCCTGAGAGTAGGCGCCATAGGCTCTGGGCTGTGTTTCCACGGGCAGTTCTAGATCAGGAACCTGCATTGGTAGCCAAGTGTTGCTTCCAAGAGGATCCTTCGGAGCCTGCGGCTTCCCCAAAGGCAAAAGATTGGGCCCAACTGAGCCACGCCGTCGGGAGGCCTCTTTGCTGTTGTGAAGGCCAAGGCCATGTGCACTGACACTAGTTTAATCCTGGGAGTTTGACCTTTGGGGATGCTTGCACTCATGCTCCCAGCCTGTGTGTGTGTTGTGGGCAGCCCCCCAATTCATCGCCTGGAGGGCAGAAGGGTGTGGAGGGGAGGGGACGGCACCGTGCCGTGGGCGGGCTGATGGGGAAGTCGCCAGTGACCTGTGGCTGCTTTCCACCTTCTCCTGTGCGCCCTCTCCTCCACCCCTCCTCTTCTACTCCTTTTATCCCCTCCTGTCCCCTCCTGCCCTCCCTCTCCCTCCTTACCCCCTCCCCCCAGGCCACCTCCCTTCCTTGCCCCAGACCCCCCAGGTGCCCTCGGGGCAGCAGAGACACCCTGCACACTAAGTCTTGACCTGGCTCCCGGCTGGCCCCGCCCATGGCCTGGCCTGCTCCCTGGACCCCCCGCGCAGCCCCAAGCCTGAAACCGTGAGCCCCAGAGGCTGTGCCAGGCCGCTGCAGGGGATTTATAGCACGTCTGCTACACCGGGCGAGTGTTAATCAGGCAAGAGCAGGGAGCATGACGGAGGGGACAAGCTTTCACCCAAGGTAGGGCACGGACATGAGAGAATTGTGGCACAGATAGCCCACCCACCCGTGCCAGTAATCAACCCCAGGACATCACCTCTGCTTCGGTGTGGGTTCCCAGACGGATTTGGGAGGCAGTCAGAGTCTCCGTATCGCAACAGCAGACCCCTTCCAGGAGACACGAACGCTCCCTCCTTCCCCACCTAGGCGAGTCCTCCTGCCTTGGGTACTCGGGCTGGGCAGGACTAGGGGATGGCCTGGCAGCTGGGCCTGGCAGGGCATGAGGGCCACTGACCCAACCTAGGAGGTGAATTTTGCAATCGGCAAGTCATGGCTCAGACTGAGTGCCGATTTTCGGAGAACATTTCTGGAAGAGTGGACCTCAGTCTTGTCTCAACTTCGCCCCTGGCTTCTTCTCACCTCTCCCCAGGTGTCCGTGCTCGGCCACTTCCCCGCTGCAGCTCCCTCCACTACACCTCACCCAGGCACTGGGACCTCGGGTGGCTGCCTGCCCCTAGCTGAGGCCGCACCTGTGAAGAGGTCGGGCACCCTGTCCTCCCGGCACGACAGGCGGGATGGGCGACATGGCCAACAGTTCCATCGAGTTTCACCCCAAGCCCCAGCAGCAGCGGGAGGCCCCCCATGCGGGCGGCTTTGGGTGCACACTGGCTGAGTTGCGTTCCCTCATGGAGCTCCGAGGGGCTGAGGCGCTGCAGAAGGTCCAGGAAGCCTACGGGGACGTCAGTGGGCTTTGCAGGAGGCTGAAGACCTCGCCCACAGAGGGTAAGGCTCCCAGCAGAGCCCCAGCGCAGGCCGCGAGTGCGCCAGGGATGTAGGGTCATGGGCCACCGGACACTCCCCCCGGTCTCCAAGGGCCATCCTGAAGACGTCCCGTACCCCCGGGGCGGGCCTGGTCGAGGGCCGGGTGGTGCTTCTGCAGCAGCTTCCGGAAGCACTCTTGACCCTGACTGTGCCCTCCCAAGGAAGCCATCCCGCCCCCCGCCACCACCGAGCGGGAGATGCTCTGTAGGGGGGTGAGGGGGATCGTCCTCTGGGTAACCTGGGGTCCTCCGGGAGCCGTGGCCTGACCCCCTCCATCAGCAGCAGCTCCCTGCTCTCGCCTCTTTGGATTAAATAGAAATCAAGCAAAAGAGGAGGGAAGGAAGAGGACGGCACGGTGTCAGGCTGGGCCCCAAACTGAGACCCCAGAAGCTCTTCTGGGCAACAGGGCAACAGGGTGGGACAGAGGAGGAGGAAGGCCGGGCCCCTGTCTGTATGCTCCAGGCCGTGTGCCCAGCCCCGTGTCCGGTTAAGGGGCACAGGAAAACGAGGGTGCCGGCCCTCTGCGGGCTTGGGTTGCAGGGGGCTCTCTCTGGAAAGGGGGGGCAGAGTGCCGAGTGGAGGGGCCACTGGCCACAGGCTGTCCCAAAGAAGCAAGTCTGGTGCTTGGGTGGTTCAGCGGCAGAATTCTCCCCTGCCAAAGAGGTGCAAGTCTCAGGCAGCATAGATCTGAGGAGATCTGCTGCCCGGAGCCTTGAGGAAGGCTGAGGAGCATTGTCTAGAAGGTTCCAGAGGCAGAGGCCTGACCGCCACCTTGGGTCCCTGCCCCGGCCCTGTAGCCCTTGCCCCCTGCACTGGAGGCAAAACTGTGCCCTGCTCTGCACCGGCCTTTCCCAGTCCTGCCTGCTGGGTCTGCTGGGAGGCCGGGACCACCAGGACCCAGGCTTGGCCCCAGGTTCCAGGAGTTGGAGCGTTTTCTGGCCCAGCTGGCACCTCCCTGGCAGGGCCGCTAGGGCTGTCCCAGCCCAGTGCCAGGCCTGTTCTCAGCCAGCCCTCATTTATCTCATCAGCTCCCATCTCAGCTGCCACACCTTTGTCCACCCAGGGCTCTGGCCGTCACCCTTGTCTGTGGCTCCCTGGCCCCATCTGTCTGTGGATGGCACATGGGCTGGAGCAGGGGGTAGAGAAGGCCCACCCGGGAGGAGATGGGCCCGAGGGCCGGGTGAGAGGGTGCCCGCCCGACCAGGTCAGGAACTCCAAGCCTAAGTGGCCTTCTCAGGGCCGCCTGGGTCTCTCTTGTTTTGTGCTCTAAAGGGACCCAGCCTGGTGTGTTGTGTTATCAGGGCAGATGGCTTGGCTCGGGGCCAGAGGGATCTCTCTCCTTCCCTCCTCCTTGCCCCCCCCCCCGCCCAGGATTTGGGGCTAGGGGGGAGGCTGGGGTGGAGGGCCGTCTCGCCACAAGGGCTCTGGCCTCTTCCAGATAAAAGGAAGCAGATGGGCTTCAGCTGGCCGCTCTTTCCTCTGCCTGTCAGGCCTTGTTAAATATGTAAAATGTCAAGGCCCCTGGGAACCTGCCCGATTCTGCCACAGCGGCTCTGGAGCTCGCCCAGTGCCTGTGGAGGGGCGGGCATGAAGAAGGGCAAGTGCCCAGGTGGGTGGCCAGGCCGCAGCAGAGGGAGCCGGCCAGGCCTGACCTGCCTCCTGAAGAATGAGCAGCACGAGGACCACCCCTCCCCACTCCAAGCCCAGGAGCCCCGGCCCCCAGTACACCTGCCGACTTGGCCCCGGAGTGTTCACCCACATGTCCCCTCTCCTGCCCAGACACAATGGCCTGAGCTTTAGGAGGGGCCGGCTTAGCCGCACCCTGGGCCCCACATCAATCCCCTGGCAAGGTGTGCTGGCAGATGGGTGCTTTGGGAAGGGTGGGGGGCGTGGGGACGTGCATGGTGTACTGGGCGGGGGGGGGGGGGAGTTTTGTCTGTTCCCGGCAATAAGCACGTCAGTGGGCTCAGGCTTTGTAGCTATCCAAGAGGATTCCAGAAGCCAGAGAACCCGGGTCTTGGGCCAAGCTCAGTGGGAAGCCCACCGGGGGGACCTGGGCCCCAGCCCTTCCCCTGTCTGGCCTTTACCAGCAGCAGTCATGGAAATGAGAGGGCGGATTATCCAAGAGCCGCACGATGTGGTCCTAATCCAATTCTGATGGCATCTGGCCTCTGCTCTGGGCAGGACACTCATCTGTGTCCGAGCCAACCAGCCGGCCCCTGCCCCAGCACCTGGACCTGGGCCGCTGTGGGGGCCTGCCGACTGGGCACATGCTTGGAGCCAGAGGGGCTGCAGCTACCTTCTGGCCCCCACATGAGTACCTGAGCAGCTGTCTGGACCCCCAAGCCCAACAGGAAGGCCATGGTCTTGGGCTGGTGCAGGGCAAGGGAGAGAGAAGCGTTGCTAGGGTATCAAGGGCAACCCAAGACCAAGGGACAGGCTGACAGTGGGAGGGGAGGAACGGAGCCAGCTCACTCCTGGGGAGGGGGCCCCAAGGGCTTGGCTTCCCTTGGGGACAATCTGGCGTATGGGGTGAGGCAGGCAGGATGCAGACTTATGGTGGCACAGGGACCCATGGGCTCTCTCTTGAGGGTCTCCAGATCCGTGCCCTTTCTCAAGGCAGGGGCAGTGGAAATTCCGGGTGTCTGGGAGAGCGGGGGTTCAAGCACTTCCATAGTACTGACCTCACGTTTCATATCTCTTGTAGCTTAAAGACGCAGGCCTCAGTTAGGAGTGGGGCACAGGCCCTCGGCTGGGACCCCAGGCCCTAGGAGCTGAGGTCCTGAGCTTGTCCCAGACACCCAGGTGGAAAGTTGCAGCCTTCAGAAACCGGAGCCCCGGCAGGGCCCAGGCACCATGAGGCCTGGGGAGAAGGGCAGGGGCAGCCGCAGCCCCGCTGGGTGCGGAGATGTGCCCAGGCTGTGCCCGCTGTGGGCTTTTGCTCTCGTCAGGCCTTCCACCTCTGGTGGGCTCCACCCTGCCCCTCCCCAGGCCCCTTCCCTGCCTAGTGGACAGCCACCCTCCTTCCTCCCAACTCCTTCTGCACCCCACTTAACACTTCCTTGCTATCAAGTCCTATGTGCCTTCCCAAGCCAGCTGAGATCACCCCCATAAGCTGGGGAACCCGCCCCCCATCTGCCCTGCCGGTAGCTCCCTGCCCCCGGGAACTGCAGCCCAGTGTCTGCCCACGAGGTGTCAGTGTGGAGCCGGACCCTTGGGTTCAGGCCTAGAAGGAAGCAGCATCCTGAGGGATGAGGGCGGGGCCAGGGGACGGGGTCCGGTGGGCCCGCCTCTGGGGAGGGTGGCCAAGTGGATGTCTGGCCTCGGGAGGAGGTGGCCTGGATGTCAGTTCCACATGGAGACTTCTGGTAGCTCCAGGCATGGGCCTGAGGGGACTCATGCTGTAGAGGCAGAGACCCAGAGGGCTTGGTGCGGGCCTGGGTGGGAAGTGGGCTGTCCCAAGGATGAGAAGTAAGGTAAGGGCCCAGCCTCGAAAGCCGGAGCTCGCCCCTTGGTGGATGTTGATTCTGAGCCCTTCATCCCAGCCCCAACACACTAGAGTGCCTGCGATGTGGCAGGGGCCTCCCAGGGCTCTAGAAGTCCGGGTCAGGCCTCTCAGCCTCTCAGCCCTCCTTCAACATGTTTCACCTGCTCTGGCCACAAGGGGTCCCCACTGAGACCGGCTTCTTCACCCTTCACTCTCCTCATCCTCTGCCTGGTGGCCTGGGGACACCGTGGCATCAGTATGAATCACTCACTGACAATCCCAGAGCCTCAGAGACATTCACCAAGTGCCACGTGTGCGGCCCCAGAGGAGGCAATAGGTGGGGGCGTGGGCAAGGCAGGGAGCTCACGTCCCATCCCCGCCCTTCGCCGTGACCCCCAGCTCAGAACTCGAGGTTGGCACTGCAGCGGGGTCTAGGGAAAGCGTTAGGAAGGAGGCAGCTGACTCCGGACGACGGCCACGAGAGCTCGGGGCGGGGGCAGTTCCTACGTACCTCCTGGTGCCACGGGTGCCACACCCATGCTCAACAGTATGGGCAAAACCGACGATGTTTTGGGGCCGCCAGAGCCGACTGTCTCCCGGGTCTCGTCAGATGACACAGGTTCTGTGTCCCGCGCGCATGGCTTGGCCACGCTCCCCTGTTGATGGCTTAGCATCTGTGAGGCTCCCGTCATCCTGACCTAGGGTCAGGTGCACAGGGCAGCAAAGGAGTCCTGGGCTGCCAGCAAGAGCTCCGACTCACAGGCACAGGGCCCTTTCCCTCCCTGGACTCAGTTTCCTCCTCTGGACCCTGGAGGGATTGTACGAGCACCTCGGCCCACTCACAGCCCACAGGGGATCAGCTACCCTGGGCCTGGCTGACAGCAGGCTGCCACACCTGTGCCCTCCATCCCAGTCTTGTACCAAGCCCTGCACTCCTGCGAACGCCTGGGCTGTTCTCTTCTCCTGTCTCCAGGTGACACTTGGCCATCCCTGGCCCAGCTGGGTTCCCTCTGCCCACCCCCACCCCATGGTGGCCGTTATCACCGTCCTTCCCATCTGCCCTCTGAAGGGACCCACCGTAGCCCATAGACCTCCCCGAGCATATCGGGAGGACGACCGAACCCTTCCTCATACCAGGGGCTCCGCATTGTTGCGAGTCGCGCGGTCGCACGCCTGAGCTGTCCAGGCAGCTGGAGGGCACACACGCCCACATACCTGTCCTCGGGGTTTGCAGAAAGGCTTGGAAGACCGGGCAGGTGCAGTTCCCGCCTTCCAGGGGCTTTCAGGCCAGAGAACAAGACAGGCACTCTGGGTGAGCAGGGGAGAAAGGGGCAGGGCCTCACGCTGTTGGCCCTTCCCATCTTCTTGCTCTGTGTCCCCGCTCTCCATCCCTGCACCACACAGGCCTGGCCAACAATGCCAATGACTTGGAAAAGCGCAGGCAGATCTATGGGCAGAACTTCATCCCTCCCAAGCAGCCCAAGACCTTCCTGCAACTGGTGTGGGAGGCCCTGCAGGATGTGACGCTAATCATCCTGGAGGTAGCCGCCATCGTCTCCCTGGGCCTTTCATTCTATGCACCGCCCGGAGAGGAGAGCGAAGGTGAGCAGGGGAGGACCCGGCAGGAGGGAAGGAGTGGGACCTGAGCCGAGGGGCCTCAGCGTGACTTTCCTGCCACCCCACCCTTCCCTGCTGTCCTCGGGTGCAGCATGCGGGAACGTGTCAGCTGGGGCAGAAGACGAAGGGGAGGCCGAGGCAGGCTGGATCGAGGGAGCCGCCATCCTGTTGTCGGTCACTTGCGTGGTGCTGGTCACGGCCTTCAATGACTGGAGCAAGGAGAGGCAGTTCCGGGGCCTGCAGAGCCGCATCGAACAGGAACAGAGGTTCTCCGTCATCCGGGACGGCCAGCTGCTGCAGGTTCCGGTGGCCGCACTGGTGGTGGGCGACATCGCACAGGTCAAGTACGGTGAGTGCATCTGGCAAGGGCCTTCCCCACCCCCCAGTACGTGGGCCTTCACCTGCGGGACAAGGCGGGGCAGGGGCAGCAGTGGGCGGTGGGGGGGCTCAAGCTGGAGACAGAGCCCCAGGAAGCAGGCCTGAAGCTGAAGGGAGAGGGCCCCACCCCCTAGGTTCGAGACCTCTCCTGGGGCAGGCGGGAGGCAGCAGGGCGGAAGGCTGCCTGGACCCACAGCGTGTGGTTCCGGCTGCCTGGCCGGCCTTAGGAGACCTGCTACCTGCTGATGGCGTGCTCATCCAAGGCAATGACCTCAAGATCGATGAGAGCTCCCTGACAGGCGAGTCGGACCACGTGCGCAAATCAGCTGACAAAGACCCCATGCTGCTCTCAGGTGAGGCCTCGGGGCACTGGCCAAGCTGTGGGGGGGGGGGGGGGCGGGGGCAAGATGCAGGCTGGCACTGCCCTCTGGACCAGTTCGGCACCAAAGAGCCTTGGAAGCCATCTGGCCCAGCCACCCCCTCAATCGCAGGCCTCCTGAGTCGCCCTTCTGGATAGGGAGTCTGAAGTTTTTGCCCCCAAGAGGCCAGAGTGGCCCGTGGGAGGCCTGATGGTGGTCGCTCTAGCCACTGGGGAAAGAAATGGGTGCTCCCCGCCTCAAAGGGCCCCTAATATCCTGAGGAAAGCTCCTAGAACGTTTTGGCCAAGCCCAGCATTTATCCCGGTGGCAAATGCAGTGTGACACAGGACAGAGAGGCTGGAGGCCCCAGGTGGACCCTGTGAAGACCTCACCTTGTGTTTCTGGGCAAGCAGCTGCTCACGTGTGCGCCTCCGGGTCCCCTCCAAGCCAGGAATGAGGCTTCGTTCTAGGATTAGGGTCAACATAGCCTCCAGGGGCCTCCAAACACCGAGTTCGTGCTTCTGGGATTCCTGGGGGAGAACTTGTAGGTGTTCAGCCACGCCTCCCTCAAGCAATGCAAATCTGTCTCGGTCCCCCTGTGTTCCCAGGTACCCATGTCATGGAAGGTTCTGGAAGAATGGTGGTGACTGCTGTTGGTGTCAACTCCCAGACAGGAATCATCTTTACCTTGCTTGGAGCTGGTGGGGAGGAAGAGGAGAAGAAGGATAAGAAAGGTAAGGAAATAGTGACGTCCGGTTCCCAGCACCACTGGCCTAATCCCCCACTCCAGCTCCAGCTGCAGCGAGAGCCAGCCTTGAGCGGTGAGAGGCCGTACCTTCTCTTCCGATTCCTTTGGAGGACCTGCTTCTGGCGTCTTTGCCCAAAGGCTTTGGGAAGTGTGTGCCAGGGTGGGGGGAGTGCCCTGCCTGGGGAGGAACGGGGTTGGAGGGACAGAGGCCAGCCGCCTTGGCTTGGGAGAGTGCCCCCGGGGACCCTGTGCCCGCTCTTGGGTGTGCTGACGCCCCGTGGTGAGGTGCCGAGGGCCCCACCAACATGGCAGCCAGGGAGATGTGAGTCATACAGCCAGAGGTAGAGGGCTCCCAATCGAAATGGACTGGACTCCCCAGAGGATGTCCGAGGCCAGAGGAAGCTGGGATGGGGTGGGGGCCCAGGGGAAAACAGTGTCAGGGGACAACTGTCTTGTGAGAGTCCAGCTGGCACACGGCCGTCCCGCTGCCTCCTTTCGCCACTGCCCCGAGCCCCAGGCGTGGCCGCTGTCTCTTCCAGTCCTCAGAACAGCGCTGACAAAACTATGGAGCTGTCCTCAGCACCACCCCACGCCCAGAGCCCCCAATCCCACCAGGCAGGACCCCGTTCAGTTCTTTGTTTCAGGCCCGCACCAGGTCACGACTCACCTTGATCTAACCTGGGTCTCCCCCGAACCAGGCGGGGAGCAGAGTTTCCTAGATGTGTGCCTTCGAGAACATTCGCTTGGGTCCACTCGGAGTACAAAGAAGCTGCACACGTGTGGAGAGAGCGTGTGCTGAAAGCCCGCAGCCAGGGTCCCCGGGGGGAAGTGAGACAGAGGGGTGCCGGTCACCGGCCCTACATCAGTCAGTCAGGGCACCTAGACCGGGCAAACAAGTGGCGAGGGCACAGGCGAGCATAAGGAAGGATGTGCCAGTGTCTCCAGCCCTAGGCTGCCCTGATCCTGGAGACAGTGAGAGAGGAGGTGGGTGACCTGCTGTGGCCTAGAAGCTTCTGTGGGCCCCGTCTCCCAGCAGCCAGCCAGCACTAGCAGACCCTCATCCACATTTGCCACACCAAGCATCCTGGCCCTGCGGGGCTCAGCGCAGTTTCTCTCCACCGTGAACAGCCGAGGGGCCGCAGGCAGGCAAGCGGGCGGGTGGGTGGGCCCTGGGCCTCCTCCAGGCTGGGCTGGGGTACCCATCCCCCTCTCCAGGGAAGCCTTCTCCTCCCCTGCAGCCCTGTCCCTGAGCTGTTGGTGGTCTGCAGGACTTGGTTTTGGGCCCCTCTTCTTCAACCTTGACAAAACCCCACCAGTCCCCCCAGGCCCCTCCCCAGCTCTGGCTCGTCTGCCCCTCACTCTGCTTCAGCTGCCCTAGGCTGAGCTACTGAGGGGTCAGAGGGGGCACCTCCGCCAGCCAGCTCCCTGGAAGAGGGGAACCCTGAGGTGGGGGGGGGGCTGGAGGGGAGCAGAGCTGGCCAGGCTCCAGGCAGGGGCAGCAGCACCCACAACTCCCCACCAAGGTGTGAGCCCAAGGCCCGGCTGCTGCTGCGGTGGCAGAGCCGGCGCCCCACCCTGGCCCCCATCCCTACTCCTGCTGCCTCTCAACCCCGTCTCTCAGCCCGATGCTCCCGGGCCACCTGCTGCCCTTCAACCTGTTTCTTGCCTTTTGGCCTTGACTCCTAGTCGCCCTCCTACTTGAGGTGCTCTCCTTCCCCTCCTCCCCTCCCTGGGCTTCTGTCTTCCTCTTCCTGTAGTGCTGATCCCGCACGTCTCTCCCTCCTCCAGAGGCCTCTCTGGGCCCTTCTGCATTGTCACCGTGTGTCTACAGGTGTCTCCTCTCCCCCCAGGAGTCTCCTTCGCCTCTGAACCTCCCCACTCTGACAGAGGGACAACCTGCATACCACCCCAGCCGGGAGGGGACCTCTCTCTCCTCCCTGGGACCCCCAGACTAGACCCCACTGCCTAGAAGCCACCTGGCACCCTGTCTGCGCTCCTGGATCCCCAGTGACATGAGTTATTGGGTATTGGTCAGCACACAAACCCCTCCTGTCACACGTCAGTCATTTCCAGATCCCGGGCTAGCACTTGTGTGGTCCCTAAGAGAGCTCTTTGAACCGATGCCCCACCGCGATGCCCTGGGGAAGATGAGGCCAGAGGGGCTGGTACAGAGCCCGACCCAGAGCACAGTGCTGGCCTCGCTGCCAGCGCCGTGTACCTTGGTCTTGGAAGCCAGTCTCTGCCCTGGTCCCCAACACCCAGCTGCGGGCTTTGTGCTTGCAGACCACATTCACGAATGTGCCCCCCGCCCCCGCCGCCGCCACACAGGTCCAGCTGAGGCCCAGCCCATTCCGTGTACCATTGCTCCCTCCAGTGCCGGGTGCCTGGCACCCATGTGGGCATTCAAGGCCAGCAGGTTTCTAGAGTCTCCCTTCTCTGTCCCTGCAAACGCTCTGCAGAGCTGACTGCTGGCTGCGCTGCACAGAAAGCTGACCGCTAGGCCACTAGGGGTCAGGGACCACCTAGGTAGACGGTTCACGCCACTCCTGTGGAGGGGGGTACATATCCCGACTGGGGGGGCCCTGCTCAACGTGGCAGACCTGGGACCAGACACCTGGCGGCTCTCACTCCCCGTGGCGGTAGCCTTTTCAGAGACCTCCCCCACTGCTGGGCACACATGACCCAGGGGCCGCCCAGGACTGGCTCGGCGAGTTCACTGGAGGGCCGGGCCCTCGTCTGGGAAGCCAAGAGCGTGGCTCCCGTGGGCCGAGAGGTGGAGAGAGGGCATCAGAGCAGGCCCGGGGAGCACAGGGCCCTCCTCCCCGCCCCTTTGCACCGCGCTCTCTGGCCTCGCTGTCTGTGTCCCGCTGTCCTGTGTGCGTGTGCGTGTGCGTGTGCGTGTGCCAGGGCCACGTGGATGTTCTGAAGCCTTCGTGTCTGTCATTCCTCTTCCGTTGTAGGCAAGCAGCAGGATGGGGCGCTGGAGAGTAGCCAGACCAAAGGTAATGCGCGCCCCGTGCTCAGGGTGGGGTGGCGGAGGGGTGCGGCACAGGGTGGGGGGCCGCCCGCGTCAGTTGCTGGAGCAGCACCCAGAGACCAGGTGAGTGGGGCGGGGGGCCCCTGTGCAGACCCTGCCAGAAGTATGCAAAGGTCACCCGTGAGGAAACTGAGGCTCAGAGAGGGTGACTCACCCAAGACCACGCCAGGCCTGTGGGTTTCCCGGTCCAGCGGCCTTTCTTCCGGGCTTTTGAGGCAGGGTGACCGGGTGCCGGTCCAACACCCACTCTCCTCTCGGCCCGGATGCCTGGTAGGTGCTGATGCCGTGTGGCTGGGATGAGGGCTGTCAGCGGTGAGGGGCTTTGGAGGGAATCCAAAGGTGTAAAGCACGGTCCTTGCCCTCAGGAAGGTCAGAACGCAGAGAAACGGAGCCAGGGGCAAGACTCAAGTGCACTGTGGGGCCCAGGGGCCCAGGGACCAAGACAGGGCCAGACAAGCAAACTAGAGTTCGGAGGATAGCTGAGGTTGGGAGGGATCTGGGCCAGGGGGACAGCCTGATGGCTAGGGTCCCGGGCTGGGGCAGGGAGTGCCAGTCAGTGGGGCGCAAGGCTAGAGTGACCCAGCTGGGTGGGGCATTGAGTATCACTGAGGCCCCTGGGGACAAGAAGCCTTGTGGTCAGGGGCAGTGTGAAGAGAGCAGGACCCAGTGAGGGAGCCACGAGGACGCCACCTGTCCCAGACAGAAGGCGAAGAGGCAGCTAGAGGAGAGAGAGGTGTGAGGCTCGCCCATGGTGGCCCGTTCCGGCAGGAGCCACCTGCAGCCAGGGAGCGGGCTGAGGAGGGGCACACAGCGAGCCGGGGCTCTGATGGAAGTCAATGCGCCCACTCGAGAGGCTGACGGGAGGATAGACAGCCTAAGCAGGGAGCAGGGGAGAAGAACGCAGGGGCTCCTAGGCCTCCTGAGGGGGGGTGGTGCTTGGACACCAGTGGGCCACTGACTCAGTTCAAGGTTCTGGAACGTTCCCTGGGCCCCAGACCTCTGCTGTCAGGTATTGAGATTTGGGGCATTATGGGGCTGGCCATCCTGTCTGTGTGCCCAAAGTTGCTCGTGCTTGTGTCTGTCCTCCTTTCCCCTGAGAAGCCCCGAGACAACCGTCTCTGCGCTGACCACGACAGCACCGGAGCCTCCCACCCATCTCGGGAGGGCCTGAACTGCCAGGGAGACGGGAGGGAGAGGAGACAGCCCCTGGGCTAGGTCACACTCAGAAAGCAGAGAAACCCTTGAGCCCCGTTTCCTCTCGTATAGTGTGGCACGTCTTTCCCTGTGAAAGCCCCTTGTAGCTGTCGCCTGGGCCCTAAGTTTGGCTGTGGGGTTCCTCTGTACGCAGCCAAGAAGCAGGACGGGGCAGTTGCCATGGAAATGCAGCCCCTGAAGAGTGCGGAGGGTGGGGAGACTGAGGAACGGGAGAAGAAGAAAGCCAGCGTGCCCAAGAAGGAGAAGTCGGTCCTGCAGGGCAAGCTCACCAAACTGGCCGTGCAGATCGGGAAAGCAGGTAGGGCCAGCGGACGCGTGGTCCCAGGGGCCACCAATGGGCGAGGACACTGGGCCCCCGGGCCTGAGGCCGGGCCGTGGAGGGCAAGTGGGAAAGGGATGTTCCAGGGGGCGCAGGCCAGGCAGCAAGGGGACCCCACCAGGGGCCGGCAGTGGCCGGCAGGGGCCGGGCCGGCCCCCATTTGGAAACCGTGGCTTCCAAGCGTCCGTCCGCAAGGCTGGGGACCGAGTGCCTCCCCCGACCTGGCTGGCCGTGGCGCGGTCCGCAGCCTCCCTTACCACTCCTTCGCTCTTGCTCTCTCCCTCCCTCGCCCCGGCCGACTCCCCTTCCCGCACCCACCCTCTGTGGCTTCCGTGGCTGGGCAGGGCTGGTGATGTCTGCCATCACCGTCATCATCCTGGTCCTCTACTTTGTGATTGAGACCTTCGTCGTGGACGGCCGGGTGTGGCTGGCGGAGTGCACGCCCGTCTACGTGCAGTACTTTGTGAAGTTCTTCATCATCGGTGTCACTGTACTGGTTGTGGCCGTCCCGGAGGGCCTGCCTCTTGCCGTCACCATCTCCTTAGCCTACTCTGTCAAGGTAATAATTATAAACACGGTACGCGTGAGAATGCCTTCATACTAGGATACAGACCCAGAAATTGGCATCCCAAGCCATTAAGCAAGTTGGGATCGGTCGTGGGGAGAGTGGGGCGGCTGGGATGAGCTGGACGGCAGGCAGGCGGGAGGATAGACCCAGCATCTGCAGGTCTGAGGACACTGCTGTCCCTTGCAGAAGCGGGTGCAGGCGCAGAGGGTGATCCAGAGAGGGCCGAGAACACCGGGAGAGGGTGGGGGGAGATGGCGTCGGGAGGGGGGAGCACAGAGACAGCCAATGACCTGAGCGGGGGCCATGGGCAGGGGGGAGGCCCCGGGGAGCCCTGGGAAGAGGGAGCGCCGCGAGTCGACCGCTTGGCCTGTCTCACGAGAGTCCTCCCGCTCTGCCGTCGCTCCAAGCCGTGCCCGGCCGCGAGGGTATGTGCCAGCTGACCGAGGCCCCCCGGGCTGTTAGTGCCACATGGAAAGCTGGCTGGGCAGAGCCGAGTCGCACATGACCGGCTGATGACCTCTGGCTCCCCGACCCCATGGGCCAGCCTTTCCAAGGACAGCTGGCTACCTAAGCCCTCATCTATGCCCTTTACAGAAAATGATGAGGGACAACAACCTGGTCCGCCACCTGGACGCCTGCGAGACCATGGGCAATGCCACAGCCATCTGCTCAGACAAGACGGGCACGCTCACCACCAACCGTATGACCGTGGTCCAGTCCTACCTCGGGGACACCCACTACAAAGAGGTTCCGGCCCCCAGCACCCTGACCCCCAAGATCCTCGACCTCCTGGTCCACGCCATCTCCATCAACAGTGCCTACACCACCAAAATACTAGTGAGCGGGGAGCGGGCGGCAGGCTGGGCCGGGTCGGGGTGGGACGAGGGCAGGGCGCCGGGCCGGAGGTGACGGCGTCAGGGGTCACCAGGGCCCCTCTGGACTCCTGCCCTGGCTTCTGGGCGGGACCTGCAGGTTCTGGAAACCCCCTCTGAGCCCAGTGAGTGGTGGGCAACCTGCCCACATCGGAGTCCGCATGGAGGCCCTCCTCGGCTCCCTGCCACCACACCCTAAGGACATGGTGGCCACAGCCAGGCCGGGGTCCTGGGGGCAGCAAGGAGGGGAGACTTGGGCCCCCGGTGCCACGCTGGTTCTCCTTGCCTCGTAGCCTCCAGAGAAGGAAGGCGCTCTCCCACGCCAAGTGGGCAACAAGACGGAGTGTGCTCTGCTGGGCTTTGTCCTGGACCTGAAGCGGGACTTCCAGCCTGTGCGGGAGCAGATTCCGGAAGATAAGCTTTACAAAGTGTACACCTTCAACTCGGTCCGCAAGTCCATGAGCACAGTCATCCGCATGCCTGACGGCGGCTTCCGCCTCTTCAGCAAGGGCGCCTCGGAGATCCTGCTGAAAAAGTGAGCCGGCGACGGGAGGCAGCCTAGGGCTGGGTGCTGCAGAGTGCAAGGCTTCTGAGTTTACTGTTGTGGTAAAATAGACATAGCGTAAAAGTGGCCGTTGTAATCGCGTGAAAACACACAGCAAGTATAGTCCCGGTGTGGCGCATTACAAAACGTTCTCGTCACCAGCCCCCCAAAGGCAACCCTGTCCCCATTCAACAGTCCCTCCCACCGCACCCCCAACCAGCCCCTGACGGCCACTCATCTCCTTTCTGTATGGATTTGCCGATCAGGGACATTTAACATAAACGGGATCGTACGATATGTGGCCCATGTGTCAGGCTGCCTCTACCGAGCAGAACGCTGTCAGGGTTCATCCATTCGGCCTTCGGCCGCCCTTGGGCTGCTGTGAGCCTCGCTGCCGTGAACAGGGGCGTACAGCTGTTCCTTGGGGTTCGTACTCTCAGTTCTCTCGGACATACCTGGGAGCGGAAGGCCGGGTCCTGCCGTAACACAGGTTAACTTTTTGAGGAACCACCCAACTGTCTCGCGCAGGGGCACCGTTTTCTATCCCCCCAGCTTCTCCTTATCGCTCTACTTATCGCCATCCTAGTGCACGTGAGCTGGGACCGCACAGGGGCTTGGTTTGCATTTCCCTGATGACTAGGGATGTCGGCCCCGAAATGGCCAAATTTCAGGCCATTTGTGTGCCTTCTTGGGAGAAACAGCCACTCAAGTCCTTTGCTCGTCTTTGATTTGAGTTATTCGTGGTCTTGTCGTTGTCCTGTAAGAGATCTTTAGCACATACTTGATTGGCAAATGCCTTTTCACTGTCTTCATTCATTCTTGGAGGCACATGTGTTTTTCACTGATGAAATCCTGTTTGTCTCTTTACTTCTTGTGTCCCTCGTGTAGGGTTTTTTTTAGAGGTGATGGAAATGTTCTAAAGTGCACTGTGGTGATGGTGGCACGACACTGCGACTAGACTCAAAGCCATTGAATTATACATTTTATTTTTTTAATATTTTTTAAATATTTATTTTGAGAGAGAGAGCACGCATGCGTGGGGTGGGGGACAGAAAGAGAGGGGGATCGAGGGTCCCAAGCAGGCTCTATGCTGACAGCAGAGAACCGATGCAGGGCTCCAACTCACGAACTGCTAGATCATGACCTGAGCCGAAGTCAGACGCTCAACCGACTGAGCCACCCAGGCGCCCCTGGATTGGACATTTTAAATGGATAAGTTGTGTGGTGTGTGAATGATATCAGCTGTTATAAAAACTGAGTGGGGCGGGGAGCATGGAGCTCCGCCTCCAAGTGCCCCCCCCAGCCCCCCAGCTGCTCTGCCCTGCCCACCTGGCTCCTCACTTATTCCAAGGCCACCTTCTAAGACATAAATGTTCTCCCCCAAGTCTCTGCCCAGGCACATACTCCCCGGGTGCAAAGGCCACCTCCCCCCTGAAGCTGTCCTACCGCATCCCAGGAGGTGTGGCGGCCGGGTTTGGAGGCCCCAGCTCTCTTTCTGTGCTTCCTCAGCCTCTGACAGGTACCGTGGCTAGAAGCCCCATTCCTGTAGTTGGGCGCTGGGCTCCACTCCTGGCTCTCCTCTTTGCTGGCCGTGTGGACATCGACTCACTCCCCGGCACAGCCTCAGTTTCCCCTACGTGGAGACAACAGAAATACCTCCTGGGAGTGTTGCGAGAGTTACGTGAGTGACTCCACAAAAGGGCGAGAGTCCCTGCCAGCTCCTCCTTTCCTCCTTCACCAGTCTGTCCAGGGCTCCCATCCGCCCCTCCGCCATGCCTGCCTCTGGGGACCTCGGTTCCTTTGCTCCTTCTTCTTGCGCACCTGAATCCTGCTTCTTTGTCACGGCCACACTCCGTGGCATTGCCAGAGCAGTGTACCCCAGACAGTCCACGAAGAGCTGGGGTGAGCCCTGCACTCTAGCGTCTCCTCGCCTACACCAGCCTATGAGTTTCCAGCTCCTGGGGCTTCCAGAACGGAGGACCATAAATCTGATGGCTTAAAAACACAGAAATCTGTTTTCTCACAGTTCTGGAGACCGGAAGTCCGAAATCAAGGTGTGGGCAGGGCCACGCTCCCTTCGAAGCTTCCAGAGGAGGGTCCTTCCTCGTCTCTTCCAGCTTCTGGCCATGGCCAGCAGTCTTTGGGGCTCCTTGGCTTGTACACGTATCTCCTCTGTCTCCACGGTGCCTTGTCCTTGTGTGCGTCTGTGTCTCCATGTGTTCTCTTCTCTTTTGATAAGGACACCAGTCATTGGATTAAGGGCCCACTCTAAACCAGTATGACCTCGCCGTGACTTTGCAACAACCCTGTTTCCAAATAAGGCCACATCGTGAGGTTCTGGGAAGGATGTGAGTGGTTGGGGAGGGTACACCGTTAGGCCCCAGGAGGCAGAACGCCTCCCTCCTTGTACAAGCCTGTCTGCCGCGCTGAATGCGGGGCTCACACCGACGCCTGCCGAGACTCTCTGTTGCTCCGGCTGCCCTCGCTTCACTGGCACCAACGCTGTTGTTCTGTCCCCGCCCCAGGTGCACCAACATCTTAAACAGCAACGGGGAGCCGCGCGGCTTCCGCCCTCGGGACCGGGACGACATGGTGAAGAAGATCATTGAGCCCATGGCTTGCGATGGCCTCCGCACCATATGTATTGCCTACCGGGACTTTTCTGCAGCTCAGGAGCCCGACTGGGACAATGAGAACGAGGTCGTGGGTGACCTCACCTGCATAGCCGTCGTGGGCATCGAGGACCCCGTGCGGCCCGAGGTAGCCACCCTCTGGTCCGGCAGCGGCCCGGGTCGTTGGATGGGTGGAGGGGCAGCCCTGGTTCCCGTACGGCCTCCACGGCATGGCCCCCTTCTGGTGCCTTCGCTGCTCTCACACTACTTCCTGCTGGAGCCCAGAAAGGTTAGGAAAGGTGGGCAAGGGCGGGGCCCCAGCGTCCTCCAGGTCAGACCTCCCCGGCAGGACTGACAGGCTGGAGGGAGCGGCGAGGGAGAGGGAGAGTCAGGCACCGCTCCCAGGGCTCTGGTTCGGAGGCGGCACTGGGGCACGGTACCGGGAGTCCGACGGGACGCAGGTTTGGGGGGCAGGGGGCTGTTCCCGGTCACGGGTTTGGTTGGGGCCAAGTGATGTTCGGGACATCCCTGCAGAGATGTCAAGTGGGCAGGTAGCTGCGGGAGTGGAGCACTCAGAGCAGAAGGTCCTGGCCGGAGAGAGATTCCAGAAGCATGTTTATATGAGCGATGTCGCAGGGTGAGTGGACAGCTGGGACGGAGGTGGGAGGAGCCTGCAAAGAGACTTGAAGGAAGGGGCCAGGCAAGGAGCCAGCACGTGTAGACGGCTTTACCAAGAGCGTTTGTGAAAAGGGAACAGAGAAACTGGGCGGAAGCCGAACAGGCCGTAGAGCGAAGAAGCAGAGGGGAGGGTTGCCGGTCCATAAAGACGGAAGAGCCTTGAGACAGGGAGAGCGAGCAGGCCCCAAGGGAAGAGCGCAAGCCACAGGGGTGCGGGTTGCCAGAGGCAGGGAGGGACCCTCTCTCACCTCCCAGGGCCTCTCCAGTGGCACCCACCTCATGTCAGAAGCAGGGCCACCCCGATCCTGCTGATTAGCCTGAAAACACACCCGTTGCTGAGACGAGGGAGGACAGGCTTCTGGGCCTTTCTTCAGGAGACAGGTATTCACTGACATACCGGAGCAGGCGCCTAAGACCGGCCGGTTCCACAGTCAAGGCTCGCTACGTGTACAGAGCGACCGCAGGCCCTCGGCAGCAGTGTATCCCCGCATTCTGAGGACATGGGGCCTCTCTGTGCAGGAAGGGGACACCTGGAAGCTGGCCTGGGAGGAAGCGGATGGCAGCAGAGGGGACGGGGAGCAGCGGCCTGGGAGAGCAGGGACAGAAGATGCTGCTGTGGGCGACAGGGCCACCCCCGGAGACACAGGGCCTTGCCCTCCGTCAGGCCAGGGAGAAACTGAGGCGTGGATGATTGGCCTGTGTCTACACGGCAGAGCCGAATCATAAAGCTGCGTTGTGCTCGCATAGACCTGATGGCCTCCCCCTTCTGAATGGAGCTGTTCACCGCTCCACCCCCACCCCTGCCAGGCCGAAGGCGCCCGGCTGGTGTTCAGTGCTGCTCCTAGGCTGGCAGGTGCCAGAACATCTCACAGACCCGGGAGGGCAATGTCCCTGGAGTCCCGGGACCCTGGCCACAACCATTTCTACTCCACGATAACCGGCCTGCCCCCACCCTTCTACCTCAGCCACGTGTCTACTGGTTCCAAGTAGCGAAAATACCTTATCATGTAGAACCTAGAGCTGTAAATGCCTCTGGTTCTATGTTGTAAAACGGTGGGCGGCGGGGGCGGGGGGGGGGGGGACAAGTGAGAAGTGTCCAGAGCTTGGCCACAAGCCAGCTGATGGCCAGAAGCCTGCCCTGAGTCGGGGCCCCAAAGCAACAGGCCTGCCCTTGGCCTTGCCATCTGGCAGGGTAGCTGGGGACAGAGGTCTCTTTGTCATTCTTCCAGAGCTAAGTGATACAGCCACCCTGCCAGCCAGCCTGGTAACCAGGGCCGATCCTGGCTCGGCCGCTCTGGACCTCCAGTTTGCAGAGGAAAATGAGATTGACGGAGCTGGTGATTTCTATGGTCACCTTTCCAGACAAGACTCCAATGGTGCCCCTCGACAGCATAAAAGCTTCCAGTGGCTTCTCCCAGCTTTACTCGTGTCGGGGCCTGGGTCCGAGTCGTCGCCGGTCCCGGGGCCCAGCGCAATGAAGGAGGCACCTGGGGTCAGGGGGTGGGGGTGGGGGTCGTGCCGAGGGAACGAAGGAGAGGTGCCGCGGAGCCGGATGGAGGGCAGGGCTCAGCCCAGACGCGGATGTGTCTCGCCTCGGTGGCCGCACCCATGCCTTTTGTCTCTTCCAGGTTCCCGAAGCTATCCGCAAATGCCAGCGGGCCGGCATCACAGTCCGCATGGTGACCGGGGACAACATCAACACGGCCCGGGCCATCGCGGCCAAGTGTGGCATCATCCAGCCCGGGGAGGACTTCTTGTGCCTGGAGGGAAAGGAGTTCAACCGGCGGATCCGCAACGAGAAAGGCGAGGTAGTTCCTGGCTCTGCTGCCCTCCCACCTCAGTCCGGGGCTCTGGCTGTTTCTTCCCCCCCCCCCCGCCCCCGCCTCGGCTCGGTACCCCCCTCCCCCGCTCCAGGCTCTGCAGCGTCTGTGTGCTTCCCCCTCCCAGATAGAACAGGAGCGTCTGGACAAGGTGTGGCCCAAGCTGAGGGTCCTCGCCCGATCGTCTCCCACCGACAAGCACACTCTGGTCAAAGGTAAGGGAGCCCGCTCACCCCTGCTGCCCCCTGCCGTGCCCCTTCCTGAGGTGCCATGATGCTGGCTGGGTGTGGCCATCGTCCCCACGTGTGCTCTTGCCCCGGGGCTCCCAAAGCCAAGCTCCAGGGCCTGCCTAGGAAGCGGGGTCCCGGGCTGCACACGTGTTGCTGCTGGACATGGCCCTCCCTAAACTTCAGTTTCCTCCTCAGGAAAATGGGGATAATGATGGAGACGCCCTCGAAGGGCTGACATGCCAGAGCTCACTCTGCTTCCCTGGCTAGCAGCATGAATGGAAGACACCACTAGAGAATGGCCTCTCATTGTAACAGATGGGGAAACTAAGGCCCAGGAGGGGGAGACATTTCTCCAAGTCACATAGTGCTTGACCGATGACACTTCATAGTTGGCCGATGACAACTTTACCACCTGCCTCCCACCCAGTCACACCACCCTGTGTCATCTCACTGGGGGATGGGCCAGGGCAGGAGGAGGGGAGCAGGGCTGCCGGTCGAGGCACAAAGACTTGACCCCGAAGGCGACAAAAGGGCAGGGGATTGGGGGTGGTTGGCACGGTCGCGATCCCGAAGGGTTTCCCGAGTCAGCCAGCCGCCCCCACAGCCCCCAGACAAGGACCCACTCTGCATTCCAGGGATCATCGACAGCAGCACCGGCGAGCAGCGGCAGGTGGTGGCCGTGACCGGGGACGGCACCAACGACGGGCCAGCCCTCAAAAAGGCAGATGTGGGCTTTGCCATGGTAAGCCGCCCGGTGCCGGCCTGGCTCACCACATCAGGCGGGGCCTTGTGTCTCAAGGACATTGGCTTCGTGCAGAAAGGTGCGGGCTAGTGTTAAGGCAGGTTGCAGAGCGATGAAGTCTGTCTCTCGCGTCCTGGCCCCTGGGACCTCCAAGGGCTCATCTGGTCAGGGGATACAGGTGTGAGTTGTTTAAAGGCATTTGGCGTGGAGATGCCCGAGGTGACAGTGGGGCCTCAGGGGTGGGGGACATGGGGCCTGCCACCTGTGCGCCCGCCTCAGCCACCCCCAGTGCAGTCTAAGCGAAACTCGGCCCCAGGGGCGATCACTGGAGTCCCCAGATGAGCTTTTCCTCTGTGTTTCTCTCTGGTTACTCGTATGGAGCTCGTTATCTCTATAAAACCCTGACCCCGCCACCCGGGTGGCCAGCCCCGGCATTCTGCAGCGAGCTGCGTGCGCTTGGTCACCGAAGGCACAAAGCGAGCGAGCCCCTTTCCCCACCTGCCGTGAAGGAGCCCCCTTCACTCTGCCACATTCAGGGTAGCCCATGTGGGCAGGTGCCAGGGGCGCGGGCCAGTCCGTCCCAGAGCCCAGGACAGAGAAGGGCACCGAGCCACAGCCCCTGGGCACTGTGAGAGCCAAGCCGAGCTGCGCAGGACCCGACCTCAGGGTGGCAGACAGGGTGTGCAGCTGTCCCTGCATCAGGGGCTGTGAGCAGCAAACACCCCCACGGGCCAGCAGGACACGTCCCTGCTCTGCGGAAGGCATCCCCGCCCAGGAGTCGTGGAGCTCCTTATACAGCAGGCCGCTCTGGCATGCTAAGACCGGACAGAAGACCGCTTGGTGGTCACGTGGTGGCAGCTGGGCCTCGTACGTGAGGCCATGGTGGTGGCCATGGTAGCAATACCCTCTCTGTTTATGAGCAAAGGCCCTTACCAGGCCATGAGACAACCTGCCCGCTCCTAGTACAAAGTCGCACTGGATGAAACCAGATCTGTCTGCAGCTGGCGGGGAGCCTCATTTGGAAGGGAAGCCAGACAGTAAGCCCGGGTAGGCTGGGTCGTCAAGGGGGCTGGGGAAGAGGGGCCTGTGGACACTGTGTGTGTGCCCCCCAGGGCATTGCGGGGACTGATGTGGCCAAGGAGGCCTCAGACATCATCCTGACCGATGACAACTTCACCAGCATCGTCAAGGCGGTCATGTGGGGCCGGAATGTCTACGACAGCATCTCCAAGTTCCTGCAGTTCCAGCTGACAGTCAACGTGGTGGCCGTGATCGTGGCCTTCACGGGGGCCTGCATTACTCAGGTGGGCACTGGGGACCGCTGTGCCCAGGGAGGGCCCTGGGCTCTCCCTTCCACAAGGCACAGGGCCTGCAGGAGGCAGCTGGTTTCCCAGGCCCGGCCTGCTTCCTGCACCCGGACCCCAGTGCAGAGAGCAGGCCCCGGAAACCCCATCCCGGGAGTTGCGAGAACCAGGGGGTTCTTTGCCACAGATTTTTTTTTTTTTTGAGATAAAAGTCACATACCAAAAACTTCACCATTTGAGAGTACACAGTTCAGTGGCAATCAGTACACGCACAGTGTGCACGACCACTGCCTGTGTCTAGTTTCTGAACGTTTTCATCGCCCCTGAGAAGACCCCGGGGCCCATTAGCGGGCACTCCCCACCCCCTCCCCCACTCCCCAGCAACCACGGGTCTGCTCTCTGTCCTTACAGACTTGCCTATTCTGGACATTTCATATAAAGGGAATCAAATAACACGTGGTCTTCCATGTCTGGCACCTTTTCATTCAGCACGATGTTTCCAGAGTCCATCCATGTTATAGCCAGTATCGGTACTTTGTTCCTTTTGATGGCAGAATATTGCTCTGTCATATGGAGAGAGCACATTTTGCTTGTCCCTTCCTCCGTCAGTGGGCATTGGGGTCATTTCCACCTTCTGGTGATTGTGACTGACGCTGCTGTGAGCACACCTGTACGAGTCTGTGTGTGGACCTACGTCTTCATTTCTCTTAGGTGTGGATCTAGGACTGGAAGTGTGGGCTGAGATGGGAACTCCACATTTAACCTTCTCAGGAGCCTCTTCCCCCTTCCAATAGTCTCGTTCTCCCCAGTAGTGAGTGTCCAGAACTTGTCTCCCTTTGAAAGGTTTTTTAATTGAGATAAAATCCACATAACATAAACTGCACCACAGTAACCATTTGAAAGTGCACAATTCAGTGGCCTTTGGTGCATTAACAATGTTGTCCAACCACCACCTCTAACTCATTCTACAACCTTCTTGTCACCTGTATGCCCACTAAGCAGTCATTGCCCCCTCACCGTGCCCCCAGCTCCTGACACCCACCCATCTGCTTTCTGTCTCTATGGATCTGTCAGTTCTGGGAGGTCAGGAGAGTACCCACCAGTCGAGCACTTTCACGGTCTGGGATAACACACGGGTTGTCAATCTCCTGCTGACAATTTGGACCACACCTTCTAGGTCACTGCCACCAGGTGAGAGAAGGGAGGCTGGCAGCATTTTCAGAGCAGGAAATCCGAAAGCCCAGTGAAAACCCACTGCTAACCTTCCCACAGGGATGGAGATGTTAGATTTTGATGGGAAGGTCAGATCTGCCGCGTTTCACTAGAACGAATCCCTGTGACGTTGCCCCCAGGCTGAGTTTCTTCCCACTGGAGTGGTGGGCCAGTGGGCTTTCTGGCCCCATGTTAGGGTGACTGCCTCCTCTCGACAGGACTCTCCTCTCAAAGCTGTGCAGATGTTGTGGGTGAATTTGATCATGGACACATTTGCCTCTCTGGCCCTGGCGACAGAGCCACCCACTGAGTCACTGCTGCTACGGAAACCATACGGCCGGGACAAGCCCCTGATCTCCCGCACCATGATGAAGAACATCCTGGGCCACGCGGTCTACCAGCTCACCATCATCTTCACGCTGCTATTCGTTGGTAGGTTGGCCCCGGGCCACACTGCCCTGCCGCTGACCGCATAGGTTCGGGCCCTGTTTGCCAGTGGAAGGGACAGATGAGCACCCATGAACCAATTTCCAGCACGGGCCCCTGCACGCTCACCTCCCCGCTGTCTCTCTGTGTGCGTGCCCCGTGCAGGTGTCATAGGCCCCTGTGCCTCTGAGAAACTGCTGTCCTTCACCGAGACCCCGATCACCCCCATCCATCCACTCACCCTATGGCCATTTCTCCAGGGCATCGCGAGCAGAGCACTGTGCCACAGACAGTGGGAAGAGGGGGACCAGGAAAGACAGGTGGAGGGAGAGGGAGGGGATAGGAGAGATAGGAGAGGGAGAAGCAGTCAAGGTGAGGCAGAGAGTGGAAGACAGAGAAGAGGCCTGAGGGGCAGAGGAAAGGAGGGCGAAGGGGGAGAGAAGGAGGAAGGAAAGGGAAGAGGAAGGAAGAGAAAGAGGAGGAGGAGGAGGAGGAAGGAGGGGTGGAGGGAGAGGAGGAGGAGCAGAGAGGAGTAACTGTCAGGAAGCCAGAAGAAGGGGGCACGAGAGAAAGAGGCTGTGGGTTGGGTATCCAGGGCCGGCTGGGCTCTGGCTCTGTCCGGCAGTTTCCTTGGGGTGGGTTTGTTGCTTTGTCTGCTTGTGGCGTCTCTCCGTTATGTCACCAACCCTGGCCTTGAGGGCGCAGGCGCGTTCCCGGGAGCAGATTGGAAGCTCAGTTTGCAGGACAGTATTTGCTGAGGGGCAGGAGGGACGGTGTGTGGGGATCACAATGTCACTACTGGGGATCCTCTCGGGGGGCCTTTCTCTGATATCTCGGGAGCAGAAGTCTCTCTCTCATGGCCTGCCTGACGGTCTACACCTGGCCGCCCGGTCTTAGGGACAGGGCGGAGGAGGGCTGGCCCACCCTGTGCCCAGCCCCACTCAACCCGGCAGGCACACGGTGTCTTCTTCCGGGGTTTCTGCGCCAGACCTCTGCTCCAGGGGTGAGCGCGTGTTGTGGGGAGAGACCCGTTACTTTCCCTCCGGGTCCCTGTCACCACAGGGTGGGGCTGCCTGTGGCCCTGCCGCAGACCCCCTGGCGCTCCTCAGGCGACACTGGCCGGGAGCTGCCTCCACCCGGGGCTCCGCCCCCCTCACGTGCCCCCTCACGTGCAGGGGAGCTCTTCTTCGACATCGACAGCGGGAGGAACGCACCCCTGCACTCTCCACCGTCAGAGCACTACACCATCATCTTCAACACCTTCGTCATGATGCAGCTTTTCAATGAGATCAACGCCCGCAAGATTCACGGTGAACGAAACGTCTTCCACGGCATCTTCAGCAACCCCATCTTCTGTACCATCGTCCTGGGCACCTTTGCAATTCAGGTAGGCGGGGGGGCGGGGGGGGGGCGGGGGCGACCGTATACTGGCACCAGACGAGGAGCGGGGGACCATGCCCACTACCGGCCTCCCCATCCCCGTTTACAGAACCAGAACCAGTTCCGTCCCTCCCGCTGTCCCAGGCCCCACCGGCATGCCTTGTGACCCCAGGCTCCCTGCGCTCCCCTGCTGGCTTCCAGAGAGCCTTCCAGGGCCTTCCTCAGAACGAGCCTCCTCATAGTTCCTTCTGCGTCTTCCACTCCCATTTCCAGCGCTGGATTCCCTGCCGGGGGACTATCATAACTCTAGAAGGTTCCCTTGGGATACTTTCTGTCCCCAGTGCTGACCATCGGCCTCTGCCTGCCACCATGCTGTGGACAGGCTGGTCAGCCAACTCTTTGGGAGTCTGAGCCTTTAAAAGTAGGGTGTATTCATAGAAAGTGTGACGTACAGTGAGGACAACAGGCCAGGATCGTTTGCTCCTCACAGGGATCAAAGGAGGGGGCCTGCCACGCCATGAGGGGTCCACCTGGGGAAGCACCTGGGTCGGTCGGACACGGAGAGGGGGAGCCTTTACTGTGGTTTCTGGGGGAGAAACTGGGGTGAGGCGATCAGGCCGAGGACTCATGACTATGAATAATTTCAGGGTTCAGGGGGGCGTAGCGCCGTCTCTGCTTGTGTGCGCCCTGGCCTGGGGAATTAAGGCAGAAAGGACAGCACGGTATCGGAGGCGGTGGTGGCCTGGGCTCGGGATTGCTTGGTCTGTATTTAAACAGCTCACCCCCAGGAGGAGGGTTCTTCCCTAGGAAGGGGCAGTGAGGCAGCAGGAGTCCCAGGCAAGGCTGGCTGGGCATGTCACTGGGGCACCCGGGATGAGGCGTGTCCAGCACGGGCGTGCAGGGCACACGGTAAAGCATCAAGTTTACAGAAGCGGGAGATGTGGCTCATCTGCTGAGCCACGGCCAGAGCCCCATCTGCCGGGAGGACCCAATGGCCCATCTCTGACCTGCCTCCCTCCCATCCCACCCCTGCAGATTGTCATCGTCCAGTTCGGCGGAAAGCCCTTCAGCTGCTGCCCCCTGTCCACGGAGCAGTGGCTCTGGTGCCTGTTCGTTGGCGTTGGGGAGCTGGTCTGGGGACAGGTGAGCGTCTGCCTCGTCACCTTTCCCAGCCCCGACCCTTCCCTGTTTCCAGGGACGGACACAATGCCGGGCGGGGGTGGGGGAGGCCATGGCACCTCAGAGCCCGTGCTTAGGAAAGCGTTCGGTGTGCTCAGGGTGGGCAGCACAGCAGGGCTCAGGCCCGGGCCAGGCCACGGCTCAGGTACACGGCCACAGGCGACAGTTGTCAGCAGAGAGAGGGCAAAGGGCCACGTCTGGGATGTCACAAAGCCCCGGCAAAAATCACCCAGCACTCCCCTTTCCATGATAGAAGCCCAAAATCGTCCCCTAAAACTGGGCGGCTTGGAAAACGCTCACGGATGTGAAGCTAGACCACACCGTGCTAAATCCTCCAAGGGGCAGAAAGAAAGTGTCAAGGAAAATGAAGACATATTTTGAGATGCTAGAACGTGAAAGTCAGACACCTGTAGCCCTTGACGGTTAAAGGCATGCACAGAGGGAGGCTTCTGGCACCCAATGACGACGTGAGGAAGAAGCAGCCCATGCCACAGGCACGCAAGAGGCTTCAGAAAGCATTGCTCTGCAGCTCTAGAATATTGGTGCAGGACCCACTTTGCCCTGCGTCTTAGTCACGTGTCAGGAAGCTGGAAGTCCAAGATCAAGCATATGTAGGGCAGGGTCCGAGAGAGACCGGGAGTGAGCTTCCACGGAAGCTTCCCTGAGCACCGGGGACGTCAGTGGGGGTCGGGCCTGTGGGCCCGGGGCGCCCGCGTGGCTGACCTCAGATCCTCAGTCTCTGCCCCCCAGACGTGAAGCCGGGGCCCCACCAGGAATCACGCTGTCGGCGCAGATGGCCCGGCAGGGCCCTCGGGGGAACTGAGACCGCCTCGTCAGGCAGGATGTGCCAGGGGCCTAGCGGCCCCCTCTCAGGAGCGGGGCGGGGGGGGGCACCAAGGCCAGACCTCCCCTCACTGGAAAACGCTCCTTGGCCCCAACAGCTCCCGCGCCCTGCTCCCCGGGGACCGCTCCTGGTCATGCAGCCTCGGGGACCAGAAAAGGACGTCCCATCCCCCAGTCTGCCCACAGAGAACGGGTGTTTAGGAAACAGGGGTGCACGACGCTGGAGTGCAAGGGGCATACGCACTAGCTGTCAGAGGGAGGCGGGAGGTGTGGGTCCCTCCCCAGCCCCAGCAGAGCTCCTACCCCAAAAGGACCAGCTGTGCTCTGACAGCCACCTGCGCCTGCTACCCCTCGCCTCTGGCCCCCCAGGTCATCGCCACCATCCCCACCAGCCAGCTCAAGTGCCTGAAGGAAGCAGGGCACGGGCCGGGAAAGGATGAGATGACCGACGAGGAGCTGGCCGAGGGGGAGGAAGAGATCGACCATGCCGAGCGCGAGCTCCGCAGAGGCCAGATCCTCTGGTTCCGGGGCCTCAATCGGATTCAGACGCAGGTAAGCCGCCGTGCCGCTTGGCTTCTCTGGCTATCCCGCCTTGAGAGGGTGGCGAGCAAGGGCCATCCCCGGATGTGCCTGCTGGCTGCGGTGCTGCAGACACGGCCCACCTCTGACGCTTCGGTCAGAGCCCAGGCGGCTCTCCCCCGCGCTGGGTGCCGGTGTCAGCTAAAGACGTGTGTTGTGATCAGCGGCTGTCTGTTGGGGTCGGGTGGAGGGGGCGCAGGCCACCCGCTGTCTGCACGGCCGCTGGGCCTTGCCTCATTTGCCGGAAGCAGCCTGGTGACAGGGAGGTGACGTTGTTGGGAGGAGACAGATGCCCGTTACAAACAGCCTTTGGTGAGCTCACCGTGCACTGGGTTATATCGCGAGCCCTATGGAAGCTGATTCTGGCCCCGGAGTTGCTTCTTTCTCTTCATCTCCATCCCTAAGTCACATAGTCACAATGACCACTCAGCCATGGGCACTTTCGAAGGCTTCAGGAGACCCGTCTGCCAGAGCAGCCCCATGCTCTTCGCCCCAACCCTTGCCAGCTAGCCTTCTTGCCAGAATGTTCTGTACTCTGTCTCTCCGCATCCTTTCCTCACACTCGTGATCGCATCGCAGCCTGGCCTCCGCCCGCAGGGTCCCAGACGCAGTTCTCACCAAGGTCTGTGTGACCTACAGGGCCCGGAACCGGACTGTCCCTCTGTCCCGCCTCAAGCCCTCAGCTGTAGCCTCTGAATGCCTTGAGCCAAGATGTCCACGGTGGGCTTGGCCAAGACCACGGTCCCTGAGCCAACCTCCTTTCAGCCCCTCAGCTCCCAGACGCTCCTCCTGTCTCCCCGCACAGCTGGCGCAGCAGCATGGCCCATCCGTTCAGGTCCGCCCCCTCGAAAGCACGTCCCCAGTCCGGCCACCCCTGCCCCCCATCCTCCCGGCCTAGTCACCAGTATCTGCCCGGAGTAGTCTCCCTGCTGCCTCCCCAGCCCCCAGTGACACCTGTCACTCTCTGCCCTTCCCGTGCTTCCCAAAGCCCCGCCTCTGACCTTTCTCCACCTGCTGTCCAGGACCCCCAGCCCCCCTGCTTCTCCTCCTGGGGGTCCCACCAACGGGAAGGCCACTACCCTACACGTAGCCCTGCCCGGCCCCGCACTCCTGCCGCGGGCCCCTGGGCCTGGGGAATGGCTTCAGACCACACCTCTGCCCTGTGTCTGCCTCAGCCTGTCACACATCACCACAAGCTCATCCCAAGGAATCTTTCACGCACCCCACCCAAAGCGCCCTCGGCAGCCGGTGCCTACCCTGCCCCCGGCCTGAGGCTCCCCATACACACAGCTTGCCTGCTATTCCCATACGGTCCCCAGAAGTCTCCCGGGGCTCAGCCTCAGGGCCCCCTACTTCTTTCTTCCGCAGGCCCCGGCCTCAGCTCCAGCCACAAGCTCTCAGCCTCCTGCCCGCTGCTCCCACCTTCATTCAGCTAGCTTGCCCCCTGCCCCGCCGTGGCCAGTGTAGCCTCTCTTCTGGTCTTAAGGGTCAAGTCCAGAGTCCTGACCATGGCCTTCAGGCCCCTGCCTCTTGGCATCACCCCACACACCCTGTGTCCCTTGTAACCCCTGCTGCTTTTCCAGATGTGCACTCGCTGTGCCTCCATGCCGGCCACGATCTGGGCCCCAGGCCTCCCAGCTGCCGCTGTGTTCCCTCGGGGGCCCCCCTCATCCGGCAGCAGCGCAGAGACCACCACTCTCTCCCGCCCCCGTAGGCCCCCGCGTGCCCAGGGCACTGGAATCAGTGAGGAGCAGAATGCCCCAGGGAACTTTCCAAAGCTGCAGACTCCTGGGCTGCCCCCAGGGCTTGGGATATCGTAGGGCTGGGTGAGGTGGCCCCAAATAAGTCCGGTTTAAGGAGCTCCCCGGGGATGCAAGGGGCTTCTCCAGGGGAGAAGCAGGAGTCCCATTCCCCTTTGCGCCCCAAGCCCCTAAGCCAGCGCGGCCAGGCAAGAATGTCTTAGGCCCAGGTGCGCTGCGGAGCCTGGAGCCTGACACCCGTGAGCCCGAGGTGGTGGCCCTTCTGCTGGCAGCTGGGACAGCCCCTGCCCAGCCTGAGGCATGGCGGGGGGCGGGGGGGGGGCTCAGTGGTGCCCGACCGGTGTGTGTCTGTGCCTTCCGTGCGCCTGTGGGCTCTGAGTCCTGCCACCGCTTCCTGGCCGGTCGGGCGGGTCTCCTCAGTCAGAGCCTGGGAGTCACTGCCCAAGTAGACACTGGCCAGTCAGGTCCCTACTTCAAACATGATGCAGTGGGGGGGGGGGGGGCGCCCAGAGAGAAGGGACTTGCCCAAGGTCACCCAGTGACAGCGTCCCTCCCCCATGCCCTAGCATATTCCGTGTCCTTTCCAGAGAGCCCCTCACTGCTCCACAGGATCATCCCTTTGTCACATCCGATTCACCACCCTCCTCAAGAATGCTAAGCCAATCCGCTACTTGAGCTAACTTTTTAAGAGCATCTGTTCTTTTTGATTCAAAATACCTGCTTGAAGGACAGACATAAAGCGCCCCAGCGTGTAGGTGCCCCCAGCCAAGGGAGACATGCCTAGATTTCTGGATTTTGCAAACAACGGAGCTGCAGGGTTTGGGGGCCAGCACAGCTTTGCTAAGTGAAGGCATTTTGTAACCTGCTACCTGCTCTCACCGCCATTCCATACTAACATATTACCGCACCAGACAGGGGGGTCATTCCGGCATCAAAAAGAGTCCTTGAAACCCAGAACACGGAGCTTCTCGAAGCACTCACGACGTGGTCCATTTCACATTCCATTATAAACCAACGAGAAGCTTCAGCAGCAACTGGGTTTTGGGGGGCGGGGGGGGCAATTGTGAGGTATTTTGATTGACACCGTCATCCCATCCGGACACCGTGAGGAGAGGGGTCCAATCAGAGGCAGAAAAGACATCTTTTCCTTGCCTCATCGCCCTGGCTGCAGTTAAGAGTGCATCACATCACGGGCCATCTTCCTTCAGGTCATCGGGGCACACTAGACACACTGTGCCAGCCCCCTGTGGCCACTCAGTGTGCGTTACGCACGGGTCTCAGCCCTGGCAGTGAGGTCGCCCTGCTCATGAGGGGGGTGTGTTGGGAGCGGGGGAGCATGGGGGAGGAGGGAGCTCGGGGGCAGAGTATGGGACAAAAGTCTTTTTCCACCGCGCGTGTAGGGCTTGAAATGATGCACATCTTCATGTGCGAGCACTCAAGCTGCCTTCTTCCCAGAAGCCTGGCCCCGTGTCAGACTCCCTGCCGAGCCTAGGGGCCACCACAAAGCCACCGCAGGGCTTGGGTGTGGCACAGGGCCTCCTGCTCTGGGCCCCGAGTAGGCAGCCAGTGGGCTCCAGGCTCCAGGACTACACATTTGCTTTGCCGCTCACGTCATTCAGTGAACTGTATGGCACTTTCCAAAAATCAGATCCACCTTCTAAGGCCAAAGATCTGCACACACACCCATCTCCCCACCCCACCCCCACCCCCGGAAGGCATTCCCAAAGGGGCAACCAAAGGTGTGCCACGTTGGCCTGCCCTCCCAGAACGTAGGCACACGGTCTCCGGATGGGGAAACATTCACTGTGGCCACTCAGTCACAGGTCTCAGGTCTGAGTCACCCCCAGGCCCGCTCGCCAGTCAGAGACGGGGGTCGGGAAGTCAGAAGACACTAGGACTCCTAGTGAGTTCACCCCATGGTTGTCATTTCCCATAGACCCACATCCCTTTTGACCCCTAGGAAGCCTAAGGCGGAGGGGGCTGCAAATAAAAGCCATCTCTGCTCCCGGGACACTCCAGTCTCTTTGCTCTCCCTCCTGCCGGGCCTGTGGCTCTGCAGAAAGGAGTCTGATAAAAGAAAGCAAGTGCTTTTGCATTTTAAATCCTTTCCTTTCACGGAGGCTCCCCCAGGGGCGCCCGCCTCCATCACTCTGAAGAGATTGAGCCTCCGGGCAGGGCAGGGCAGGGCAGAGAAGCAGTAAGCGTCTGTTGCTTAGAGCAACGTAAACAAAGGGCATTCGGGGAAGGCCCCGGTCCCGGCACCAACCACGAGCACTGCCACAGGGAGCCTTGTCCTAACGGGAGCGGGGAGTGGAGCGAGTCCTACCCCTCAGGTATATCGGGGCAGAAAAGGGGGTGCAGAACCAGTGATCTGGGATCTCAAAGGACTGCCAGACCCAGGTATTTGTTGACAAGTGGCTCGCAAAGAGCGGCTGGTGACTGCGAGTGGCTCTTTCTGCAAAGGCTTGCCGCGCGCCCCCCCCCCCACCCCCGCCCTCCCGGTCTTCTGAGTGCTAATCATTTGCTCAGCAAACCCTCTCTCGGTGGAGGACACGGAGGCTGGCCCCAGCCGTGACCACGTGACCACGGCCCCGTCCGAAGCGCTGTCAGCTCCAAGGGGGCGGGGCGGCCTAGATGCCGCCTCCTGTCACCATTCGTGTACCCAGTGTGGCCCCTGCCCTCACCCAACCCCACCCCCGTGCGGTAGCCGGGACCGCAGTGCAAGCCAAACTTTATCTCATTTTCTCTCCCACAGATGGAGGTAGTGAGTACCTTCAAGAGAAGCGGTTCATTTCAGGGTGCTGTGCGCCGGCGGTCTTCAGTCCTCAGCCAGCTCCATGACGTAACCAATCTTTCTACCCCTACTCACGTAATTCTCTCTGCTGCCAATCCCACCAGTGCCGCTGGGAGTGAGTCTTGAGTCCCCTTTTCTCTCATAAATGGCATCTCTGGGGGAGCAAAAGCCTCCCCAACTCTTCCTTCTCTTTTTTCCCCGTCCAGTCCTTTCCGCCCAGACGGTGTGTGTCTCCAAAGCCATATCCTCTTATGAAATGTACTGAATCCATGGCCCTGCCGGACCTTCTGTTCTTTGCCTTGTTTGGTTGTTCGCTGTTCGTTCCTCCTGTCGTTGGTTTGCTTTTCTTGAACTTGTCTGCATCTGCCAACGGTTCTTCACGAACTTGGGCCGCTTCGGGTGGCGTCCGGTGGCAGGATGGGGCCTTGGTCGGTGTTCTGCGGGGCAGCCAAAGGGAGGCTCGGGACCGCCTCGCAGGGCCGCAGGGGGAGGCGAGTGCCTTTCCGGCATCGTTCGCAACAGAATAATCCGGCCCACCTACTTGGGACTAAACTGACAGCTTCCAGAACTCTCTTGGAGGTGGTTTCCAAAGGCAGTGCACCTGAGGTGGGCTTCGGGCGGCCGCTGTCACGTGTCCCCAGGTGGGCTCAGTGGTGGCCGACTGCTTCTGCTCGGGTGCTACCTGCCCTGTAGGCCTTGGCCCTGAGCTGCCCGTATGCGAGGTGTCTGAGGGGTTCCTCAAACAGGAGTCATCCTCACACCCCCAGCCCGCACTCTGCCACGTGTCCCTTTTGTTCCCAAGGCACCTTTGCTCTTTCCAAACAGGCGTCAGGATTGGAAGGTCTTAACATGGTCTGGTCCACATTCTCTCTCCTCCTTCCTCCAAGAAGCCGGGACAGGTAGATTCCTTCCTACATGTTCCAGTGAAACGTTCCCACCATGCTAGTCACGTTTTCAAGAGAACCCAGGGGCTGTCGTAAAGAGATAGAAACTTCCGTGTTTGCTGATATCTTTTTACAAAGACGAAGGGAAAGCTCTTAGAACCCACCGCCCCATGGTTTCCCTAATGAGAGAGAATGCAGGGAACGTCTCTGCTCCCGGCCATGGCCACCTGCTTTTGTAACAGACTCATCTCAAAAACCAAGCAGTAAACTTTCAAGTATGGGCCCAGAGCCCCTGCTGGGATGGTTCGATGCTACCTCTTTCCTTTCCTTCCAGTGAAACCCGGCAACTCTCACCTCCGTGAACACATCACTTCCCCACAGACGGGAGCTGTTAACCGTGCCTTTTTCCCTCACCAGACTCTGGCATTTTTCTTTTTGCTTGATTTCTTCTCTTTGCCTTTTGCCTTTTGTCTTGTCTTTTCTCTTTTTTTCTTTTTGCATTTTCTTCGTTTTTTTTTTTTTTTTTTTTTTTTTTTAGGAACTGGTGAGAGGTCCCCAGTGGGGGGGCATCCCTCCTCTTGCTCAAACTGTCGTTTCAGGCCACTCTGCCCTTTAAGGAAGGGATGTGGGCCGCACCAGACCCCGCTGGACCATGTGGTCCCCTTCGGAAACAGCACGTACATGTGCGTGCACGCACACACCCCACCCCCAAACCACAGGCCACACACACCTCCGGCTCCCTTGCACACTCACTGGGCCCCCCACCCGGGCCACAGACATTGGCCAACAGCCATCACAGACAGGCTGGAAAGCTCCAGCCTTGTCCCAGAAGGGTCTCGCTACCAGTCCACCCAGACAAGTCTGCACGGGGCTCAGCTACCTCCAGTCAACCGAGGACAGAAACGGTACTCAGCCTCCCCGGGGCGCACCAGCTAGGGCAAGGCTGGGACAGCGCACGTTCTTCCTGGAAATGAAGGGACAAGAGGGGGCGTGGTCTGCCGAAGGGGCACATACTGACCTGCCCCTGTCCCTCCCTCACCCGTGACTTTTTTCCACGTGTTTCTTTGCCATCTCTGTCTGTACTTCCTCTCTGTCTGTCTGTCCGTCCATCTGTCTGTTGACTTGAGGCAGGGGAGGCAGCCGACACAGCCCCCACTCCTCATGCCCCTCGGGCCTTCTCCACACCTCTGGCCTTGTTCTGCTCCAGGGCCAGCCTGGGCCTCCCCTCCAGGATCCTGGCGAGGCCTGCTGTCTCTTGACTCCCTCTGGATTCCTTGGGCTTCCTCCCTGGTGGGAGCCTCTTTCTCTCCTCTTCCTAGCACCTTCCTTCCTTCTGCAGCCATCTGTCACCCCCGTCTTCCCACCTCTGGGAGCCCAGCAGTGCCTGGTAAGAACAGTGCGAAAGACACCACCCCTCCCCCTGGTCCTGAGCTACTCCAGGGGCATCTAACTAGTGCCTGTCTGAGGAGGGTGCTGGTGTGATAGCAAGGGGATCCCAATGTCCCAGCCCATCCCAGTTGAGCAGCAGCACCTCAGAAAGGACCCCACTGTGGAGGAAGATGCTGGTTGGAGGACCAGGCAACACCAGGGGACATGCCTGCTTCTGGAAGCCACCAACCAACACCACCTCCTGCCATCACCACCGCGTGGCAGATTGGTTTGGAACTCTCTGAGGGCCTAGAGAAACCATTAAGCCCAGCACCTTCATTGTGCAAATCAGGGAAAGGCCCGGTGGTGGCGGCGGCGAAAAAAGTGACTAGACGCAGGTCCCCACCCTCTCTTGGAACTCACCGGAAGGAAGGCGAGGCACAGACCACAGCAGAGCTCCTAGCCGAGCATTGTAGAAGGTGCTGTGGGTGCAGGCTACAGGGTTTTCCTGAGCAGAACCCCAGCTCTGATGGGACATCTCCTATCACCCACCGCCCGGCCAGCCTGGCCCTTATCCCACATGCTGGAGCAAGGCCTCTGGTCTGACAGCACTTCCACTGAGAACCTGAGGCCCTCCGGGCCTTAGAAGGCCCAGTGCAGGTTGTGTACAAAGAGCCCGAGGGCCACAGTGATAGGTGACGGCGCTCACTGACACGGGTCCCAGCACATGGCACCCAGGGCAGAGGCGGCCAGAGAATGTCCCCGGGGCCAGAGGGAAAGGAGAGCCCCTAGAGGGGTGACCAGGGAGAGTTAGAGACGCAGAGACCCTCGGAGTTCAGCACACCCACAGCCTCACCCCCTCAACCTTCTAGCCGACCTCTGACCCCGCCCCCCCAGGCTTCCCGCACCCAGCCGCCCTCCCTGAGCCACACACGATGCTCATTCTCAACCTGGGGTGTGGCATCTGCCCTCCATGGCGTCCACCTCATTTCACGGGACCTCAGCCGTGGGCTGGAGGCCAGCCCCTGTGAGTGGCTCCAGAAAGCGCATCCATTAATAACCGCTTTCGGTCTTAAGGAAACCAGCCGGGAGGGAAATCCTATCCCCTGCTGGGATGCCGGTCACCCCAGCTCCTCCCTGCTCACACACTAATGCCAGAGGCTCGGTGTCACACCCTGGCTGCGTGTGAGGGTCCAAGCCACGGCCCCAGATGGTATATAGGGTTCACCCACGTTTACTACCCAGCAGCAAGCCGGGCGCCAGAAGGCTGCCTCCAGGTGTGAGCGGAGACACGGACACACCCTAGCCACCCCCCCCCCCACCTCCCCAGCCACACTTTCCAAAGCCTGTCCCCTGCAGCAGCACTGGGTCTCTATACTCGAATGTGTGTTGCTACAGTGCTTCACGATACGGTTCCTGACCCAGCCGGGCGGAAGGCGCGGAGGCGGGCAGTGAGTTTGGTCACCTGTGGCCTTGAAGAGCTCCCTCAGGGCTCTTTAGTTCGGATGAACCTAGCCCGAAAGAGATCATAGCAGTTGCTTTATTTTAATTGCCTTTGCAACATGAAAGCCTTGCATCCAACTTGGCAATGCTGATGCCGGGTAAGCCCCCACGATTTCCTTGCACACGCCCTTCTGGGGCCCGAGGAATCGAGCCAGCCCCATAGAGGAAGGAGCCCCGCAAAGCGAGCACAGCTTCGTCTGCTGGAGTTTGCTCCTTTCTCAGGCAGTCCGTCCATTTCAAGCCAAGTCTCTCTCTCTCCCCTTGGGTTTCTGGGGACGGTGTACTGGCATTTCTTCTCAGCTATTTGACAGTGTTGTTTCCACGCTAGGACTGGTATCACCCTGTCCTGCACGAGCCCTTCCTGCAAGCATGGGCCCCACCCCAGGGAAGGACCTTCCAGGCAATTCATACAGTACCAGCCAGCTCGCAGCCCAAGGCAGACCCCAGGACCCCTGCTCCTAGGCCCTCCCCAGTGGGCACTTCCAGGCCGACTCCCGGGGCTGGGGGCTAGGGCCCAGGGAGCTCAAGAGACTTCTTTGAGGCCCTGCACCTGGCCACGGCCAGGATGAGAGGCAAGGCCCACCCCCCGAAAGGCCGGGGACCCACCGTACCTGGGTCACCTCAGTGCCACGGCTTGTTGACATCGGCAGCGTGAGTCTGGACTCTCCCAGTCCTGGGCACAGATGCACGCACACAGGATGGGAGGTGACCTTCGCGAAAGTTGCCAGCCGCTAGCATGTCTGACTTGCTCACATACACAGAGCCCTGCCTTTGGTTTGGGGTCCGGTCCATCAGTGGGAGGGCCGGCTCTGGAGTTCAAGTTTCTTAATTCCTTGGTGAGGAAAGGGAACCTTCCTCTTCAACTGTGGGTATGTCGCCCCACACCTCTTTGTGTCGCTTTCAAGTCACGATTCACCCTCATGCCTGCAGGGATGGTTTGGGACCTGGGAACCCCAAAGTACTTGGAAAGCAGTTCCCCTGGCTCTCCCCAGCTGCTCTGCTCAGAGTTTGCCATAAACCCAGAGCTTGAATGCCAGGAGAGCAGAAAGTCCCCTCCCTCCCACAGAAGGTTCTGGATTAGTGGCTGGCACAGAGACAGGCATGTCCATCAAGCATGTGGCGGGCAGGGGGTGGGCGGGAGGGCTTTGCAGGAGCAGCAGTGAGACAGAAGTGGAGGGCGGAGAGCATGAGGACCCCTCCCCATCTGGGGCCTGCTTGTCCCACAGCACAGAGGAGAAAAGGCCAGAAGGTTGTCAAACGCAGTTTCTGTTGTTACTGTTGTCATCATCGTTCTGGAGCCTTTGCTTTTGTTTTTCTCTTCTCTTCTTTTCTTTTCATTCCCTTTGTGCATTTCTTTAATGGGGCGGGTGCTCCCTCAGGCCTCCCCTCGCCTCCCAGTGTTCGCATCCCTACTCTGCCCCCATCACCACCTGCATTGCAAACTTGAGCGATTGAAGGTCAAAACAAAAGCGGAGTCCATCCACTTTGCCCCACTTTCAGCCTTGACCTTCAGCCCCTCTGCTCGCACCCCAAGCATCCATCAGTAGCATAGTGCTGTTGCAGAGTCTGACATAAGCATCCCTTCTGCTTTGGCTCTATGTGGCTGGCGTGGCGCTGTGAGTTTGGGCCATCACCCGCCCTGTCCCCACTAGTGGAGCTCACGGTTCAGGTGAAGGCAGGCCAGCACTCACATGTCGGGGCGGGCGGCGGACAGCAAGGAACAAACAGAGAAGTAAGCTTATGCTAAGTGTCCGGGACAGCTTCTAGAAGGATGTATGTGTGAGCCGGGTTCTGAATAAAGAGAAAAAGCCAGCACAGGACAGTCTGGCAGAACAGTCTAGGCAGGCGAAAGGGCAGGTGTAACGTTGGTGGAGAAGACTTTCGGCAGGGTTGCCCACTCACTGAGCCCTTGCTGGGTGCAGGCGCTGTGCTGGGTGCTGGGAGCTGGGGAGCTCGTGAATCAGACGGAGCCCTGTCTTCAGGGGGCTACGGCAAGGAGACGGAGGGTGAGGGGGAGCCTTGAGGCTCAGTGGGGAAGAGCTTGTGCACAGGCCCTGAGGCAGGGGTGTGCCAGTGTTCTTCACGGAAGAGCCAAGAAGCTGAGGCTGGAAAAGAAGGAGAAAGAAAACGGCCCGAGGCAGGCCCTGACTTTGCAGGAGGTGCGGCTACAGAAGGGTTTAGACCAGTGGAGGACGTGACTTGTTCGGGCTCTTATTTAAAAGATTGCTTGGGCCGCCACGCCGAGAATAGACGGTAGAGGTCAAGGGCACTGGCAGGAAGACCAGGGAGGAGGCGTGGGGCGGGTGAAGCTAAAGTAGCAGCCGGAGCCCCCAGTCTGGAGATAGGGACGCGGCACTCATTAGAAGACAGATGGAACTTAGGGCCACGGCAGATTCGAGCACCTGGGAAGTGTGCTGGTGTAGATGAAGAGAAAAGGTCCCAAGATGAGCCCTGGGGCCCCCAGATGTGAGGGGGGTGGGGGCGGACGGAGACCCTGCACACCCGTACCCAGCCAGGAAGCGGGGATGTGGCATGGGGAGTGCTGGGTGCCCAGCTGGGGAGGTACCTGGGGAGCAGGGGGTGAGGCGAGAAGCGGCCATTGCCAGCATCTAGAGGGGACCGCGGCGCCAAGACAGGGTCTCTTTTAAGAGAGACAAATGAGTACGCTAGTCGAGGGAGGAGGCAACATCCGTGAGTGGGTGCAGGGCCCGGGGCGGGGTACCCAGGCAGTGCAGGAGCAAGCCGGCGGCTCTCGGATGTCAGGAAATTGGCGGGGGGCGGGGTCTCGGTTGGGGTGAGACAGGAAGGTACGGGAGAGCCCTCCAGCCCCAGCCCGACCTGATCCTCCTGGGCCTTCCCAGGCACCTTGGCTGTAGCCCTAGGAGTCACGTTTCCTGGAAAGTGCTTTCACGTCTTTTACTTTCAGATTAGCCCTCAGCAAAATGGAGTTTCGGGGGGTTCAGTTCAGCGAATTCCCACACTGCACGGAGTGGACCCAGAGCAGCTCCTTCACCTGCTGTGATGCTCGGAGTCCCGACACCAGCCAGGCTGGGAGGGCAGGGCCTGACTCAATAGTCGGAGAGGAGGGAGGCTGCAAGGCACCCCGGGGATGGCAGCCACACAGGCAAGAGCCAGGGAGAGATCAAGAGCCCAGGCAGTCGGAGTCTCCGCCCTTGGGGGCTTGAGTCCCAAGGGGCCCCCAGGGCCCTGCAGGTGTGGCAACAGCAGTGGAGGTAGAGGGGCCTCCGCCGTGAAGGGGTTGGGGGGCTGGGGGCCATGGGGCATGCTGCTGTAGGACGCTGGGGTCGGGGGTCGGGAGTCGGGGGTCGAGGTGCCTCTGTGGTTTCGAAGGAGCCCGGCACTAGAACCGGAAGACCAGGGCTGATGGGGCCAAGGCCGAGGGCCCTCCTGAGCCTCCTTCAGTCCGGTAGAGCCCTCGGCCATCCCAGGGGAGGTGGAGCAGTGCATGCTGGGAAGGGGTGCACGCTGGCCGCAGCCATAGGCAGAGGTGGTTCAAAGGGAGATATGGTGTCACTGCAGCGTGTGGGCTGTCGGTGGCACTGACAGCCTTGAGGGTGGCAAGGTCCCCTTGGGAGTGGTAGAGATGGAGAGGCGACCTGACGGTCCCAGGTCGGGAGAGTAGCCTGAGGCAGCCTGAGGGGAAGGGCACCGTTTCCGCTCAGCCGTGGTCGCTCTTGGTGAGCGGTCCTGAAGTCGGCTGTGGCGATGTGGTCAAGCCCCCGTGGGTGACCTCGGGTCTCTAGGGCAGGCCTCTCTTCGACACTTCTGGCTGTCACCAAACCAGTGTCCCAGGAAGTGACTGTGTTCTTCAGTGTTGGGTGGCCTGAAAACACCCCATCGTAACACCAATACCAGTGACTTGTTAACAGCCCAGGATGGGAATGCGGGGAAGTGGGACCTGTAGGAAGGCCAGAAGAGACTCGGGAGGCCAGGAGCCCCAAGAGCCCCAACCGTGAGTTTGGCCAGCGGCCCTGGCACCCCCTGTTGGTGATTGAGTGACTGCTCGAGGCCGCACTCTGTTGATAGACCGCAAACAAGGCTAGCGACAAGACAGTCATTAAAGTGAGTCTGGTTATACCTGGGAGGAGCACCCTGAAGGAACATTCCAGAGCCGCAGAAGCTGAAGAGGGAAGGGCTGGCTGCCCTTTTTGGGCAGAGACGATGGAGTTCAGCCAGGTGCAGGGAGACCTGGGATGGGTCTCAGCAGGGCTCTGGCCTGATCACTTGACCCAGATCCAAATGAGGGGAGGAGCTCAGCTAGAGGAAAGAGTGTAGCCCAGGTCATCAGATCATTGCAGGAAGACTTACCACAAAGGCCCCCAGGGTCAAGGGCAGTGGGATCCAGCTTACTCTCCTTTCTCCACCACCGCCAGGTAGCCGCAATAAACGTCCCGGTAGCTCTCCCATAGTTCTGGCACCAGGAAAGGCCCAAATAATGAGTCCACATCTGCCGTGACTCCAAAAACTGAATTCTATTTCTTTTCATTAAAAACGTCAAATGATGCTCACCTCAATTTCTGTGTTAGCCCTTTCTCAGGAGCCAGTCTGGGGGAACTAAGGAACTGAGTGCAAATAGTTGGCCATCTGTAATCCAAAAGATGTGACTTCACCAAATTCGAAGAAAATCCTAACCAGACTTAAGATCTGGAGTTAGGAAATTCCAATTTTACGGAGCTCTTTGGCTGATTATTTTTGCACTCAAATGACTGAGATTCAACTGGTTTAAATTGATTTAAATTGTGCTTGGCCAAGCAGTGACAGTCCTGGGTTCCAGACGCTGGAGGGTTGAAGGAGACTCATTGTCAGCGGTGTGATTCGTGGTCTAAACTAGGGGGCAGCAAACTTCTCCTATATAGGACCTTAGAGTAATCATTTTTACTTTGCAAGCCAGGTCTCTGTCGCCACTACCCAACTCTGTCCTATGATCTCGAAGACCCCCACGAACCATGCAGAAATGAATGGGCGTGGTTGTGTGCCAGTAAAATTGTATTTATAAACCCAAGCCGAGGGCCAGGGTTAGCCCTTGGGCCCCAGCTTGCCGACACCTCGTCTAAGCCAAGAAAACCAAATCCTGGAACCTTTGACCTGGAAATGATGTTACAACCGATGTTGTGTCCAGCCACTCACATAGGAAGGAGCTGGCTTCCCCGTCTCAGCACAAGGCCAGCTGGCTCACGCGGGGCCCTGCAGAGGCCTTCCCTCTGCCCAACAGAGGTCGACTCTGGCTTCTAGAACCCAGAGGGAGCCCAGGGTGGGGGGCCAGGGAGGGAACAAAGAGAGGCAGCAGCTCTGTGAGGATATTTGAGCACGCATCTAAGTGCAGGTGGGACTGAAGAGACGACGGGGTAATTCTGGGAGCACGAGCCTGTAGGGGGTGGCTGAGCCCAGCTGGGGCCGAGGGCCACGGTAGCCAGGGATCAGGGCATTGTGGGATGTGCTTCCCTGCGGGGAGTTATGCTGATCTGAGGTCTGCAAATGCCAGTGGGGCAGCCAGGAACAAGGGCAGGAGACGCACAGGCAGAAGTCCTTGAAGGGAAATGACCACCCCATCAGCCACAGGCCAGGAGGGTTGTAAGGAGGCTTGAGGAACCATCTCGGTGGGTCGGGGCCTCCCAGCAGGATAGGCTTGGTGGGTGCGAATTCAAAGCGGGGCCATTTTCAGTCTTGGATGCCTCCAGATGGGAGACCGGCAGGCCCTCGCGCCTGGAGCTCTGAGGAGACGCCGGGGCCACAGTCTCTGATTGTAGCCAGATGAGTCCCCGGCGAAGAGGTGGGCCTGGGCGTTTGAATAGAGGGGAGGAGGACCGGTGCCAGGCCGGGGCTCTCGGGCACCATGGGACAGAGGAAGGAGAAGTGGAGGAGACAGGGCCAGAGCAGTCAGGGAGGTAGGAGGAGGGTCACGCGGTGGCAGTGTCAGGGAAACCAGGAGGGCTTTCCAGGAAGCGGGGCGGTCAGCTGTGTTGAGCGGCCCCGAGATGGAGACACAAAAGTAGCCAGGAAGACTGATGGCCACGTGGGTCCGGGCACGGTTCATGCTGGTTACAGTTCCGAGAGCTGGCGGGAGAGAGGAAGAGATCTATAGAGAAGCTGGGGAGGGTGACCCATTTGAGGAAGGCTGGCAATGTGACCACAGGCTGGGGACTTTCTCTTACCAGAAAGTTCTGAGACTTTCTGGTAAGAGAAAGTGGGGAGTCCACTCTCTACCGTTCTCCCTTTTTCGAATCATCTTTTTGTTCTACCAAGTTGGAATTCAGATTTGGCAGAGGGCCCGGGGGCCACCTAAGCCAGTCCTGCCCGCTCCTGGAGCTGGGAAAGGGGGTTAACAGCTAAGAGTCCCAGGCATTTGCCACTCGTGAGTTCCAAAATATGTGCACAGGTCAGCCTAGAGAAAGCTACCGCCCTTTGTCCCGCATATGGATCAGTTGATGAGACATAGCCCCAAACCCGAACACCCTTACTGCAACCACACAGAGCTGCCTGTTGTTCCATTCCAATGGATGGCTATTTGTCAGCGGTGACCTTGTGCTGTTGGTGTGGGTGGAATTTGCCAGCATTAGCCAGCCATTGACTATCTCCTTCCTTCCTTCCTTCCTTCCTTCCTTCCTTCCTTCCTTCCCTCCTTCCTTCCTTCCCTCCTTCCTTCCTCTCCTCCTTCCTTCCCTCCTTCTTTCCCTCCTTTCTTCCCTGCTTCTTTCCCTCCTTCCCTCCCCCCTTCCCTCCCTCCTTCCCTCCCCCCTTCCCTCCCTCCTTCCTTCCCTCCTTCTTTCCCTCCTTCCTTCCTTCCCTCCTTCCTTCCTCCCCTCCTTCCTTCCTCCCCTCCTCCTTTCCTTCCATCCTTTCTCCCTTCCCTGTCTTCCTGCTCCCCCCTCGCGCCCCTGTCCTTGCACCTTCCACTCCAGATCCGGGTGGTGAAAGCGTTCCGTAGCTCGCTCTATGAAGGCCTGGAGAAACCGGAATCCAAGACCTCCATTCATAACTTCATGGCGACGCCCGAGTTTCTGATCAATGACTACACCCACAACATCCCACTCATCGATGACACGGACGTGGACGAGAACGAGGAGCGCCTGCGGGCCCCCCCGCCCCCGTCCCCCAACCAGAACAACAACGCCATAGACAGCGGCATCTACCTGACCACGCACGGCACCAAGTCAGCTACCTCGTCAGTGTTTTCTTCCAGACCTGGGAGCCCGCTCCACAGCGTGGAGACGTCCCTCTAGGGGACCCGCTCTCGGCACGCGCACACCACACGCACGCGCGCTCGGGCGGGATGGCGCAGGCCTGCAAGGAGGATGGTGCCCCGACGGCGCTTGCGGGAAGCCGATCCATCCAAGGCTTCCTACCCGGGACTGAAGACGAAGAGGGAGAAACTAGAGAGTGACAAGAGCTGTGTTTCCCTTTTTTCTATCGAAGCATTTTTTTTTTAACGGACACTACAGCTCCGCCAGACGGGTCGCTGTCTGGGCTGTGTGGTGGGGCAGGGGCCCGTTCACGTTCGCTGGGAGCTCGGCGGCACCCTAGGGAGAGCCCTGCAGGGCCTGGAAGGATGCCCAGCCCGGACCGCCCACCGCCGGGAGCTGCCTGCGGGTGTACCAGCGCCACCAAGCGCCCGTTCCCCGGGACACATGTGCAGTCCGTATGTGTGTGCGTGTGCATAGATACGAGCGTGCGTATAGACATATACGTACCTATATGACCAGATGCATATTTAAAGAATAAGGAGCTATTTATCAGCATGAATTTCCATTCCTCTTATCGGGTGTTTTCATTTTGAAATCTCATTATTTATTGTGGCAGGTTTTTTTTCAGGGAACTAGACTGCAAGAATATCTTTTTGGTGGCTTGCCCCCCCCCCCTCGCTGCCCCCCACTTTCCGCCCAGCCTCCGTTCTCCATCCCGGCCCTTCCTCCCCGCACAGTTCCCGAGGATGTTGCACTTTGAGACCCCTGCCTATAGAGGAAAACAAAACAAAACAAAACCCTTGCAATGGAATTTTTTATTTAAAAGGAAAATACCAAAGTATTGATGAGAAAGATCCCCTCCAGGGGCTGGAAAGGGGACTTTTGCTTTCGGTTTCGACTGGTTTCAACTCCAAGTCCTGGATTCTGGCTGGTGGGCTTTCTGTGTCCGCACCCCTACGTCAACAGCACGAAGCACCACCCCCTGCCTCGCTGATGCCTTGGGAGAACCCAGAATTCCTGGAGCAGCCCCAGGAGAGCCAGGGCCAGAGGTGGGGGGTGGGGCGAGCAGCAAGAGTGAGGCAAAAAGCGGCAGAGGAAGAGGTACCATCAAAACCCAAGAGGAGCTGAAATGACCGCAACCGAGAAGTTGCACCGAGGTGTCTGTCGAGTGGCTGGAGCAAGTTCTCGGTCATCGCCCGCCAAAGCACTCTTCCGACCCGGATCTTCTCCTTCAAGGACAACTGTGACCCACAAAGGCAGCCACCTACAGTGACGTGGGGGAAGCAGATGTGGCAGCGAAGCCCCTGGGAGCAATGGCACCTCGTCGCTGTCGCTGCGATCACACCTGGCGCTCTCCCTCACGGGCGGGGAAGGCTGAGGAGGCCAGCCTCGCCATGCCGGCTGAGCACCCCGTCTGCACGTGGGAGAGCTGGGCCTGGGCTCCCCAGACGGTTCCCTCGGGAGCCTCTCCTTGCAGTGTGGGCACGCCTCGTGCCAAGCCTCAGTTTCCCCCTGAACGCGCACTGACCAGAACAAGCAGAGGTCCCTTTACCTTCTGAGTTCACGTGTCTCGTGTTTTGCAGAGAGGCAGTTCGGGTGCGTGTGCCTACCACTTGGGCCTGGGGCTGAGCCGCCGAGGGCCAGCCGCGAGCGGAGGGAGGCGGGAAGGAATGGGAACCGCCGGTGTGGGTGGCTGGCAAGGCTGGCTCGCAGCACGCGCCCTGTCCTAGGCCCACGGGCAGGGGACTCGTCTCACCTCCACCCGCGTCCGTGAGCACCGAGGTCGCCATTCCCACCGCTAACAGGAATGCCGCGTCACCCCTGAGCGGGAGTAGTCAAATCTCGGGCAAAGGAATTTCGGTTAGAAAAGAAAATCCCACTGCAAATGCCAGCTACAGATAACTTAAAGCCATCCCTTTATTCCAAAGGGCACATTGAGAATGTTACCCATTTGTAAATTGTTCCCTAATGTCCTTGTTTAACCGACAACAAAAAAAGGGCAACTCAATCTGTTGAGGGTCTGTGTGTTCTGAAACTAGAAATAAAATTGGAAATCTTTTCATTCTCTGTTATAGACACATCAGTAGAACTAATGGTCACTATAGAGTCCAAAAAACCCTCACTGCTGCTGTACAAAGTTGCCTACGGTACGTGTCGATTGTTTAGTCCCCAGGTTGCCTTTCCCCGGGTGTGGGGTTCAGAAAAGGGGCGCCGTGACCTCGGGGTGTTGCTCTGCTTTCTGTACGGTCTTCAGGCCGAGGCACCTGTCTCATCAGGAAGCCCGTCTCTATAAAGCGTATTATACGGAATGGCTTGGTCAACTGTGTTCAGTTATTAAATACGTTTTCCATTTTTATCTGCCTGTTATAAAGATGAACGAAAATTATCTTAATGAGGAAGACCAGATGCATCATAACTTAAAGTCTGTAGTTGAATTTCCTAATTTAAAGAATAGTCCGAAATTTCCATGTATTAAAAAAAAAAAAAAAAATGAAAGCCTCCTACAGTCCCAGTCTGGGTAACGTGTGTAATTTGTTAGTTTTTCGGGAATTGTCATCCGGAATGAAAAGGAGGCGTCCGCATCCACTTCGCCAGGCCGAGATGAGCTCCAGGGGAGGCAGAGCACCCCCCCCACCAGGTGTGCGGCCACCTCCCCAATCCTTCAGGGAGGCAGCAAGGGCTCGCCTGCCCCATGGGGTCAGAGGCGCTCCCAGGGGAGGTCTGCGTGGTAACCCTCTGACTGTCTTGACCTAGAGGGGCGTGGCCTGGACGTCCAGGCCGGCGTCCTCAAAGGAAGGCGAGGGCTGGGAACACCAACCCAAACGGGAGAGCCTGGGACACGCGGACTCCGTCTTTTTTCTTTTTTTCTTACGGCAAAATACATACCACGTAAAAGTCGCCATCCTAACCGTTTTTAGGCAAACAGTTCAGTGGCATAGAGTACTTGCACACCGCTGTGCAGTCATCCCCACCGTCCGTCTCTAGAACATCTTCATCTCCCCAAACTGAATTCTGTTCCCATTAGACACTAACTCCCCACCCCGCTCCCCCAGCCCCTGCTACCCACCATCTTTTCTGTCTCTGTGAATGTGAGTTCACATCTGCGTGAGTCTTAGAGTTACTCGAAGCAACTCGCAGAACTGGAATCCTACAATTTCTGTGGGCGACGGGCTCATTTCGAGCAGCACAGGGTCCCCAGGGTTCGTGCGTGTTGTAGCCTGTGTCAGAATTTCCTTCCTTTCTGAAGCCAGGTAACATTCCATCGAACGCGTAGACCGTAGTTTCTTTATCCACTCATCCGTCAGTGGACACTCGAGTTGCTTTTACCTTTCGCCTGCTGTGAATCGTGCTGCTGTGAACCCAGGTGTGCAAACAACCCTGTGAGTCCCCGCTTTCGATCCTCTTGGGGCTACACCCAAAAGTGGGATGGTTGGGTCATATGGTAACGCTGTGTGTCATTTTTTGAGGACCCCTCCCCCACCAGCAGTGCACATGGGTTCCAATCACAGACTTCCTCTTTAATCCAAAGCCATGGAAAGAAAACCCATTATTTTACTCCTTCCCTTGCTCCGTGGGTCATTCCCCCATCTGTTCCTTTGCTCACTACGTGTCTTTGAACACCTGTTGGGAGGACGTCTGTGCCCCGTGACCCACCCCTCCGCTCTGCCAGCAGAGCCACGAAGGCAGCTCGGGTCTAAAACTTGCCACGTCTCCTCTCCCTGTGCTTCTATTTCTCCACTCCACACATCACCCTTTTAAACTTGGCAATGCCGGCGGGTGCATTTTCCAGGGAAGCTGCCAACAAAGGACAAAAATGACTTCTAAGTTCCCTCCCAACCACCAGAGCCCACACTTCTAAAAAAGGCAAAGAGACAAACACCAGAAAACAGCAGAAAAACAAATAGCGGAGAGCCCTTGCTTCACTGACGTGGGAGTCCATCTGGAACCACAAGGCGAAGTGAGTCTAGCTTGGGCCAAGTGCCTTATCGTGAGAGCTGGCACCTCACGGACAGATGTTGCGCTGCCCCAAAACCGTTCGTTTCTGTCCGTGGAGACTCTTGCCCAGTCCTGCCATCAAATATGGCCCAGGTTCCCGTGGAAAAGAATCGGTAGCCAGCCGTCCCTCCACAAAGCCGCCCCCGTTTCCCCACCCAGCCAGAGGTCAGAGAGCAAGGTGTCGGCAGGGCGGCGCTCCCTCCGAAGGTTCTAGGGGGAGGCTCCGTCCTCGTCTCTTCCAGCCTCTGGTGTTGCTGGCAGTGCGTGGCCTTCCTTGGCCAGTAGGCACAGCACTGCGGTCTCTGTTGTCACATGGCCTGCTCCCTGCTCGTGTCTGTCACCGTGTCTGCTCTCAGCTTCTTATAAGGATACCAGTCCCGTGGGATTCAGGCCCACCCTACTCCCGCAGGATCTCATCTGACACTGACAAAGACCCTATTTCCAAATAAGGACCGGTCCTCACGTTCCAGGGGTTAGGACATAAACACATCTTTTGGGGGACACCATTCACGCAACCACAGCTGGAAAAGAAGAGACAGGCCAAGTCCCTCACAGGACCTGGATTGCCCCCCTCCTCCCACTGGTTTGACAGGCCAAGCAAGGCTCAGCCGTTTATCACGTTACAGTAATTAAGACATGCTGGGGCGGGGGGCGCTTGGGGGGCTCAGCCGATTTAAGCATCTCACTCTTGATGTCAGCTCAGGTCTTGATCTCGGGGTCCTGAGTTCAAGTCCTCCACTGGGCTTAAAATAAAAGACATGCTCTGGACTAAAAAGCTCCTGGAAGTTTTGGGTTCTGGAAAATCTCTCAACCCCTTATTGCTGACCAATCCCTTTCCTTCATCAGGAAGACACAGACGCCCCCTGAGTGATGAGCACGGACAGCACAGGCCCCGAGGCCAGCACACAAGCCAGCAAGTGCCAGGGCAGCGTGATAGGCACACACGCAGGTCCAGGAATTTTCAAGTAGTAAGCAGCAATCGCCGATCATCTGGGCCAACCTGCTCAATTTACAAGGTGGGAAACTGAGTCCCACAGACGGGAACTTGCTGGCTATGCAAGCATCGTAAAAGGAAACCTAGAGCTACAAACTGTCCAGAAAGCCCGCCATTAGCCACAGCAGACCAGAGCCGACGGAGCCACGCTCTCCCCGTTCGGCATAGCGGCTCCCAGCCAGGGCTGGGGATGTTCACCAAATCCCTACAGAGCTTTATCCAACTATCCTCCCTTCTTTCTGGTAAGTCCTGGGGCCGAGGGTGGGGAGGAAACAGAGTGGAACAGGTGCAGATGGAGAGAGCTCTCTTAGACGTACCGTCCCCTCCACCTGGCCCTCCCATCCAGAGCAGGGGGTTCTGGTCTCTGAGAAACTGACCTCACATCGATTGTGGGGGAGCCAGCTGCCTCGCTGGAGTCTAAACTCTGAGGTCCAAAGATTTCCAAAGCCATCGAAGCTTCTCTAAGTGCCAGTGATCTTGTCAGGGGAGAGAAGACAGAGAACCCGCCAGTGAAACACCCATCACCTAGTTCCATTCCAATCAACAGTAAGTGCTGGCCAAGGGCAGTGCCCGGTCAATGCAGGACAGGCAAGACTGGGATACGGGGGGGAGGGGGGTCCTGGGCCCAGCCTGTGGGGGGGGAAGGACTCGAGAGAGACAAGGTGCTTTTTAAATAGCAGAAGACAGAAAGGACCAGTGAGAGAGCCAAAGCTGCCCACAGAGGCCTGCCGCTGGCCCCTCGCCACCCACCCCCCCCACCCCGTGCTCAGAGCGCCAGCCCCATGCCCTGAGCCTGGGCACCAACCCTGTCCTCGGAGAGCTCCCAGGTGAGCTGGGTGGACACACACGGAAACATGGTGGAAACGTGGACATTTACTCCGATCCCTCATCCTGAAGACAAATAACACAGCTGCTTAGTAAACTCACGCAACCCTCGCTGCCTGACTTGTCACCGGTGTGTGAGCCCTCCCTGTCTCCTCCACCAGAGACAAGCGCTCGGAGGCACCCTGGCCGACCCCAGGCATCGCAGCGGGTTCCCACACCTGTGGGCGCCGGAGGGCGTGGCAGCCAGTCCCCAGAGCCCATGCTCCGCTGGCCCTCACACCATCATGTGTTGAAGGACGGCCCCACCAATGTGTGTCGAGCCCAATGCGCATCCCCACGGAGAACAACCTAGGCTGCTCTGTTTCTCTGGGCGGCCCAAAGCAGTTCTGGAAAAAGGGCCTTCTGGGTGGGTCAGGAGGGAGCCATGGCTCTGAGATTCTCTAGACTCTCCCAAAGTAAGCCTCGCTCGCTGAGCGGGACTGCCAGGCTCTGCGAATGTTCCAGTGGAGGAGCGAGGACACGTGGACTCCCTCAGGGCACGCCACCGTGACGTGAGCACACGCTGGGCCATCACGCCGTCAGAAAGCGATGGATACCCCTGCCCCCAAGAACACCGCAGGTGCACGAGGGGCAGTTCCGCCCGGAGAGAGCATTTTAGGGGAAACTGAGGCTGGGTGGCACCCATCAAAAGCCCAGAGCAGCACAGGCCATAGGGCAATGACAGGACATCACATTTGACTTGTATCATCTTTTATTATACAAAATAGAATTCCATCTATGTCACACATCATCCTTTCTATAAATCTGGCTTTTAAAAAATCCCCAAGGGTGCAGTCTTATCTGTTCTCTGATTTTTCCTTCCAATGATGTCACAGCTCAACTGCATTTGGTGCCCTCTCAAAGGACAAAAGCAGACAGGGACGCCTTGCGGGCCCTTCCCCTGGCCCGCCCCGGCCTGCCCGCAGGACGTATGGCTCCCGTCACCGTCTGGACCACAGCTGCTAGGGACAGTCAAAGCATGAGAATCAAAGTGGCAGCATATGTCATCGCCTTCACCAGCCTGTCTCCAGAAGCACAAAACCAGTCCTCGCAGCTGGTCCTCTGGGGACCAGCTGTCACGGCGATGTGGTGGCGCTGTCCCCAGGCGGCCGAGCATCCCGGGCTTCTCTTTGGGCAGGCCTGGACCAGGGCCTTAGGGGATCTCTGTGTCCATGGTATAAATCTGAATGAGATCAGACACAATGTTATCAATGATTGGCTTGGTAAGGTCGTCACTAAACACCTAGAAAGGAGAAGGAAAACAGGTTCTGATTAGACTCCCTCTGCATCAGACAAGGCACCCTCCAGTAAGCGCGGAATCACACTGCATAGGGGAGATAGCCCGGGGACTTGGCTATCACAAATAATGGTGGCTCTCTGCAAAGCCAGTTTACTTCCAGCCTGCCAAGGCTGATCACAAAGCAGAGAACATTCCAGATGGAAGAGGCCTTGGTGATCACCCAGCCCAGATGGCACAGGGAGTTGGTGACCGAGCTGGGCCAGGAGTCCATTTCCAGGGGTTAGCAGGCCAGAGCACCTGGGCCAAACGTCCTCCTGACCGTGAGCGAGAGCTCATCAAAGTGTAAAGTGAATCCCCAGGCACCCAAACTACGAGGAGTGTGCAGCTCGGGGCTAACCCTGCATGTTCCCAAGGAAGTTCTGGCCCTTGCCCAGCCCCTGGGAAAGGACCTCTAGGCCCCTGGCACGTCCTGCCTGATGAGAGGGTCTCGGATTCCCTGAGGGCCCTGCCAGGCCGTCTGCGCCGACAGCGTGATTCCTGGTGGGGCCCCGGCTTCACGTCTGCGGGGCAGAGACTGAGGACCTGAGGTCAGCCACGCGGGCGCCCCGGGCCCACAGGACCGACCCCCACTGAAGTCCCCGGACGCCGGCGCTCAGGGAAGCTTCCCCGGCGGCGGCATCCTGCGCGCGTCGTCACGCGTCACCGCGGGTCGGACCGCACTGCCCCACGACCCCCCTGGCCAGGGACCCGGAAGCCCGCCCCCGGTCTGTCCCGGACCCCGCCCTACGCCCCTTTGGTCCTTGCTGACTCCCCCCTGTGTCCTCTCACTGTAAGCAGCCATTGTAACGGCCGTAACCACGAGTAGGACGGCTCTGCTGAGTTCCATGGCCCTCCTAGCGCAGCACCGAGCCCGAGGGTGCTCTCGGGGACCCGTGATGACATGGAAAGTAAAAGGCAAAACAAGGAGATCTTGGTTTGATGCTGTGGCCCACCTTGGGCCCAGGGCTTGCTGCTTGGGAAACCAAAGTGCCAGGAGGGTTAAGATTTTGGGGCAAGCCAGGGCAAAAACTAGACCCGAGTCCACCCCCTCTACGGCCCCCACTACTGCAGGTAGGAAACAGTGACCTGAAAATCCCCCAAGCCCTGGCTCACGGAGATTGGCCATCTCACCCCAGACTCTGGGTAGAAAATCAATGCTTCAGAAACATGTGTGTTCCTGGAGACCCCAAGCAGAGAAACACCATTAAAAAGTAGTCCAGGGCCAGAGGCTGGAAGCAGCCCAAGTGTCCATCCACGGAGGAACGCACAGACACAATGTGCTCGGTCCACAGCATGGAACAGAATTCAGCCTTAGCAAGGACAGAAATCCTGCACCTGCTACAACATGCTACGGCTTGAGAGGCACCGCCCCGTCCGCCCAGCGGCCCGACACGGCTTGGCACACAGGCCCGCCTCGCCACTGTCACACGCCAGTGCGGGCAGGCTGCTGGGGGAGAAGCACATCAGGCTCGACCGAGTGTCCCGCCCCGCCCCCAGGAGACAAGTGACCACAGACAGGCGGTTACTGCAAGGAGGAAAAGCGTTTCCCAGCTCAGACTTCAGTGTCCCGGGGCCGGGCAGGCGGGGGCGTCATCCGGAGCCGCTTATCATTAGGCAACTGGTCCTTGCATGTCACGAGCCCCAAGGGCAGCTTCGGCTGCTCCTGGCACGTGTGGCCCAGAGCCAGCCAGAACAGGTAAAGAGCTGAGTGAACGGGGATGCGCCACCCCATCCTGCCCGGCACCTTTCGCTGGTGAGGGCCATGCACGGGAGCAGAGGCAGCAAGGTGGCACCCAGTGAAGTTCAGGAGCAAGCGAAAAGAAAGGAGAGAAGAAAGGAAGACACAAACAGAGGCGAGCGAGACGATGGGAAACAAGCGATGGCACCACAGGTCTAAGCAGCCCAGAGACGGGCTGCCGTGCCCACCAAACGTCCTGTGTGAGTGGGGCCAGGAAGTGGCAGCCCCTTGTGCTACCACCCGATTCCAACAGAGCAGGACACCACGGTCACATGATCTGGAAGCCCCCGAGAAGCCCCAGCATGGAGCAAGATGCCTCTTCAACCCCATGCTGCCAGAGGAGGCATGTCTCACCCGAGAGCGGGACGACACATGCGTGTGTTCAAGGGTGCACAAGCACCTACTATGTGCCAGTGTGCTCAAGGGTGCACGAGCACCTGCTATGTGCCAGCTCTAGGCCCTGGTCATAGGGCGGCTGATAGAGCAGACAACATCCCTGACCTCCAGGCACTGACAGTGCGATTGGGTGGGGGGTGGGCAGTTCCACAGGCAATAAAGGACATAGAACAAAAAGCAGGAAAAGCTGGGTGTCCGGGGAGGGCAAGCAGGCTGGGGGAGGTGCATCAGGAAAGGAGAGACATCATCGGAGTCAAGAGCGGCAGGAAGGGAGGGGCAGCCAGGAGCACACGCGGGAAGGCACCCAGGTGGCACCCTCTGTTCATGAAACAGATGACACATTTTAGATTTCTGGCCACTGGGGGTTTTGCAGGGGACGAAACCTTCAGTCATCGAAAATACTGCTTGCAGAGGACCTCCCACAGGGCAAGGCCACACAACGAGGGGTTATGACAAAGGAGCAGCAAGCTTCAAGTATGGGAAAGGACAAACCGCAAATGATCTCCAAACTCCAAAGTCGATAGGGCTGCAGAAGTCCTTGAGGGCAGCAGCCCTTCCCACAGACTCGCCCTGTACAAACAGCACTGTGCATTCGGCAGGTCTGGGGAAGGCCAACGAATCTTCCAGGCACCAGGCTCCTTACCCGCCCTCTAGCCACCCACCCCGCCCTCCACCCGTCTGTCATCTATCTACCTGTCTGTCATCAGTCCATCCTCTCAGAGGACCCCCTATAACTTCTCCTGATGCGAATCCACGCACATTAAGCCTTGATCTACGGTAAGCTCCCACTCGGTCCAATAAAAGTGCTCGGTTGAGCAAAGTGGCTGTCAAGTGGCGGCCATCCCCACCCCGGGACACTTGGTGATGTCCGGAGACACTTCTGGTCGCCATGACCGAGGCAGGGGATGCTCCCGGCACCTACAGAGAGCGATCTAGCCCCCAACGTCCACAGGGCCAAGGCGGAGAGCCCCTCCTGCCTTAGACTACCGTGACGGGCGACGTTCGAGCTTCAATGTCCCGCAGTGGCACGCGTCTCCCTTCACGGATAATGACTACAAGCAGACACAGGCACCCGGGTACCGGCACTCCTGAAAGTCCTCAGGCGAAGGAAAGCAGAACACTCAGCAGTCACCTCACCTGCCACCACGGCTTCTCGGCCTCGGCCTCGGCGGGCACCTCGACCCCGTAGGCCTGCAGGGCCAGGTGGAGCACTGCCACGGCTATGTGCTGAGCCCGGAACCGGAGGCACAGCCCCCCATGGTAGCTGTCCCGCAGCAGGGCCCAGGCAGTGACGGAAATGGGGGTCCGCTGCCAGCTGTAACGATTCAGCCAGTTCTTGAGGGAAACCAGGTAGTGGAGCAGGTACTGCAAAGACACACCAGTCAGCCGGTTGGCCTTCAGGGCTCCAGTCCCTAGCCGCCTGACTCCCCACTGCGAGGCGCTGTGGCCCCTGCGTCCACCCGCCACTCTCTGCTCAAGCCCTCCAACGGCTCCCTGCGTCACTTAGGAAAAAGCCCCGCTGGGGGCGCCTGGATGGCTCAGTCAGCTGAGCGTGTGACTTTTGATCTCAGCTCAGGTCTTGACTTCAGGGTTGTGAGTTCGAGCCCCATGTGGGGCTCCACACTGGGCGTGAAGCCCACTTCAAAAAAAAAAAAGAATGAAAAAAGCCCCAGTATCTTCCACTGGCCCCCAAGCCCTGCCAGCCCTGCCCTGCCCCACCCCCTACCATGTGGGAACAGGCCAAGCACGGTTCCCTCATGGCCTGGTCATTTCCTGCTCCCTCTGCCTGAAATCATCTCTCCCCACTGAGCCGGTCCCCGTGTGCCCACCCACCGTCAACTGGCGGCCCCGATCCCGGAACCCGCCTGGGCCGCTCTCGATGGCCACCCCGGCCACGGTGCATCTCCATCACGGGGCCCCGCTCTCGTCATCGTCAGAGGTCATTCGGCACATCCCCCTGCCCAACTCCACACCGGCGCCAGAAATAGCGCCCTCGTCTTCCGGTCCGAACATCGTGCCAGCCTGTGCACCCAGCCTGAGGCCGGGGACTGCCCAGAGACAGGACGCCTGCTTTCAGGGGGACTAAAACTGGTGACTGTGTGTCCCGGTAGTGCTGCCCTTGGCTGTAAACTCTCAACGGCCTGTCGGCCCCGCTGCCTGTCAGCTCTCGCTTCGGGAAGACAGCCGCTTTGCTTGAACCTCCTAGTCCACAGGCGTGAACACACAGGCGTGGGACTCTTGCACGCCATGGGACAGGGGGCTCAACTGCTGCCCTACACCCCGTCCCAACCCGACGGAAGGGGAAGGCCGCTAGGCCTAGGGTAACGCTGAGCCCCGCTCCCCTGCCCGACAACTCATGCCCCCCCCAGAGCCAGAGCGGCTGCTGCCTCTCCCGTGTATCATGCCACCAACTGAAAGCACGACTGTTTCAGAATCTCCACCAGGGGCTTCTGGGATTAGAAAGGCGGTTTGGAAAGGGGGGGGGGCGGGGGGGGCGGAGATTACAAGAACCCCCGGGGTGATGGGGTGCTTTTGTATTTTAACTGCGCTGGCGAACAGACGAAGGCAGGAACGTGACGAAATGGTGCGGCACCGCGCAGTACAAGTAAGAAGCAACAACCCCAGGAACCCCTGGCTGTTGCAACGACTGCAGGGTCCCACAGTGTCTCTGTCCCAAGTAGGATTCTCTGTGTTACTTCCTCCGACTGCTTGTAAATCTACAATTACCTCAATACAAATTTCAGTTGGGTTATTTATTTATTTTTTTAACGTGCATCTAGTTTTGAGAGAGAGAGACGGAGCATGAGTGGGGGAGAGACAGAGAGAGGGAGAGACGGAATCGGAAGCAGGCTCCAGGCTCTGTGCTGACAACACAGAGCCTGACGCGGGACTCGAACTCACGAACCGCAAGATCATGACCTGAGCCAAAGTCAGAAGCTTAACTGACTGAGCCACCCGGGCGCCCCAATAAAAATTTCAATCAGAAAAGAGGCAAAATCCCGGTCACGACACCCCTGTCCCAACCCCCCACTGCCCCACATGTGTCCCTGCAGGCCACCTTTCCAAGCTGCCCACATCGGGGCCTGGACCCCAAAGTATCACCACATCCAAGTACTCGAAGGGTGTCTCACAGTCCTGCTGGGCCTTGCCGGTTCCTAGCCGTTAAAAGTGTGCCACTCAACTCTGTGACTCAGCTCGTCTTGTGGGTTTGTAAGCACAGCTGAGCAGGATGTGAGCTCGGCAGCCGAGCAGCACCTCTCGGGGACAGGGCCTCGGGGAGATCACGAAAGCAGCCCCGTTTCCCCGTGGCCCACTGAGCATACCATCTATGTGAGTCACGGGGTCTGCCAGGGCTTTGGAGAATCACACGGATCTCGGCTTGTGGCCTTGGCCACGCAGGCAGAAAGGCAGACGCCGACATCGGAACTGCCTGAGAGAACCCCGAAAGCGGAACAAGCGAGGCCACCCAGCCAGTCACCGTGTGCAGCCAGGGGCCCCCAGTTCCCAGCGGTGGCTCTGCTCTGCCTCGCACACCCGACATGTTCTTGAGGGTTCAATGGGTGCCGTCTCAGGACAAAAGAGAAAAATGAGCTCGTGCCTCCGGAGACAGTTGCCAATTCCCCAGCATGTACCTTGTGTGGGTGCTGGAAGGAGACTTGGAAACGCAGGACTCTCAGCATGAGGAGTTCACACTGCACTATACTGTCCCGCAGGGCCCAGAAGCGGGAGTCCAGCTCCAAGGGTTCACTGCCCGGGTGAAAGTACCTGCACGGAGAGACAGCAACACTTATGGCAGCCAGGGAAGTTTCCGTGAGGAGCCCCTCGAGTCAGGTGACATCCAGATACACACTGCAGCGTTCTTCGGCCCAGCCTACTTACGTTTTGCTTTTGTTTTGTTTTCTTGAGTAAGAGATAGTGCGCGAGTGGGAGAGGGGCAGAGAGAGAGGGAGACGCAGAATCCGAAGCGGGCTCCAGGCTTCGAGCTGTCGGCACACAGCCTGCTGTGGGGCTCCAACCCACGATCCGTGAGATCGTGTCCTGAGCGCAACCGGACGCTTAACCGACTGAGCCACCCAGGCGCCCCTCCTACTTATGTTTTTATACGTCATCCTTCATTTATACGTCTAGGATACGGTATCAGAACAGTAACCAGCAGACAAAAAGCAGCCCGCTTCTGGCTTTAGCCCTGACGGGCTGTACCAATCCCTCGGCAAGAGGTCAAGTGTAAAGATGACCTCTCTGCACCTGCTCCGGAGGGACCGGAAGCTCTTACTCTGGGCCCAAGGAAGGCATGTAAACATATCATGGGGCTGCTGCGTGCACAAGACTCCATGTATTTCAGCTGTTTGTTTCCCGGACCCTACTGTCCTTGTTGGCACCATATATATCCACGACAGTCCCAGCTACGCAGGATCACCAACATGTACATATTCCCACTCAAGGGACCAAAATTCTCTGCCGACGATTCAGCCTCCCTAGCTCTTCACTCACGGTCCAACCTCCCCACAGAACACCCCCCGCCCCCACCGGGTGCCATGTCTAATTAGCGATCCACACAATGTCCCCTCTGCCAGTCCTCCCTGCTGGGGACCTGGCAATTACAGGTGGACTCTGGCGGCCCTCCCTTGGTTCCCTCGCCTGTTCTGCTCTTCATCTTGAACGGTACGCTGTGAGCCTGTCGTGCTTGGGGGGTAAGGAGTGCTTTTTCTGTTCCCTGTTTATTAAAAGAGAAGCAGCAGAAAACAGTTTTCTTTTCTAATCATGAGTTTCTAGAAAGGTTATGCCATGCTGCTATCAGTAACTCTCCATAAATTGCTTCCTCCCGGGCCCCCTGGGTCTCCGTGCGGCCCGGCTGGCTGGACCCCCACATCCTTCTGCGATAGGAACAGGGCTACTTGCACCCCGAGGTGCCGCCCACAGAGCACTGTGCCCACATGGGGACAAGAGATGCTTGCCAGCAACTCTGACTCCGTTTCTCACACCACCTCAATAAAGTAATTGCCCGACTCAGTCCACACAACACAACTGGTTTGATCCATCCTGTCCAAAAGTCCAGGTGAATCCTCTTTGATACATCTCTCCAAGATCCCCGTGCTCTAGGCATGTCCCCCAGCCCATGACGCCGGGGCCTCTGCCGTACCCAAGTCCTCCATACTCCTTTGGCCTGTGACGCCTCCCTTCATCTGGCCTCGCTTTCTCTCCCACTGACCCCCATGGCTTTCTGACGGGCTCATTCCTGCCTCTGCTGCTAGTGCTTCTTGCCCCGGTTCGAGACCACCCCCCCCCCCCCACCGGCCGGGGCTTCCTTCTGAGCTCGACAGCTGGCACCTCTCAAATGCCTGCGCCCGGGAGCCATTACCTGTTGGACACGTTGATGATGTCACGAGTGCGCAGGTGCTGTTCCTCCACTTTGCCGGCCAAGTAAAGGGCAGACATGGCGACCAAGTAGGGGTCATAGGCGTCCAGGTTGATCTCGCAGAAGAACTTATGGTAAATGGTGCAGGCAGTGGCAACGGCAATGGACTGCATCCCTAGCTTGACACCTACCGAGGGAAAGCAGGCAGGAGAGGAGTCAGATTCTAATGGGCTAACAAGCCCCTGGGGGGTGGGGGGAGTGCTCAAATGCAGACCCCACACTTCCACCAAGCCCCCCTCACCACCACCACCACCACCGAGACACCCAAGCTACGGAACTGAAGACCATATAAGGACAAGCAAGGCTTCAGACTAGTCCTCGCTTAGCACTTGGGCCTATCAGCTTCCGCACAACATCGCCAGCATCGCGGCCGGGACCACACCGGGCCGTGTGTCCGCTGCTACCTTAGCAAGCATTTAACTAGAGGTCACCCCCACGGCGCACCCAACAAAAATCCTGCCGAGATGACAGCAGGTGAAAAAGGCCTCTACCACAAAGTCCCAGTGTTGCCACTAAAGATTTTACTCAGCCCTGGTTTCCTTGTCTGAAAGTGAAAAAAGGTGAAAAGCCAGCAGGGTCGTTGCCAAAGGCAATTGCGGGCAGAGCAGGGAAAATAGCAACACCTGTGACCTCAGACAGCCCCCCCCCCCCTCCTGGGGAAGGACAGTGACACCCTGAAAAGGGAACGGAACTCCAACACCGGAACACGTGCTGGTTTGATTTGGGGGTTAAAGCCCAGCTCCCACCCCGCCTCTGGACGGCTCCTAAGGTAACCACTGCACTGGGTCCCAGAACCAATGATATAAATTCGCCATGAGCAAGGTTAAGAAGAGAAGGTTAGGGGCGCCTGGATGGCTCAGTCGGTTGCGCGTCCAACTTTGGCTCAGGTCACGATCTCGCGGTTTGTGAGTTTGAGCCCCATGTCGGGCTCTGTGCTGACAGCTCAGAGCCTGCAGCCTGCTTCGGATTCTGATTCTGGGTCTCCGGCTCTCTCTGCCCCTCCCCCATTTGTGCTCTGTCTCTATCAAAAATAAATAAAATGTAAAAAAAAAATTTTTTTTTAAGAAGAGAAGGTTAAATGACTCCCAATAGACTGAATGAAGGTGGCAATCACGTGCAATATCGGCCAAGGTGTAGGAGTTTCCTGGGGCTACTGCAACCAATGACCACAAAGTCAGTGGCTTCAAACATTGTTTCTCACTGGGTGTGGTGAGAAGTCTGAAATGAGTCTTAGACGGCTAAATTGCAGGTGTCAGCAGGGCGGGTTCCTTCTAGAGCCTGCAGGAGACAATGTTTCCTTGCCGTTTCCACCTTCTAGAGGTGTCTGCAATCTTCTATGCTCCCATCGTTACATGGACTTCTCGGCCTGTCACTTTGGCCTCTCTCATTAAGGATGTGACAGGTGTGGGGCGCCTGGGTGGCTCAGTCGGTTAAGCGGCCGACTTCGGCTCAGGTCATGATTTCGCGGTCCGTGAGTTCGAGCCCGGCGTCGGGCTCTGTGCTGACCGCTCAGAGCCTGGAGCCTGTTTCGGATTCTGTGTCTCCCTCTGTCTCAGACCCTCCCCCGTTCATGCTCTGTCTCTCTGTCTCAAAAATAAATAAACGTTAAAAATAAAAAAATAAAAAAAAAAAAGGATGTGACAGGTGTGATTATCCCGGGCCTAGTGAATAATCTAGGATACTTGCTCCATATCAAGATGCTTAATCCCACCTCCAAATGTCCTTTGCTACCTGAGGTAACAGTCACAGGTCCTGTGGATTAGGATGGGGACATCTTTGCAGGACTAGTATTTAGCGTCACACAGAGGGCTAGGGCATGTGCAACACATTGTATAAAGAAGTCCTTTAAGAGTGGTACCTCGAAGAGCTCTTAGTTCAAGATTTGAATTTCAGTTACATAGACAGTTCCTGCAGGGGACCCCTCGCTCCTAGAGGTGTCAGATAAGGTGGTATCACTGCACATGACCCTCCAAGTCTTGTTCTAATTTTTACATTTTTAAAAATGTTTTCAACGTTTATTTATTATTAAGAGACAGAGCGTGAACGGGGGAGGGGCAGAGAGAGAGGGAGACACCGAATCCGAAGCGGGCTCCAGGCTCCAGGCTCCGAGCTGTCGGCACAGAGCCGGACGCCGGGCTCGAACTTTGGAAGTGTGAGACCATGGCCTGAGCTCAAGTCGGATGGTTAACCGACCAAGTCACCCAGGCGCCCCCCTCCTCGTCTTGTTTTCTGTGGCAAATGCTCAAAGCACCGCCCGCTTCCCTGGTGTCCATGGCCCGTCTTCCTCGAAATGAAATGTACAGATCACTGGGCTTAACTGTCCTGCATCATTTCCCCGGCTCTGCTGACCTTGACTTGACGGCCGACTCCCCCAAACCCCTTTCCCGGCACAGTGCACACGAAGTAACAAAGATCGGAAATAAAGTGTGTGCCAGCCAAGCAAGATACTGTTGCCAGAGACGGAAACAATGTTTCCACAGGAACCTCCTTCCCTTCATTGTGTCGCCTTTAGGAGTAGCGGCGCCCGACACCCGTGTGGACACCCTGGCGGGGCTCAACACGCCAGCCGCACCCTGGGTCCGCGGTGTGACGCGACCTCGGCGACAAGGGTCGTCAGGAGCGTCACCAAGGGCCGCGCCAAAAGCCTCCACGCGACCCAGCGCGCGGGCAGGCAGGCGTGCGCGAAGGCACGGTAGGCCACCCGGCCGCGGGCACCCCGACTCGGCCACCTCCTGGCTGGGGCCGGCCCCTTTCCACGTCCTCTCCTTGGGCCCCCGCGCCCGGGCGAGACACGGCCGTGACCGTGGCCGCCTCGCGGCTCAAAGCCTAGCACGAGGGGCGCGGACGCACCGGGGCCTGTGCCCCCGAGCCGGGCCTCTCCCCCCGGGGCAGGCCGGCCGCGCCAGCCCCGCGTCGTGCGCGTCCCCTCTGCGCGCGGCGGCCTCCCGGGGCGCCAAGCCCGCCTCCCCGCCGCGGTTACCTGCCTCCATGATGAACCGCGTCACTCGGAAGTGCACCCTGGCCTCGGGCGCCGGCCGCCCCTCGGCACCCCGCGCCTTGTCCCCTGCTCCGCCACTGTCGGGGCCAAAGGCCTCCATGAGGCCCCGCCCCGCGGCCCCAGACCCCCCCGCCGTAAGGAGAAGGGGCCCGCGCGCGCGGCGGCCGGGTCCGGGGGGTCCTCGCGACCCGCGCGGCCGCCCCGTCCCGTCCCGTCCCGGCCACCCCGCCCCGGCCCGCCCCGGCCCGTCCCCCGGCAGCAACCCCCCCTCCCCCGGGGAGGGGGTGGAAATGACCGCCAGGCCGCGCGCAGGCGCGGGCGCAGGCGCACAGGCCGGGCCGGCCGGGAGGCTGGCTGGCGCCCGCCCTGTCCCCGGAACACCACGTGCCTCGCCCTAGAGCGCTGACGCCCCGCCCCTGGGAGCCCAGTATGTCGCCCCCGAGAGCCTCAAGTCCCGCCCCCGGGAGCCGCACGCCTAGTGCCCGTGCAGCCCGGGACCCGCTGGGCCACTTCGCGAGGTCACGGGCACCCCCAGGCATCTTAGCCGCAAGCCCCCGCGGTCCCTCTAAGGTGTCCTTCCAGCCTGCTGGCCCAGCGGGGTTTAGGCCTGGGAGAGCTGGCGGCGTCTGCCAACCCCGAGGCGAGGGGCGCTTACGGGTGCTTTCGCTGGGACGCCGGCGCCTCCCAGCAGAAGAAAGCGTGTGAGTCAGTGTCAGCGTGCGTAAACGCTGAATCCCGCGTTTCCAAAGTCCCCAGACAGGCAGATGAGCCCCGAAGGGAATGTGCCAAGAGTGACTGTATCACGGGGTTTTGTCTCTGGGGTCTTCCTCTGCGTCCCTGAGAGGTCTGGCTTCCGCTCACCTTCCCAGCCTGGCACACGTTAGGAGCTCACCAAATGAATGAACGTTGTGAACCACCCAACTCACAATGCCATGTCACACTTCCTTTGTGTGCCTTCCACAAGCAGGAAATCATGCATCGGGCCTCAGATATACAGCACCAAAGGGACTCCGCAGCCAACGACTCAGTCCATCTGGGTGGTTCTGATACAGCCCGATGGTTGCCATGATTTGAGAGAGTTGAGAACCTTGAGAGGAAAAAGCCACTGCTCCCAAGCTCTTCCGCCAGGGTGACCGGACTCCGCCGAGCCTCACGCGCCCGGGACAGCCTCGTCTCCTTCCGCAGCTGGCCCGAGTCTTCTCTCCACACCAGCTGGGGTTGTTTCCTGTGGCTGCTGTCACAGGTGACCCCAAAGGGAGGGACTTAAATCTTTCCTTTCCTCTTCCAGCTGCTGGTGGCCCCAGGTGTTCCTTGGCTCGTGGCCACATCCCTTCGGTCTCTGCCTCTGTTCTCACCTGGCCTTCTCCTCTGTGTGTCTGTGTGTCTCCCGCTTCTCTATTACCAAATAAGGTCATGTGCACAGGTTCCAGGGGTCACGACACGGGCACGTCTTTTAGGGGGCTACTCTTCGGTCCACAATACCAACCACCAGCCAGAGGGAGCTTCCCGAAACGTAAGCGGGAACGGGCTCTGCCCTGCCTACCACCTCCCAGGGCCCCTTCAGCTAACCGCTCTCGGCTCCCACCGCTTTGCCGTCCGTGCCAACAGCCTGGCGCGGCTCCCCGGAGGTGGTAGTCTGCCACCTGAGGGTCTTCAAAATGTTCGGCCAAGGGGAGGGACTCGCGTCGCCTACCCTGTCCCCAGCTCTCGCTGTCTGCGGCAAGGCGCGGGCCCCCTGGGCGGAGTACCTGTGTGCGCTGCGTGTTTGTGCGCGGGTGCCCGTGCGCGTGCGGGTGGAGGGACTCAGGGCCCCAAGCCCCCTGTGCAGCTAACCCCCGTCATGCCTGGAGCACCGTGTCACTGCTGACTGTCCCCTACCCGAGGCCGAGACCCAGACCACGCAGAATGGCAGCCGAAAGCGGCATACCATGCACACACACCCCCCACACTCACCCACAAGCGTGCACACGCATCAGGCACGCCCCCCTCCCCGCGCGCACACGGAGGGCTGCACCGTGCATACACGTCACACACCCAAATCCTATCACTCTGCCCTCTGGCCCCCGGGCCCGGAGGCCTGCAGGTGACCTCCTCATCCCCGGTGTTTGTCAGTTAAACAGCACGGCTGGAACTCCTCCTTCCCCCCCGGGCCTTTTGTGGTGTGAAGTCTCAGCTCAGCAAGTAATAGGTGCCTGTGAATGTGAGTCAAGGGAATGACTCAATGAACACATTAATTTTTAAAACCCTGGGTCACAGGGCACCCTCCTGGCAGGCAGCCTGGACACAGTGGTTGACAAATGAATAATTCACTAGCCACCAGTCGGAGCCAGCAAACCTCCAGGCTGCTCGGCTCTCCCACCACCAAGCCACACCCACGGTGCCTGCCCTCCCTTCCCGGTCACCTGTCACCACTCCCCGAACGTGGCTTCCCCCCTCTCACCACCCACCCATCCCCTGACCTTGCCCCGGGGATTATCTCCAGACCCTGTACAGAGAAGGATTCTGTGACATTTGCCAACACTTCCTCCAATTGCCTTGGCAATGGCGCCATCTCCTAATGAGGGAGGGAGGGCTCGGGCTGAGGCTCAAAGGGTGGGGCAGAGAAGGGAGAGACGCACTGGGGGCGCAGGGGAGAGGCCGTGCCCAGGCCAGGCCACCGGAAGGCTGGGTGGTCTTCATCAAACACAGGGGATGGTTTCCAAAGTGCTGACCCTGCCCACCTCCTCCCCAGTGGCCTTCACCCTGGGAGCGGTCGGTTGGAGAGCAGCGTCATCCAAGTCCAGTCCCGTCACCTGTCCTTGGAACCTGAGAACGTCGCTCCGCTGTAACCCCTTCTTGCCCACCTCGCCCCCTCTCCTCCAACACCTCCCGGGCCTCCGATCGCTCGCCGTCAGCGAGCCCAACCGCCTTCCTCTGGGTCCGCCTCCGGGTTTCCGCTGCCCTCTTCCCTACTGCCCTTCTCAGCTCCGCAACTCGGAAGCCGTGGGTGTCCGGAGGCGGGAAGTCCAAGACCAGTGCGCCGGGACAGTTGGCTTCTGGTGAGGACCCTGTTCCGGGTTGCAGAAAGCCGAGTTTTCACCGTGTTCTCACGTGGTAGGAGGGGCAAACCACCGTCTGGGGTTTCTTTTATAAGAGTACTGATTCCACTCATGAGGCTCTGCCCTCGGGAGCTACTCAGCGGCCCCCCTCCGAATACCATCACCTCGGCCATTCGGTTTCACCATGCGGGTTTGGGAGGAGGGACACATTCAGACCCTAGGCCCACCGAGGTCATGTGCCACTTCCAAGCTGTCTCCTCCCAGCGACACCTGTGGCAGGTGACCTCCCTGTGATGCAGGGTCTGGCTCCTTACTTTAAAGTGTGACAGGGGCGCCTGGGTGGCGCAGTCGGTTAAGCGTCCGACTTCAGCCAGGTCACGATCTTGCGGTCCGTGAGTTCGAGCCCCGCGTCAGGCTCTGGGCTGATGGCTCAGAGCCTGGAGCCTGTTTCCGATTCTGTGTCTCCCTCTCTCTCTGCCCCTCGCCCGTTCGTGCTCTGTCTCTCTCTGTCCCAAAAAATAAATAAACGTTGAATAAAGTGTGACAGCCGACAGCTTCGAAGCCTCATCCTCCCTGTCCCTTGTGCCCCACACATGGGCAAGCTGATGTCAAAGCCTCCGGGCTCCCTTCCTCGGCATCAGCGGGGAGTTCGCACCACCCACAGGAACCCCCGCCCCTGCTCTAGCTCCAAACACGACAGAGACACCCCCGCACCCCCTGCCCGGTCTCCTTTCCATGTCCTCTCAAGTCGTCTTCTGACCACCTTGGGGACCTGCCGTGCGATCCCAGGAAGCCTCAATGTGTGAGTAAGGAACCTTTTCAGAACCTCTTGGGGGTGTGGTGCCATCGGTCTCCATGCCCAAGGCAAATTTGGGGTGGGAGGTCAATCCCGTTTCTAAAGGGGGACCACAACACACTCCTTCCTGCCCCAAACACTCTCCTCTTGTGGACTCATCGCCCCCACTCTCCTGGCTCCCTGCCTCCCTCCCCCACGGACTGAGTGCCTGCATGAGCCAGGCTCAGGCCTGCTGCTGGGACGAAGCAGACAGGGTCTCCCTTCAGTTGCCTTGCCCTCCTCCCCCACCTCGCATGCTGCACACAAAGCAACCTTTGTCAAACCAAAATCTGGTCGGGGGCCCTCCCTTCTCGGAGCCTGCAAAGCCATATTAGCTGCCTGGACACAGCTCTATCTACCTGGCAGGTCAGGGTTCAGTTTTACTAAAGAAGGTGGAAGTTTCCTTACAAGTGGGGAAACTGTGGGGATAATGGCTCTTAGTTAATCTACTACCTGAGATTATTTCCTTTTTCACAGTTTTGAGTAAAAACCAGCTCTACAGAGAGAAAGATTGAACAGCTCTGAACACCCATGAGATCTCGTGTGACCAAGTTGGACCCCAGAAGTGTGGAGAGTCGGCATGAGGGTTAGAAAACCCACTCCAGCAATAGACATGTACAAATAGCTGCTACAGCTCCAGAGACAAAAAGTAGATTCGTGGGTGCCAGGGGCTGGGGGAGGAGGGGAGGGGTGTTGGGGGAGCAACGGAAGTAACTGTTAATAGGGACAGGGCTTCTTTGGGGAAGTGATAAACACGTTCCGGAATTAGATTGTGGTGATGGTGGCACAAGTCTGGATATACTAAAAACCATTGCATTGTATAGTTTAAATGGGTGCATTTTATGGTATGTGAATTATATCTCAATAAAGCTGTTGTGTAAAAACATTACCATGGATAGCTGTGCCACCAAGGACAAAATCCTCCCATGGGGAGAAGGCGTTTCAGAAGGGAGAGCCGAAGACTGGCCAGCAAAGGGAATCAGAGGGCAAAGCTGTGCTGGTGGAGCGACCACAAGGTGTTTTTCAAAGAGCTAAGGCTCTGCGTGGACAAGCACACAGACCCATGCAGCAGAAGCTGACAAGCCGAGGGGAGGGCAGTAGGACAGGTGCAGCAAGGGTGGTGACACTGTGCTACAGAAAGGTCCGGGGGCCCTGGGGAAGACAGAGAGTTCAGGGAAGACCCAGAGGTGTAACACATGCCCTCAAAGTCCAGAAATGGGGCTAACGGTATCAATTCTGAAACCCAAGACTCTGAGAGGCGAGGCCCCTTGACGAGGAAAGCTTGGGTCTGGTGGAAACATCCTGCCTGTCATTCTGCTTACCCGAGGCCCACCACCCAGACTGAAAGTCGATGCAGACAGACATCTTGACCCGAGTCCATCTGATGGGTGATCTCCTTAACTCATAGGCCACTTGAAAACAGAGACAGGGACCAGAGCGATGTGGCCCCAAGCCAAGGGATGCCTGGAACTACCGGAGGCTGGGAAACTCCTCGCCTCGTGCCCTGTTCTCGGAGGGAAGAAGGCCTGAGGAGGCATAATTTGTCCGAGGGCGCTGAGAAATAAAACAGATGAAGAGGGTGCAGATGAAGAAATCAGATCCAAGAAGGTCAGGTGGCTTCTCAAGGTCACCCAGCACATGGATGCCATTCCAGATGTGGCACTTTGAGCTCCTGGAGCAGTACTTCCTTGTTATCCCAAATGGGCCCCATTGAGGTTGGAAAATGAGGTCCTGACCAGTGTTGCCATCCTTGCCAGCGCCTCTGTCCTGTGTGCTGTGTCATCGTGCCCTGTACGTCTCTAACCGTAGCCCTCCCAGTGTTTCCACCAGACCCTCTCCGGGTTACTGTCCACAAAGCCTTTCCTGTGGTTGGGACCACTGAGGCTTGGGGCCAGAACCGCTGCCTTCCTCACTCTCCCCCTGGCTTCCTCACTCCCATATCTTTGGCCGTGGGGCCAGCAAAATGCAGATTTTCACTCACGTGTCCACCATCATTTGACCAACTCTGTGTCCAGGCTCAAAGTCCAGAGGGAGAATCTGATTGGATGAGCCTAGTTAATGAACACATCACCCTGAAACAGGAAGCCACCTTTGGTCAGCTAGGGGCAGTCCAATGTTTGTTCTGGTCCCTGTGGAAGGGAACGTGTGAAGGGAGGCAGTGACCGGCCAACTCGGTTCGGGAGCCCAGGGACATCCATTCGACAGGGCCACTGCAAGCACACCTGTGTCCACTGCCTTGGGTCCACACTTTGTGCGCCACTCCCTTACACCTAGAAAGGGACTCAGAAAAGGACAAGTGAAGCCAGTCAGAGATCTTGTCTCTGCTATTTGTTTAATAGGCAGGGAAGTCAAACCTTCATGGCAGGCAGTCAATAGAGGCAACTATTAGAAGAGTTACAATGTTAGGGAGAAGTCAAGCAAGTGAAATGATAACAAAGTGCTTCCGGACTGGAAAGGGAAAGACAAAACTCTCTCTTCACGGATGATACAATCTTGTATACAGAAAATCTGAGGGAATCCACAAAAACCAACCAACCAACCAAACAACAACCTATTAGACTGAATAAAAAAGTTCAGCAGAATTCTAGATCAATATATACCAACCAACTGCATTTCGGTACACTATCGAGAAACAATCCAGAATGAAGTTAACGGTTCTATTTACCATGGTATCAAAAAGAATAAAAAACCTAGGAATAAAGGTAACAAAAGAAGGGCAAGACTTGTACAACAATATCAAACAAGATCTGAATAAATAAAAAGACATCTCAAGTTCATGGGTCAAAAGACCTATTATGAAAATGACAATAGTTTCCACATTGATCTACAAATTCAGTGCTATCCCTATCAAAATTCCAGCTGGCTGTGTGTGTGTGTGTGTGTGTGCAGAAATTGATGAGCCAATCCTAAAATTCACATGGGAATGCAAGGGACCCTGAAGAGCTAAAACAATCTTCAAAAGGAACAAACCTGGAGGATTCACACTTTCTGATTTTAAGTGTTTATTTATTTATTTTTGACGAGGGTGGGGGCAGAGAGAGAGAGGGAGGGAGAGAATCCCAAGCAGGCCCTGCGCGGTCAGCACAGAGCCTGACGTGGGGCTCGATCTCACAAACCCTGAGATCAAGACCTGAGCCAAGATTGAGAGTACTGACTGAGCCACCTCGGTGTGCCCCGTGATTCCTGTAGCTTGATGGTAACTTTTAAAATCAATAACTGTGTCGGGGCACCTGGGTGACTCAGTCGGTTAAGCATCCGGCTCTTGATTTTGGCTCAGGTCATGATCTCAGGGTCATGGGTTCTAGCCCCTCATTGGGCTCCGTGTTGGGCATGAAGTCTACTTAAAAAAAAATAAGCTACAGGCCTCAAGACTGTGTAGAACAGTCTGTGTAGAACTGAGAGCCCATAGATAAGAATAGCCTCTTCTACAAATGGCACTGGGACAACTAGACAGCTGCCTGCACAAGAATGACATTGGATCCCCTATCTCACACCATATACAAAAATTAACTGAAAATGCATCATAAACCTAAACGTAAGAGTCAAAACTATAAAACTATAAAAGTCTTGTATAGTTTAAAAACTATAATACTCTTTTATAGTTTAAAAACTATAAAAACCATAAGCATAAATCTTTGTGACCTTGGATGAAGCTGTGAGATCACGACCCGAGCCGAAGTTGGACAGCCAACCAACCGAATGACCCGGGCGCCCCTTAACAGTTCTGTTCTGAGACTGGCTGGGTTGGAAGGTACAGAAAAAAAAAATTAAACGGTTCTGTGATCCATAGCACACCACCGAGAAAGTGACTTGTACCTGGAATATATAAAGAACCATTACAACTCAATAACAAGAACACAAATAACCCAGTTAAAAGGGGGCAAAAGATCTGAATGGACATTTCTCTGAAGACCGTATACAGTGTGCCGTGAGTTTGTGAAAAGATGCTCAGCACCACTAGACATTAGGGAAATGCAAATCAGAACCACGAAACAGTACTTCCTGCCTGCTGAGGTAGCTATCACTAAAAAGACATAATAACAAATGTTGTCAAGGATGTGAAGGAATTGGAACCCTCACACATTGCTGGTGGGAATGTAAAATGGTGCAGCCACTATGGAAAAGTTTGGCATTTCCTCAAAAAGTTAAATATAGAGTTATCATATGGCACGACAATTTCACTCCTAAGTATATACCCAAGAGAAATGAAAGCATATGGCCACACAAAATCTTATACGTGAATGCTTATAGCAGATTTATTCATGATCGCTTAAAAAGCGAAAACAACCCAAGCGTCCATCAACTGATGAATGGATAAGTAAAGTGTGGTCTCTCCATACAATGGAATATTATTGGGTCATAAAAAGTAATGAACTATTAATAGGTACTACAACGTGGATGAACTTTCAAAACGTTATACAAAGTCCAAGAAGCCAAACGCAAAAGATCACATACTGTATGATTCCATTTATATTATTTATTTTGAGAGCGAGAGGCAATGTGTGCGAGCAGGGGAGGGGCAGAGAGAGAGAGAGGGAGAGAGAGAATCCCAAGCAGGCTCCGAGACAGGGCTCGATCTCACGGTTCGGTTAAATGAGATCTTGATCTGAGCTGAAATCGAGTGCAACACCTAACCAACTGAGCTAGCCAGGTGCCCTGAATTGTCTACTTTAAATGGGTGAGTTGGTATGTAAATTATGTCTCCAGAAAGCTGTATTTATTTTTAAATGAAAGCCAGAAGGAAACGTTTAAATTGTTACTGCCCTGGGGCAGGTCTAGCTAGAAGATAAAGCAGGCGGTCCTGAGTGAAGGCCACCTCCAGGGTCTCAGAGGCCCTGTGTGAAGCTGCCAGGGAGTAACGTCAGGGGCCAGGTGTCAGCATGGGGGGGACGCGTCCCTGTACTGTCTTGGAATTTCCTGTAATTTCAAACCAAAAACAAAACAAAACAACGATGTCACATGCGCCGGCCTCTTATCTGGAGGCCCTGGAAGATTCTGCTTCTAAGTATATTCAGGTCATTGGCAGAACCTAGTTGCTTGAGGCCGTAGGACTGAGGTCACCATTTCCCTGACACATGGCTGCGGGCTGGAATTCTTCTCATTATCTTTGAATCTTTCTTACTCCCGTCTGGTCTCAGCTGGAAAATTCTGCTTGTCAGGACTCCTGTGACAACCTTGGACCCAGCCTATAATCTAGCCTAACATTCCTATATCCGGGTCAGTTGGTTAGTAGCCTTAATTACATCTCCAAAGTCCCCTTGGCCATGCAATGTAACATCTTCATGGGCGTGACATCAGAGGGCAAGGGTCACCAGGGCCGCAATTATGCTTAGCAGGAGTGAATTATTTAAAAGCTATGTCGTTGTACGGTGACAGATGGTTGCTACACTTGTGGTGAGCAGAGTATAACATATGGAGATGTTGAATCACTCACTATACTGCACACCTGAAACCAATGTCACATTGCATGACGACTACATTGAAATGAAAACTAAAGAAAGAAAAAGTTTAAAAGTGAATGAATGAATGAATGAATGAATGCTATTTGGGATACAAACCCCCCAGGACGGGTGAGGAGTTGGGTGTCGGGGAGGAGGGAGCGGAGCACCAAGGACTTGCTCGCAGTTTAGGGCAACCCAGGGGGAAAGGCCTGGGCAGACGTGAGAGGGACCGAGGTCACCCAAGAGGAGAGTGGGCCGCGGGGAGAATGCCCGGGGAGGGTCCGGCTGTGATCCCCTCCCGGGATGCTCTCCTCCCCCTCTCCCGCCCCAAGCTCAGCCTGCGGTTTTCCTCCGTGGACCCGGCTTTGGAGGGCCAGTCTCCTGTCTCCTTCGTCTGCGAAGACCCCCCCCCCCCCCCCCCCCCCCGCCTAAATCAAGGCCGGAAGGAATCCCAGGGAGCGCAGGTGGCCGCCCGCCCCTCCGAGCCCGGCGTGCCCGCTGCAGCCTGCCACTAGGGGGCAGAGTAGTCTACACCGAAAGCCGCGCCGCTGGCGTGGGTGCGGGTGCGCGCGCGCGCGCGCCCCTGTGCTCGCTCCTGGACGGCGCGCTCGTCTCTGGGCCGAAGGAACTCCGCTCACTCCCCCTGCCAGTCAGAGCGTCCTCCCCCCTGCCAGGTGGCTCACTGGGTCCCCTTGGCCGGAAACCGGAAAGCGGGCTCTGAGAATAGAGAGAGGTCAGCGAAGGGGGAGCCCAGCGGGTTTCCGTCCCACCCCAGTCGCCCACAAAGCACCGACGTTGCGCTGTTCCGCCCGAAGAAGGGATCTAATCCGGGGTAGAGATTGAGGGTTGTGGCGGCGCCCACGGCCTGGAAGCTTGGGGCCTTCAGAGAAAGGAGGGGAGCGCGTCCCCTCTCCAGCCCCGTCAAACTCAGGCCCGGCACCCTCGGTGCCAGCTCTCCAGAATTGAAATTCACGGCAAAATCCAGAACTAGTGAATAACTGGGCTCAGGTCCCAGAAATAGGCTGCCCTTTCTTCGGGGTGAGGGGAAGATCCTCCCAGCTTCCTGTTGCCATGGTTTCCACTCCGCTACCAGGCAGACAGCTTGGTGGAAGCCATTTCCTGCAACGGGATGCTGGTGCCGCCGGAATGCGCAGCTGACGGGGGCCAAAGGAGAGCCGGGTGGAAAAAAAGAAACCCTGGTCCCACAGATCCTGCAGCCAGAGAGTAAATGTCAGGGCGTTACGCGCTCCTCGAGCACACGGGTCGGGAGGCCTTGAAGAGAGACTACACAGGAAAAAACAAAATCAAAGAACGTGAAAGCTAAAACATGCTTTGGCAGAACGTGCGGGTGGTTGGGGCACCGGTCGTGGGTTCCCGGGACAGGGGAAGCCCTCTTCTCTTCTGGCCAGAGAAACGGAGCGAGACGGGAGAGCCCTTAGGCCATGCTACCCACACAAGAAGGTCTTGGGGGTCCCCAGCGGGCACAGCGCGACAGACTCTGAGCTCCGGCTCTTTTGTGCCCTGACATTTGGAGCCTTAGGACATTGCTAGCAGGTCCGAGCCAGGGGCCCAGAGGCCTCAGCTCTCCTGTTGAGCCACGTCTGTTCTCCAAGAGTCCACGGATGCCCTGTAGGCCTGCACAGCCCAGGTGGTGAGCCCCTGTGGTCCCCAAACCTACAGGCTGCCCCTGTGCTGACTCAGGGACGCTCTCACCTCTGCCCTGCTGTTCGTCCTGAAACCACAGCCCAGTGATTTGGGGTCTACACTGAGTGTCTCCCCACCCTGCCCCCATAGCCTCAGTCGTGAGAAATGTGTCTGGGGCTGCCAGTCAACCTGGCTTGGCTTGTGGAAAGGAGAGTCCTTTGGGGGGCTGCCCTCTGCCCCCAGACCCCCCGTCCTGGCTGCCTTCCGGGAGAGGCCGCTGCCCCCAGCCAAGGCCCGCCGCTGGCCCCGTCTGGAGAGGACGGAGCCCGGAAACAGGCATCATACCTGGGCCTGCGGCCCCTCTGCCACTTCCTGGGGCTCCAGCTACCATTCCAGACCTTTCGTGCTGGTGTAACTGAGGATACGGTTCGTTGACGCTAGTCAGGCGTGTTCTGGCACTTCCCGACCCCCACTCCCTCACCCCTGACGATGAACTTTGCTGGCTCTTTTGAGCGATTAAAATTCAGCCCAGATTCGCATCCCATTCGAAACTCCCCCTCCCCATCCCCACGACTGGAATGGAGCGGAATAGAGACAGGGTGCTCTGACTTCCCCTCCCTTCCCAACACCGCCCGCCTCTGCGGAGGCGGGCAGGCCTGGTCTTGTGCCCCGGGCCCAAGGTCGAAGCGGGAAGGGTGCCCCATCTTCGTCCGTGGCTTCTGCCAAGGGGGTCGCTCCTTTCCCGGGGTGGGCTCAGGCCCCTCTTTGCTAAGGATCCTTTAAGGCCGGCAAGCCCTTCCGTCTTTGGGCCCCAGCCCAGGTGACTGCCCCCTGCAAGGACAGCCGCCTGGGCCGCACTCCGATCTCAGCGCTCTGGGCCCAGGCTGCCTGCTGCCAGGGTAGAGGGGAACCGGGGTACGGGTGCCTCAGACTTTCCTTCCCAGCACACACACTCAGTCCCTCCCGGCCCGACCGGGCAGCTCTTCGGAGAAGCCTCCTTTCTCCAGAAAGCCCCACGGGCAGACGGAAGAGGGCAGACGCAGGCACCCCACTCACAAGCCCAGCCTAGACCGTGCTCCCCATACCTAACTTCCTGCTTGGAAGGCAGCCCAGAAGTGGGTCTTCCAAGAGAGCAAGGGGTCCTTCTCCCCAGACTAAACCATTAAGAGCTTCTGTGTGGGCAGCAGAGGAGGCCTTGCCCCCCAAAGGTGGTGGAGGCTCACAGGGGGTGAGGGCTCAAGGGAGCTTCCAGGGGAGGGTACTAAAGGAGGAGAAGGATCTAGAAGTCTGGGTGGAGTTCTCCAGGCCGAGGGAAGGGACCAGAAGGAATCACAGGGAGGAAGTGGGGCGCCCTGGAAGCTACCGGGGGGCTGGAGAGGCCCCTACCCTGCCCCCAGCCTCAGGGCTCAGGGCCCCCATCAAACTGGGCCCCGCACCTGCATCTGGGCCTTATTTGCTCCCAACTTTTCGGCATTTTAAGGATTAAAACCAACAACAAAGGAGGAAAACAAAGCATTCCTCTCAGTGCAGCTTGCTTTAATCCGTGTTTCTATAGTAGTTAACGTGGATCCCCAGGCCCCTCCACAGCAAACAGTTACTGGATTAACTCGCCTACTCCTCCTCTGAAGGACACACTGTTCTTGCCCCATTTTACGCGGGAGGAGGCTGGTGTGACCTGTCCGGGGTCAAGGGCCAGTGACAGCAGAGCCGTTGGGTGCAGAGGCCATGAGAAGCCAGGACGACACCCGGCATATTTGTCCCTTTCTATTTTGTCCTCTCTGGAATACTTCAAGGACTTTTTTGCCTTTTGGTATAAAGATCTTTTTCTAAGGTTGTTTCGTTCGAAGCATAAGTACGTTTTATTAACATATTTTGCACACTTTGTGTTTCCCGGTCCCATTTTCTTTGTGAATTTGATGTAGTGCCACGTAGCATGCAGCCCAGGGCAGTCACTGGCCGTCCCACTTGCCCCTTCCTGGGACAAAACTGGTGGCGTGGCGTGGCATGGCTGCAGTGAGCGCCCACGTCCGCTGTGCGCCCAGCGCCCCAGGGCGCAGCCAGGGCGAGGCAATGCCAAGTGCAAGGACTGATGGGCAGCTCTAGGAAACGCCACGCCGTGGAGACCCCAGGGCAGCTAGACATGGCTCCTTTTGAAGGAAAGGGGAAAAGAGCACCCAGGAGACGGAGTACCCGTAACCCAGCTGTGAAGCGATCCTTGGAAACACAGCACGCACACAGAAGGGCCTTCGGTGAATTGATTTCAAAATGCTTAATTTTTTTTTTAATTAGGCAAATTGATCATTAGAGAACTGATTACGCCAGAGTCACTGTTAGAATAAAAGGTGAAAATAAACTCCTTCATTTGAATTCCAAATTCGGGCTTGGAGGTGACCCGGTAATGAGACCAACCAGTCATTAGGCAAACTGGCTAATGGTCCGGTGGGCGGAGGTAACCTTGAGTCTTCTCTCCTCCAAGAGTGGGGGTGCTGGGCCTGGCTGCACAGCGGGGGCAGCAGGAATGTTCCTTGCGCTTGACCCCCCGGCCCGGCCCGGGTAGGGAGGCTGCCCGCGGGGTCCGGAGAGGGAGTGCTGGTTATGGAAACAGGATGGGGGCAGGAGGCCCCCCCAGGAGGGGAGGCTGGGGCGATCTGTAGGTGGGGACCTTTTGAGGCAGGAAGTACTTCAGCGCACTAAGCACAGGGTGCCACCCGACCAGTGCCTCCGGCTGGCTGACGTGACCGAGACCTGGGGGTCAGAGCAGCGGGCCCCGTTCCGAAGCGAGGCACCAGAGCCTGAGGGCTGCTTCCGAGGTTCCCGGCCACAACTGGATCGCAGCGCCTCTCCACAGGTCATTCAGCGGAACTCTCCGTGTTTAAAACTGTTTCTTCTAGGTACCGAGAAGACACAAAGAATATTTTCAGAACAGGCGTGAGTGTGAAGAACAATACCATGCACGTCTGTGTACGCTGCACCCAGCTTGGAAAAAGAAAGGTGACGTTACCTGTGAAGGACCTTGAGTGCCCCTCCTCGTCCCCCCACTGCCCTCGCCCCGTTTCAGAGGTGACCTCTTTCTTGAATTGTGCCTTTACCGGCCCCCGTACTTTTTTTTCCCCCGGTTTCACCATGTTTGTGTGCAAAACCCCAAACAACACACTGATTCGTTTTGCCTGATTTGAACTTTATGTAGATGGAATCATGCTCATTGTATTTTTCTGCAACCCGCTTTCCCACTGAGCTCGAGATTCCCAACACTCATCCGTGCTGCTCCATGAGAGCTGGAATCGGTCCGTCCTCTGAGCATTCTATTCTGTTCCCTTGGGGGACTAACTCTTAACCTCCAGCAGCTCAGTCCCCTTGTCGGCTTCATGAGCTAGCTGCCACGAGCCTGATGGGCAGTGGGGTTGTCTCCGCCTCCTGTGACGGTACAAACAGCACAAGTTTCTCTCGTAATTACATCCAGGGGGAAGTCCCTGCGCCACAGGAAACGTGTGCTCCCCCTTTTCCGAGGAATGACAAGTGATCGCGCCAGTGCCCAGGCCCACCTGCAGTATCCGAGTTTTCTTGCAGCTCCCCAGGCTTGCCAACACCTCGTGTCGTCAGACTCTGTTTGCCATACAGATAACCAATTGCCCCAGCTTTATATACTCAAAAACGTCCCCTTCCCCCCCACCCTCGAACTGCAGCACCAGCTTTGGCATAAATGGAGTTTCTACACATGCTTTGTCCACTTCCACATTCTCTATTCTGTCCCTTCGGTCGATTTGCCCATCGTTTTGCCAACACCACATCATCTTAAATGCAGTAGCTTTAGAATAATCCAATGTATAAATCAAATGGAAGAGAATTGGCATGTTCAAAACATCGATTGTTTTGGAGAATTCTGAGTAACCAAGATAATGGCAAAACTCTCAACATAGCTTCCAAACAAAAATCAATGAAAAAAAAAAAAAACAAGAACAAATAAAACCACATAAAACCCATGGCCTCAGCATCACTAGAAGACAGAGAGCATCTGAACGTCGAATTACCTCTAATAAATGAAATCACAAGTTTGCAGGGAATTTTCCAAAAGGGAAACACAAATGGACGAAGTCATACATCAAACAATACCATGACCACCCTGAAGGGGAAGAAAAGAACTAACCCAGGTAATTTTGAATGGTGTCCTTGGACAATATGTCCTCAAGCTAAAGACAAAAAGAGAAAGAAACAAATATTGAACTCTAGAGAATAGTTTCCTTTCTTGCGGAGACATGAGGTTACAATTCTGAGACTGTTTTCTGAGCCTTCTAGGGTTGAACAAATACATACATATAGTGTGGATGATGGGAGTCAGCTTTCTCAGTGACAGAGAAAGAAGTTAGAAATAAGCAAGTGGGAAGAAGGCTAGAAAGAACATGGAATTAGAGGTGTCAGTACGAACTCGTGAAGATAAATGGATGGATGGATGGACAGATGGATGGATGATGATAGAAATGTGTGGCAGGGGCACCTGGATGGCTCCGTTGGTTAAGCGTCCGACTTCGATTCAGGTCATGATCTCGCGGTCCGTGAGTTCAAGCCCCGCGTCGGGCTCTGGGCTGACACCTCGGAGCCCGGAGCCTGCTTCCGATTCTGTGTCTCCCTCTCTCTCTGCCCGTCCCCCATTCATGCTCTGTCTCTCTCTGTCTCAAAAATAAATAAACGTTAAAAAATTTTAAAAGAAATGTGTGGAGGTGTACATACATATATGTAGAAGCACCTGTACAGTTTTTAATAAATGTGTGTGTGTGTGTATATATATATATATATATATATATATATATATATATAGTGTGTGTGTGTGTGTGTGTGTGTCATTTGCCAATAGGTCTCTAGGTGCAATTACTCATTCAGTCAGATTGAACTAGGAATGCTAGGATAAATGGCTGGTTCTAGGAATGGGGGACAGGAAAAGTCTGGAGGAGCTTAGAACATCTTGTTCTTCCAGAAGGTAAGAAATCTATGACTCTCCATTGATATAAATAAGTAAGTCAACGGGGAGAAATGAGGCTCTTCCTCACAGTAGAAAGCCAAAGAATAAGTGTAGAGGGAATGATGGAACTGGAAAATCTCCATTTGGCAACCATGATAGTAACGATTGATTCAAGCCAAAATGATCAATGGATTAAAAAAGTAGTAGGTGAAAGTATGATGAGAAACAGGATGTTTAAATAGTCTCAAAATGTCTCTCCACAAAAGGAAAATAATAGCAACTTGATAGTGGGGAAACCTGGCAGACATCACTTGAACCATGTGATCAAAGACACCATCGCCAATAATGGAACAAACCGCCATTGTGTGCCTCCAGATCTGACATTCCTACCAAAAGTGCAAAACCTGAATCTAATGGTAAGAAAACATCAGACAAACCCAAACAGAGGGACACGCTACAAGATAACTGCCCTGTGCCCTTGAAAAATGTCAATGTCATAAAACGCAAGGATCAAAGAGCCGCTCCAGACTGAAAGTAGATACTAAAGAAATATGACGACTGAATGTAAGGCGTGATCAGAGGTGCTCCTTTTCTGGATGCAGAGAAAGGGGAACCCTCTTGCACTGCTGGTGGGAATGCAAACTGGTGCAGCCGCTCTGGAAAACAGTGTGGAGGTTCCTCAAAAAGTTAAAAATAGAACTACCCTATGACCCAGCAATGGCACTACTAGGTATTTATCCAAGGGATACAGGTGTGCTGTTTCGAAGGGACACATGCACCCCCATGTTTATAGCAGCGCTATCGACAATAGCCACAGTATGGAAAGAGCCCAAGTGTCCATTGACTGATGAATGGGTATTCATATATCCATATATATCCATATATCCATACATATACAACAAGATGTGGTGTGTGTATATATATATACATATATATAATGGAATATTAGTCAGTAATCAAAAAGGATGAAATCTTGCCATGGAACTAGAGGATCCTACTCCTGAAATCATTATTGCACTATATGCTAACTCACTTGGATGTAAATTTAAAACGAAAAATAAATTTTAAAAAAGAGGGGCTCCTTTTCTAAAAAGGACATTATTGGGACAATTGGCAAACTCTGCATGAGGTCTGTATGCTATAGTATTGTATCAACGTTAATTTCCTGATTTTGGTAACTGTACTGCGGTTCAATAAGAGAATGTTCCTTGTGTTCAAGAAATACACACTGAAGTTTTTAGAGACACAGGAGCATAATGTCTCAATTGATTTGAAAGATCCAGAAAGTAAATATGTTGATGTAGGGGAGCACTGGGGGGTGAGGGTGTAGATATACCGAGACAGGAATGAAACAAACACAATAAAATGTCAACATTTGGGAAATCTGTATGAAGGATATAGAAGGAATCTATCCACTATTCTGTTTTTAGCAGTTTATATTGGGATATAATTCACATGCCGTACAATTCACTGTTGGGACTATCCCTATGAATGAAATTGCTGGGTCATGTGGAAACTCTGTGTTTAACATGTTGAGAAACTGCCAAGCTTTTCCAAAGCAGCTGCACCACCAGCAACGTATGAGCATCTCAATTTGTCTACATCTTCGCTAATATGTTTTGTCTGTCTTTTTGATTCCAGCCATTCCAGTGGGTGTGGAGTGGGATCTCATGATGATTTGGGTTTGCATTTCCCTAATGACTAGTGATGTTGAGCATCTTCTCATGTGCTCATTAGCCACTTGCATATCTTTGGAGAAATATCTGTTCAAATTCTTTGCTCATTTTCAGAATTGGGTCATTTATCTTTTTATTGTGCAGTTGCCAAGCATTCTTCATATATTCTAAATACAAGTCCCATAGCTGATATATGATTTCCAAGTATTTTCCCTCGTGCTGCCGATTGCCCTTTCACTTTCTTGATAGTATCATTTGCAGCGATTTATCTAGTTTATCTTTTATCACTTGAGCTTTTGGTGTCATATCTAAGAAACTATTGCCTGATCCAAGGTCAGGAAGATTTACACTTAACTTTCTTCTAAGAGTTTTATAGTCTTAGCTCTGACATCTAGGTTTCTGATCCATTTAGAGTTACTTTTTGTGTGTGGTGTAAGGTAGGGGTCCAACTTCACTCTTTTGTGTGTGGATATCCAGTTGTCCTAGCACCATTTGTTGAAAAGACCATTCTTTCTCCCATTGAATCGTCTTGGCACCCTTGTTGAAAAATTAGTTGACCATAAATGTCAAGTTTTATTTCTGGACTCTCAGTTCTATTACAGTACTTTTCCAAGATTGTCTTGGCTATTCTGGATCCCTTGCATTTCCATGTGAATTTTAAGATTGACTTATCAATTTCTGCAAAAGTACCAGCTGGAATTTTGATCGGCATCACACTGAATCTAAATCAATTTGGGAAGTGTTGCCATCTTAATATTAATACTCTGATCCATGAACATGGAATGTCTCTCTACTTATTTAGATCCTCTTTAATGCCCTTAAACAATATACTTGTTGTACCAGCCTTGCCATTCTGGACATTGACCTTATATCCTGCAACCTTGTTGAACTCATTTATTAGTTCTAATCATTTTTTAGTGGATTTCTTAGGACTTTCTACATATGAGATCATGTCATCCTTTTTAACACAGAGTTTTCCTTCTTCATTTCCAATCTGGATAGCTTTTATTTCTTTTTCTTGCATAATTTCCCTGACTACCATGTCCAGGACAATGATAACTGGAAGTGATAAGAGCAGACACTTTTGTCTTGTTCCGTTCTTAGGGAGAAAGTTTTCAGTCTTTCACTATTAAGTATAATGTTATCTATCAGTTTTTCATACATGCCTTTTATCAAGTTGGAGACGTTCCTTTACATTTATTTCTATTATTCTTGTAAACTGTTTATAAATTTAAAATTATGTTTAAGAAAGTTAAAAGGAAAAAAAATTATGTGTTGCAACCCATAAACATAGCATATATTTTTATTGTTTTTTTTCTTTCACCATCTTTCATAACATAAAGTATGTCTCTGTTAATGATATATATTTATTTTATATTCAGAAGCTGTGCTAAGTTTTCTTAATAATTTGAATAATTTACCTTTAGGTTTTGGGGATTTTTTACATAAACTATTATGCCATCTGCAAATTATTTCTAAATCTTTTTTTTTTTTTTTTTTTGACTTGCCTTGCCTTGCCTTGCCTTGTTGCACTGGCCAGGGACTCAAGTACAATACCAAATAGAACTGGTGTTAGCCAGTAGCCTTATCTTGTACCTGATCTCAAATGTAAAGCTTTCAACATTTCACAATTAAATAATTTGGTTTTTGGTTATTTTACCCTGATGTCCCTAGCTGGGCATTTCTCTTCATTTATTCTGCGTGGAGTTTCTAAGCCATCTTTAATCTGAGATTAATCTGAGATTTGGAAAATTCTCAACCATCATGTTTTTTAATATTGCTTAGGTCCCATTTTTTTCTTTCCTTGTCTTCTGGGACTCTAATTATGCATATGCTAGATTTTACTGTATCCTCTGTCTCTTTCCCCTTTTTTAAAAAAAATTCCCATCCCTTCATCTCTCCCTGCTTCATTCTGGATAGTTTCTTCCGATTTATCTTCCAGTCCACTGATACTCTCTTCAGCTGCACATACACTGCTATTATGCCTATCCATTCATTTCTTAATTTTGGTTATGGTCATTTTTAGTTCTAGATTTTCAAATGGCTCTTTTCTATAGATTTAGTCTTCTGCCATAATTATCAATATTCTCATTTATATCTTTGTATAATGTGTACTTAGTTATTTTAAAGTTTATATTTGATCATTCGAACGTCTGGAGCCACCGTGGGTCTTTTTCCATTGTCTGTTATTTCTGTTGTTTTTCACTCCTATTGCCTTCTCTCTTCATATGTCTACTTGTTTTTATTGTTTACTGAACATTGTAATTGAAAATATGTTTGTAGCAATAACTTGAGGGTGAGAATGATGTTATCTTCCTCCAGAGAAGATTCCACTTGGCTTTGTAAGCTTCTGAACACAATGTGGCTCCTGCGAGCAATCTAGGATCATCCTAATCCAGCTTCAGGGATTAAGAGGATAAAAAGCTAGTTAATCCTAGGAGACTCTTTCTATTTCTGGATCACCTTACTCCTTGGGAGCAGCTTCAGAGTCCCAATTAAAATGAAGAAGATGCACCAGAGTATTTCTTTGACATCTCTTAGATTCCAGTGCCTCTCCTTCTAGCCACATGTAGCTATCGATAGCCCTCTGCGGTCTCCAACCCACCCATTCTAGACTCTGCAGACACCCTCAGAGGATAATTAGCTCCAAGCACTGGCTTCACCTTCTTCAGTTCCTGTTCTCTGTATCATGGACTGGAAATTCTACATCCTCTTTCTTCTCTGTGATGCCTTCAAGGAGGTGATTTTTATATTTTTCCAGCTTTTCTAATTGTCCCCATCAGGAGGTAGGCATGAATTAACTAATTTCTCATTACCAGGAATGGAAGTCCTTCACTGAATTTTTACACTCGATTATTTTATTTTTCACCTTTAGCAGTATCATTTGCTTTTTTCACATATATTTGGTTGTTTCTTATAGAATTCTTCCCTTTATTATGTTTTCAATCTCTTCTTGTATTTCTCTAAACATATTAAACATACTTATTTTATCCTCTGTGTCTGATAATCCCATCATCTGAAGTCTTTAGGGGTTTTATTGTTTTATAACTCCCTCAGGGGACTCTGTTCCCTTTTTTATTCATGTGTTTAGGTTCTCTGACTGGATATTTTCATTTCTTAGAGGTTCATAGTGAGAACGCCTTGAAACCTAGATTGAAGGGGGATTCCTTCAAAGAGCATTTGTATGGGCTTCTGGTGATATTTTGGAGTCCCTCCAACCCAGAACCATTTTAAACTGAAGTCTCAGTGTGGGGAGTTTACAGACTACCCAGGTGTTCTAATTCTAGCTGCAAATCCACATGCTGCTTGCTTATGAACACAAATGTGCCCAGCAGATCTCTTCTCCTCCCTCTCATGCCAGGTTTGGAAATAAGCCACTCTCCTTTAGGTCTGGTGGATAAAGCAGTGGTGGTCAGTATCTCGAGTTCACCCTTCCAGCGAGGACATAACCTTTTATGTCCCTCCTTCATGCAGTGGGGGGAGGTGCATGAAGCCTTCCGATTTTGCAAGACTTGGGCTTTGTATTCTGTCCCCACAATCCATGAGGCCATGAAAACTGAAGCTTAAGGTCACCGGGGTCCACAAATGCCCTCAGGATGAAAGTTGGCCTCCGTGTTCTATTTACCTCTCTAGGTACCTGTCTTGACTTAATTTTTGGACTCTGGGATTCCTAACTTTTTCACCATCTCACTGGTGCATTTAAGAGGATGATTTTTAAATCTTTTATTCAGCAATTTCGGTTATTTTCTTCAGAATGGTCATTCAGAGTACCTAGTTTATAATACTGAAGGAAACAAATTAACTCATATCTTTTGAAATGTCACAAAACTTACACCCATGCTAACATAAGAACAGCTTCCTTTTTGGTTTTCTGATTGCAAAATTCTGGATACATCCATCTAAGATGAATCTTTCTCTCAGTCTTAGTTTTTTGTTGAGGGGTGGCCTTGTAACAGCATTCTTTCATAGATACTTTGCAATAATAATTACACACTTACCTATTAGATGTGTCAGTAGATGGCTGTCCCCCTGCTAGATAATATCAGAGACCACATCTGTTTTGTTTTTTCATCTGTCTGTTAGGATTAGGTTTAGCTACACACATGAGAAAAAACTCATTATAATGGCGGCTTAGCCAAAGAAGACATTTATTTGGGGGGAACTGGCTGGCTCAGTCGGTAAAGCATGTGACTCTTGATCTCAAGGTTGGGATTTCAAGCCACATGTAGGTGTAGAGATTACTTAAAAATAAATAAATAAATTTTTTTAAAAAAGAAGACATTTAGGGGCACCTGGGTGGCTCCATAGGTTAAGTGTCTGACTCCAGCTGAGGTCATGATCTCACGGTTTGTGAGTTCGAGCCCCATGTCAGGTTGTGTGCTGACAGGGCAGAGTCTGCTTGGGATTCTCTCTCTCCCTCTCTTCCTGCCCCGGTCCCATGCTCGCTCACTCGCTCTCTCTCTCTCTCTCTCAAAATAAGTAAATAAACTGAAAAAAAAAAAGCCAAAAAGGAAAAAGAAGACATTTATTTGTCGTGTGTATTTACGACATCCCAAGGTAAAACACTCAGGTCTAGGATGGATATTCCACAAAATCATTAGGGTTCAAAGGTCCTTCCAGGTCATTCCAACTCACTAATCTCTAGGGTGTGGCCTTCCCTGCCTTGATCCAAGATGGCCGCTAGAGCTCCAACCATCACACCAGAACAAAGATGAGTCAGAGAACAGAGGAAGGAGTGAACAAGAGAATACCAGCATCTCTGACAGGACTTTCCCAGGAGGTGCTATACAAGACTTCCAGTTAAATTTCGCTGGCCAGAGCTGGCCAGCCATGCGGCTACAAGCAGCTGTAAAGGAGGCTCAGAAGTATAACGTTTATCCAGGCAGTCATGGGCCTGGCTATGAACCCGTTGCCTGAGAAGGATAGGCAAACAGACGTGGGGGAAGCAACCAGCGGTCCTCACCATGATCACCATATCCGGGGAGCCTGGCCCATGTCTGGCATATGGCCAGCACTCTGCATGTGTTGAACTAATGAAGGGGAGAGACAGGGAGGGATACTTACAGACCTGTCAAGAGTAGGGACTTCTCAGGAATGACAAACGACTGGAAACCAGTCATGTCCATCACTCAAGCCTAGTTGAGTCAGCTCTGCCAGGCCTGCCCCTTAGAGCAGCGTGTGGCTGGATAAAGGGATACAGAAGAGCTCCGTATACCCCCCGAAAGGTCTGCAGGGTATAATGCTACATCCGAAAGCAAGGCACAGTACAGTATACAATAATATCTGTGTAAGAGATCAGGGGATATAAATATACAAATATTGGTTCATGAAAAACATTTCTATAATTAAGAAAATCAAAAAGGCGGGGCGCCTGGGTGGCTCAGTCGGTTAAGCGGCCGACTTCAGCTCAGGTCACGATCTCGCGGTCTGTGGGTTCGAGCCCCGCGTCGGGCTCTGGGCTGATGGCTCAGAGCCTGGATGCCTGCTTCCAATTCTGTGTCTCCCTCTCTTTCTGCCGCTCCCCCGTTCATGCTCTGTCTCTCTCTGTCTCAAAAATAAATAAACGTTGAAAAAAAATTTTTTAAAAAAGAAAATCAAAAAGGAAACCAAAGCAACTCCTAAGAGTCAGAAACAAGTGAACATAACCATGTAACCGTTTTGGCATTAGCTGTGCAAAACAAGAAGTATTGTGAGTGTCTCAAAAACGTGGAATTTTGGGGCGCCTGGGTGGCTCAGTCGGTTAAGCGTCCGACTTCGGCTCAGGTCATGATCTCATGGTTCGTGGGTTCGAGCCCCGTGTCGGGCTCTGTGCTGACAGCTCAGAGCCTGGAGCCTGCCTCAGATTCTGTGTCTCTTTCTCTCTCTGCCCCTCCCCTGCTCACTCTGTCTCTCAAAAATAAATAAATGTAAAAAAAAAATTTTTAACACAGAATTTTAACTGTACATGCCTAATGGGATATATCTCAAGGAGACAAAGAACTACAAGACAATCTTACTTGTACTCAGCAGCACTTAGGTGTGGTCTTTCTGAAAATATCCTTTCCTTCAAACAGGAACTGGGACCCTGTGCAGAAGGGCTGCGGTCCAGGTGTGGGGCAACAAATGTACAAAACGAGCCTGGGACATTCTGCCATGGCAGGAAGTGAAGAAGGCCTCAGACTACTAATGCCCCATCAGGGGGACCTGGGAGCCACCCTGAAGGAGCTCCCACAGGCCACAGGCAGCACCATCTGAACATCAAAACGAAGTACAATGGCAACAGCAGACACATAGCCAGTACGTGAAAGTTCAGGCGTTCTTAATGAGTGGTCATTCTGGAAGTTGCAAGGGGACCGAGTCATGACTCGAAGGGTAATAAACAGAAAGAAGGCTCATGCATCTATCTGGCTTTTCCTGGATTACCTGTATTTCATGCTAAGCAAATAGTTGTTGAGGGAAAGTTCTTCCATTACCAAATTGCAAGTGGGAAATGCACGAAGAATGATCGAATCAGAAAACCACCCGTCTGTTTGTAAGCTTATGACGAAGGACTAGGTTTTCCAACAAATAGATGACACGGAAAAGCGGAGAAAGGAGCTGTTCTAGATTTTAAGACATAAGAGGCATATCGACCCCATTCTACTTTTTCAGTGTCTATTTTTGAGAGAGTGCACAAGTGAGCGGGGAAGGGGCAGAGAAAGAGAGACAGAGGACACCAAGCAGGGTCCATGCTGCCAGTGCAGAGCCCGATGAGGAGCTCGTACTGCCGAGCCGTGACACCATGACCTGAGCAGAAGTCGGATGCTTAACCGACTGAGCCACCCAGGGGCCCCAGCCCCATTGTGAGTATGGAACTTGGTGGCATTCATATCTGAACAAACCACTATGAAAAGGCATCCTTTGAGACAATCAAGAGAAGCATGTATTAGGTAACATTAAGGACTTATTTTTAATATCAATTGTTAGGCGTGATAATGACATTGTGGGGTTGTTTTTAGAAGCCCTTATCTTCTAAATCCATAGGTGTTTGTATGTGAAATGACATGACCTTTAGCATTTATTTTAAAATGTTCCGGGGCGGGGCGCCTGAGTGGCTCAGTCAGTTAAGCGTCCGACTTCAGCTCAGGTCATGATCTGACAATCTGTGGGTTCAAGCCCCGCGTCGGGCTCTGTGCGTACAGCTCAGAGCCTGGAGCCTGCTTCAGATTCTGTGTCTCCCTCTCTCTCTGCCCCTCTCCTGCTCATGCTCTGTCTCTGTCTCAAAAATAAATGAAAACATTTAAAAAATTTTTAAAAATAAAATTAAATTAAAATAAAATAAAATAAAATAAAATGCTCTGGGGCGCCTGGGTGGCTCAGCTGGCTGGGCGTCTGACTTCGGCTCAGGTCACGATCTTGAGGTCTGTGAGTTCAAGCCCCGCGTCGGGCTCTGTGCTCTCCCTCTCTCTCTGCCCCTCCTCTGCTCATACTCTGTCTCTCTCTCCCCAAAATAAATAAACATTAAAAAAATTGAAAACGCTCCAGATGAAAAGCAATGTGGGGTCCTGTTTAAAAAACACACACACACACACACACAGGAAAGAAAAACATTCGTAGAAAAACTGGTGAGATCTGAATGAAGTCTGGACTTGAGTTAAGCAAGGGTGAGGAGTACCCAGGAACTCTCTATACTATCTTAGTACCATTTCTGTAAAGGTAAAGTTCATTTTTTTAAAAAAACACGCCACGGAAAAGGGTAGGGGGGCTATAAATGAAAAGGATGGGCAGAATTCAACAGCAAAGAGGCCAAGAATCTACTTCGAAAACAAACAAAAACCATTTCACCAAAGAGGCCGTGAAAGTGGCAAAGAGGGGCATGAAAATGTGCTCGATATCATTAGCCCTCAGGGAGACGCAAATCACAAGCACAGGGCAGTATCACTATGCATCTATCAGAGCGGTTAAAATAAAAACGGTAGCAATAGCAAATGCTGGTGAGGACGTGGAGAACGGAGCCCTCACGCCTTGCTGGCGGGCATGTAAAACGGGGCGGCCGTTCCGGGAAATAGTCTGGCAGTTTCTTTAAAAAAAAAATACACATCTGGGGCACCCGGGGGGCTCAGTCGGTTAAGCGTCCGACTCCGGCTCAGGTCATGATCTCACGGCTCATGGGTTCGAGCCCTGCGTCGAGCTCCGTGCCGACAGCTTGGAGCCTGGAGCCTGCCTTGGATTGTGTCTCCCTCTCTCTCAAAAATGAATAAACATTTTTTAAAAATCCGCATCTAGGGGCGCCTGGGTGGCGCAGTCGGTTAAGCGTCCGACTTCAGCCAGGTCACGATCTCGCGGTCCGTGAGTTCGAGCCCCGCGTCAGGCTCTGGGCTGATGGCTCGGAGCCTGGAGCCTGCTTCCGATTCTGTGTCTCCCTCTCTCTCTGCCCCTCCCCCGTTCATGCTCTGTCTCTCTCTGTCCCAAAAATAAATAAACGTTGAAAAAAAAAAATTTAAAAATCCGCATCTATAAAGAGGTAGTGCAAGGATCTGTGTGGTGATGGACCGGCTACCCTTTGATGGCAGTGCTGTGACACGGGTCTACGCACACGATGACATTGTAGAGATGCACACGTGTGCACACAAGCGCGTGCACACGTGCCACCTGAGCGGCTCTGGGAGGACACCGATGTCATCTGCTGGGTGTGCAAGATGCCAATGCCTGGGGGACAACTTCCTGTGAAGCTAACATTTCAAAACAGTAAATTCCAAAAAAAAAAAAACAAAAACCCTCCAGGACACAAAGAAGGGTACACGCGAGAAATGCAAGCAAATTGTTGATAACTGTTGACACTGGCTGATCAGTCCCCGGGGTCTCCAGGCCTCCATTAACGATTCTCTCTCCCTTTGTTTAAGGTTGACATTTTCCGTGATAAACAGTTTTCTTAAGAGCCACTGCTAAACCAATGTCTGTTGAATGAATAAATGAAGGATTAATGAGTAACCCCAGTCTAAACCTGTGGTTCTATAGATAATGGAAGCAAGAGTGAGGGAGGGAGAGGCCTGCTCAAGGCCACACGGAATAGCAGAGTCCAAGCCGGGCCTCAACCCCAGCGCTCCTGATCTCCAGTCTAGCTTTTTTAAAACACATCTTTTAAACTTGACACAAGCAGTCCATAATCACACGCTCACTGTACAAAAAAAGGAAAATTGACCATAAATCGAGGACTCCAACGTGGCGGGTGGGGAAACCGAGAGTTCCAACATGGCGGGGGCGGGGACCGGGGGCTGCAGCGTGGGGGCGCGTTCCCTGGGAAATGGCACGGGAAGACGGGGGACGCCGGCTGTGCGCAGGGACAGGGGCACAGGCAGCTGGACAGCCGGCGGCCGGTCAGATGGCTCTGCCGCAGGAGATTTTAAGAAGAAATTACTAGAACGCCTGGTGGTTTGAGCGTCTTGAGAGAACATTTACACGCCAGGACGAGTCTAGGGTTGAATTAGGGATAAGTGCACGGGAAGCTGAGCAAACAGCCAGCCGAAGGACAATTATTAACTCCTGGGAAAACAAAATGCTGTGCAGAGAAGAAAAGTAACCGTGGCTTGCATGGCTTCGCTGTGAATGGCATTTATGTAGCTGCATAATTTTCAAGGATGGGGAGAGAGGAGGGGGTGGGGAGAACAGAACCCTGCTCTTGCAAAGGAAGCACTGAAACAGGCTGGAACCGCGAGGGCCGCCGGCTCGGGCAACCTCGTGAGCCAAGGTTTGGTGGCAGGATGGAGGGAGGCGTACGAGATGGGCCTCAAGATGTGGCCGTTCCCTCTTCCAAACTGCTCAAGGGCTCCGAGGGTCATCCCTCTGCTCTGCACCCTCCTCGGCCCGCCCCTGCCACGGCCCATGCCTCATATTTTGCGGAGGAAACAGAATCCACCGTGCCCCCCTCCCCGCGCTGCTTGCCTCTTGCTTCCTCCCGTCTCTCCCGATGGCCCGTCGCTCCCATCTGAGACCAGTCCCTCCTCGGGGGCACCGGCCCTTTCCCACGAGCCCACCCCAGTGCCGACCCCTCTCCCGGACACCCACCTGTGCACATGCCCAGCCACGGACACGCCTAGGCCACTCTGTGGTCTGCCTGTGTGCTGGACCACGGCTCCATCACAGGGAGAGGGAGGACACTCAGCTCCCTGTAGCCAGGGTGGGAAACGGCTGCAAGGCACGTGGGACCCCCATGAGCCATTGTCCTCAGAAGTGGGGGTGCCTGAGACTGGGGCACACGGTGGGGGGGGGGGTGGCGGGAATGGTGGCCCCCAGAAGGTACGTGCACATCTCAGGACCCGTGAATGTGGCCTTATTAGGACAAAGGGCCTTTGCAGGTGGGATGAAATTAAGGATCTGGTGATGAGATCCTCCTAGATTACCACGGTGGACCCTAAATCCAATGACAAGCGGCCTTACAAGAGGCAGAAGAGGAGCGGAAGGAAAGTCGTGTGAAGACAGAGGCAGAGATTGGAGTGATGTCTGCCGGCCCAAGGACTCCCGGAGCCCCCAGAGGCTGGAAGACGCAGGAAGGATCTTCCCTTAGAGCCTCCAGAGGCCCTCCAATGCCTTGATTTCAGACTCTGGCCCCCAGGACTGGGACAGAAGACATTTCTGCTGCTCTAAGCCCCACAGTCGTGGCGATCCGTCGGGGCAGCCCCGGGAACTCCGACAGGGAAAGAAACAGGGGTGTGAGAACAGAGCCCCTTGATGTCATGCGGTCTGCTCCTGACCTGGGGGACAAGGGCCATCAGCCTTCGTGCAGTTAGTGCCCCAGACCCAGCACACATCCCCAGCCCACTGTCACTGACTGTGAGGGTGGGCCGCAGGGAAGGACGCACAGGGGCCCACGGGGCTCCCCACCGGCCGCCACCCTCTTGCTCCCAGACCACCACCCATTCAACTTCCACCCAACCCTCCTCTGACACAGCTCCGGCCAAGGTGGTCAGTGCCCTCCGTGTTGCCAAAGTCGGTGGTCACGGTTCCGTGCTCACGGCGCCTGGCCTTCTACGGGGCTCACCCTCGACCCTCTCCTCTCTCTCTATCATGACCCTCCTCCCTGCAGCCCTGGCAGCCCCATCTACGAGTTCCTCCGTCTGAGGCTTCAGCTCTACGATCTGTGGCCTTGACTGGGGACCGGGGGAGCAGAAGGGAGCCGGGACAGCGTTGTGGGCAGGAAGAGTGAAGGTTGTAACCAAGAGAGACAGAATGTTTGTTCATCCCGGGGCACCAGGAGGCCGCAAGTCTTCCCACGTGGGAGCTGGGTGCCGCAGAGGCGTGCTTGCTAGCCTGAGCCCCACACCCTCCCCTTGGGAGCAGGCAGGCCTAGAAGAGGCCAGGCCCACCACAGAGCCAGGGGCAGGGCTCCTGGACCCAGAATGGCCTCATGGCTGCCCAGACGCTACCACCTAGGGCCCTGCAGTCACCAAAGGGCAGGGGGTTGGAGAGTCAGGGGCCTGCCGTGGCCATGCCGGCCCCGAGGGGCTCTGGGAGGGCGCCCGGGCCCGGGTGTGCCTGGCTCTGGGCAACTTGCCCTTTACCTGACTAACCATCTGGCTCCCCCGCCTGAATGTCAGCACCGTGACATCGGTCACCCGGCTTTCTCCACGGCCCATTCACAGACGCTTCACTATTGTTGACTAAACGAATGGATGGATGAATGAGGAGACCCAACACTCCCTGCAAGGGCAGAGCATGGTCTGGACAGCCCCCGTGATGGGCCGCTGTCGTCGAAGCATGGTCGCTGCGTCCTCTCCCTCTTTGAGGGGTAGCCTGGGAATCACGGACATGGCTGACAGTGTCCCCGGGGGCAAGGGGTGTCCTGCTCCAAGTCACACAGGCTGCAGCTCGGGGGCCTTTGGAGACACGTCACCAAGTCCTGCTCCATCCAGCTCCTTGCTGTCCCTGGATGTAATTCTCTTCCCCGTGGTCAGGTCTCTGCGGCCACCCTTCAGGGCGCTGGCCTCTGAGCTGATGGTCACCAGGCATGGAGGTCCAACGTGGCAGAGGTCTCCTCCCTAAGGGAGGCAGAGGAGCTGGGGCGTTGGGGGAGCACGTGATGAGGAGCCGGCGAGGAAGAGTGAGGAGCTGGCAAGGGTGAGGGCACCCCCACTGGCCCTCCCCCCACCTGGCCGGCCCAGCCATCCCTACCTCCCTTCTCTCCTTGTCTGAGCTCGGCCCAGAGGGGCACAGAGGGAGCAGGTGCGTCTCAGCACAAAGCGGGGACGCTGGCCAGGCCAGAGACGACTTCCTGGTAGGGGCAGGTCAGCAGCGGGCGCCAGGGACGCCAGCGAGGAAGGGGCCCGGGGAAGGAGTCCAGGGGGAAGCCAAGAAGTTAACGGGGAGCGAGTGAGCCCCTTCGGAGGGAGGGGTCCAAGCCAGCAGTGGGCCAACTTTGCAGGGCGGGAGTGGCTGTGCGAGAGGCGTGCACCATGGGCGTCGTAGGAGCTTGGCGAGCCCAACTCTCTCAGAAGGAAAGTGGAGTTTCTCCTGAAAGTCCGTGGACACACCAGTCAGCGACAACAGCAGTCCTCTGGGGCTACCGTGCTCCCATGTCTCCTCCCATCTCCCTCCCCTTATTGGAGCCAGGGGGGCCCAGAACCTTCTGTGAAAGAGGCAGCCTCACCCACTGCACGCGGGGATGGTGCCCTGATGGCAGCAAGGCCTGATTCAGAACCTCGGCCCACGTCTCTGCCGACCGGCGCAGGCAGCTGGTCCACTCAATGGGGGGGGGGGGGGTTCTCAGGGGGGCCCCAAGCTGGGCTCAGGCTGCTGCATGGGGGGTGCCCGGGAGATCTGCGTTCACAGATCAGCCCCCGGTCCCCGGCGGGAACAGGTCAAAAACCAGTGTGGGTGGGAGGTGTCCGCAAGGCCCGCATGTGGAAAGCAGGGTCCCAGGCGGGGACAGGCCCAGACAGCAATAGCCCTGAGCGATTGTGCACCCGGGGAGGCAGAGTCAAGGGGAAGCAAGGTCGCAACCACAAGGGAGGGAATGTGCGTCAACTCGGTGCAAAGGTCAGGTATGAGTGGAGCTGGAGCAGAGAGGGCAGTGGCCGGGAGCCCCCAGGGGCGGGCAGGAAGGAGGTCCCGCGCGCTGACCCGGGGCACCCGCCCCCACTGCCCGCGATTCCCCACGCTGAGCCCAGGCCCGCAGCTCCGTGGGCCCAACAGCCCACCTACCATGGCACGGGAGCCTCCGGAAAGGCCCGGCCTCCTCCAGCCTGGGCCTGCCTCCCTTGCAGGGCTCCCTCACGCATCCCCGCCACCAAGCACTCTTGCCAAGCATCTGAGCGGTCGTGTGAGCCGCCGCGCCTCCGCCCCTCTGACCCCTCCGCGCCTAATTCAGCTCCTGGGGCGATCGCCGCTTCCTTCGGCATATCTCCCCGGCCCGTCCACTTCTCTGCACACGCTCCCTCAAGCACCCATGCAGGCTGCTTGGGGGTTTCTCGAACGCTCTGGCCCTTTCCCTCCCACAGTACCCCGAGGGGCTTGGGGAAGGTTGGGAGACACACACACACACACACACACACACGTCTTCTTTCGCCTTGCACATGTGGGTGAAAATCATTTGGTCCCCATGGCAGACAGGCGAGGAGGCTGGGCCCTGCGGCCCCGAGACCCTGCACAACCGGGTCTTGGAAGAGAACCCCTTCTCTTCCTACCACATGGTCACCATCCTGTTGGCCCAGGAAGGTGCCTGGCCCCAGAAGTGAGCTTCTCAGGTGAGGACTCAGCTGGCAGGGCACTTAGGGCCTGGCTGTGGGTCCGTGGAGGCCTCCCTCCCCCCGCAGGCCCACCCCGCCCCACGGGGGACCAAGGCTGCTGGGCCCTGCCTTACCTTGCCCGTCCTCCCCTCACCCACCCTCCAGAAGGTACAGAGACCCAGAGGCTGGCCTAAGAGGGGGCAAGGGGACACGTCAGCCAGCTAAGAGGGGTCCATGTCACAAGTGATAGATGATGCTAAGGGGCGCCTCCAAGGACACTCATCTGCTTTCCGCTCAGCGGAGGCAGAGGTTCTTGGAGACGAGCTGGCATTCAGGATGCATCTTCAGCGTCCTGAGCAGAGGGGGCGGCCTATGCCGCCTCCCTCCCCACAGCCCCCGCCTCTGCCGCGCAGCCGTGGGCTGTGTATGTCGGGCTCTACTACACCTCAAGCCTCACTGGACTCTAAACACACACACACACACACACACACACACACACACGAACACGCCCTAGGCCTAGGGTGTTCGCGTCCCTGAGCAGGTTAAACATGTTCATGCCCCCTGCTCCCCCCACCCCCGCCCCGTGAGCTCCTCCTTCCAGACTCCACTCTGGGGCCCCCTCTCTGGGCACCTTTCCCTGGTCCCACACTATCTGTGGAGTTTGTGGGCCACTTGTTGAAGGCAGTCTACTTCCTCCTGGGTCCTCAGCTACCATCTCAGTGACTAGTCCCAGACCTAGACTATGCCTGGAAAGAAACCGTTCAGTTCATCCATTTATTCCACAGACAGGTGTTAGATGCCAACGATATTATGCCTCCTCCCTAAAGATAAGCTCTTAGTTCACATAACTATCAATTACTACGTTGGGATGAATATTTAGCAAAAGCTATAATTTAGAGCAAGGTTTCAAGAAATGCCATCAATTAAGGATAAACTAAGGACCCCGTTTCAATGTCAACTATGAACCATCATTGCTCATGAAATCTGGGTCTGTCTTGGAGGTGGAATAGGCAGAGATGTCTTTGTGGAACCTCAAGTTTTATTTTCAAAGCCCCCCATCCCCGGGCGCCCGGGTGGCTCACTCGGTTGAACTTCTGACTCTTGTTTTCAGCTCAGGTCATGATCCAAGGGTCATGGGATTGAGCCCCACATGGGGCTCCATGCTGAGTGTGGAGCCTGTTCGGGATTCTCTCCCTCTCTCTGTGTCCCTCTCCCCCACTCATGCTCTGTGTCTGTCTCTTAAAAAAATTAAAAAAAAAATCATCCCCATCCATGCCTCTGCCATGTTACAGTTCCAAGCAGATGGGAATGCCCACCTGCTTTTCCATAGAGAGGGGCACAGGGGAGTGCAGGCTGCCCTTCCTTTCCCTTAATCTGCGTCCAATAGGGCCAAGGGCAGCAAAACTACCTCCTGTGAACTGAGTTTCCTTTCCTTCCAAGATGCTCTGCCGCTGCTGGTCCCCCTACAATGTGAAAACTACAACTGGTTAAAAAAAAAAAAAATTGCATAAAAAATCAAAAAATTCAGTTCAACAACAACACAGACTTATCGCGGTAAAGGGTCGTCCCACCAAAAAGACACAGCACCCCTAAATGTATATGCCCCAAAGAACAAAGCTTCTAAATACGTGAGCAAAAACTGGTGGCACCGCACAGAAAAATAGACACAACCGCAGCATCCCTCTCCCAACGATCAACAAGACAACTAAAGAGAAAATCAGTCAAGGGGCGCCTGGGCCGCTTGGTTGAACATCCGCCTCTGGCTCAGGTCATGATCTCACGGTTCATGGGTTCGAGCCCCATGTCAGGCTCTGTGCTGACAGCTCGGAGTCTGGAGCCTGCTTCGGATTCGGTGTCTCCCTCTCTCTCTCTGCCCTCCCCCACTCATGCTCTGTCTCTGTTTCTGTCTCTCTCTCAAAGATAAGTAAACATTAGAAAATAATAATAAAAATCATTAAAATTAAAAAAAAATTAAAAAGAGAAAACCAGTAAGGATCTAGAAGAACCCCAAAACACCAGCCACAAACAAGATCTAATGCACAGGTACAGAACATTCTACCCAACAACAGCAGACATCCATTTTGTATAAGTGCCCACGGGCTACATACCAACATAGACCACGTCCTAAGCCGTGAAGCAAATGTCAGCAAATTGAAAACAACTGGAATCACACAGAGTGTGTTCTCCGGTCACAACAGAATCAAACTAGAAATCAGTAACAGAAAGCTAACAGAAAAATCTCCAGACTCTAGGAAATCTGAAGAAAAATTTTTGAATATACTGAAACGAATGAAAATACAACTACAGCACAGGAAAATTTGTGATATGTAGCTAAGGCAATACTGAGGTGGGACATTTAAAGCCAAAAATAAAGATCGAGGGGCTCTTGGGTGGCTCAGTCGGTTGAACGTCTGACTTGGGTCATGATCTCAGAGTTCATGGCTTCGAGTCCTGTATCAGGCTCTGCGCTGACAGCTCAGAGCCTGGAGCCTGCTTTGGATTCTGTGTCCCTCTCTCGCTGTGCCCCTCCCTCACTCATGCTCTGTCTCTCTCTTTCTCTCAGAAATGAATAAATGTTAAAAAAAAAATTTTCAAAAAGGGGTGCCTGGATGGCTTAGTCAGTTAAGCGTCTAACTTCGGCTCAGGTCATGATCTCACGCTTTGTGGGTTTGAGGCCCACGTCGGGCTCTGTGCCGGCAGCTCGGAGCCTGGAACCTGCTTCGGATTCTGTGTCTCCCTCTCTTTCTGCCTCTCCCCTGCTCACACTCTGTCTCTGTGTCTCTCTCAAAAATAAAATAAACATTTTTTAAAAAAATTTTAACTAAAAAAAAGAAAGATCAACTGTTTCTCTCCCTAAAAAGACTCCAGTCAGGCCCAAAGCTTCAGACATATACGCTTTGGGGGTGGCTCAGTCGGTTGGGCATCCGACTTCAGCTCAGGTCATGATCTCGCGGTCCGTGAGTTCGAGCCCCGCCTTGGGCTCTGTGCTGACAGCTCAGAGCCCGGAGCCTGTTTCAGATTCTGTGTTTCCCTCTCTCTCTCTGACTCTCCCCTGTTCATGCCCTCTGTCTGTCTCAAAAATAAATAAACGTTAAAAAAAAGAAAGAAATATACACTTTGTCCCCACCCCACCCTGACACACACACTTTAAAATAAAGTTAAAATATGACTCTATCAGGAAGCTGGGAGACTTTAGATGTCTTACATTTTACTGAATCTAGATTTTTTTTTAATGTTTATGTACTTTTGAGAGAGAGAGAGAGAGACAGAGCGTGAGCAGGGGAGGGACAGAGAGAGAGGGACACACCAAATCGGCAGCAGGCTCCAGACTCCGAGCTGTCAGCACAGAGCCCGATACGGGGCTCGAACCCACGAACCGTGAGATCATGACCTGAGCTGAAGTCAGATGCTCCACCGACTGAGCCACTCAGGCGCCCCTACTGAATCTGGACTTAAAATCAGAAGAGTGGCATCGAGCCTTGCCTGGGTCTACCTCGTATGGGTATTTTAGCATTAAATGATACAACAGATGAGGAGACATTTTGCAAGTAGAAGAGCCATAACAAAGGACCACAAACCGAGGGGCTTAAACCACCACACGTTAATTGTCTCCCAGGTCTGGAGACCCGAAGTCTGGGCTCAGGGGGTCAGCAAGGGCGCGCTCCTTCTGAAGGCGCTAGGGAACGATCTGGTGCCGGTGTCTTCCTAGCTGCCGCAGGCATGCCCGTGACCTTCGGTGTTTCTTGCTCTGTACAGCTGTGCCTCCCTCCCTCTTTACGCGGAGTTCTCCTATCTGTGTCTGGGACCAAAGGTCCCCTTTTCGTAAGGACCCCAGTCATACTGGATTACAGGCCCACTCCACTGTGGTATGACCACACCGTTATTACCTCTGCAACAACCCTATTTCCAAACAAGGTCACGTTCACAGGTACGGGAGCTTAGGAATTGACCATATGAATTAGGGACTAGGGGGACACAATTCCACCCACGAGGAGCCCTGTATTAATGTTATATTAGAACATTTTAGCCTTTTGGATCACCGTTGGCTACAGCTTATGCGATCCAATTAAATCATAAGAAATAGGTCTACACACATATAAATACGAATATACATATACATGTGAGTGTGTGCATGTGTGAGTGTGTGTGTGTCTCAACCTTGGCAGACTCCCCGCCACTCTGCCCGTACGGCTCGGGAGGTGTATTTATGTCCCCTGAAGGTTTGTGCACACCCACGCGTGGACGCCATGTGACTGTCCTGGTTCTGAGTCCGTGCTACCACGGCATTACTAATAACGCGCGTTCCAGCACCACCGGAGGGACCAGCAGGTGCACCCAGGCTCGTCCCTGAGCTCGCTGTGCACACAGCCCCGTTCCAAACACACCCCTGACTGCCACCCTGGGTCCCCGCAGCCCCGGGAGTTGGCCGGGCTCTCGGCACACGTTTCCGGGCCCGTCTAGTGAGGCTCTGTACAGTCGCACGGACACCCCAGCCCTGGTCCGTCACAGAGGGTGAGCCGCTGGTTTCCTGGCTCCCAGATGACAAGCGCTCACGTGAGACTTCCGTTTCTGCAGTAACAAGACCTGCGGCTGCCTGGTCACAAAACCGGTAGCACAGGTGTCCTGGGGACCACCGGTGGGCCCGCCCGGCAGCTCGGCCTCCTCCCGCCCTGCCCGCCTTTCCCCTCAGCACGTGTCCGGCAAGCACACGCTCAGCCTTCCGGCCAGAAACAGACAATGACAGAAGCGGCCACAGGGCCTGGGCCGGCTGCCCGCAGCCGAGGGGCAGAGGGAGAAGGCCGGTGCGGGAGCCAAAGCCATCCAACGGTGCCTGCAGACTGTGGGGCGCACCAGGGATTCAGAAGCCGGTGCTTTGGGCCGGTGCCAGGGGGTCTCTCAGAAGCAGGTCTGGTCCTCGATCCTTTCCGTCCCCCAGTGAGCCAGCCCGGAGCCAGACACGGAACGGGGTGTTGCGAGGGTCTATGTGGGGCGTCACGGCCACCCCAACTCGACCACATTCATTCAGGAGACGTTTGTGGAGGGGAGCCCTGTGGTGCATGAGACGTGAGCAGGGTGACCCCTGAGGGAGGCGCTCCCAGCTGTGGGGCCAAGGAGGAGGCAGAGAACACCCTGCGTGCTAGGATGTGGAGCTAAGCGGCAGCCCAGTGAGGGTAAGGCCCAGGCCGAGTTCGGACCTGGGAGGTGCCGAGAGGGACCGAGGGCTGGTGTGAAGGCAGGAGGACCCGTCTCACGGTGGGACCGCTGGACGGTGACAACAAGGTGGGGTCTGAGTCTCCCCCTCGGCGCACCCCACACCACAGCCCATCGGCCAGGAGCCAGGGGCCACGGGAAGGAGGGGACACATGGGGTGGCGGCCGCCCTCGAGGGGCCCGTGCCCGTGCCCCACGCTCCGGTCCCGCTGCCGGCGCGGGGCCACTCAGGTATGAGCCTCCCTCTGACCGCGGGGGTCACCCCACCCAGTGCTGGGGGCAGCACTCGCGGACCCCAGCAGCCCGAGGAGCCCAGACTGCCCTGTCCCTGGACCCAGTGCACCCCTCCCGCGCCCGTGGCTCCAAAGCAAGACGGGAAATTTGGCCCCGAGGTCTTCCAGGAAGAGCAGAGCTGAAGCCCGTTGAGGGGACGGGAGTCAGGGAAGGTCCCCTGGACCGGGCGGGGCGGGAGGAGGCGCGACCGTGGCCCGGGAGGCACGTGCCCAGGCCGTTCGCCATCCTATGCGCCCAGGGCGCCGAGCGCGTTCCGTAGGGCTGGTCGACGTGACTGGGTCACGTCCCGGGCCGCCATCGAGGGGTCCCGGCGATCACCTCGTCAAGCCGAAGGTGTCTGCTCCCCGCGCCTCGACCCGCCAAAAAAAAAGCCAAAAAAAAAGCCAAAGCAGCGCGCGGGGATTCCCAGGATGGGGGCAGTGAAGGGACCGACCCACGGTGTTCCCAGGCCAGTGAGGGGAAACCCTGACTGCGGTGGCTCTTTCCAATACTCCTTCCTCCGGGGCAAGCCAGAGACGCGACTCCCAAAGGAAAGCAAAAAGACCAAAGCCCCGTCGTCGTCTGCGTCCCCGGCAGCCAGGGTGGGGGCGGCCCGCGGTGATCCCCACATCTCCCTGTCCCCTCCTGGGTTGCCAGCTTTGCTTCTCTGTTTCTTCTTCTTCTTCTTTTTTTAATGTTTATTTATTTATTTATTTTGAGAGGGAACGAGAGAGAGGATCCCAAGCAGGCTCCACTCTGCCAGTGCAGAGCCCAGCGTGGGGCTGGAACTCACAAACTGTGACATCATGACCTGAGCCAAAATCAGTGGTCGGAGGCTAAACCGACTGAGTCCCCCAGGCGCCCTGGTGCTTCTGTTTCTTAATTAGGAGGCTCTGGGGCTCCTGTTGAAGTCATGTGGCCACTCCAGCCAAGCTCTTGGAGTCGCCCGCTCCTGGAGTCCACGCACAGTGCCCGAGCCCCATCTCAGAGCCATGCCGGGTACAGAGCACTGGAGACAACTACCACCGTGATGGGACCCCTCTCCTCCAAACATTCTCTCGACTCAGGAGGTGGCTCCTTGGCCACAGACCACAGTGGTCCAGGGCTGGGAGAACACAGATGGCCTGGGCCAGGTGGTCCCAGCGAAGACAGAACGCCCCTGCTGGGCAGATGGGGACCTACGGGCAGTGCGCGTGGCAGGCGAAGTCTCTGGGGGATGGCAGGATGGCGGCAACGTATCTTGCCCGTGGGCCAGACACGAATCGGGGACACAGGGCATGACATAGTGGGCGGCAGGGTGGACCCACATAACATAGGTCCACCCGGAACCTCGGAACGTGAGCTTATTTAGAATAAGGCACAGGGACCTGCCTCCTTAGTGCAGGAGGCGGTGCTCAGTCTCAGAGGATGAGGCAAAGCCACCCAAGATGTCCTGGTGCATTCTGGCCACCACCAGTAGTGAACTGGGGGCTAGGGAAGCCCATGGGCTGTGTCACGTGCACATTGTCCTCGAGGCCACTCGGGCCCACTGAAGGGCGCTGGAGGAGGGGACAATTGCTGCACCTGCCACACAGGGGCTGGGTGGGAGACCGGAGCTTGGAGGCTTCTGAGAGTGAGGAGAGGGCAGAGCCCGGCCAGGGACAAGGGGTGATGCACCTGCGAGCTCTTTAAGTGGTGAAGTCATCAGAAACTGTGAGGGGCGGTGGAGCGAGAGGGAGCGGAGACAGTGAGTCCCCTGTGGGGTCGTGGGGAAGTCAGGCGGCCGGGGCCAGTTGCCAGTTGGAACTGTGGGTGTGGCCCCCAAGAGACACTGATGTCACAGTCATCACCCAGGAGAGGAGCTGAGGTCACGGGCAGGAACACGTAGGGCAGAATGGGGGCTGTGGAGCTTGGGAGAGACGACCAGAACGGTGTGGAGAAGACCAGGAGCGGGGGACAGAGGAGGGGGTGACGAAGAGCAAGACCGAAGAGGGCAGCTGAGCACGCAGCACGCGGGGCAGAGGCCAGGGGCCCAGGAGACGGGGCGCCTGAGGGACAGGAAGGGGACTCCGCCTCCTCCAAGCTTGGATGCCAGGTGACTGGGGCCACGGCTGCTGGCGGCTTTGACCGGGGAAGGGCCGGAAGTCCAGGCAGCTCTCGCCTGACCCATCGGAAAGGGCTTGATGATGTGGGTGGCAAAGGTGCCTGCCGGGAGGGACAGGCCGGAGCTGGGCTCCAGGAGACGTACTGGTCAGGAGTGGCCACCGGGAGCTGTGGGAAGGAGGCTGGCCAGGAGCAAGTAGATGTACAGGCTGACAGTGCGTGTCCGAGTGTAGACGGGGCCACCAGAGAAGCAGCGACGAGCAGAGGCTCAGCTGGGCCATTCTGAGGATGAGGGCTGGCGTGGCGGGGAAGAGGCCACGAGCCCAGAGTCGGGGCCCCGAGAGTGGACCTGTAACCAGGCGCTGAGGGCTGAGGAGGAAAACCTTGGAGGCCCTGGACTCACGGGAGGGTGGTCGCGTCATGTCCAGGAGCCGCACTCTCGGTGCCTTGTTTTTTCTCTGAAGTAGGCTTCACAGTCGGCAGAGGCCAACACGGGGCTTGAACTGACAACTGGGGACCGCGGTCTTGGGAAGCAAAGTGATGCCCGCCGGCCTGGAGCTCTGGGAGGTGGGGGGGGGGCAGAAGGAGCAGCCCCCACAGGCCAGAGGTCAGAGGAGAGCCAGGCCGCGGGAGTGTCTGCATTCTGAAGGCATGGACGCATGGACGTCATGGGAGGATCTTGAGGGCTGGTGAGGGGCTTGGGCAGAGGTGGGGCTGGTGCCGGGGGTGCCAGGGGCCAGCGCTGGCCGCGGGGGCACAGGGGCGGGAGCCATGGGGGAAGGGTAGGCTCGGCTAAGAAGGATACGGCATTCTGGGCACCACAGGTCCCCCTTCCTGAAGACAACTTCTGGATAATTCTATCCCTCGCAATCCACAGAGCCTGTCTGGGCAGGCCACGGTGGATGGGGCTGCCACCGGGAGCGGAGCACAGGAAGTTCGCTCTGACGATTGGGAAGTCCTCCTAGGCTTATAACCTTGGGGACCCGATCCTCGACAGCCCCGTTCTCCTCTGTGGCTACAGAGAACAGGCAGCTCGAGCCAGGAGTGCCCCAGGGAGGCCAAGGCCGCCGTCACAGTCCCTGTGGCTCCGGCCAGCTCTGCGACGGCAGGTCCCGAGAGCTGTCTTCCAGGTTGACGCAGCGGGTCCGGGGTTAGGCTGGTGGTTGCCGACAGCGGCCCCAGAGCGGGGGTCCACTGAAGAGACGCTTGCACTGCTGGAAGGCTCAGGCCACTGCTCCAGGTTGGTGACGGCAGAGGCAAACGGGACCCCAGAGCAGCCGGGGCTGAACCCTGACTCCCAGAGCCCCCACGGTCCCCATCCTTTCTCCCTGCGGTGGTGACACGTTGCTGGCAACGGGGTAGGGAGGAGAGGGCCGGGCTGGCAGCTTGCGCCCGCTGGGCGTCGCGGCTGAGGTCCTTCTGTGCGCCCCTGCGGGAGGCGGCCGACACGGAGCGCAGACTCTTTGCACCGCGGAAGCACACGGTGACAGACGAAGATGGCTCTGAGGATGTTACTCTAGCCTCCGCGGGCCTGCAAGGGGCTCAGGGACGCATCACAGGGCCCCACCCAGAGGGTCGCCGTGCAGGGCCGGGCCGTGTGCCTGCCGGACTCTGAGCGCGAGGCCTGGGCCATCCCCTTCCCGCCTCTCCGTGGACATGAACCATCCCTCCGGCTTCCTGGCCCTCCCCTCCCTCTCCTTCCCCCTCTCGCAGCCCAGGGACCAGCCCCGAGGGGCGGTGGTCACATGGCACCACACCTTCACACTCTCCTCTCCGCTGGGCGCTCGCAGGATGCAAATCAGTCACCAATGTGGGAAGCAGGTACTGCGGGGTAAGAGCTGCTCTCTAAATTTAGACAGGAAAAATCCCCATAGAGCTGGCAGAAATATCCCGAGCCTTCCGTGTGGCGAACCTCTCAAGCAGGAAAGTGGGGAGGGGGCAGCGAGAGCCGGGGGGCTGTGTGGGGGATGGGGGCAGGGCCAAGAAAGGGTGATAGAGGCAAAGGCCCTCATCTACAGGCCCGTCTTTGTCACCCTGGAGCCACAGCCTCGGGCTCTACCCTGGCGGGGCTGGCCTGGATTCAACGGTCCTACCAGGCCCTCTCCGCAGTCGGTTCTCTGCCAATTCGGACCGCGCGGACACCTCTCCAGGGTCCCTCTGCAACCAAGAGCTGCCTCCTTCCTTGCTCCGGCCGGGTAGCTAGCCATATTCCGCCCCCTCCAGCCAAGAATGACTGGGACCAGACCCAAGCCCCCAGGGCCCAAGCAGTCCCCTCTCTGGAGGCTGCAGCCTGGCCGGGCTCCTCGTCCTCGTCTCTCCACGGAGAGGAGCAGAGCAGTGCTCGGTGCCCCCTGACCCCAGAGCGGCACCTGACCCGGCCAGCGGGGTGTCCGGCCTTGGTCTGGGTGCAAGGAGCCAACAGGGCCCAGCCTGGGCCCTGCGGTGTTGAGAGGGGACGCGGGGGACACAGCGGAGAAGCAGCCAGACTTTGTTCTCCATCCCGTGACCGAAGGGGGCAGACCCCTGAGGAGCACGGTCGCAGGTGGGGACACACAGCGCCCTCACGAACCCCCTCCCCACCCCCGCAGACATCTGAGCCAGGGCAAGGGGTCAGGACGAGCAGCGGCCTGGGCCTGGCCTCACTTCCTGTTCTATGTATTATCTTCTTTCCCAGGATGAGATGCTCCAACTCGAGAGGCACGTTCCGGTCAGGACGTGGAGACACGCAGCCGGAAAGGCGGGTGGGCCGCTCAGAGACCTTCCGCAACTCAGCCGGTGGACGGGGGTCTACAGCAGGGGAGCAACTCCCTGCAGGCTCTGGGTCCCCCCAATCTCCCCGGCCATTCTGGCTCCCCTCTCCTCTGCCCCATTCAGCCCTCAACTTGCCTGGGACAAGCCAGGGAGCCACCTGCTTCTGTCTCCTCCCCTTCCGTAGCATGGGGGCTGGAGGGGCTGCCCGCCCTCCCTCCTCTTCCCCACTCACCTCCCTTTGCCCTGTCCAGCCGATGGGTGTGGGCGTCCGGCTCTCTCCCAGTAAAAGGATTATATCATCTGTAATGTATATCCAGACACGCGCACTGCTTCTCGGGAGGACAAGACAAGGAGAGGGAGCCCGCACAGCTGGCCGGAGGGGGTTTATAACCGGGTTATTGAACCTGAACCTGAGCCCTCCCAGAATGGGGGTGTTAATGGCTCCCGAGGTCACGGCCCCTCAGAAATCAATCGCTGCGCGCCTCTCCTGTCCCTCCTCTCATGTCGCTCCCTCCTGTCACCTCAGCTGCAAGTGCAGACCCCGGGATGTGCATTTGGTTCAAAATGTCTGGACCTGGCCCTGTTGGGAGCCGCCACAGGCCAAGTGGGGTCCTCCAGAACAGGGTCTAGGACGCTCCTGAAGGCATGGCAGCCGGTAGCACGACGCGCCTAGAAGATGCTGGCTACAGCACCTCACGTGGGGGGAGGGGCAGGGCGAACCGCGGCACCCAGCCGTGGAGTGACCGGAGTGACAGTGATGGTGGCCTGGGGGCTGGGAGCGGGGTGGGCGGTGTCACGGGGGCTAACGGCTTCGGGTAGCACCCCGTGGGTGCCCAGAAATAAAGCCTCAGGTGTGGTGTGCCCACGTGCCAGGGCGCCCCAGACGGGAGCAGGATCTCCGTGCCAGGCCCACGGGAGGTAGGGCCTCTCCTCAAACTTTGCTTGCCTGGAAAGCGGCCCGGAATCGGGACCTGGAAAACGGGCTTAACAGGTACGGCTGTCTTCCCCGAGGCCCAGAGCAGCAGAGCTGCGGTGTGCCTCGGGGTTCTGGTGGCAAAGGGGGCGGGGGTGCTGAGGACAGAGAGTCTTGGGGGCTGCCCGGCAACTCGGCTGAGATTCCCGTCCTGTCTGTCGGGAACGGACTGGGAACGGACGGGAGTGAGCATGCGGGCTGGGCGGCTTTGGAGAGGGAGGCCCAGCTGCGTCTTCAGAACAACCTCGGTTCCAACACAATTGGCCTGGTACTCAAGTCCTCTTCTAGAAGGATTCGCATTTTATTCCTCAACAGGGTATACAGTCAGGCCTCGCTCGCTAAGTCCCCGGCCTGGTCTGGCCATTTCTGCCTTCTCCTCTTCCAGCACTGGGTGGGCCTTGTTGCCTGGAGAGCAGAGGCCCCGTGGCAGGGCTGGGGTGGGAGCTCTGCAGGGGTGGGGGACAGCAGCATTCGATCCAAATGTTCCTCCTCCAGCCTGTTGGGCCCTGAGTCACTTAAGCATGGCATGGGGGTGGGGAGGTGGGGACTGGTTATCCAACCTTTCCAGAAAGTCCTCTGAGTCAGCTCACCAAGTCTTTGCCGGGGGGCTGACTGAGTGCCTTGGGCCGGGGCAGGGCCCTGGGTGGGGGGCAGGGGGGCGGCGTTGGGGGCAGGAGACAGAGCCTTATCTTTTGTGGTCTCCGTGTGTTTTCAGCACATGCGGCCGGTCGGAGAAGCACAGGGTCGGAGCAGCAGGGCCCCCCCCCCCCCCCCCCCCGCACAGCCTGGTTTGCTCACCTGTCAGGTGCTGTTATGGCCTTTGGCTCCACACTGGCCCCCGGAGCCCTGACGCCGAAGGGGAGAGGAAAGTGCCAGCCTGGCTCTGGGGTTCCCTGGGCCTGCCTGCCGGATGCACCTTCCAGGAGATACAACCCAGGAAGGCCCAGGGGCCAGAGCAGGGGGTGGGCTGGGAGCGTGAGCGTCCCGCTGAGGCTGGAAGGGGTCAAAGGGCAAGGCGGGTCTGCCAGAGCCGCAGCAGCTGGGCTCTGCTCGCCCCGTCTCATGGGTCCGAACTGCAGCGAGGCCAGTCCCAGAGGGCCCTGGGAGACCATGAGGTCCTCCCCTCCCCCCAGCTGTACAGATGAGGAAACTGAGGCACCAGAGACAAAGCTGCCCCTCTCCTCTCTTTTCCAGGAAATGACTCAGGGGAATTCAGCAGTGCTGCAGACAGGAGCCAGGCAGCCAGGCCTCCCTTGGCTGCCCCCTCATCCATGGAGCTGCTGGCATCCCAGCCCTGCCCGCCTCCCTCGCGATGTCGCCCCAGCCTGGCCTCGCCTCGCCTCACTCTGATCTCCCTGAGCAGAGGCACGGGAGACCCTGCCAGAAGCTGGTCTACAGCAGCGCACAGCGATCATGCCGCCTTTCAGCATCCCTTGTGCCCCATTCCAGGGGGGGCGACTCACCCATGACTCACGTGGGAGCCCCTCTGTGCTCCTCCCCGCCTCCTCCTCCCCACAGCAGTGAGCGGGGCAGAGAATCCACTGAGTCTCCTCGTTCACACTCAGTTGGGGCTTCTGAACCCGGCGGGGCTGCACCGCCATGTCGCCGTGTGACACCAGGAAACCAGTGCCTCAGTTTCCCTAGCCAGATCCCCTCTGACTCCCAGACTGGCGTAAGGACAAAATGAGGTCCTCGATGGAGATGCTTATGGCCTTCGGTGCCGGTGCCGAAGAAAGCAAAGTGGGCCTGGTGACAAGGCCCCCTCTCAGGCCCTCCCCCAACGTCCTGGCTCCACCCCTTCCAGGCACTGAGGCTCAAACGCTATTATTATTAGCCAGAATCTGATACACGAGAAAGGGAGAAGACAGTGCGGAGGGACCTGGGAGCTGGGGGCGGGGGGGGGGGATGTGGGATTTGCAGTAGTCGGACGGACCTCATGCCCTCTCCCGCGTGGCAGTAGGAGGTGGCCCCAGGGGCCCAGCTGTGCCCGGTCCTCCACGGGCCCCTTCGCTTCCCTCGCTGGAAGCAGAGGCGCCAGCACGGAGTCTTCGGGGCAACCCTCCCCCAGCCCAGGTCCGGCCTGGGTCGGGTCTCCCCACCCCACTCCCGCGCCCTGAGCCCGCGGACCCCATGCCGCGAGCCTCCCGCGCAGAGGGTCCGCGGCGGGCAGAGCGGACAGCCTCGCAGGTGGGAGGAAGGCGGGCGGGGGCGGGGGAGGTGGAGGGAGACGCCGGGCAGGCCGCGCGGTCCCTCCCCTCTCCCTCCCTGCGCGCCGCCGGCGACATCGCCCCTCCTGGGCAGGGGGCGGAGAAGACGGCGACGGGAAGGGAGGAGGCGGCGGCGGAGGCGGGATTTGGAGTTTCCCTCCGCAGCGGCGGCGGCGGCGGCGGCGGCGGCCCCTCGGCTTCAGGCGAGGCCGCCGCCTGAGGCTCCGGTGACGCTCGGCGGCAGCGGCGGTGGCGCTTCCCGCCGCCTGGGCTTCGGAAACTTCCCGGCCGCGACGCGCGTAGCCGGCGCTGGAAGCCGAGCGGATCCGGGGTGAGCGGAGGTGAGCGGAGGTGAGCGGAGCACGCGGCTCCCCGGCACCCACCCACCCCACCCCCACCCAGCCCGGCCGCCCCCTCCGACGTGAGCTCCTCCACCCTGCACCCCAAAGTCTTGCCAAAGCGTAGCCCACGGGGCCGACGCACGCGCCCCTGTGAGACCCACTCGATCCTGTCACCGCACACCCCCCGCATCCCGCCCGTGCACCTCCCTGTCCTCTGCACGCGCGCGCATCAACCACGCACCGCAGACCTAGTCCCTGCAGTGAGCACAGCAGCAGCCCCTAGCCCACCAGCCAGCGCTGCCCCCAACTCAGGCTAGCACCCATCCCAGACCCAGTACACACCCAGGCGCGCGCGCGCAGGCACACACACACACACACACACACACACACACACACAATCCATCCCTGCCATATCTGCACTAACATAGCTCCCCTCACGGTGCCACCACCATCTCCAACTCCCCATATGCTCATTACAGACACTCCACCCACGTTCCCAGCCCAGAGACACTGCTGCCACCCACCTACCCCTGAGTGAAGCCCCAGAACTAACTCATGCCCCAGCAGCCGGCTCCCCACACCCCACACCGGGCCCATTCCCCAGGCACACACCCCTAGCATCCCCAGCGTGCACGCTCACACACACCCCAGCACGTACGCACGCCTGCTGGATTTACGCTCCCCGGCCCCATCGCAGATAGCCCCCCACACCCCCAGCGCGTCCCCGAGGCCCTCCCACCGCCACCCCTGACACCTGGCACGCGGGCTCTAGAGGCTGCAGCAGTCTTCGCATCCCTGCCAGGTGCCTCCCTAAACAGACCTTGAGTCTCCCCAGCGACTGGCCTGGCCTCTTCCCTAAGAGATAAAGCAGGCACTTGGGGTGCCAGGTACCATACTTAGATGTGGGCTGGGGGAGGAGGAAGGGAGAGGCGGGCACCGAAATGGAGGCGGCCCATCCGGAACCAAAGGAACGCCAGTTGCCGAACAGGCACGTAGTAGGTCGGCTCCAGGAGAACGGGAGTCCGACACAGTGTGTGTGCCTCTCCGGGTGTGCCGTGGGGGCAGGGCTGGGCGTACATGTGTGCCTGTGCGTGTCCGTGGTGTGTGTGTGTGGGGGGGTGTGACCCGCGGGGAGAAACAGCACGACCAGCACCCCCCAGGGCTTCCTCATGCAACAATTGGTTTCATTCATTCACGCCTTCTTTGTTAACAAGCATTTCTTCCGGGAGCGCCGGGCATACGCCAAGCCCTGCGCTGGGGGCTGGGGCCAGCTTGGGGCCCGCTCCTGCCTTGGAGGAACTCCCAGTCCAGCGAGAACACCGACCAGGAAAAGCAGAAAGCCATCCCCGGCGGAAAGTGGATTTGGTGGAAAAGACACTGGATTTGGCAGGAACGCTGTCGCTGGGAGTTGTGCCCCTCCTGGCCATGTGACTGGGCCGCGACAGCCGAAATCCTGCCATTCGGCCCGGAGAGAACCGTGCATTTCGGGGTGAGGGGTGGCGGGCGAGGCGGGGCGCCGCTCTCCAGAGGCTCCGGGAGACCAGAGGGCGCACACGGCGCGCGCGGGGCCTACGGGCCGCCGCGTCCCCGCCGCCTCCGAGGGGCACCGGCCGGGTCGGGCGGAGGCCGGGGACGCCCGGCGGGACCGGGGCGGCAGGCTCAGCTCCCACCCTGCGGCGAGCGCGCGGCCTGGCTCCACCCGCCGTGCGGGCCTCCGCGAGGCCGGGCGCGCGGCGCTGCCTCCCCCAGCCCGGCACGCTCCCAGCCCGCGGGGCGGGGCCGGCGCCCAGAGCAGGTGCTACGGGGAACCCCGAGTGCGGGCGGGCCGGCCAGGGTCGCTGGGGGCGGGGCGGGGGGGGGCTTGGCTGCGCTCAGCCCCGCAGTGCGGAGATGGCAACAGGTTCCAGTTTGTCCTGCGGCTGGCGCAGCGGGCGCTGCTGGCGCCGGGCACTGAGTACTCACTTGCGAGATTGAACACGGCCCCTCCTCCTGATCCTTTTCACCCGATGGGTGGGCTTGCCCGCAGCGGTCCAGCGCCAGGCGCGCAGGGGAGCCCCTCGTCAGGCGCTGGGAGCCACAGGCTCCGGCACAGCCCCGCTCCGGGAGAGTTTCTTGGAGCCAAGTTTCCTCTCCCTTCACCGGTGCCGAAGTTGCCTCCCTCCCACGCCCCAGGCCGCCCCCACCCTCCTCTTCCCAGACAGGCTCCCCTCGCCTCCTCCAGGGATCCCTCTCTAGAAAGCATGCCTGGGCACTTCAGGAGCTCCTACCCCTTAAGGGGCCGGCCACCCTCTCTCCAGCCACACTGACTCCCCAGGACAGGGGGGCTGGCCGCCTCGCACCCCTCCACCTCCCTGTCCAGCGCTGCCACCGCCCACAACTCGGCCAAGCCAGGCCCTCCAGGGGGGCACACTGCAGAAGTCCTTGGCGGTTTCAACCAGGCCTGCCCCAGAGTTCCTTCCCCAGCTGCAGCGGGCCCGGAGGGAGCCCCGAGGCTTGAGGCCCAAGTCCAGGTGGCAGCCCACCTCTGCCTCTGGGAGCTAGGATGTGAGGGAAACGACAGGACAGAAGACAGAGTCCCTGCCCTGGAGCAGGCGAGACCACGGGGGGGGGGGTAGTGTGCGTGGGTCCCGCTCTGGCCGCAGCCTCCGAATCTGCAGCAGCTCCCAGACATTGCAGCGTCAGGGACCTGAGGCCTAGAGCACAGACCAAGGAGGCTACAGGAAGGCTGCTCAGAGGAGGGCGCCTTGGCAGGGCGGTGGGGGGGGGGGTCTGGAAAAGGAGCAGAATCTGAACAGGCCACAGAGGACGGAGGCCTGGGCTGGGGAGCAGGAGGGCACGGCCCAGCTCCCTAAGACCCCAGAGGCCAGGACACCGTGGGCTGTAGCCAGAGAAGAGTCCCAGGCAGCCCCGCTGGGCCAGGAAGGGAGGAGGGAAGGAGGGGGGACAATGGCGGCCCCTTTGAGGGCCCGGCTCCCAACAACCTGTCCTGTCCCTAGTATTCCTTCCTGAGTTGTCTCATCTTCCTCTATGGCTCTGATGAACAGAGGAGACTTCGTAGGTGGCACTGAACTTAATTATCCAAAACGTCCGCCCTCCAATGCTTTTGTGTCCTTCCCGCCTTAGTTGCACATCTTGTGGTGCCCACCCTGTGTGCACAGTTCTGCCTTCTTTTAGTTAGTTCCTCGGGATAGATTCCGAGCAGCGGCCAGAGGGTGTGGATTTCTTCCTAGCTCTGGATGCCTGCTACCAAACTAATTTCCAGAAAGGCCATGCAGATAAGAGCAGCACTGGGTGTATTCACTTTGAGAACATTTTACCAATGTACTAGGTGGGAAGTGTTACCTTGTTTTCCACCGTCACCTTGTTTTGTTTTGTTTTGTTTGCCTTCCCTCCATACCTGAGGTCGAACCTTCTTCCCCCAAAGGTTGCATTTCTTTTCTCGCACGGTCTTTTCTGGTTCCTTGCACATTTATTGGAGCCTTAACCTTTTGATTAATTTGTATGAGCTTTATCTTACCTGCTGTACATTTTCCTTCAACTCTGGTGTTTGCTTTTGATGGGTTTTAAGCAGGGAAGGGACACTTACCACACCCCGCGTTATCGCGTTCAGTCTCCCTATTACTGACCTGTGCGGCTAAGTTGGGAGTGCCGAGCGAGCAGGGACCCTGTGTGTCCTGCCTGTTCGTCATCCTGTGTCCATGGAAGGTATGGAGGCCACTGGCCTCTGATGAACAAATGATGTGGAGGCAGGGAGAGAGGGCTTTGGAGGCTGTGACGGGGACCTGGTCAAGAGTTGGCCAGCGCGAGCCCTCACTGCGGGGAGCAGAGGGCAGAGTACAGGTGTAAGAGATGAATTTAAGTTGAAACTACTTGGCTCTTGACCAGGGAGGAGGCAGAGGGAGAAGCCAGGGATGATTCCTGGGACAGTGACGTGGTTAAGAGCAGAGCACCTCAGTTAGGGACTGGGGACTCAGGGCTCCTGGCTGGCAAAGGCCATGTGTGAGGGAAGCTATTGGGGGGGGGGGCGGGTGCCCAGAAGCTGTCATCTGTCCTCCTAGCCCTTGGGCAGAGTTCTGGGCCAGAAGACAGCAATGGGTTTCTGGTCTGGCTTCCTCCTCCCCTCCATGATTTCAGTGGCATCCCACAGTAGCTCGAGGTGCTGGCTGTGATGAGCCCATTAGAGAGATGGGGTCACTAAAGTCCAGTCAGTGGACGTGATGGTCCAGGGTCAACGAGTGAGTAGGGCTGGGCGGCAGCTTCTGGAGCAGGGGCACTGGGCTCTTATCCCTGTCCCTCCCCCCTGCTTCCAGCTGGGCAGAACTGAGGCTGGTCACCTGCTGGGCCCCTGACCTGCCCTTGGCCTCTGCCCCGGCCCGGTCCCGCTTCGGTGCGAGCCCCCGCTCAGCGCGCCACTTGGGGGCCCACCCGACTGCTTCGCTGGCACCCGTTGGCTCGCCGGCCCCCCTGAGCCCGCCCCCGCTGCCCCGCCCCTCCAAACAGCAACTCCACGTCCAAAGGCAGCGGCTTCCAAGGTGGAAGCTGGGTCCCGCCGCCAGGAAGCTGCCGGTTGGAGAGCTGCGCGGGACTCAGCGTCCACGTGCGCGCCTGCTTCGCCACCCCGCCCTCTTCCCCGGAGGCCGGGCCCGGGGACGCCCTACCGGGGGAACCGAGCCCCGCGTCGCGCGCTGGCCTCGGCTCGGACGTCTGCCCGCGGCAGCCCGCCGCGCGATCACGCTCCAGGTCTCTTGCCTCCCGTTTCCTCCTCCCGGGCGCCACCGGGGCCGGGCCAGCTCCGAGGAGGCCAGCTCAGGCCCATCCCTTCGGCGCCACCTCTACTCCCCCGGCCGCCTCTGCCGGCACACACACCCCCAAAGTCGGAAGCTTGAACTTGGGGAGCGATTGCGGGCGGGCCAAGCGAGAGCCGCGGGAAGGGGGTGTGCTGCGGGGTGGCCGTAGCCTCAGGCTGCCCCAGAGGGGGCCGGCCAAGGACCCGCGGCGCTCCGAGGGCCCATCAGACACCCGGCCTTCCTCTCCTGGAGGACCTCTCCCTCCTCCCCTCCAGGAGCCGGCCGCCGCGCCGGGCGTTTTCCTCCTCCGAGGGCTCGAGGCGCCCTTCCGCGCGTCCTCGCCGAGGGAGGGGGCGTGAGAAGAGAAGCGGGCGGTGCAGGGGTGTCCCTGCGGGGCTCTCGGCGCCCGCCTTGGGCATGCGGGGTGGGCTTCACGTCTCGGCCCCTTGGCGGCCGGGCGCGGGGGACGCGAGCTCACGCCGCGCGCCTGCCCCTCTCTCCGCAGCGCCGGCGGGCGGACGGGCCGGGAGCCGCGAGCCCATGGAGGGTCTGGGCCGTTCGTGCCTGTGGCTGCGGCGGGAGCTGTCGCCCCCGCGGCCTCGGCTGCTGCTCCTCGACTGCAGAAGCCGCGAGCTGTACGAGTCGGCGCGCATCGGCGGGGCGCTGAGCGTGGCCCTGCCCGCGCTGCTGCTGCGCCGCCTGCGGCGGGGGGCCCTGTCGGTTCGCGCGCTGCTGCCCGGGCCGCCGCTGCAGCCGCCCCCGCCCGCCCCGGTGCTCCTGTACGACCAGGGCGGGGGCCGGCACCGGCGCGGGGAGGCGGACGCTGACGAGTGGGAGGCCGACTCCGTGCTCGGCACCCTGCTGCAGAAGCTGCGCGAGGAAGGCTACCTGGCATACTACCTCCAGGGTACGTGCGGGCGCTGGCGCGGGGCACCGGCCTGGGAAGGGCCCCGGGCCCCCGGGGGCTCGCAGGGCCACAGCTTCCCGGGGGACGTGGGGGGGGGGATTCCTAATGCATTTGTCCCTGGGCAAGCCCAGCCTTGTTTTACCTAAAGTGGAGCTGAGATCCCCTCTCCCCTGAGAAAGACCTGGGGCAAGCCCTTCGCCCTGGAGAGCCCCAGTTTCTGAGTCTGGAAAATGGGGAGAATCTGGCTGCCCTGCCCTGCCCTGCCCAGCCCTGCCTCAGGGGACGCTCAACAATAGAGTACCAAGTGCGGACTCCCAATCTCCCGGGAGGACGTCACCACCCCCACCCCACCCCCGCAGCTGCTCTGCCGTGGGCAAAGGAGGCAGGGGCACAAGAGGACAAATCCCCGCTCTGCAAAGGCTCCGGAATGGGGAAGGGGGGGGGAGAGAGAGAGAGAGAGAGAAGCAGTGAAGGTAGGAGGAGGCAGAGACCCGTCCCATCATAGCCACGGGCTGGGGGACGGAAAGGGATAGGCTGATACAGGCCTGTTGGCTCCTTGACGAGCCAAACACACACCCAGAGGCCCAGGGTAGGGACTGTTGTCCCTTGCTCCATTCTGAATGCACGGGGACACAGAAACCTATAAAGCGTCAGATGTCCAGGCCCCACACCTAGCCCGGGAAAATAGTTATCCATACACGAAGGAGATGCTCACTTCTTGGGACTTTGAATCGACCCAGGTGGAATGATGTGCTCGCTCTCAGGCTCCTGCCTCTTGGGGTGCTCCTGCTTGAGCTGGATGGGGAAGCACCCAGGGACAGAACTCACATCTGAACCTTTCCTCTTTTTACAATTCTTAAAAATGTTTATCTATTTTTGAGAGAGAGAGAGAGAGAGAGGCAGAGCATGAGTAGTGGAGGGACAGAGAGATAGGAGACGCACAATCCGTAGCAGGCTCCAGGCTCCGAGCTGTCAGCACAGAGCCCGACGCGGGGCTCGAACTCATGGACCGTGAGATCATGACCTGAGCCGAAGTCCTACACTTAACCGACCGAGCCACCCAGGCGCCCCAGGTTGCTGACTGTTGAGTTCCCTTTGGGGACCTCTGCAAGCGCCCTCGGGTGTCGGAGTTGTATCCCCAGCCAGGGGTGCTTGGCTGCCCAGGTGGCCGAATCGACAGGACGGTCCTCCTCTCCCCTCCCAGGTGGCTTCAGCAGATTCCAGGCAGAGTGCCCCCACCTGTGTGAGACCAGCCTCAGCAGCCGGGGTGGCCCAAGCACAGCCCCAGTGCCCAGCCCAGTGGTGGGGCTGGGCGGCCTGTGCCTGGGCTCGGACTATGATGCGGAATCCGAGCCTGACCGCGACTCCATGAGCTGTGGCCTGGATTCGGAGGGTGCCACGCCGCCCCCAGGGGGGCTGCTGCCATCCTTCCCTGTCCAGATCCTGCCCAACCTCTACCTGGGCAGTGCCCGGGATTCGGCCAACGTGGAGAGCTTGGCCAAGCTGGGCATCCGCTACATCCTCAACGTCACCCCCAACCTGCCTAACGTCTTCGAGAAGAACGGCGAGTTTCACTACAAACAGATCCCCATCTCCGACCACTGGAGCCAGAACCTGTCCCAGTTCTTTCCTGAGGCCATCGCGTTCATTGGTGAGTCTGCTCGGCCCCCCTCTGCCCCCCTGCCCCCTGCCCCCCCAGGCCTGGGTCCTGGCCTCTCTCACTCCCCCGTGAGGGCCCCATGATGCACTTGGCTGCCGCCCGCAGAGCCCAAAACCGGAGCGGCGCTTCTGGGGGCGGACAGTGCCGGCACCGGCTCCCGGAGGCCACCAGCGAAAGCCCCTGGACTCCTCAGGCAGGACAGGGCTCCCAGGCCAAACCGGCCAGAGCCATTCGGTTCCAAGACGGCGGAGCGGGGCCCACAGGTCACACTGACCCCCACTCTGCCCCCATCTAGATGAGGCCTTGTCGCAGAACTGCGGGGTGCTCGTTCACTGCCTGGCAGGCGTCAGCCGCTCTGTCACCGTCACTGTGGCCTACCTCATGCAGAAGCGCCACCTCTCACTCAACGATGCCTACGACCTGGTCAAGAGGAAGAAGTCTAACATCTCACCCAACTTCAACTTCATGGGGCAGCTGCTAGACTTCGAGCGGAGCCTGCGGCTGGAGGAGAGGCGCGCCCGTGAACGCAGCAGCGGGGGGCAGGAGTCGGCCGCCTCCGACCCACCGTCCTTCTTCACCACCCCCACCAGCGACGGTGTCTTTGAGCTGGACCCCACATAGGGCGCCGTTCCACCCCCCCCATGGGTGCCCCTGACCACCCATGTGCGGGGGTGGGGCGGGGGGGGAGCTGGGGGGAGGCAGAAGAGGGAGGCAGCGAGTTGGGGAGGGGGGAGAGCATAATACCTCATGGGAGGGCTGTGGGGAAGAGGCTGGAGCCAGGAGCCCCTCCAGGGTGGCCTCGGGGAGAGACCTGTCCTACCCACTTGAACCATCCACGGGAGTCCTATTAAATGTGCCTATAAGCAGGGCCCGGGGCCACCAGCCTGACCCGCGCCGCTTTCGGGGCGGAATCACGCTCCAGAACCTGCCTCTTCTGCGACTGTTACTTTTTTCTCTCGGGGGGGGGGGGTAGGGTTGGGGGGATTCCCATTCCAAGGGACCATTCCAAGTGGCTGCCTATTCCTGGGCCTTGAGCCTTCCGGTGGCTTCCCCCTTCAGAAGGGCGGGCCCCTGCGCTGGCCACCTCATGTGCTGCAGGGGCCCGCTCCCAGTCCGTCCCTGTCCCCCGACGGCTGTTTACGGGGAGGGTTCACTACCGGTGTAGTCACCTCCCCGCTTCTCTGCCCAGGGTTCGGGCCTCTCGGGGCTGAGGCTTGGAGGTGCACCGGCCGGCCAGCGTCCATGCGGACAGCCCCTCTCGGGGCGGCTCCTTGCCGGGCGCCACAGGGGAGGGCGCTGGCCCGGGAGCTGCTGAGCGGGTTCCTGGCCACACATCTGGCGCCCTGTTTATCCACTTGACGTTTGAAAAGATGCTTTTTTTCCCTCTTCCCCCAGATGTCTTAACGGGATCACTGGAGCTCTTTGTGACTGAGGGTGGTCGAACCGCGGCCAGAGGAGATGGGGGTCTCAGAGCAAGAGCTGGGGGCGGGGAAGGGGAAGAAGAAGGCCTGAATTTTGCTGCGGCGGGCCCCACATAGGCACGGTTGGTTTGGGGGGGCGGGGAAGGGGCCAAGCGGCATATACAGAGTCATTCATTGCAGTCCACGCCCTTCGTGGGCGGCGCGCACGCGCGTCCGCGTGTCGGCGCTCACACACGCACACCAGCCTGCTTACACACCCGGCCCGGCCACCTCACCCCGGGGAATCCGCACCACAGTTGCTTTCTTTAATTGTTCTTGAATAAACAGTTTATGTAAGATACTGAACAGAGAGAGCTGCTTCCAGAGCACCCCGGAGGGTTTGGGGGAAGGTGGGGAAGGAGGCGGCATAAGGGGGTGGTAGTGCCGAGCCGTGTGCTGCGCTGGTCGGGGACTTGAGCGCCACCCCACCCCCATGGCGCTATTTCCCATCCCGCGCCCACTCGGCCAGGTGGCCCAACCTCCGGCCGAGCTGCCCATTCGCTCGTGACCCGTCGAGCCTCGGCTCTGGGCCACACGCGCTAGGGACTGGGACTCAGCAGCGAGCCAAAGATGACTGCCAGTCAGAGCCGACTTCCCGGAGGCGGGGGGGGGGGGGGGACACTAAACAACAGACCCCAATGGGGCTGGGTGTCTGGAGCTGTGGACAGGGCAAGGGGGCGTAGTGGAGACTTCATGAACAGTGGGGACCATGTGTCCAGAGAAACCCTCCTGCACCAGAGCCCCTAAAACCGTTTGAATGAACGGCCGAGCTGCTGGGAAAATAAGAGGAAGGCTCCAAGGTCAGAAACAATGAGGGTCCTTGAGTCCAGAGGAGTGAGACAGCTCCTGGGTTAGCTCCTGTCCCAGGGGCATCTACACCCAGGAAACAGGAGCCCAGGCCACCCTCGTCCTCGCACACCCTCTCTCTATGGCTATCCGGACGCCACCCATGGGAGCCAGGAGGTGATGCCTGGGCCCCCATATAAAGCCAGTACTCTTGAAGGGCAGTGCTGTCAATACGCGTGCTTCGTAGGATACCAGCCCCCCAAGATGGCCACATCCTAACTCTGGGCCCCTGCGGATATGTTACCTTACATGGCAAAAAGGACACTGCAGATGGGATTAAGCCAAGGATCTTGAGACGGGGAGGCTGTCCTGGAATGTCCGGGTGGCCCCGAATGCCATCATACGCATCTTTATAAAGGAAAGACAGATGCAGGGGAGTGACAGGAGATGCGACAGTGGAAACAGGGGTCAGAGCCAGAGAGACACGGGAGAGAGGCTACATTGCTGGCCTCAAAAATGGACAAAGGGGCTGCGAGCCAAGGAATTCAGGCGGCCTATAGAAGCTGGAAAAGGGCAAAACAACAACAGATTCTTCCCTTGAGTCTCCTGAAGGAACCCAGCCCTGCTGACAACTTGAGTTTAGCTCAGTGAGATCTACATTGGGATTTCTGACCTCCAGAACTGTAAGATAATAAAGTTTTGCTGTTTGAAACCACTAAGTTTGTGGCAATTTGACACAGCAACAGCAGAAAACTACTACAATTGGTGACCAATATATATATATATATATATATATATACACCCCACCAAAAGAGGTGAGGATATTTGTTTATTTTGACCTTGGACCTGGGTAGAAGTGGGAGGCAGGGGACAAAGGAAATATTGCCCTTGAGAATTTAGAGCCACAAGCTGAAATTTCAATTTAAAGGATGTAGGCATAGCAATCCCTATCAAAATAACATCAAAAACAACACCAGCATTCTTCACAGAGCTAGAACAAACGATCCTAAAATTTGTATGGAACCAGAACAGACCCCGAATAACCAAAGCGATCCTGAAAAAGAAAACGAAAGCTGGAGGCATTACAATCCCGAGCATCAAGCTGTATTACAAAGCTGTAATCATCACGACAGTATGATGCTGGCACAAAACAGACACTCAGATCAATGGAACAGAATAGAGAACCCAGAAATGGACCCACAAACATGTGGCCAATGAATCTTTGACAAAGCAGGAAAGAATATCCAATGGAATAAAGACAGTCTCTTCAGCAAGTGGTGCTGGGAAAACTGGACAGCGACGTGCAGAAGAATAAACCTGGGCCACTTTCTTACACCAGACACAAAAATAAACTCAAAATGGATGAAAGACCTAAACATAAGACAGGAAGTCATCGCAATTCTCGAGGACAAAGCAGGCAAAAACCTCTTTGACCTCAGCTGCAGCAACTTCATACTTGACGTGTCTCCAGAGGCAAGGGAAACCAAAGCAAAAATGAACTATTGGGACCTCATCAAGATAAAAAGCTTCTGCACAGTGAAGGAAACAATCAGCAAAACTAAAAGGCAACCCACAGAATGGGAGAAGGTACTTGCAAATGACATATCAGATAAAGGATTACTATCCAAAATCTATAAAGAACTTAACAAACTCAACACTGGGGCACCTGGGTGGCTCAGTCAGTTGAGTGCTGACTTCAGCTCAGGTCATTATCTCATGGTTGGTGAGTTCGAGCCCCGTGTCAGGCTCTGTGCTGAAGCTCAGAGCCTGGAGCCTGCTTCCAATCCTGTGTCTCCCTCTCTTTCTGCCCCTCCCCTGCTCGTGCTCTGTCTCTGTCTCTCTGTCTCTCTCAAAAATAAACATAAAACAATTTTTTTAAAAACTCAACACCAAAAAAACCCACAAATAATCCAGTGAAGAAATGGGCAGAAGATATGAATAGACGTTTTTCCAAAGAAGACATCCAGATGGCTAACAGACACATGAAAAGATGTTCAACATCACTCATCATCAGGGAAATACAAACCAAAACCACAATGAGATACCACCTGACACCTGTCAGAATGGTTAACATTAACAACTCGGGCAACAACAGATGCTGGCGAGGATGTGGAGAAAGAGGGACCCTCTTGCACTGCTGGTGGGAATGCAAACTGGTGTCACCTCTCTGGAAAACAGCATGGAGGTTCCTCAAAAAGTTAAAAATAGAACTACCCTACGACCCAGCAATTGCACTACTAGGCATTTATCCAAGGGATACAGGGGTGCTGTTTCAAAGGGGCACATGCACCCCCATGTTTATAGCAGCACCATCAACAATTGCCAAAGTATGGAAAGAGCCCAAATGTCCATTGATGGATGAATGGATAAAGAAGATGTGGCATACACACACACACACACACACACACACACACACACACACCATGGAATATTACTCAGCAATCAAAAAGAACGAAATCTTGCCATTTGCAACTACATGGATGGAACTAGAGGGTATTATGCTAAGTGAAATGAGTCAGTCAGAGAAAGACAAATATCATATGACTTCACTCATATGTTGAATTTAAGATACAAAACAGACCAATAGGGGCACCTGGGTGGCTCAATCGGTAAAGCATCTGACTCTTGGTTTCTGCTCAGGTCTTTGTGGGTTCGAGCCCCCCATGGGGCTCTGTGCTGACGGCATGGATCCTGCTTGGGATTCTCTTTCTCTCCCTTTCTCTGCACCTCCCCTGCTCTCGCTCTCTCTCTCTCAAAACAAACATTTAAGAAAAAAGAGATGAATGGAAGGGAAGGGAAGCAAAAATAATATAAAAAGAGGGAAGGGGACAAACCGTAAGAGACTTAAATACAGAGAACAAACTGAGAGTTGCTGGAGGGATGGGCTAGATGGGTGACGGGCATTAAGGAGGACACTTGTTGGGATGAGCACTGGGTGTTATATGTAAGTGATGAGTCACTAAATTCTACTCCCGAAATCAGTATTACACTAGATGTTAACTAACTTGGGTTTAAGTTAAAAATAAATTAAGCAATTAAATAAAGGATGTAGGCATAGAGTACTTAATGCTCCGGAATTTTTTTCTCTTGGGGGGACTAAGGGGCAGTCCTCTGGTTGGGGGCACGGCTCCTGGATTTGTCTTGAAGCTGCATTTGGTTAGTTTGCACACAGATTTTACTTACATTGCAATGGCCCAATAAAAATAGCAAAGTTTTGGGGCGCCTGGGTGGCGCAGTCGGTTGAGCGTCCGACTTCAGCCAGGTCACGATCTCGCGGTCCGGGAGTTCGAGCCCCGCGTCGGGCTCTGGGCTGATGGCTCGGAGCCTGGAGCCTGTTTCCGATTCTGTGTCTCCCTCTCTCTCTGCCCCTCGCCCGTTCATGCTCTGTCTCTCTCTGTCCCGAAAATAAATAAACGTTGAAAAAAAAAAAATAAAAATAGCAAAGTTTTAAAAATACATTGTTCAAAAGTTCTAAAGGAAGTGGTCCAGAGGGAGTATTGCCCAAGAGCGCCTGGCAGGAGTGAACACAAATCCCCTATGCTGGGAAGCCCTCTAGGGCGGGCTGGGATGGCTAGAGGGGCTGGGCTTGGGTATTTGCCTTCTGTTAGCCTCTGGCACGACCCCAACAGCTGGCGCCATAGCTTGTCTCGAGGGCAGACCTTAGTAAGAAGGGTGTAACACAAAATCTGGTGTATTTCAACATGTCTACTTTCCCCCTCCCAGGACCAGAAGCATGACATTTTTCTCCAGTCTCCGCTGTGGGAACCTGGTAGGACTCCCAGAGATACAATTTATAGAAGTGTGGGAGCCTCCATAAGATCGCCCCACCCCTGGATTTGTTTTAACTCTCAGATATGTCCACACTGAGCCTGAAGCAATTCATCAGTTCAAGTTCAGGTGTTCCTACCCCAGAACTCTTCTCACTCATGGGTTTTGGCTCCAGGAAGCGGTGGTTCTCTGTGTCTGTCTGTCTCTCCAACGTTTGGAGAAATGGTTCACCCTGGGGCCTCACTTCCCCGATGGATCTAAGAAGAATTGTTGATATTTCCGTTTTTTTTTTCAGCTTTTTACTTGTTAATAGCAGGGAGTGGCAACTTCCAAGCTCCTTACATGCTGGACCAGAGGCTGGAACTCACCGGGGTCTGTTTTGATTGGCTGACTTTTATCATTATGGGTTACATCTTACGTTTTTTCTACTTGAGTCAGAAAGTCTGGTACCACAGGGTCTTCACCAACTGTGGTCTCCCTTCTGGAAACAGTTGATGCATATATTTTGCCAGGTTTTCCAGTTATGTACGGTGGGAGGGTAATTCTGGACCCTCCCTCATGGCCATATCAGTACTGAATCACTTGAAGCTTTGTTAGGATAAATATGCTTGCTAAATTTTCTAGAGTAACTAATAAAAGATTATAGAGCACACTACTTCCAAACTGGTAGAGGAAAAAATTTCAAATAGTGAGAAAAATCTGAATCCAAAAGAGGTCAAGGAGGAAAATAAAGAAAAAATAAAGAAACAGGATATTGGAATAAGTAGAAAGTATCAAATAATAGTTTAGAAATTAATCCAAACACACTGAGGAAAATAGACTAAATTGTCTAAAGACAGGATTTTTAAAAGTCCAGGTATAAGCCATTTATAAGAGACACATCTAAATAATAGAACCAAAAAAAAAAAAAAAAGATTGAAAGGGCAGGACTTCCACCTATGGCCAAGTGATGATATCAAAAATAATCCCCAGGGGCGCCTGAGTGGCTCAGTCGGTTAAGCGTCTGGCTTCAGCTCAGGTCACGATCTCATGGTTTGTGAATTCAAGCCCCGTGTTGGGCTCTGCATTGACTGCATGGAGCCTGCTTGGGATTCTCTCCCCCCTCTCTGCCCCTCCCCCCTCTCTCTCAATCTCTCTCTCAAAATAAATAAATAAGAACTTAAAAAACAGAAAATGTGTGTAATGAGATGCTTTGAAGAAGAGACAAAAGGGGGCAGAATACACATTTGAAGATATAATGGTAGAAATACCCAAAATTTTATGAGAAACGTCAATCAGACCCAAGAAGTCCAATGAACACCAAGTAAGATAAACACAAACAGAGCTAGTCGTAGGCACTTCATAGTCAAAGACAAAAGCCAAAGATAATCCGTCCTGAAAGCCATAAGAGAAAAAAGACCCAGGCAGAATGGAACCACAATGAAATTAGCAGTTAATTTCTCACCCAAAACAACAGAGGCCAAAAGACAGTAGAATGACATAATCAAAGAACTGGGAAAATACCCTATCAATCAAAAATTCTATATCGAGCAAAAGTTTCCTTTAAAACTTGAAGGTTAGGGGCATCTGGGTGGCTCAGTTGGTTAAGCATCCAACTTCGGCTCAGGTCATGATCTCTCAGTTCAAGGGTTCGAGCCCGCATCGGGTTCTGTGCTGTCAGCTCGGAGCCTGGAGCCTACTTCCAATTCTGTCTCTCCCTCTCTCTCTGCCCCTCCCCTGCTCATGTTCTGTCTCTCTCAAAAATAAACATTAAAAAAAAATTGTTGGGGCGCCTGGGTGGCTCAGTTGGTTAAGCAACTGACTTCGGCTCAGGTCATGATCTCGAAGTTTGTGAGTTCGAGCCTCGCATCAGGTTCTGTGCTGACAGCTCAGAGCCTGGAGCCTGCTTCAGATTCTGTGTCTCCCCCCTCTCTACCCCTCCCCTGATCACGCTCTGTGTCTCTCTGTCTCTCAATAATAAATAAATGTTAAAGAAAAGATTTTTTAAAAATTGTTAAGTTGAAGGTTAAATGGGGTGCCTGACTGTCTCAGTCAGTAGAGCATATGATCTTGATCTCAGGGTTGTGAGTTCAAGCCCCACGTTGGGTGTAGAGATTACTTAAAAACAAAATCTTAAAAATAATTAAAAGTTGGAGGTTAAAAAAAGAGACATTCCCAAATATACAAAGACTGAGAAAATCCACTGCTAGTATAGTTCTTTACAGGAAATACTAAAAGAAGTCCTTCAGGCTGACACCAGTTGGTAACTTAATTCACAGGAAGAAATGAGGAGCAGTGAAAATAATTAATATGTGTGCTAATATAAAAGTCTCAATATATTTTTCCTCAATTGTTAAAGGACATAAGATTGCATAAAGAAAGCAATAACCATTGCACTGTACTGTTGGGTTTATAACCTATATATGTAATACACATAACATTAACAGCACAAAAAGGAGGGAAGGAATGCAGCTATAATTGGAGCAAAGCCTCTACTTTTTAATAAAATTGAGTATTGATACAAAGTAGATTGTGATCAGTTAAGATGCATATTATAATGCAATTGTAATTCAAAAAATATACAGTTAGGTGAGCCTGGGTGGCTCAGTTGGTTAAGCATCCAACTCTTGATCTCAGCTCAGGTCACCATCTCACGGTTCGTGGGTTCGAGCCCCACATCAGGTTCTATGGTGCAGAGCCTGCTTGGGATTCTCTCTCTCCCTCTCTCTGCCTCTCCACTGCTCTCTCTCTCTCTCTCTCTCTCTCTCTCAAAAAATAAACTAAAAAATTCTTTAAAATATATAGTTAAAAAATCAACACAGAAAATAAAATGGTATACTAAAAAATATTTAACACAAGAGAAGGCAGTAAGAAGAGAGGAACAAAGAAGAACAGAGATATGTAGAAAACAAATAGCAAAATGGCAAATGTAAACCCAACTATATCAATCATTACATTAAATGTGCATGGTCTAAACACCCCAATCAAAAGTCAGAGATTCAAAAAAGCAAGATTCAACTAACTATACGTTATTTTAAAAAGACAAATCTTAGATTTAAAGACACAAATAGATTAAAAGTAAAAGGATAGAAAAAATATATCATGGGGCGCCTGGGTGGCTCAGAAGGTTGAGTATCTGACTCTTGATTTTGGCTCAGGTCATGATCTCTCAGTTCATGGGATGGAGACCCACGTTGGGCTCTGTGCTGACAGTGAGGAGCCTGCTTGGGATTCTCTCCCTCCCTCTCTCTCTGTCCCTCCCCCATCTCAAAATAAGTAAATAAACTTAAAAAAAAAGAAAAGAAAAGTAGATCATGCAAACAGTAACCATTAAGAGAGCTGGAGTGGCTATATTAATATCGGATAAAATAGACTTTAAGACCAAAGCTATTATTAAAGAAAAAAGGGACATTCCATAGTGACAAAATGGTCAATGCATCACAAAGATATAACAATTATAAACATATACACATCTAACAACACATAAAGCAAAAACTGATAGAAAGGAGAAAGAGACAATTCAACTATGACAGTTGGAGATTCCAATACTCCGCTTTCAATAATTGATAAAACTAAAAAGAAAATCAGCAAGATGCAGAAAATTTGAACAACGCTATCAGCAAATCTGATCTAGCTAAAATCTATGGAACACTCCACTCATCAAATGCAGTGATTCACTCTTTTCAAATATGTACGGAACATTCTCTAGGACAGACTATAATGGACACCATAAAATAACTTTCAACACATCTAAAAGGATTGAAATAATACAAAATATGTTCTGTGACCACAACATAATTAAATTAGAAATCAAAAAAAGAAAGACATCTAGGAAACTCAAAAATATTTGGAAGTTGAACAAAGCACTGCTAAATAACCCCCACAAGTCAAAGAAAAAATTACAAGGGAAATTATAAAATACCTTGAACAGAATGAAAATGAAAATTCAACATACCAAAATTATGGGATACAGCTAAAGCAGTACTTAGAAGGAAATTTATAGCTTTAAATGATTCTACCGGCAAAACAGAAATCTCAAGTCAACAGCCTAGTGATCTACCTTAATAGCCTAGAAAAAGAAAAGCAAACCAAATCTAAAGCAAGTCAACATAAGATTACTGTAGAAATGAATGAAATAGAAAACAGAAGAAAAATAGAGAAAATTGATGAAAACCAAAGTGTGTTCCTTGAAAAGATCAACTAAATTGATTTTACCTAGACTGATCGAGAAAAAAGATTACCATGATCAGTGAAAAGGGGGACATCACTACTGACCTACAGAAATTTGAAGGATTCTACAGCAGCGTTGTGACAAATGTATGGCAACAAATCAGACAATGCAGATGAAATGGACAAATTCTTAGAAAGACACAAATAACAAAAATTGACTTTAAAAAATAGAAAATCTGAATAGACTTATAATAAGCAAATAAATTGGGGCGCCTGGGTGGCGCAGTCGGTTAAGCGTCCGACTTCAGCCAGGTCACGATCTCGCGGTCCGTGAGTTCGAGCCCCGCGTCGGGCTCTGGGCTGATGGCTCGGAGCCTGGAGCCTGTTTCCGATTCTGTGTCTCCCTCTCTCTCGGCCCCTCCCCCGTTCATGCTCTGTCTCTCTCTGTCCCAAAAATAAATTAACGTTGAAAAAAAAAATTAAAAAAAAAATAAATAAGCAAATAAATTGAATTAGTAATTTAAAATGTTCCCACAGCAGAAGACATGAACAGACACTTCTCCAAAGAAGACATCCAGATGGCCAACAGACACATGAAAAGATGCTCAACATCACTCATCATCAGGGAAACGCAAATCAAAACCACAATGAGACACCACCTCACACCTGTCAGAATGGCTAAGTCAACAACACAAGAAACAACAAGTGTTGGCGAGGATGTGGAGAAAAAGGAACCCTCGTGCACTGTTGGTGGGAATGAAAACTGGTGCAGCCACTGTGGAAAAGAGTATGAAGGTTCCTCAAAAAGCTACAAATAGAACTACCCTACGATCCAGTAATTGCAACACTGGATATTTATCCAAAAAATACAAAAACACTAATTCAAAGGAACACATGCACCCCTATGTTTACAGCAGCATTATTGACAATAACCAAAGTATGGAAGCAGCCCAAGTCTCCATCAATAGGTAAATGGATAAAGAAGAGGTGGTAAAAAAAAAAAAAAAGAAGAGGTGGTATATATACACGGTGGAATATTATTCAGCCATAAAAAAGAACAAAATTTGGGGGCGCCTGGGTGGCTCAGTCAGTTAAGCGGCCAACTTTGGCTCAGGTCACGATCTCACGGTTCGTGAGCTGGAGCCCCGTGTCGGGCTCTGTGCTGACCGCTCGGAGCCTGGAGCCTGCCTCGGATTCTGTGTCTCCCTCTCTCTCTGCCCCTCCACCGCTCGCACTCTGTGTGTGTGTGTCTCCCTCTCAAAAATAAATAAACATTAATTTTTTTTAAAAAAAAAAGAACAAAATCTTGCCATTTGCAACTATGTGGATGGAGCTAGAGAATACAATGCTAAACACTGCTAGGAATTTACCCAAGGGGTACAGGAGTGCTGATGCGTAGGGGCACTTGTACCCCAATGTTTCTAGCAGCACTCTCAACGATAGCCAAATTGTGGAAAGAGCCTAAATGTCCATCAACTGACGAATGGATAAAGAAATTGTGGTTTATATACACAATGGAATACTACTTAGCAATGAGAAAGAATGAAATACGGCCTTTTGTAGCAACGTGGATGGAACTGGAGAGTGTGATGCTAAGTGAAAATAAGCCATACAGAGAAAGACAGATACCATATGGTTTCACTCTAATGTGGATCCTGAGAAACTTAACAGAAACCCATGGGGGAGGGGAAGAAAAAAAAAAAAAGAGGTTAGGGTGGGAGAGAGCCAAAGCATAAGAGACTCTTAAAAACTGAGAACAAACTGAGGGTTGATGGGGGGTGGGGAGAGAGGGGGGAGAGGAAAAGTGGGTGATGGGCAGGGAGGAGGGCACTTGTTGGGAGGAGCACTGGGTGTTGTATGGAAACCAATTTGACAATAAATTTCATATTTCTTTTTTTATGTTTATTTACTTTTGAGAGAGAGAGAGAGACAGAGCATGAGCAGGGAAGGGGCAGAGAGAGAGGGAGACACAGAATCCGAAGCAGGCTCCAGGCTCCGAGCTGTCAGCACAGAGCCCGACGCGGGGCTTGACCTCACGAACCGCGAGATCATGACCTGAGCCGAAGTCGGACGCTTAAGCGACAGAGCCAGCCGGGCGCCCCAATAAATTTCATATTTAAAAAAAAAAATAAAGCTGTTATACACACACCAAAAAAGAATATAACGCTAAAGTGAAATAAGTCAGGCAGAGAAAGACAAGTACCACACGATTTCAACTCATATGTGGAATTGAAGAAACCAAACCCAAACAAAACAAAACAAAAAGCGAGCAAAATAAAAAGAGAGAGACAAACCAAGAAACAGACGTTTAGCTATATCTGAGACTACACTGGTGGTGACCAGAGGGGAGGCAGGTGTAGGGGTGGGTGAACTCGGTGATGGGGGACGAAGAAACACTTGTGTTGAGCACTGGGTGGGATGCCGTTGTTGAATCACTGTATTGTACACCTGAAACTAATATAACGCTGTTAGCTATGCTGGAATTAAAATAACTAATGTCTCCACAAAGAAAATCCAAGCGCAGGAGACTTCACAGGTGAATGCTATCAAATAACATAACTGAACACATATGTCCACACACAAACTTGCATAGAAACGTTCACCGCGGCACCGTTCACAATCGCCAAAAGGAGAGAACAACCAAACGTCCACGAACGGACGTGCGGATCAACAAAATGTGGCGTCTCCATACAGCGGGACATCACTCGGCTATAAAAAACGAAGTGAAGTACTCTCGCAACGCCACGGTGTGGATGACCTCAAAAACGTTACGCTAAACATAAGGAGCCAGACACAAAGGGTCACGTATTGTACGATCGCATTTCCGTGGAATATCAGAATAGGCAAATCCGCAGAGACAGAATGTAGGTTAGTGGCTGCCGGGGGGCTTGGGGAGCGGGGGTGTTGGGAAAAATGGGGAGTGACCGCTAACAGCGACAGGGGTGTTTTGGGGGGAGGGGGTGATGAAAATGTCGCAGAGTTAGATTGTGGTTGACGGCTGCACACGTTTGTAAATACACTAAAAACCAATACGTCGCACGCACATTTGAAAGGGTGAATTTTATGATACGTGAATAATAGCTCGCTAAAACTAAAACGAATCCTAACTCTGAAAGGAAGAGGCTTAAACAAGATATACCAGGCAAATATTAACCAAAAGGAAGTAATAGTTGCTATGTTACTATCAGGCGAAAGGACCATAGGGCAAAGCATGACAGTATTAAAGCATCAAATACTCAACTACCCTGAAACATAGAGCGATTCTAAATTCATCTGCACTCAATGACCTAACTTAAAGGATAGAAAGCAACAGTTGAAGGAACAAGGCTAAACTGAGAAGGAGCCATCGGGCCTCCGCGCGGGGCGTCGTGGGAGGCAAGCTGGGCTCCCTGGCGTGAGGACAGCTACCAAAATCCCCACGAGGCCTGGAGACAAGCTCTGCAGGCGAGGCTTTTGTACGGATCGCCAAGGGCCAGATAGGGTTGAAGAATCCTGAAAACCTCTCTTCAAGCAAAAATCTAATCCCCGTCGGCGCACTGCCTCCAAGTCGCCCTCCGATGGCTCCCCAGCGCCCTCTTGAGAGAGTTCCATCTCCAGGCCCATCTCTGGCCACTTCTCGCCACTGCCCTCAATCAACCAAACCGGGCTACGCGCTCTCTCCGAATACTCCGCACTTCGTGTCTTGCCCACGTGGGCAAGGAGACAGGGATGGAGGCAGGACGGCCCGGACGGAGCGGAGATTAGGTGGAGAACGTGGCAGCCGTGTGCCCGCGCGGCGGCTGGCAGGAGGGGCTGAGTCCCGACCGGCCCCTTCGTCTCCCGAACGGGCCTGCTTCTCCCCCGGGTTCGACTCCTTCGTACTCTCCCCTCCCATCCAGTCCCCTACCAGAGGTCTCCATCTTTCCAGTCCCACATGGCCCCCAGACATGTGTCCCTGACACCAGTCCTGCCCCAAGTCCCCACGTACACCCTCACGCTCCCGGCGAGCCCTCCTCCCTTGCACAGAGGCGGGCAGGGGGGCAAAGCACAAGGCCGTGTGGCCTTGGCTCAGTCACTCGGCCTCTCCGCCTGTTTCCCGACATGTAAAGTGAAGATGATACAGAGAGGTTGAGTGAATACGTGTGAGGGTCTCTGAAACGGCCTGGCACGCAGCAGATGCTCAATATAAAGCTGGACCCACATTTGCAAAGAAGGATGAGAAACAGTCTCTTTGGCACCCCTTTGGGCACCTCAGATTACCATGTCCAAAACCAGTCTCGTCTCTCCCCCAAACCCAGCCGTTCAACCCCTCTCGGCGAGTGGTCCCAAACACATGGGCCACCCCCAGCCTATCACTGACCCCTCAAGGCCTCCCAGGACCATCCCCACCCCCACCGGCTGAGCATCGCCAGAAACGCCGCCACCCACAGGTGTGCCCCAAGACAGAGCGCGTGGCCCGCCCTGTGCGGTCTGGAACCTCTCATTCCTGGACGGGTCCCCCCGACACCTGGGCCCCATTCCCAGCTCACAGCGCCCCACTTCTTCCAGCTGTCCAAGCTCAGCACCTGCTATCCCGCCGGCGGCTCGCCACCGCTCACAGACTAGGGCCCAGCCCTTACCCTGCCGGGCCTGGGCACCTGTTGCTACCCAAGGCTGAAATGCTCTCACAGAGCCCCCCAGGCTCCTCCAGCCCCTCACCCCCGGTTCTTGTCTTTGGCCGCACCAGCCCCTCCTGTCTCCCAGGCGGCCAGACTCACGGCCTAGGCACCCAGGCGACCCAAAACTTTCCTCTCACAAACTGCCCCCTCGGATGGGAAGGCCTGGGGGGGGCGGGGATGAAAGGATGCCGCCTCTGCTGGACCTGGGGGTCCCCCTATCTCCTGGCTCCCGGATGGGCGGCGCAGCACTTCTCTCCCGAGTGAGGAGTTTCCCAGGGCCCGATTTTGGGGTGCGGGTGCGGGGTGGGGGGCACTGGAGGAGAGGAACGGTTTTGGGCAGCTGCCCCAGGTGGTGAAGGCCAGGGAGGGCTGATGGACGGTTTTTCGATGTAGCCATGGCGCCGCCTGCTGTTCGGAGGCCAAATCGCACCCCGGGTCAGGACGGGCGGAGCCGCAGCCCCAAGCGCAGCGATGATGTGGCCATCTCCGAAGCAGGGCGACCCCGGCAAGGCAGGCTCCGGCACTTGTGCTCGGAGCTCCCTCAGCAGCCAGCACACTACTTGCCCAGCTCAGGTCTTTCTTATCATCTGAGCAAGCCCACCCCTCCATCACAGGGCCTCCATGAGGGCAGGTGCCTCGCACGGTGGGCCGAGCGGCTGGCACAAAGTAGAGGCCGAATCAGTATCTGATGCACAAAACAAGAACAGGTAGGCGTCACGAGAGTCCAGTGTGAGGATGTCAGAGGTGGCGGGACAGGGGATGACCGGGGCCCAAACGGGAGCTAAGCGGAGGCCAGACAGCTCATTGGAGGCGAGGAGACCGAGCCGTCGAGACCTGGCCGTGGCGCTGGCTGCCTCCGGTCCCCTGGAACGTGGGCAGAAACAGCAGGCACGGGAGGACTGGATTATGTGACCCAAAAGCCTGGAGCGAAGGATGGCCTAGAAGTGGCCATGGGGACAGGAAAGGAAGCTGCCCACCCCCGCCCCCAGACCTGCCCTGGGCTCAGGGCCCCGTGGGGGCTGCGCATGGGGCACTACGGGGCAGGAAGGGGGCTGGAGGAGAAAGCTGCAGAGGGATTTGTGTGCCTGAGAATGAGCGGGCGGGCGTGCCCACCCCGGGCGGTGCCCGTCCCCGGCTACCTGGAGGCGCCCTGCGCCTGGCCATTCTTCTCCGCGGAGGCCAGGCCCCTGGCTCCAACCCCGAAGGCTGCTCCAGTCCTCCCCCCTCTGCCCCCACCGCCGAGACCCAGGCCAGCGCTGGGGTCTAACTGCCCACGGGTCTAACTGCCTCCCTTCAGGTCCTAAAGGCTGACAAAGAGAAAGGTCTTCTCGGTCAGGCTCCGCAATGGGGGCTGACAGGGAGCCGCAGAGGAGGGGTGACCCGGGGCGCCCAGAACTCTGAGAGCTCTTTCCCCCCCCGTGGAGGAAGGAAGGAGGCCGGCCCAGCAGGGCCAGGAGAGGCTTGGGGGTCCTGGCCAGCAGGGCGCCGGAGCCCTGGCTCACCCACAGTGGGGTTGCAAGGGCCAGGGGCCGCACAGGCCGGAGGACCGGCCGCCGCCCTTCGTGCCACGTGCCACAGGCCGTAACCAACCCAGCCTCCGTGTCCTGGGCTGTCTTCCCCTCCCCGTCGCCGCCCCCAGCACAGGGGTTCCAAAGCCACAGTACAGTACAGACGTTGAGGCCTCAGTGGCGCCCTCTCCTGGCTAAGGAGCCCCGCCTCCACCTTCTGAGGCAGGGGTTCCCCAGGCTTCCGCACAAGAAGGTGCCCGCTGGAACCCCTCTCTGTCTGGCCAGGGCCGCGGAAGAGTGGGGGAAGGAAGGGAGAGGCTGGAGGCCACAGCCCAGGGCTCTGGTCGTCCTCCAGCTACAGCGGGCCTCCACTTGCCCGTGAGCCCCTCCCAGCCTGTCCTGCAGCCCACCCCCAGGGGCCCAGAGACAGCGACCCCCATTTGGCCTCCCGCCACCGCCCTCGGCTGGCAGCCCACAGGGCCTGAGCTGCCTCCGTTTTCTCTCAAGGAGCCACAGCCACATGCAGGCCGACCGCTGGGGTGGCGGAGCTGGCCAGCCAGGCCGCCTCTCGCCGGTGCTTTGGGGGGACCGGGACAGGAAATTCTTGAACAACTTGGGAGCTCGCCTGCCGTGACGGGAGGGAGCAGAAGTTCAGGGGGCCGTAGGCGAGGTCGCGTGGCCGGGTCCCGCGGGCAGGGGGCCTGCCTCCTTGGTCTCCTTCCCACAGGTGACATCCATCCCCTCCGCCCTCGTCCCCCCATCCCTGTCCCTTACCCCTCCCTCCAGCTCACCACTGGCCCGTCGCTCTGTCTGTATTTATTGATTTGGGGAAAACTCGAGGGCCACGACACAAGCGGGACCACCACAGTCAGCAAAGCACAGAACAGCGTGCGGGAAGAGCTGCCCCCGGAAAGCCTCTTCGGCATCTAGAGCGGGTGTGGCGGTGACAGTGGAGCGGGATCTCCGTGGACGCACCCCGCCAGCCCCCGGGGGCGAGGGCGGAGCCTGGGTGGCAGAGGGGGGAGACCCACTCCTGCCCCAGCGCCATGCGCCACACCCACGCATCTCCAACTTTCCAGCAGAGGCCAGCCCGGGGTCCTGGGGCTGGGGAAAGGGGACTGAAAGGGCCCGCCCACAGGAAGGGAGTCCAGGAGTCAGGGCACTCGGCCTCAGCACCTGCCTGGGGGCGGCGGGGAGGAGAGAGGAGCACGGGGAAGGGGGTGGTCAGGAGGCTCCCCCAGCCTGCCCCCGCCCCCCCATCCCAGTCTCGGTTCTCAGCAGCCACCCGCCCCCTCTGGCCTCCATCGTCTGCTTCTGCCAGAACCCCGGCTCCTTCCCTCCACCTCCACCCTCGGTCCTCAGTCCTCTGCTCTGCGAGGTGGCCACACGGAGCCCGCCCTCCTCTCGGTTCACTCGGGGGTCAGCTCCCAGTGGGTGCAGGGCCCACGCCCGCACACCTGGGCGTCACCACTTGGGGGGCTGGCCAGACCCGAGGCCAGGGTGGCTGTGGCGGGCCATCCTCCGCCCCGAGGCCTCCTCGCTCTCCGGGCCCTGCCCCAGCTTGCGGATGTGACGCAGGAAGGAAGTGGCGTTGAATGCTCGCTGTGGGGAGAGAGGGCCATCAGGCCATGCCCCGGCAACGGCCCCAAGACTCTGAGGGCCACAGAGGCCACTGGCAACCGAGGCCGTCCCCTGAGAGGCGGGGACAGCCTCGAGCCGGGTCCACAGGCCCCTCTCCACGCTGACCTTCCAGTGAGTCCGGGCAAAATTCTTCTGGATCTGCTCACTGACTGAGCCCAGGATGTCCTTGTCAAAGGCTGCGTCCCCAGAGATCCTAGGGGGAGGCCACGGGTCAGTGGCGGGGGAGTCTCTGAGGGTGTGGGCCCTCTGGTCCCGGGAGAGCTTGGCGGGGGCCCCACTCACCAAAGATGCTGTAAAGCCTGCTGGCAGGTGAACCTCTTCTGTGGGTCTCGCTCCAGAAGGTGCCGGATGAAGTCTTTGGCTGGAGTGGGGACGCCAGGTCAGCCCACCCCGTCCCCGCTGCCCTCGTCACTGACTGCCCCCTCCCTGAGCTCAGGGCCAGCTTCACGTTCACCTGATTCTGAGATGTCATCCCAAAAGGGAGAGTCAAACTCATAGCTGGCCCTCAGGATCTGGCTGAAGAGTTCAGGGTCGCTCTCGTCGTAGAAAGGGGGGTACCCACACAGCCTGGCACCCACACATGAATCACCCAGCTGCCGGGCCCTCCCCGACCCAGCAGGAGGCAGGCAGGCAGAAGAGGAGCCTCCCAGCGGTCACTCACAAGATGTAGGAGATGACACCCAGGGCCCACACATCCACAGCCTTCCCATAGGGTTTCTGCTCCAAGAGCTCCGGGGCTGGGGGCCAGAGACAGACAGACACACACCCGCACGCACACGTGCCGTGGCTTCACTGCCGCCAGGCTCAGCCTGGTCGACCCCAGGGATGACCCACCGCCTACCCTTCCCCTGGCACCATGTCCCCCAGCCCCCTCAAGCCCCAGTGAGTCTCAGGGCGCGCCCCCCTCACTGACCCACATATCCTGGGGTCCCACAGGCGGTGCCCAGCACATTGCCAGTCTGGATTTTGGAGAGGCCAAAGTCGGAGACCATGATCTTGGAGTCCTCAAAGGGTGTAGCGTAGAGGAGGTTTTCCGGCTATGACACACGGGCGCCGGAGAAAGTGCCAGGTCAGCCCTGGCACGACCCCTGGGGCTGGGCACCCTCAAGTCCCCCAGACCCTCGGTGCACAGGGATGCCGGGCGTGGCCCCGGGCGGGCAGGCAGGAGGACGGGCACCTTGAGGTCTCGGTGCACGATGCCCAAGCTGTGCAGGTAGGAGACGGCGCCCAGGACCTGGCCCACTAGGTGGCTGGCGTCCTTCTCTGTGTAGGAGCCACGCTCCATGATGCGGTCAAACAGCTCGCCCCCCGTCACCCTGAGGGCAGCGGGGACTCGGCTAATTCAGGCCAGTCGGCCCCCACTCACCACCCAGCACCAGCCCCAGCCGCCCCCCCCCCCCCCGCCCCAGCTTGCCCCTGCCCTCCTCACAGCTCCATGGCCAGGTAGAGGTGGGAAGGGCTCTCGTGGACGTCCTCCAGAGCCACAATGTTGGGGTGGCTGACCCTGCAATGGCAATAGAAAGGCCCGTATGGGCCACCGCAGCCCCCTCTGGGCCTCTCGGGGCCTCGGAGTGCTTCGTCCCGGGGCCCCGGGGAAGGCTCCCTCCCTCTTCTCTTCCTCTGGCCTCTGCCCCGCTTACCTAGCACGGGCCACCTCTGCCTGGTCCAGCAAGGCAGAGCCCCGGGGCCAGGCGGTCGTGGGGATGCACTGAAGGCACAGGCCTGGCCAGGGGCAAGCACGCACCTGCGGAGCACGGCGATTTCGTTCTCCACCAGGGCCTCCTTGCCTCGAAGGGCCTTCTTGGGGATGCACTTGAGGGCGACGAGGTGTGAGGAGCCCCGCTCCTGGGCCAACACCACCTCAGAGAAGGCGCCCCTGAGGCAGAGAGGGGGAGGCAGGCAGGGAGAGGGAGAGGCGAAGAGGAGGAAAGGAGGGGGCGGGGAGGGAAAGCAGAGGTGCGGAGGGGGAAGGGCCCTCCTAGCTAAAGAAGATGGGGAGGCCCTCCCGGCCCCAGGCTACCCATCCGCCCCCCCCACACACACTCACACATTCGCTGACACACACACACACACACACACACACACACATCACATTCATTGACACACACACACACTCACGAGCCGAGCTTCTCCCGGATCTCATAGACGCTGCTGATGTCTTCCGTCTGTTTCTTGAGCAGCAGCATGTCTGTGGGGGGTCGGGGAGAGATGGAGGGAGGCCCCCTGCGTGAGGCCACCCTCAGTGGCAGCCCTGCTCAGAAACGCGTAAATCGCCCCCAGCCCCAGGCCGGCAGCATTTCGCCCCTCCCCTCCCCCACCGCCCAGGCCCGCACTCCCAGGTGGGCGACTCCCAGCGAGGCCACCGCAGACCTTCCTCCCCTCCCAGATACGAGGCCGCCATCCGGAGCCCCCACCCCACCCCCGCTCTGGCACCTCGACGGCGATCAGCGCCCAGACACCCCTTCTCTGCCTCCATACAACCAAGGCAGCCGCGATCGGCCGGCTTCCAGAAGGCTCCGTGCACCCCCACCCCGTCCCCCCTGGGCCCACCCCCATCCACGGCGCCCACAGACGGCCCTCCCACACCCCCAGGCCTAGACCTGTCACCCAAGGCCCAGCGCTCACAGGCACTCGCGACTCAGGCCACCAACCCTCCCAAGATGCACCTGCGACCCCCGCGCCCAGCCGCCTGCCACGGCCACGGCCGCGGCCACCCACGCGGCCGCCCAAGTGCAGCCCGGCCCTCGGCGCCTCGGGGCGGGAGGGACTCGGCAGCCTGGGCCTCCCACGTCCCGAGCTGCGTGGGCCACGCCGGGCTTGACAGGTGTGCGCGGGGGCGCGCGGGGGCTGCGGCGGCCGTGGCCGGGACTCCCACGCGCCCCCGCCCGCGCGCGCCCGCGCCCGGGAGCGCCGGGTGCGGACCTGGAGCCGAAGCTGCAGCGTCGCCTCGCGCAGTGGCCGCCGCGCCGAGCCCCCCGCCCGCGCCCCGCCGGACCCGCCCCCTCCGCGCGCGCCCCCGCCGGCCGCTGGCGACCGAGCGAACGTGCGGTGGCCGAGCGCCGCCGCGGCGCTGCAGGGCGCCTTGTAAGGCAATCGGCCGGCGCGCCGGCCCCCACCGCCTCCCTCCTCGGTCATTCGTGCCGGTTCCTGCCGGCTCCCGGTCCCTTGGCGGCCTGGCTGGGCCGGCCCCAGGGCCTTTGCACCACCGGCTTTGGCTGTCCGAAAGTCTCTTCACCCACATGTTGACATAGCTCGCTGCGTGCCCTCAGGTCTCTTCCCTCGCGCCAGCCCTGCCACTGCCATTTCTGCCACCCTGGCCTGAGCCACCGCCCGCACTCGATTGGAGGACGGCCACAGCCTCCCCGTTGGGGTCCCTTTGTCCTCGGACCCCACCCTTCGCCCCTCCTACCCACGGTCTCTTTCCCACCGAGCAGCCAGAGCACCTCCTATATCTGGAGATCGTTTCACCGGACCTCCGGACCCTTCCACAGCCCTCCAGGCCATGAGGCAAAGCACAAGTGCTTACGGTGGCCTAAGGGCTCTGCGTGATCGGTCCCCCTTCCCTAGCGCTGCTCTGGCCCCTTCGCACCCAGTCTCCCGCTCGCTCAACTAGCTCTAGCCAGCTCCAACCACACTGGCTTCCTAACCGGCCCTCAAACACACCACACACGCACCTGCCCCAGGGCCTTTGCACTCACTGCCTCTCTGCCCGGAACGCTCTTCACTCAGATACCTGCTTGGCTTGCTCCCTCACTCTGTCAGTCTCAACTCAAATTTCACCTCCTCAAACAGGCCTCCGCTGCCCACCCACCCCAGTCTGTGGAACACCACCCTGCCTGCCCTGTCTTCAGGAGATCCACCACTGCAAAATCACCTTCTCTGTCTTGTCTTCCTCATCAAAGAATCCACTCCCAGAAAGTGTCTCTGCTGAACCAGCTCGGGAAATTAGTGCAACGTTCAATCCTTCGTGCAACAATTAGTTGATTCCTCCCATCCGCAGGTCGGTGCTGCACAGGCTTCATGGAGTCACGGGAACTGCCTGCTGAGTGCATCTTCACAGGGGTGTGTCTGTAGTCCTTGGCGTGACACAAAGTCTCTTTTTTTTTTTCTAAAATTTTTTTAATGTTTTTTTTTAATTTATTTTTGAGACAGAGAGAGACAGAGCATGAGCAGGGAAGGGGCAGAGAGAGAGGGAGACACAGAATGTGAAGCAGGCTCCAGGCTCTGAGCTGTCAGCACAGAGCCCGATGCGGGGCTTGAACCCATGAACCATGAGATCACGACCTGAGCCGAAGTCGGACGCTTAACCGACTGAGCCACCCAGGCGCCCAGTCTCTTCTTTTTTTTTAAAGTTTATTTATTTTGAAAGACAGAGAGAGTGAGCATGAGCAGGGGAGGGGTGGGGGGGGGATGGGGAGACAGAATCCCAAGCAGGCTCCGTGCTGTCAGTACAGAGCGAGACACGGGGCTCGATCTCACCAACCAGGAGATCACAACCTGAGCCGAAATCCAGAGTGAGACGCTTAACCTGCTGAGCCCCCCCAGGCGCCCCTGACACAAAGCCTTTCAAGAGAGTCCATGGGGCCGACAGAGGTTTTTCCAAATCATCTTTCCAGAACTCAGCTCCCACCTGTCTCTGTCCAAAACGTGGTAAGTCTGAGATGATCCCTCCAGTTCCTGCTCCCCAGCCCTTTCCCAATCGTCCCCCCAGTTAACTCAAGAAGGTTCCAGGGGTCTCAGCCCTCGGCAGCATGTTCATTCCTAGGAATGGAACCGATACTGAGCCCCGTCCCACACCGACCGTATGTCCTCTTTGTTCCCGGACACCTGAACGAATAATGGACGCACCGGAGACCCGTGTCACTTGCTTGTTTAATGGTTGCACGTCAGCAGGTCGGATCCAGGGCTGCTGTTCTGGTCAAGCCGGAAGCAATTTTACCAGAGCCCCGCGGTCACAGATTGGAACAAGAAGTGTAATGTATATACATTTGTGTTTCAGGGAAATACAAAGCATGAGGAATAAAAGCCCGGAGAAAGACAGCACAAGGGGATGTCTCTGAGGGGCAGCGGACAAAAAGTGGAGGCAGGAAGAAAAGAACTGACTTCCAAAGGGAACATGGAAAGAGTTTGAGATGGACACTGGGCTCAGTTCACCGGGTGATTTTAATGCCACTGGCCTCATGTCAAAAGTGGTATCACGGTTGTTGTGGGTTTTTTTAACAGTATTTTTAAGACACCAGAAAGCACACCCTCCGCAACTGTTTGAACATCCATTGAAATATCGTAGACGTCAACTTCAAAATCCACACGTGTGTTGAGGGGTTGGGATAAAGAGCTTTTCAAAATCCTTTCAGGGGACCCCTTAGAGAAAAATTAGCTCAGAGTTGACCACAGGCCTCAATGTAAAATACCAAACCTTTAGAAGAAAACAGAGGAGAAAAATCTGTCTTAGCGTGGGCTTGGCGATGAGTTTTTATTTATCTATCTATCTGCCTATTTATTTATTTACTTACTTCCTTATTCTTAAGAAGGCTCTGCGCTAGGCATGGAACCCAACGCGTGGCTTGAACTCACAACTCTGAGATCAAGACCTGAGCTGAGATCAAGAGTGAGACGCTTAACCAACAAGCCACCCGGGCGCCCTGAGTTTTTAGATATAATATGGAAAGCATGGCCCGTGAAAGAAAATGTGAGAAACTGGACTGTATCGAAATTTTCAATGTTTGCTCTGCAAACAACACCGTTAGAGAAAGAGAAGAAAAGCCACAGGCTGGGGGAAATGTCTGTAACAGACAAATCTGATAAAGGACTGGTATTCAAAATAAACAAGGAGCTCTTAAGACTCAACAAAAGAAAACAAACAGCTCGATTAAAAAATGGGCAAAAACACAGAAATGCAAACAAGTAAGCATAGGAAGAGATGCTTGAGGTCCTACGTCCACAGGGAAGTGCAAAAAATATTTTTAATGTTTACTTATTTTTGAGAGAGAGAGAAAGAGTACGAGCAGGGGAGGGGCAGAGAGAGAGAGGGGGACAGCAGAGAGCCCGATGTGGGGCTCCATCATGACCTGATCGTGACCTGAGCCCAGGTCTGACAGTTAACACTTAACGGAGCCCCGCAGGCACCTGGGAAGCGCGAATTACAAAACTAAATGTACTCTTCCCAAATGAGGGAGCAATCGTGCTTCTATTTACCTAAAGGAGTTGAAAACTAACGTCTACACAAACAGCAGCACGGAAATGTTTAGAGCAGCTTTGTTCATCATCACGCCAACACTGGAAGCCACCCTGATGTCCTCAGGTAGGTGAATGGATAAAGTAACTGCTCGGTGAAACAAGTCCGCCTGAAAACAGCAACATACTGTAAGATTCTCTTTATGTGACATTCCAGAAGAGGCAAAAAAGGTAGGGACAGGGACCACATCAGGGGTTGCCAAGGGTTTGAGACAGGGGAGTCCCGGGTGGCTGGGGGAAGCCTAGATGTTTAGGGCTGGGAGGCCGGACACCCTGGAGAAGTCAAGACCCAGAGAAGCGGACAGCAGAAAGAGTGAAGCTTAACATACACAAATTTTAAAATAATCCTTCAGGAAAGCGGGGGATCCCAGGAAGGAATGCAGACCCACCGAAGAATCTAGGTGGATTACAGATGTATGCAACCACCTCGCTGAACGGGATTGGGGGAAAGGGGCTGATGAAAGTCACTAGGAAATGAGGGGATTGGACGGGGGTGGGGGGGCGGGGTTCGCTTTAAAGTGGAGACACCTGAAGTACAGGCACGACCCCAGCCCGATGACCGATGACCGATGACCGATGACCGAGGCCGACATACAGCGGTGAGTCATGCTGGCAGCTCCTCGTCTCTAGAACCACCACCCGGGCTACTCGTGACAAAAACACCGGACAAACCAAACTGTCCAGGCGGCTGAACATGAAGAAAGTCTAAGAGGAGACGTGACAACAAATGCAGTGTGGTCCCGGGGCAGAGCAAGGACATTAGAGGCAAGCTGAGGAAATCTGAGTTCTGACTACGGACTTGGGTTAATAACTGGTTGGTTATTGTAACAACGCGTAGGCAGGGCGCCGGGGCGCAGAGGCACCCGGTTCGAGGGCCCCAAACACACCAAGTTCAGCCCCTCCAAACTCCAGAGACAGAGAAACTAGGGGTAGTGAAACAGGAAAGGGACTTATTTCGGTGAGGCCAACACCGGGAAGACAGCGAATACTTCCAGGTTTGTAGAACAAAAACGTGGGGCGGAGGGAGGCGGGTGCGTGCGGGTGGGCAGTGAAGGTCAAACGCATTGTGTGTTCCGGGGCGGGATCTTGCTGGCTCGGGGGCAGTCCCTCTGCTGGAGGGGGTAGTTTCGGCTCCCATCTGGGGGTGCTTTGCCAACAGACCAGCTGGAAGGGAGAGGCCAACTGGCAAGGGTGAGGTCAAAATGGAGCCGGCCGAAGCCCTCTGTCAAATACAGCACACTAATGTGCAGTCTTGCAACAGGGGAAGCTGCCCCCCCACCCCGCCCCGCGCTGCCCTGCGTAGGGGTAGGAGGCCCAGATTGCCCCTCCCTAGTCCTGGGGACCCTCCAAACCTCCAGCCCCCAGCCCCGGGGCAGCTCCCTGCCCCAGTCATCGAAAGCACAAAGCCCTTCAAGGTGGATCCCACCCTTTGTTCCCAGCTAATTCTAATTCCAAAACTCCTTGTGCCCCTACCCTATCTCCTGGTGCCCCTGGGATAGCCAGCCACCTCCGGGTGGGGCACCCCCCTCACCCACGGGTCCGCTCCTCAGGCCGTGGCCACCCGAGATCGGGTGGGCCGCGCAGCCCCAGCCTCTGTGGGCACAGGGTCCAATTCCCAGGCCTCCCCGGACAATGAGAGCCTTCCGCTCACACCCCCTTCCTGCCCTCCCTCTGGCTCTCTCCTCCTCCTCCTCCTCTCCCCCTCCTCCTCAGCTCCTCCGGCAACTCCAGCCACACTGGGCTCTGAAAGGCAGCCCCCCCTGCCTTGGGCCCAGGAAACCTGTGCTTGTCACTTCGAAGCGGCCTTGGTGAGAGGCCCCCACCCACTCCCTCACGTGCTCGGGAGCCAGCCTCACGGGGGTACAGGGGCCTGGCAGGAGCCACGGAGACTTAGACCGGGCTTGCAGGGGGGAAGGTCTCCTGGCCCTCGGCACCCCACTCACCCCCAGTGGCTCCCGCCCGCCCGGGGAGGAGAGGGGGGCAAGATATACCTTCCCCAAGCCCCAAGAACCCCCCGCCCCCGCCGCCACCCCGAGGGCTGCAACTCCCTCCGCTTGTGTCCTGTTCAGATGGTCAGCACCAGCCCCAGGAACGCTGTGGCTGTCCTTGGCAGATCGGAAGCTCCCACGCGCTGCTTGGGGCAGCACCACAGGAGCCAGAGTTCCGGCCTCCAGTTCCCACTCGGGGCGACTCCCGCCGATTCATCCTGGCCGGAGGCGAGGACCAGTCCATGAACTTCGCACCCCACGGATGCCCAGCTCGCCTTGGCAGTGCAGGTGCCAGCGGATGCACACCCATCTCTCTGGCCTCCCCGGGACAGGTGGCAGCCAAGCCGACTCTGCAGGGGCAGAGGGAGGTCAGCCCAGACAGTGGGCCCGGCGCGGGTCATGGGGGCAGGTCAGCTCAGGGGGCACGCTGCTCTGCAGTGCTGGGAGCCCACATGCCAGCTCTTGCCCAATTTTGTGCACCTCGGAGAGGAATCTGACTCCGTCTCCAGCACAGACAAAAGCCCAGAGAAGATCAGATGGGGAGGGACAGGGGAGATTTGTCCAGCGTGGCTGCTGGGGCTGAGAGGAGGAGGCCAACTGGGGCCCGGGGCGGGGGGGGCGGGGGGGGCGTGGTTACCTGCTTGGGGGAGACTGGAGTGGCGGGGGGGGGGGAAGGCGCAGCAGCCCTGTCAAGTCTGGTCTGGGGGCCTGTTGCACCCCCCAGGTCATGGAGCGCCCCCCCAAGGAGGGTCTAGAGACACCCCATGAAGGCTCCCCCTGGAGGGGTGCCAGCTTGGGTCCTAGAGCCCCGGAGCTCCCCGGGCCCTTCTCAGCACTCACCTCCCCCTCGGGCCTCCCTGTGGCCCCTCCGGCCAAGCTGTCCCCCCTCCCAGCAGCCTCGGATCTCACGGATCTCACGGATCTCACGATCTCACGCAGGCAGCTCACTCACTGCTCAGCCACTGGCCTTTGAACCTGCCTCCCCTCCCAGGGGAGAGGAGACCCGCCCTTGGCTCCTTCGCAGGCCCTCCTCAGGTTCCCCAGGTCTTGCCGCCTTCACCCTCGGCCCTCCCTGCAGCGGCAGCCATTTCCCCAAAGTGCCACCCGCTGGCCCACACCCCCTCCAGCCACTGCCTTCTCTCCCCGCCGCGCTCCTGGTACAAGCGAGATCTTAAATTCTCAAAAGGGTTGCCTGCACCCGGCCGAGTCCGCGCGTCCTCACTTCCCCCTGCTTGTCAGGGCGCTGTCTGACCTCTGCCCGAAGACCATGTCCATCACAGCTACCGCCCTCCCTTCCGCGGGCACCCCCGCTCCCCCCCCCCCACACGCCGGGACGAGATCTGTGGTTCACTGGGCTACTCGTCTTTCCCCTCCGCCCTTGCTCCCCGGTGGCCCCCACTTCTCCACGACGCCTACATGTCACACACTTCTCGGTGGCCTCCGTCTGCAGACCAGCTTCAGTCTGACACCGGGCCAGAGAAAACTCCAGTTAGGGTCTTCCGATGAACAGAGCCGCCCTGCCACCTGGCGCATCCCCAAGCCTCACCCCGCTCCCCCGTGCCCTGACCCAACCTGAGCACAGGCCGCCTGGCCAGGCTTCCACAAAGCCCCCGCCCCGGAAGGCTACTCCAGCCATCCTGGGAGGAGGGCCTGCCCCTCCTCACCCAGCAGGCTCAATCTGGCTCGGGCCAGAACTGCTTTTCTTCTAAAAGCCGCCGGATGGCTGAGGGTTTAGCTTAACAGGATGAACCATCTGGGGACTGCAGCCTGGTGATCGCAGAGTCTGGGAGTGGTGGGGGGCGGGGGCACCCTTCCCGTCCCCAGGCCGGGACAACGACCCTTTCCTTCCCCACCCCATGGCTGCTCTTTGCCCTGCAAAGTCCCCAACAGGCTGCTTTGCTAAAGGGAGGCCTGAAGGTCCCTGGAGAGAGAAGCTGTGCAGGTGGGGGGTGCTGGGCCTCCCAGCTGAGGCCTTCGGGGGAGGGTCTGTGCACCTGACAGGCACCAGGGGGCAGCCTTGCCCTATTCGTGCCTGAATCTCCAGCACATCTGGCACGGGTGGGGGCAGCGAGGGTCCCTGCGACCCCTCCTTGGTGACAGTGTGTTGCTTTGCCGGGCAGGCTCGTCCTCGCCCACTTAGGAGACTCAGAGAGACTTCTCACCCCAAGAGCTGGGACGCTGACCTCAAGCTTCCAGGGTTTCGACGCTGAACGCCAGGAGGAGGCAGGGCGGTGCCTCTGGTAAAGCCCCCCCCCCCAGCACACCTGGAGACAGAGCCCCAGTCCAGCCTTTCCCTCGCCCGCCAGCTCAGCCCCACTCCCTCGGGAGGCAGGAGCAGCCGGCAGGCCCTCTGGTGCGGGGCGCCAGGAAGCCCTAGGCCTTGGTACCCACCACTGGCCCAGGCCCTAGCTGGGACTCAGAGAAGGGCCAGAGGGATGGGACAGACTGGAAGGAGGTGGGGAGAAGAGGAAAGGAGGGCAAGGATGGCTGGAAGGCAGCCAGGGAAGTGGCTTTCCTAGAACCAGGAAGGGCAGGTTAGGAGGGGCGATCTGGGAGGGAGCCAGGCCCAGATAAACTCGGGGTCAGGAGTGGCTCTGTCCCTGGGAAGGACGTGCTGGTCGGCGCCCCAGGTAGCAGCCATCCTGCTTCCCGCCGGAGTGGCGTCTCCTCATCGGGAGGAGGGAAGGAGGAGGTGGGCGGAGTGACGGGGAGGGCGGGACGGCGGGGGGAGGGGGACCAGCCCGGTCGTGGGGGTGGGGCGACAGTGACATCACCGGGAGTCGGTTCTTAAGCGGCAGCCGCTCGGACCGGGAAAGAGAGGGACGGTCGGAGCGCGGTGGCGAGTCGCTGAGCCCGCCGCGGCCCCGAGAGCGGCTGGAGCCGCCGCCGCCGGGAAGGAGGGGCGAGCGCGCCTCGGCCGTCGCCGTCGCCGCCGCCGCCACCGCCGCCGCCGCCGCCGCCGCCGCCGCCGCCGGAGCCGCGAGCGAGCCGGGCAGCCGCGCCGGCCCGGGCCGGGGCGGGGGGCGCGGGCCGCAGGCCCCTGCTCCGGCCGCCGCTTGCAGACCGTGGGCGCCCGATGCCGCCTGCGCCCCGCTAGGCTGAATTTCGGGCCGGGCGAGCCGCCGCCGCCACCGCCCGAGCCGCGGACAGGAGTCTCGGGAGCCACCGCCGCCGCCCGGCCGGGCCCCGCCGCCGCCCGCGCGCCCCCGGGCCCCCGACACACATGAGATTCTTCAGGCTCACTTTCAAGTGCTTCGTGGACTGCTTCTGACCGCGCCGCCCCGCCTCCCCGACCCCCGGCCCGGCCGCCCCCGGCCCCCCGGCGGGCCCGCGCCTTCGGGGCCCCCCAGCGCCACCGGCGCCCTCCGCCGCCCGTCCGCCCGCCCCCGCGAGGCGCCGCGCCCCCCGGCCCGGCCGCGCGGCCCGCCGGGGCCATGGCGAAGAAGAGCGCCGAGAACGGCATCTACAGCGTGTCCGGCGACGAGAAGAAGGGCCCCCTGATCGCGCCCGGGCCCGACGGGGCCCCGGCCAAGGGCGACGGCCCCGCGGGCCTGGGGGCGCCCGGCGGCCGCCTGGCCGTGCCGCCGCGTGAGACCTGGACGCGCCAGATGGACTTCATCATGTCGTGCGTGGGCTTCGCCGTGGGCCTGGGCAACGTGTGGCGCTTCCCCTACCTGTGCTACAAGAACGGCGGAGGTGAGCGCCCCCGCCCCGCCGCGTCCCCGCTCCTTCTCGCCAGGGGCCCCCTCCCCCGCCCGCCCCACCGGGGCGCGGGGCCGAAGTCCGGGATAGGGGGTGCTGGAGACCGCCCCTCGCTGGCCGCTGCCGCTCGGTGGCTCAGCCCCGGCGGCCTCCACCCCCCAGCCGGTCATGTGCCTGGCAGTGTGTGGGGGGAGGGGGCCGGCGAGCCAACTGCCGAAGCCCCGGGACTGCCTCCCCCCGGACTCCTGGCGCAGGGGCCCCGGAGTGATTGGCCACGGAGGTGGGAAGGCGATGCCTGCCCCCTGGGGGGCTCCCAGAGGTGAGGAGCCCAGGCTGCCCCCGCCGGTCAGGCACACAAGTGGCACATTGTGCGGGGCCCCCACGTGTGCACACACGAACACACACACACACAATGGACTACTCTGTCCCTCCCCCTGCCCTCTCCTCCCCTCCCCTCCCTTCCCCTCTCTTCTCTTCCCCTCACTCCCCTCTCCTCCCCTCCCCTCCCTTCCCTTCCCCTCCCCTCCCCTCCCCTCTCCCCTCCCCTCCAGCCTGGGCCTGGAACACTGGGTGCCTGAGCCAGGCTTGGGTAGCCTGCGGCCTGGGCCGCCTGGCGCCGCCGCTGGACACACTGCACGCATACCCCATGCCCGCCTGCCCCGGGCCCAGCTTAGCAACAGCGATAGCCACCGGGTGTCCTGTGACTGCAAAGTAGCGCTGGGGCTGGGGGAAAGCCATGGTGACTGGATGATGGGTGGGAAACTGAGGCCCAGAGTGAAGGCCTTGGCCCAAGGTCACACACAAGAAGGATGCTTGGGACCAGCAGCCGGACAAGCTGCAGCCAAGCCCGACTTCTGAGTAATGCAGAGCTGAGCTGGGGCAACAGAAGGGGGCCTGGAGAGGACAGGAGAGCAGACGGGGGGGGGGGGAGGCTGCTGATGCCCAGCTCCCCTTACCCCCCACCTCTGGCCTGTGGTCTCTGGCCCCACGTTGCCTGCAGCCTCTAGAGCCAGGCTCACCAGAGTTTGTACTACCCCACCTTGACTCCCTCTTTGTTCACCGATACCTCGAGATCCCCCCCCCCACCGTGCCCCCTGGCAGAAGACTGCCACCCACCCTCTTCCCTGGACCTTCATGCTTGCAGGCAAGTGCCTGGGTGCAGGAAAACCCAGGCTCCCCGTCCTTGCCCAAGCCAGACAGGCCCTCAGGCCGGAGTGCCAGCCATGGCGCACACACGCACGCACACGGACGCATCCACATGGCCTCACCGCTCTTCCCCGTGCTGCCTGGCCAACTGCGACACGAGGCCGTATGTGTCCTCCGTGCCTGTTAGGTCACCCTCGGTGACGGTGGGGCCAGAAGCCTTGTGAGCACAGGGGCCCCCTACCCAAGAAACAGAGCTGTAAGCATCGGGGGACGGCCACATCCCTCCCGACATTCCAACCCCCTCCTCCCAGCAAGGCTGTTCACCTTGCAACTCTGAGTCAGTGGCCACCCCCTGCACTGATTCACCCACTGGGAAGTTAGGATGGGGCCGGGGAGGAGCCCGGAGCTGGCTCCTCCCTGGCCTCCCACGGCTTCCGAAAGCTGGGCTGGCCAGCCAGGGGGCTAAGGGGCCACCCTGGGCAAGTGCCCACCCTTGTGTTCTTCCTCCCCCAGGTGTATTCCTTATCCCCTATGTCTTGATCGCCCTGGTCGGAGGAATCCCCATTTTCTTCCTGGAGATCTCACTGGGCCAGTTCATGAAGGCCGGCAGCATCAACGTCTGGAACATCTGCCCCTTGTTCAAAGGTGAGCGGCCCCAAGCCGGTCCCGTTTGCCCTCTCCCTCAGTGACCCCTCCCCTTTCCCACTGCTAGGGCAAAACTGGCACCCACTTGAGAAATCTTGTCTCATCTGAGCACCAGGCCGGGGACCCGGTGCATACCCCCCAAGTCACGAGTGGGAAGCCGGAGGATCTGGAGACCACCCAGTGACCTTAGGCATGCGGGGAATGGGAGTCGGGGACCGGCCTCTCCACCAGGGTGAGGGTGCCCAGGCCCAGCAGAGCCGGGAACAGACCCTGCCAAGCATACTTGGCTCACCGGGGCTGAGCAGAGGGTGCGAGAACAGGAGATGATGTCAAGGGCCAGCTCTCCCAAGGCCAGAGGGCCAGCCTAAGGAGGTGGGGCAGCAGCTGTGGGAAGTTCAGGGAGGATCTGAAGGGAAGGACTATTGGCAAAAGTCACTTTAGAGCTCCTTCTGCATGTGGGCAGTGTCCCTGTTATCTCTAAAGGCCTTAGGAGGGACCCTGGGGAGGCCAGGGCTCAGAGAGGCGAAGTGACTGGCCCCAGTTGCCCGCTGAGAGAGTGACCATCTCCCACACCACCCCAGGTCACCAGGAAGCCCCCAGCTGCTGAGTACTGGAGGCCACTGGGGGGCCAGCTGGAGGCTTGGCCCTCCATCAACCGCCACGGTGGCAGTGGGACCCAGAAGGGGACCCGTGTGTGAGACTAGGGAATTCACAGGAGCTGAGGCTCCGACTGCAGCAGGAGGGGAGGGTTCAAGGGAGGAACCTCGAGCCAGCCCTCTAGTGTCGGGCTACTCGGACAAGTGAGAGTCCAGGGGCTCTCTGCATCTGCCCTCCCCACCATCCTCCCACCACATCTCAGTCATGCTCCAAAGACTTCTCTGAGCTCGGTAGGATAGATAAGGGGGGCGGTGGGGAGCAGTCAGAGAAGAGCCCACGCAGAAACTCCTCTTCTTCCCAGGCCTGGGCTACGCCTCCATGGTGATCGTCTTCTACTGCAACACCTACTACATCATGGTGCTGGCCTGGGGCTTCTATTACCTGGTGAAGTCCTTCACCACCACGCTGCCCTGGGCCACATGTGGCCATACCTGGAACACTCCTGACTGTGTGGAGATCTTCCGCCATGAAGACTGTGCCAATGCCAGCCTGGCCAACCTCACATGTGACCAGCTTGCTGACCGCCGGTCCCCTGTCATCGAGTTCTGGGAGTGAGTCAGGCGCCTCTGGGCCAAGCCCTGCCTGTCCCTGTCTGTGGGCTCCCCATATGGCCCGGGTCTGCGTGTGCTGGGGCCCGGCCCCCTGGGGGGCGGGGGCGGGGCGGGATGCCGAGCAGGGGCCACTCCCAGGCCCTGCCTGTCCTCCGGGAGCCCCCCACGCGGTCCCTAGGGGAGCTGGAATGGACGGGCCTCACTCCCTCACCACTTCTCGGTGCCGGGCATCGTCAGTCCCCTTGTGCCTGCCAGCCTGGGGGAGGGGAGACCACTGAGGGCACGACCAGCCTCTGGCCAGGGGCTCCCGGGCTCCTGCCTCCCGCACTGCAACGCCTCCGGGCCGTGGGCTTGGGCTGGGTGCCCGGGTGCCCAGGGGGGGCCAGCTGGACCCGAGGGCTGCGGCACGGGGGAGTACTGCCCCGGCGACAGCTCCCGGGTCGCTTTGCCCTCTGCTGCGGCAGCCCTGACGGGCTGTCCCTCCCCCAGGAACAAAGTCTTGCGGCTCTCTGGGGGGCTGGACGTGCCAGGGGCCCTCAACTGGGAGGTGACCCTGTGTCTGCTGGCCTGCTGGGTGCTGGTCTACTTCTGTGTCTGGAAGGGGGTCAAGTCAACAGGAAAGGTACAGCTGGAGGCGGGCGGGCAGGTGGGGGGGGTGATGATGGCAGGGGTGGGGGCAGCATGGCCGATGGGGAGAAGAGGCATCTCCACTGGGGGGGTGGACCCCCGCCACGCGAGGTGACCGGGCCAGGGCCTGAGGAGGGGGCAGGTCCTTGAACCCAGCCCGGTGGATTTCCCACACATGCCTGCGTAGTCAGTCCTCCCCACCCTCCAAACTCCAGCCCAGACAGCTTCCGTCCTGAGGGGACAGGCCCAGGCGACAGCCAGCTGAACTTGCCTGTGTCGGGCATCCCCGCCCCAGTTTCCCTCTCTTCCTCACTCACTACTTCCTCACTCTCTGCTTTGCGGCCAGCCTGGGGGGACCCGGCCCGTGGCCCTCCCTTGCCTACCTGTCCTGCTCTGCTGAGGGTGGGACGGAGGCAGAGGTCTTCGCGGTCACCCCGCTGTCGCCTCTGTCTCCGGCCGGCCCAGTCCACTCCAGACTACCCAGGACCCTGCCCCTGTGCAGAGAACCACCTGCAGTCAGGGGCACGGGAGGCATGGGACCTGCCTCCAGGCCGATGTCCTGCTCCCCACCCGGGGAAGGTCCTGCCTCCGCCCTCCCTCTACAGCTGACCTGTCCTTGCGGGGGCGGCCGATGGCCAGCTGAGCACCCCGCTTCCTTCGGGAGGAGCCCAGGCTCTGAGGAGTAGAAGGGGGGGCTGTAGGCTGGCCTCCCGCTTGACCTCGGAGCGGACCGTACCACGGTGGGGGGAGTGTGGCCCGCCTGCCCCCCTGCTGAGGCTGGGAGCCCCTAAGTGGGGAGGCGGGGGCCGCAGGGCCCCTTCTGAGCAGCGCCCCCACCCCCACCCCAGATCGTGTACTTCACGGCTACATTCCCCTACGTGGTCCTCGTCGTGCTGTTGGTGCGGGGAGTGCTGCTGCCCGGCGCCCTGGATGGCATCATCTACTATCTCAAGCCTGACTGGTCGAAGCTGGGGTCCCCTCAGGTGAGGGGGCGGTGGGCTGGACGGGACGAGGGGCGGGCCAGGCCGGCAGGGCCCCTCACCTCCTCCCCGCCCTGGTCTATCTCCAGGTGTGGATAGATGCCGGGACCCAGATTTTCTTTTCTTACGCCATCGGCCTGGGCGCCCTCACGGCGCTGGGCAGCTACAACCGCTTCAACAACAACTGCTACAAGTAGGTGCCGCAGGCCGCCCCCCGCCCCCGCCGCGCGCCCGCGGGCAGCAGGCGGCCTGACCAGTCCCCGCGGCCCCTCTGCCCCCAGGGACGCCATCATCCTGGCCCTCATCAACAGCGGGACCAGCTTTTTCGCTGGCTTCGTGGTCTTCTCCATCCTGGGCTTCATGGCCGCAGAGCAGGGCGTGCACATCTCCAAGGTGGCGGAATCAGGTGAGGACCCCGACCCCTCCGCCCGGCCTTCCGTCCTAACAGACCCCATCCGCGAACACACGTGCACACAGACGTTCTGGGAAACGAGAGACAGATTCACTTCGCTTGTCCCGTCACTCGGGGCCGAGGGAGGCCTGGCCGAGCAGCTGCGAGGCACAGCTGTTCCCGTCGGCCCCGAGCCGGAGCCTCGCGGGCCGGGCCACGGGGGGCCTCGAGCTCTCGTCCGTCCGTCCGTCCGTGCATCCCTCCCCGGGGCCCTGGGCTGAGCCCCTCACATTCGGCCGAGTGTTGCAGAGGGAGAGGAGGGGCTTTCCGGGGTGAACGGTGACCGGTGACCACAAGGGCAGCCGGCCGGCAAGACCCGGAGCCTGAGCCAGGCACCCCGCTCTCGCGGGCTCGCGCCCCCCCCCCCGGCAACACCTTGACTCAAGGGGAAAGGCCCCCAGCCACCGCACGCCCCGGCGTCATGCCTCAGTTTGGAAGCTCAGGGAAGGGGAGAAGTGGAGGGCGGCGGGCAGTGACGAGGCCGGACGGAACGGAACGCGGGCGCGGGACACAGGTGTCGAGACCCTGCCGCTTCCCCCTTCAGGGCCCGGCCTGGCCTTCATCGCCTACCCCCGGGCCGTCACGCTGATGCCTGTGGCCCCCCTTTGGGCTGCCCTGTTTTTCTTCATGCTGTTGCTGCTAGGCCTGGACAGCCAGGTTTGCGGGGGGGGCGGGGGGGGGACAGGACTGAGGGTGCCGGGAGGGTGGGGGAGGCCCCAGGGCGAGGGGGGACGGCTGGCAGGTGGCCGCAGGGGCGTGGCCTGAGCGCCCGGCCACAGTTTGTAGGTGTGGAAGGCTTCATCACCGGCCTGCTCGACCTCCTCCCGGCCTCCTACTACTTCCGTTTCCAAAGGGAGATCTCCGTGGCCCTCTGCTGCGCCCTCTGCTTTGTCATCGACCTCTCCATGGTGACTGATGTGAGTGGGGGCGGGGTGGGGGCCGCCCCAGGCCTCCCGCTGCCTGCCACCTTCCCTGACCCAGCTCCGTCCCCAGGGCGGGATGTACGTCTTCCAGCTGTTTGACTACTACTCGGCCAGCGGCACGACCCTGCTGTGGCAGGCCTTCTGGGAGTGCGTGGTGGTCGCCTGGGTGTACGGTAGGTCCGGGCCCCGGGGCGAGCTGGGGGTGCGGGCCGGAGCAGGGGTGGTGGGGCGTCCGGCTCCAGCCCTCCCGCCTCGCTCGCCCCAGGAGCCGACCGCTTCATGGATGACGTCGCCTGCATGATCGGGTACCGCCCTTGCCCCTGGATGAAATGGTGCTGGTCCTTCTTCACCCCGCTGGTCTGCATGGTAAGGGCCGGGGGAGGCCCGAGCCGGGGGAGGGGTGCCGAGGGCCCGCCGCTGGCTGAGCGCGCGGCGGGGGGTTCTCACCCGCAGGGCATCTTTATCTTCAACGTGGTGTACTACAAGCCGCTCGTCTACAACAACACCTACGTGTACCCGTGGTGGGGCGAGGCCATGGGCTGGGGCTTCGCGCTCTCCTCCATGCTGTGTGTGCCCCTCCACCTCCTGGGCTGCCTCCTCAGGGCCAAGGGGACCGTGGCTGAGGTCAGTCCCCTGCACCCCCTCTTCCCTGCACGACTCCCTCCCTCCCTCTCACCCACCGGATCAAGGCGTTTCCTCCCAAGTGCCCCTTCTCCCACCCACTACTAGGATGTAGCATCACGCTAGGAGTCTCTGGGCCAGAAGTCTCTGGGCCGGCCCACAGGGGGGTGGATGGAAGGAACGCTGAGCCTCCAGGTCCCGAGGTCACGGCAGGGGGAGGAGAGAGAGGTCTGTCCCTAGCCCCTGCCCCGTTTCCCTAGGACAGAGTGCGGGGTGTGGTCAGTGCCTGTGGGAGGGGCCCCGGACCCCCACCCGAGGCAGGTGGTGGGAAATGGAGAGAGACCAAGGGGAAAAAGCATATGCGCCCCGCCCGGGGACTTGAACGTGTCCCTCTCTCCTGCAGCGCTGGCAGCACCTGACGCAGCCTGTCTGGGGCCTCCACCACTTGGAGTATAGAGCTCAGGACTCCGATGTCAGGGGCCTGACCACCCTGACCCCAGTGTCCGAGAGCAGCAAAGTGGTGGTGGTAGAGAGCGTCATGTGACAGGCACCCCGGCTCACATCACCAGCTCACCCTCTTGTAGCCATAGCAGCCCCTGCTTCGGCCCCCAACCCCTCCTGGGGGCTTGCCTTTCCCTGACACTTTTGGGGGTCTGCCTGGGGAGGGGGGGGAAGCACCACGAGTGCTAACTAAAATAACTTTTTTTCCATTTTTAATAAAACGCCAAAAATATCACAACCCACCAAAAATAGATGCCTCCCCACCCCCCACCCAAGCTGGTACACACGCTGCTTCCTAGGCCCTGCCCACCGCCCTCCCCCTAGTGCCCGCCGCAGATGCGCCTCACCGGCCCCCAAGTGCGCCTGCCTCTCCGGGCTCTGCCCTGCACACCCCAGGGTGGCCCCTAGAGGAGGCAGCGGCGGCTGCTTGGGGGACAGGACAGGAGAGGGGAGGAGGGAGGTGGGGGAGGGGCTGCGGAACCAGGGCGAGTATTTCAGCCGGGCTAGACCCCCTCTCCCCGTCCCAGTCCCTATCCTAGAAGCTTAGAGAGCCAGCCAGCAAGGGAACCTTCCGGTTCCCGCGCCAATTGCCACCAATATCAGTTGTGTGAGCTTGTGTACGAATGCATGTGTGCGTGAGTATGTAGGATAAACCTAGATCTCTTAGCAAAGGTGACTACCAGGTGTAAACTGTGCCTGTGGGCTAACGAGGCTTGTATTTTGCACATTTTATAAAAACTTGAGGAAAAGAGATTTCTGCTTGTATATTTCTAAAGAGAAAACCGCCCAGCGTCCCTCTCCTTGCCGCTCCCTGCCCCTCTCAGCACCCCTTAAGTCCTCTGCCCCAGCCAAGGAGTGTGAATTTATAGATCTAATTTTCATAGGCAAAAGCTTCAAGCTGTTGAGCGCGCGAGTCTGTCGTGTGGGTGTGCATGTGTAGCGCCCGGCCCCAGACCGGGTGGAGGAGTGCATGGCCGCGGGGGGTGGGCGTGGGGGGGGCCGGAGCATGCCCGCACCCCCTCTGCCCGCGAGGCGAGGCGGCGGGGTGAGCGGAGGCAGCATCCTGACCCCTGGGGGATCTGGGGCTGCTCACCTGGAGCGCTCAGGCCCGCCCCTGCCCTGCCCCCTGGGCCGGGCGCCACTGCAGGGATCTGAGGTGGGCACCGGCCAGGGAAGGGACCCCGGGCACGGCTCCCACCTGCGAGCTTAAGGCTGATGCACTTTCCACGGCTCAAGTCTTCCATGTAGCAGCTTTAATTAACCCACGTGTGTGTCACGTCCGATTCCGAGACAGCCGAGCGGACCCTAGAAAGGCTTCCCCCACCCCGCGCCACCCCGACGTCGGTCGGAGGGGTGGGACTGGGTGAGGGCGGGGGTCCGGCGGGGACATTCTTACTGTGCTAAAAAGCCACTGCAAACATAGCAATAAAACATGTCATTTTCCAAAGCCGGCTCTGGTTCCACCTCTGCTTGTCGCGAGGGGTAGTGGGGTCGGGTCAGGGGTGCTGGGGCTGCAAGCGGGGGGAGCCTTCCCACCTCGAGCTGCTTCCTCGGGCGAGTATTCGTTGTGAGGGTCTGCGCCCGGCGCTGTTCCAGGAATAGGGGTAGAGAAGGTGACAAAGCCGGGAGAAAGGGTAACTGGAGAGGAAGGCCAAGAGCAGGGAAGGTGGGTGGGAAGTGGCCAGCGCGGAGATTCCCCAAGACGGCCCAAACACACACTGCACCCGACAGAGCAGGTCACCTCCCGAGGGACAGGCGGGTGGGGCTGCTAGGAAGGAGGCTGGGGACAAGGCTGCAGCAGAGCCCAGGAAGCCGGACAGGGCACGAGCAGCATACCGGGGGCCTGTCTGCAAGGCCTGCGAGGCCGTCCACAACAGGGCTGCGGGCGGTTGGGACGCAGGGTCGAGAGGAGCCAGGGAGACGCCGTGAGCCTGAGCACTTGAGCACCGGGAAGGGCAGCACTGCCAGGCCCTCCCTGCACCCAGGGAGATGCGGGAGAGAAGGTCTGGAGGTGGCGGTGGCCACTGACTGTGGGCCTACTGTGCCAGAGATGTCGCCTCAGTGGGAGTGTCTCGTCAGCAGGTGGACAAGGAATCTGCAGTTCCAGAAAGAGTCTGGGCTGGAGAGAGAACATTACAGGCTCTCGGCACACAGAGATGGGCCAGAAAGCCCTGAAGCTGCACCAGCTCGCCAAGGGCGGCCGAGAGCCGTGTAGAGGGACAAGCGGCCCACGCACCGAGCCCTGGGGTCCTGGGACACCCTAGAGGTGGCAGAGAAGAGAGGGAACTGGCAGCCGAGACTGAGGAGGGGTGGCCAGGGGGGAGGGAGGGACCCCAAGCGCAGGGTGGCCTCCTGGATCAGGAGTCTCTCACACACACACACACACACACACGCACACACACACGCACGCACACACACACACACACACCTAGGGCGGGAGGTGATCAGCGCCCCGGGGGTGCTGCTGATGGACCAGGGCGATGAGGCCCTAGAATGCTCACTGCGTGTGACAGCATCCTGGAGATCTGCACAAGACAGGGTCGGGCATACAGGGACATGCAGAAGCCTGATTGGCGTGGGATTAAGAAGGTGCAGGGGGACACCTGGGTGGCTCAGTCCGGTAAGCGTCCGACTTCAGCTCAGGTCAAGACCTCACAGCTCGTGAGTTCGAGCCCCGCATCGGGCTCTGTACTGACAGCTCAGAGCCTGGAGCCTGCTTCGGGTTCTGTGTCTCCCTCTCTCTGCCCTTTCTCCGCTCACACTGTCTCCCTCTCTCTGCCTCTCCCCCGCTCACATTCTCTCTCTCGCACAACTAAACAAACATTAAAAACAAAAAAAGTAAGAAGGGTGGAAGCAACAACCCAAGTGTCCCCTGATGGGAGGAAATGGATGAACAAAATGTGGCCGTTCCATATAATAGAATATTATTCAGTCTTAAAAAAGAAAAGAAAATTGGGGCGCCTGGCTGGCTCAGTCAGAACAGCATATAACTATTGATCTCGGGGTCATGAGTTCAAGTCCCACATTGGGGGTAGAGATTACTTAAATAAAAACTTTAAAAAAAGTGAGAAGTCGATACCTGCTACAACATGGCTGAACCTCGAAGACCTTATGCTGAGGGAGAGAAGCCAGACACAAAGACACTGCAGGAGACGGCTTCTGTGAGGTACACAGTCACGTTCACAGACAAAGTAGGATGGTGGGTCGAGGTTGGGAAGCCTGGTGCTCACGCCGGAGGCCGGCCTGCGGAGGGGCGGCGGCCCCTCAGAGGGACGTACCGGCTTGCTTCCCGCCGCAGTCCCTCCCCGGGCCGGAGCCTGCTCTTCGGCAAGGCACGGTCCCCTTACGGAGGAGGGGCTTTAGCGCTCAACTACACGGCCGGGGGGAAGGGGGCCTCTGGCTCGTGACGCCGCCACCAGCCATGTTGCGGTGGTCACCGAGAACCTGGATGGGGCAGGTCCCCACAGAGCTCAGAAGGGAGCACTGGCTGAGCAGGCCCGACTGCAACTCAACCCAGGCCTGTGCTGGCACGCGGAGGTGCCTGCCCGCGGGACTCGGCACGGCCCCGCGGCACGTGGGCCGTGTCCCAGGCCCTCCCATTACGCCCTGCCCTGTTGACTCCCCCATCGACAGTCTCTGCCTCCGCACCCACAGATCGGAGCCCGCAGCCTAGCGTCACCCTCAGGCCCGCTCTGCTCGCTACCCTGGGCTCACCCCAGCTCCTTACCATCTCCACTCCCCCCACCACGGCCAGGCCTCGGCCCGGGCTTCGGCACCTTTTCCCAAATGGTCTACGAGCCACCTGCCACAATGCCACCGAAGACTCAGGAAACACCGACATCATTCAAAAAGAAGTCCACGGAAGTCGGGACTGCTCGGCTGGGACCCTGAGAGCAGTGGGCAGTCCCCATTTACTCCGGAGTCTGCCTCTGTGGTAGGGGCTCAGGACACAGGGTCTGGCAATCTAGTGGGAGGCAGGTAAGGGAAGGAATCAGCCCAGGACTGTGGTGCACCATGGCCTACCACAGCCAGAGGCAAGGGAGAGGACACCATGGGGCAAAGGGGCACACGGGCCCACTGGAGCAGAAGGCTGCTAGCAAAGTTTCCATGGTGGCCCTCCAGTCACGGCTGGTCTACCACCCCCGAGACTGTCTCGTTCCCCGTCCCCCAGACAGGGTACTCTGAAAGCAGTCTGGTGCCGCTTTCCCCTCTGCCTGGTCCAGAGCCTGACACTGAGGGGGCCCGGGGGCTGCCCGAAGTTGGCCAGGGAAGAACCCACACACACACTGCTTGGACTCTGGCCTCTAGAAGTTCGCAGGAGGGCGAGCTCAAGGGAGGGTAAAGTGGTCAGGGAACACTTCCTGGAAAAGCGGGCCTATCCCTCGGCCTCGGCACAGCAACCAGAGAGCCTCACCCATAGTCCCCGCCCCCACCCCCCATCAGACACCACCTCACTGCTCACGAGAGCATGGGGAAGGGACACTGGCGAAGGCAGCCCAGGCCCAGGCCCGGCCAGGTCAGGAGCAGCGCGAGCACCAGCTAGCCACCGGCACTAACATCTCCAGGGGTCCCCCCAGTTCCGAAAGAAAACCCCTCCGGCCCGCTCCTCCTGCCCTCCTACCATCCTCAGGGCCAGCGGAGGATGAGCACCGCATGGGAGACGGGCCACAGCCACCCCGCCACCCGTGCCCTGGGCCCTCAGGCTGCTCGAGGACCAGGCCCTGTTCAGCAGAGGGCACCTGCCGCAGCCAGTCAGGGTTGGGGGGAAACGCCAAGGTGGAGCCCACTGCAAGAGTGGGCTCTCCGAGCAGGTAAGCACACCCCACACGGGCCCAGGGTTGCAGGCAGCAGAGGGGGCACCCTCCCCACCACCTAGCTCTACCCTAGGCCAGTCATAGGTGACCGTCAAGGGCAAGTCTCCTGCCTTAGCAGGCATTAGTCAGAGGTCATCCCGCAAACCTTCAGGAGGAAGTGGGGCAGGGAGCGACTTGTGGCACTCTGCCACGTTCCGTCTGTCCTACAATGTGATGGAACAGGCTCAGAGGAGGCGGGCAAGCCTGCCACCCGGAAGCCCCACCGGTTTACTGAGTCTCTCAAGCTTCCCCGGGGCCCAGTGGCCAACCCAACAGGTCAGACGCGCCCCAACCGGCCATAAAATAAGGCCCGCCTGGGGAGCAGGAGGCAGAGGGACAGAGAGAGCAAGTGTGGGCCTGGGCGCAGCCTGGGAGGAGGGAGCCCTTAAGGAAGAAAATTTTTCTTCGGGAAGAAAATAACCTGAAGGCCTCCAGGACCAAAGCCTGGGGGTCTCTATCAGAGCCACCTGCTGCTACCTTCCCGGTCACTCCCATGAGGGGAGGAGGAGACGGCCTTCTGGTGGCCTCAGTCACACACATGAAGCGCGGTTGCATAACAACAACCTTTATTGCCCCCGAGAGAAAAATATACTCTGCCTGCTCCAACCACCCGCCTGCAGGACCAGAGACAAGGGGCCCCGAACAACATAAGACACAAAAGAGGCTCAACCCAGCGGGAAGCAATGCCTGCCTCGTGCCTGGCCGGCCAGGAGGTAGCAAACCCATCCTGGGCAGGCAGAACCGGGTCCCCTGTGGTATGCCGGGACAGCGTGGAACTGTAAGCTGTGCAAGGGGATGGGAAGCGGTAGGGGGCGAACTGAAGTAACCAGTGAGGCCGGGCCGCAGGCGGCAGCAGCGGGCACCGGCCAGGTGGCAGGCAGGGAGGAGCAGCCTCACTCCTCCTTCTTGTCCGTGGGACCATCTACCGCTGCCTGGAAGGGACAGAAACCACAAGGCAAGGGGTCGGCAGGGTGCACCCCTCCCCTTCACCCTCTAGGCCCTCCACCCCAAAGGCCCAGCTTGCTGCCTTCTCCCCAAATGACAGGTACCAGGTGACCAAGGGACCCCACCCTTCAGGGCACTCCAAGTCCTGCCAGGGTGGGAGTGGCCCTGCTCTACCAAAAGCTGTGACCCTAATGCCAAGCAGAGGGGTGCAGCTGGAAGCCTCTGTTGTCACTCTTCTCTGAGAGGTGCTGGACCCCACACCAACCCCGTCTCGGGCCCATGGCGGACTCGGCATTCAAGTCCCCCCCAGGTCCCAGTTCAGGTCCTTCCCAATTCTGCACGCCTTTTACAGGTCCTGCTGGTAAGCGTGCCCTACAATGGGGCCATCGGTCCTCCTCTGGGGCCTTCCTCATCACCCACTGTTGCGGCCCAACTTGGACAGCCAAGCAACACGGCAAATGGTCAGAACTCAGGGGTGTTTACTTGCCCCTCACGCCCAATTTCTGGGCCACCTGAGCTTCCAGATCGGATCATCTGAGGACTCAGAGAGGACCTGGGGTGGGGGGGGTGGTAAGTGGAGGGCCCTGTATTACCCCACAGCCCCGTGTACAGGAGAGCTGCCAGTCCTGGAGCTTCCCGGTAGAAGACTTGAACTAGAATCAGGGGCCCCACACCACAGACCAGGCGCACAAGTAAGAGGAGCTCCTCTCAAAGGAACTGACACCAGGCACGGGGCTGGGCCGGCCACAGTGCAGAGGACCCATGGCTGAGGCCACTTTAGCAAGTGGCTGCCATCTGCCAAGCCACACCCCTCTAGGCTGAAAACAGGTTCCAGCTGCTGGGCCCAGACTGGCACCACTTGGCAGGCTCTTCTCTAGACCCAGCCTCAGCAGCAATGGAGGAAGAGGGGGGCAGTGGGAGACAGAGCAGGCTAGGCTGGGGATGGGCCTGCTCTGTGCCTGCTCGGGGCGCGGGAGGCGTGGGGGGAGGCGGGAGGTTCTGATCCGATGCAACAGAGCAGACCAGCGTGCTGACCTGTAACTTCGCGTGCTCCTCCAGCAGGCGGTCATACTCCTTGGTGAGGCCCTCAGACTGCTTCCGCATGGCCAGAGCCTCATTTTCAGCTTTTTCTAGTTCTGGCGGTGACGCAGGTAAGGAGGAAAGGGAAACAGAAAGATAGGGATTAGGGAGTAAAAACCCAGTTGCGGGAGACACCAGACACAGGCCGAAATCTGTCCTGAGGTTGTCTAGGAGACGGCTCCTCTCAAGAAAGCTCCCTGCCGGCTGTCATGAGAGCCCCCAAAGTTGGGGGGGGGGGTGGCCACCACAGCTGGGGGAAGCGGAGAAACACGAAGGACCCCCTAGCCCCTTTGATGGAGGGACTCCAAGTGGCTCTCAGCATGGCTGACTTCAGGGAGGCCGAGGGCGTGGGGCAAACAGTCTGAGAATGCTGAGGTGAGAGCAGGAGGCAGGGAGCAGAATCCCATCCTCAGAGCTGACGGCAAAGGGCGTGTCAGGTGGGGCCTTCAGGAAGGGAGCAGATGAGCTCACAGCAGGTTCTTCAGGAACGCTGCAAGCAGCTCTGGCATGGCTTCTTTCTATCCCCGCCCCAAAGACCCTGGGGATGCCACCGCCTGCACAGAGCACCCGTCCCCAGGCCTGGTGCTGGGTGAGGTGCTCCGGAGTCAGTCTACAAGCACCCCAGAGCTCTCCGGGCCCCCAGACGCACACTCTACCACCGAGCCCCAACCCTCGGGGTTGGACAAGCAGGGTATCACTGGTCTGTTTTCGACCAGCTCCTGAGCCCAAGCGCGCGTTTGTTATTAACACTTTGGCAAGAGGGGGACAGCCACCACGAGTGGAAGTTCTAGACTTTCAGGGGCTGGGGGACACCTGAGGACAATGCTCACTTTGCTTGCTGACGTCCAGCTCGTCCTTCAGTTTCTTCAGCTCGGCCTTCAGGCTCCTGTTCTCTTCTTCCACCTTCTCCTCGGCATCCCTACCATCCAACTTGACTCCGCCAGCAGCAGCTTCCTAGGAAGAACGCCAAAGGCACGGGTTACTTGGGAGGGAGGGAGGGAGGCAGGCAATCCAGCTCTGTCTTCCCCACTGAGTGTGATTCCTCAAGCTATCCCAGGCACCTGCCCCTTCAGAAATGTCAGCACAGAACTGGGCCACTGCTTCTCCCCAGCCACAGGCAGAGGGAAGGGCCAGCGTGGCCACCTGCTGCACTTCACAGGCCATACACCCAACCTCTCTTTCCCAGCAGCTCTGCAGAGTTTACCTCCGTCCAGTGACTCGATCCGCTGTCATCTGTTTTTGCCAATCACCCCTAAGTGACCAACGCCCTCCCCGCCTCTGCCCAGGCTCCACAGCTCGCTCCGGCCACGGAGCCCCGAACTCATCCCTGCCCATGCAATCCCATCCTGTCTATGAGCCCAAGTCCATCCATCCATCTCCTTCCCAGCTCCACAGACACCTCACTTCCTCAGACAAACCTTTTAAGACCGGCTGCCCGCCCCCCATCCCTGCCTTGTCCCCAGCTGATACAGTCCTCCGGAGACCACAGGCCTTACCTTGCATTCTTCTCTGTTAGCCTGCCCATGGTTCACAGCACAGGGTTCAGCTCATTAGAGAGTCAGTGTTACCAGGAAAAAGTCTGGCCCAGATGTAGCACGTAGAGACAAGGGAGCAACAAGGGTGTCCCTCTCCCTGCGGAGTCCCCCAGGCCCCTCCCATACACGCCCCCACTGAGAACCTTTCCCTTCTACCCAACCCCTCGGCTTTGCCAACACCAGCACTGTCACACGTTCCCCAGCCCAATAGGCCAACAGTGACGCCGTGGCCCGTAAGGAATGTCACGTGACAGAGTCCAGCAGGCAGAGCTCACCTTCTTCAGCTGGTCATTCTCTTCCATGTACTTCTTGGCCGCCTCACTAGCACTCTCTGCCTGTTTTTTAAAGGCTTCGTTGGAGGCCAGCAGTGTGGCCTGCTGGGAGATGAGAGTCACCAGGCGTCTCAGCAGGCTATAATTGAAAAAGAAAGGAGAAGTGAACAAAAGAAAGGAGGAAAAATGGCTGGCACGATCTTCTCTTGGTTGCTCCTGCCCCAAGCCTGCCTCCAGCCTAGACCTGTCCTCTTAGATTGCCAGGGCAGCCAAGCAAGATGCCGCCAGCCTGGATCTGGCAACACAAGGGAAAAGGTGGAGCCTGCGAGCTGTCTTCTGCCACCAGAATGATTAATACTGCCCCAAAATGGCTGCTTGAAGCTCTAAGGCCGTCCTTCGGTCCCGATGGTGTGGGAAGCAGCACAGTGACAGGGTACCCTAGGCCAGGCCTAGCTATGGCCGGAGGACCCTGAACCTGCCCCTTTCCAGGTCGGCGCTTGGGTATTCCAGAGAAGCCACAGTACCATTTTCCTTGCCGTGAAGTCAGGCTCGTCGTGATAAACGATGAGAGCGGCTAGCATCTGGGGGCATTTCCAACTCCTGGGCCAAATCCTCACACCCACCTGATACTGTAGCAGGATCACTGCCCCCGTTTCATAGAGGGGAAACTGGCTAAAGCAACCGCTCGACGTCAAGAGCCAAAAACGGACACGGCAGAAATCCCCACTCCAGTCTCTCTGACCACAAGGTCCAAGCTTGGAACCACCACACGTTCTCCATTTGGAGAGAACTGCTCCCACGCCAAATGAGAGAAACACAGAAAGGACTCCCGGGGCTAGGGAAGCAGAAAAGGAAGAATCAGGGCCCAGACACACACCTCAGGTCCAGACCCGCCAACGAATGGCAAATAGGTGGCAGCTGGGGGTCACGGGCTGCTGCATTTCCCCCGACGGCCACCCCTGCGCTTGCTATGTTGCCTGATGGGAGGAGAGGGGAACTGGAAAAGGCACGGCTCCAACAGTAACAAAGGAGACGGGTCCCACACACCTGGGACACAGGCCCAGGCCAGCTACAGCTACGAGGAAGGCGCTTACGGGCACCCCTGGGGAACAGGGAAAGACTCCGCTTTGTGCAGGGTGTTTCCACAACAAAGTGCTTGCTCAGAAGAGACAAGACAGCCTTGGATGCCTGCTCCCAGACCATCCTTTCCAAGCACCTGCCAGCCTTCGCAGGGTTCTCGTGGATACCTGCTACTCAGATGGCCCGAAGGGATGGGGACAGAAACCACGTGAGCTGCCCTGCTGGCGCTGGCCCCCAGAAGAGTCCCTGTCATGAACAAGCACTTGGGTAAGGGGTAGGGGAGGTGGGCACACAGGGGCCCTCATATGCCCCTCGTGCTTCCTGGTTTGCAGAGAGCCTCCAGGGGCCCCTGGCAGTATGGGGAAAGCCAGACTGCTGGTTCCTGGCAGGAAGGGAGAGTTTCCAATGACATGTGCTCTCTAAAATTAGCAGCTGGGACCTCGTGGCCCAGGGCTCAGGTTTCCCTGTCTCAGCCCCTGACTATACAGGGCTGGAGCCCTGGAAGTGGAAGGAACTCCCAAGCACCCCAGAAGCCAGAGAAAAGCAACACACCGGACTCATGTCAGCAGGGCGGAAATCACTGGAAGGACCCAGAAAGAAAGGCAAGTCTGACTAAGCCCCAACCTCTTATACCTCCCAGCAAGGAGTACTCAGGCAGCTCTGAGCAGATTCTGATGATGTGGAGGAAGCCCCTCCTCCCAGATGGACACGGCCTGGGGGGAGGGCACGTGTGCCACCTGGTGGACCCAGCAGGCAAAGATGGGGCAAGCAAGCCCAAGAGTGACACACCCCCTGTGTCACGACAAGGCCAGGCAGGGGGCTGACGTGAGAGGGACTCCAGCAGCGCTCTAAGTGACCACGGCTACCACCCCCACCCCGGTCATCCAGGGAGGCTGGGTCCAGAGTGACTGTGGTGATGACGCTAGCGACACAGCAGGAGCCCAGCTCTCCTCAGCACCCTCCCAGCATGTCCCCAGCTACGGAGAAGCAGGGTTACTAACACAGGCCAGGGAAAAACCCAGAAACTAGCACAAGAGCCCTGCAAGGAGCTTCCCGAAACCTCAACCTGCTCCAGCCCCGCCCGAGCTCACTGCCCTTAGTGAGGATCACCCCATTCGGTGCGGGACAGAAACCACCAGAGCAGGCACCCTCCGGTACCCCGCCCCAGCCCCTGATCTCTCATCCTCTGGCTCCCTGTCAGACCTGTTCCTCCAACCCTGCCCTGGTCGGTTCTGGTAATTCCTCCCTCCAGGAACCTGGCTCTCAAGGAGCTCTCCCTCCTGCTGGCCCAAGCCCCTCCTCCTCTCCTCCCTCCTTTCCTCCCTCCATTCGGCAGCCCACTAACCTAAGACCTGCCCTGGCCAAGTCAGGGGCAGGACAGCTTCTGGCCTAACCACCAGATCAAAGGAGTGCCCTGGAATCCCTGGGGCGCTTATTCGTGGCACTCGGTGCAGCTGACAGGTTGCCTTCCTTGTGGGAGTCTCTCCCGCCTCGGACTCAAGCAACCCTCACTACCCACTGAACTCACCACCAACGGGGTTGATCTCACGCTAAACCCCTACATCTAACTGCCTGCTAAAGGCGGCTCCAGAGGGGCCCCGAAACAAGCCCCGCTCAGCATGTCCTTGGGCGGGCCATCCCTGCACCCCATTGTGAAGGACATTGCCAATCTACCCACACTCTGCTTCCACAGCACCTTGCACCCTTCTCCTTCCACCCCCAGCCCCCACCCAGTCCCGTCCACATCACCTCCAGACAATCTCTCAGTCGTCCCCACTGCCAACGGCGATGGCCTCAATACTCCTTTCCCTGGGTGATTTTAACAGCTCCTGAGAGCCTCCTCCCTATCCACGACCATCCGACTTTGCAATCCACACCCCAGAAGCAAACCAGAGTGGTCTTTCTCCAGGACAATCTGATCGTGTCACCCCTCTGCTTCAAGCCCTCTGATGCCAGACCCACCGTGGGCCCTCTCCCCTCACCACCCACGGAGGCTCTGCTCCAGTAACACCCAATGGCCGGGCATTCTTGGAACACGCCAGGTTCTCGCTCGCCTGCTCTCCATGCCACCGCACCCCAGCCTGCAGCAGCCTTTCCTCTTCTGTCTCAGAACGCCCACCGCCGAGTCACATCCAGCTCAACCACCACCTTCCCAAAAAGCCTTTCCTGACCCTCCTGGGTCCTCCTTTCCTGGTTCTCCCACAGCGCCTCTGCACACCCCCACGTGGCCGTGCTGCGTGGCCACGCTGCTGTCACTCTGTTCTCCCCCTTACCACCTCTCCAAATCGTCATTTGTTCCCCGGGGCCCTGGCTCCCCTCCGCCCAACTCCACTGTCCCTCAACCCAGCCACACTGACAAGGACACAGGCACAGAACTTGCCACTCAGTCGAGCAATAGGGTGACGGGAAACAGCAGTGGAGAGATGCCATGTAAGACCGTGCTGATGAGCAAGCCAGGCTCGTGACTGCAGTGGTAGCTAAGAGGCAGGCGGAAAAACACTCATCACCAAAGCCGGGGGGCCCAGGGCCAAGCCAAGAGCAGTGAGCCCAGGAGCTGGCCTTCTGGAAGTGCCCCCGCATACTGGGCCCGAGTTCTTGCCTCCAACCTGCCCGTCAAGATCCAGCTGCGCCACTATCCCCGCGGCCCTTCACGGCACACCAATGTGCTCTTTTATGAGTTCCCTCAGTGCTCTGAGTCTCCATCAGGCCCCAGACCCAGGACAGAGCAGACACGGGAGAAGAGCTCAGCTTCAGAATCTCCAAATCTCAATAGCCTAAGTAAGAGATGCCAGGCAGGACAAAAGACTGATGTACTCTTTTCTGTCTCCTGCCCCTTACCCTCCATCACACTCTGCTCCACTGCCCAAGAACTATGATGCAGGCACGTGACTGTTCTTAGCCATCCACGTCTGGACAACACACGAGAACCCAGGAGCCAAAGGGATTTCCCAAAGGCACGAGGCTGACAGGCCCAGCGTCCGGAATAAATGCACCCAGCGACAGAGGGGAAAAGCCGGCACACAAACCTTAAGAAAATCCAGATGTCTCCTTGGCAGATAAACGTCATCCCCAAATACCTGAATTCAACTCAGCTTTCTTATAAAATGTTTTTGGACACTGAGCAGTGCTCTCGTGCTTTTATAAAAGGTTGAGTAAACAGGGAACGCGGGAGAAACAGACTCTCTGTGTGGACACTAAAGAAACAGTGCCAACCATATCAAGTGGGGAAGACATGGTTCTTACGTGCTTTGCACCAATCCTGTGTCCCTCTTCTGGGCAAGTGGGGGAGGCAGACAAGGGCTTAACAGGAAGTGGGGTACAAGCAAGGGGAGGGTCCTCCCAAGGTCCAAATGGAATATTCCATGGTTGTGGCAACCCCCTCCCCGCCCCCCATGACCCTGACCCTGTTGCTGATCCTGCCCACTTAGCATTTACCAGGCATCTCCTGGTGCCATGCCCTCAGGTGAGTTGCATCACTGGGTCACCAGGACCCCACTATGGGGACAAGAAGGCAGGCAACTCCCCTTCACTCTGCTGCCCCTGTGCAAGTGGGCACAAGCTAGTGTCACAGTGCCACCTGTTGACTCTCCAGACTGACTGCAGCCTGGCGCCAGAAAGGAGCTCCACAGGGTGGATTCTGGGTGACCCCAGCCTGCCCACCTGTCCAGGAAAAAACATACAGGAGGAAAAGGCCATCATGGAGAGGAACCAAAAGCCAGGTGATGCCCTAGCAAAAGGCTTCGGGGAAAGTAGAATGAAAGCAACAGTGCAGAAGCGGCCCCAGGAAACTCACACCCTAAGAAGCCTGGAGTCATGAAAAGAAGGCCTAGAAATCAGCAGGAAGAGTTGACTCAAGATCCAAGGACAGTCGTTCCAGAGGGCCTACCCGTGAACACCCTTGCATACGTGCCTGACCTTCCTCTTAGCCCTCAAGCACAGAGGCTATAGAAAATGGGGAGGCGGGGGGGCGCCTGGGTGGCGCAGTCGGTTAAGCGTCCGACTTCAGCCAGGTCACGATCTCGCGGTCCATGAGTTCGAGCCCCGCGTCAGGCTCTGGGCTGATGGCTCAGAGCCTGGAGCCTGTTTCCGATTCTGTGTCTCCCTCTCTCTCTGCCCCTCCCCCGTTCATGCTCTGTCTCTCTCTGTCCCAAAAATAAATAAACGTTGAAAAAAAAAAAAAAAAAGAAAATGGGGAGGCGGGGCACAAGGGTCAGGGTAAATGCCAGCGCCTATAGCAACAGCCAGGTGGTGCTCGCCCACCCTGAGGCCAGTGAAGCCAGCTAGAGGGGACCCGGGTGGAAGCATGTGGCTGTCCACCCCATAGAACTAAAGAGAAGCAAAGGACAGGAGCGAGCTGTGCTGCTGGGGGTGGGGGGGGCTATCGTGTTGCCTTCTTGCAACCAGCTATCTGATAGGTTCTGTGTAACCTGGAGAACAGAGAGCAACTGAATGAGGGAGGGCAGACAGCCAGGACTCAAACATGCCGGTGGTCCACCTGGTGACCGCAGAAGTCAAAGGAGTGGGAGGGAGGGAGCCGTCAGCCCTGGATGTGCCCAGTACGGTAGTAACTAAAGTCCAAAGGAAACAAGGCAGTGCCTCCAGCAGGCAATGTGCCGCGCTGGGAGCGTGGGAAACATGCTTGGACCAGGGCATCGAATTAAAGGATGAGAAGTGGTTTCAGCTACACAGTCCTGTGCGAAGGCCACCAGCCACATATCCTTTTGAGTTTAAATGAATTAGAATGACATTAAATGGCCAAGTCCAGCTCTTCAGTGCCACCAGCACGCTCTGGCAGCACGAGCAGTTCCACCCTGCAGACAGCTGGTAGAGGGCAGTGCAGGGAGCCCTACTGGTCCCTTTCCATCCAGAACCCTGCTCCCGGCTCCCACACCCTCTGCCTCAGAAAGGGGCCCTCCTGGAAGGCCAGGCTTTCAATGACCTTGGAGCCCAGAAGAAGGAACCTCTCTGCGCACTTGGTGCTCTGCCCCAAAGGAGGAGATCATTCACCGTTTGCTTTTAGAGCACAAAGAAGGGAATTCTTCAGACCAAATCAAGTAGCTGAGCAGACAATCTGGATTTTAAAAGTGGACGCTTGTTCCGCGAGGCTTTTTCCGAGGCATGTCAGACGGTCCTGCTGGGACAGTGTGTGAAGAACTCCCTGTCTCCTGCTTCAGCACAGCCCCTCCACCAGAGCCCCTCCTGGTCCAGCACCCACAGGACACTGCATGCCCCTACAAGTGGGCGGAGTGGGCCTTGGAGGGGGCGCTTCCATAAGACTTCCTCAGTGTCCAGGTCTGCAGTGCTGTCCTGGTGTCCAGATCTGTTCGTACCCTCAGAAAAATGACCGCAGCCAATACAGCCACCGATAGAGCAGCGGGGCAAGAGGAACTGAGGACCAAAGCCGTGCCCGGCCTTCTGTGACAAGGCCGCCACCTAAATCACTCCATCTTTCAGCAGGCCTGAGCATCAGGATTTTAAAAATCCCTTAGTTGCCTCACCTAGATACCAATTTAAACAAACTATAAAAAACCCCAACCCCGGGGCACCTGGGTGGCTCCGTCGGTTGAGCGTCCGACTTCGGCTCAGGTCATGATCTCAGTCTGCGAGTTCGAGCCCCGCATCGGGCTCTGTGCTGACAGCTCGGAGCCCGGAGCCTGCTTCAGATTCTGTGTCTCCCTCTCTCTCTGCCCCTCCCCTGCTCATGCTCTGTCTCAAAAATAAATAAAAACGTTAAAAAAATTAAGAAAAAAACCCCAACCCCAAACCTACAAGGCAATCAAGAATACATGAATAGTCACTAACAAGATTACATGACAAAGCTGTTACCATAAAGTCCTTACTATTGCTTATGACTTTAAGTTCCTCTCTTTGCAAAGAGACAAACCTAAATTTTGCTTTGCCCATAAACATGAGATCTGGGATTTGCTTCAAAGTAATCCACGGCGAGGGGACCCTGGCAGTGGGGAGCGGCCATGAGGCGCTCGCTGCTGAAATCGCACTGGGGCGCTGGGGCGGGGGCACGGCCAGACTCCTAGTCCGCCTCTATAAATGGTCAAGAAAAAGAGCAGCAGCCGGGGCGGTTCCAGCACTTGGCCCGGGCTGAGAGCCCCCGAACACCACCTCACTGGGTGCCCTGAGGATGCCCTCCCCCGACCTTCTGCTCCGGCTGCAGTGCCTTTCCCGCTCCACTCCACCAGCCCCGTGCCCGACCAGGGACACGAGGTCCCTGAGGACCAAGACTGGGCCTTCTCGTTGACTCTCCACCTGGGCTTGGCACAGCCTACCGCACAGTGAGGAAAAGCCCACAAGAGTCTAGCCCTCCTCGAGGTGATGCAGAGAACAGCTACTATTTACAAAATACTCCCTACGTGCCAGAAACGAGGCTGAGAACATCTCCTGAATCCCCTCAACCCCCACCCCAAGCACACAAGGAGTACCCTCATCCTCGCTCTACAGATCCGGGGAAAGGCTCAGGGAAGTTGCTTACGTGACTTACCCGAGGTCACCGAACAGCCAGGAACAGACCCAGGTTTCCAAAGCCATATCCGATTCCCAAGCCCACTATGGTCACAGCAGCCTGCCTCTCAGGGCCGCCACGGGTCATCACGGGGGGAGGGGGAAGCGGCCAACGGTCAGGGCAGAGCAGCAGAGCCCAGGCCGGACGCGGGCCCCTGCCCGACACAGGCAGGCAGCTCAGCTCCCCTCACCTTCAGCACAAGCCCCGGTAGTCACGCAGGCAACAACTGTCCGCAGAGCTAGAGGCCGGCGGTAAGCAGGGCTGGCCTGAAGGCAAAGCAGAGCCCTTGCCCGCCTCAGAGGGTCTGGATGAATTCTACCCTGGGGGTTAACAGGGACTCAATCAGCTTCAAACAAGCAACTCAGCCCCTAGGTCAGTGGCCATTAAGGAGAGAAACTCGGCAGAGAAGCAGAGGGGTAGCCCCATCTGGACTAAACGCAGCAACACAATCCAACCCAGAGGGGTACACAGAAGACAAGAGATCCCTGTGGACCAAATTCAGGTCGTTACACGTTGTGGGGTCCAGGGGTCCTGGGTCTGGATGGTGAGCACTACTTTGGTCCCGACCCGGACTGACATTTTAGCAAAAGCAGAGGGAAAAAAAGAGACAGTGTGGCCCTCTGAACACTCAAAACAGCCCAGCAGGAGCTGCTGTGCGGCCACAGTCCCAGCGACTCCAGAGGGATGATGGCCAGCTGCCAGTCTCAAGTGGGGAAGCAAGAACCGAGGAAAGGGGTGTGAGATACTAATAGACTGGACAGAGCCTGCAATTGCCCAAATCTTTACTAAGCAGCAACCTGCAGGTATCCTTGCCACAGACCGGAGGACCCAAGTGTGGTGCCGGGGCCAACAGCCATCCGCACCTTCTGGGGGTCCACGCGCTGTTTTCATAACGCCCCTGGGGTCTCTACTGCGGGAGCTCAGGAGACCGGAGAGCTGGGCTTCCAATCTAGAACGCCTGCCGTGGCAGTCTGCCAGGCTCAACCCGGACAGAGGCCTAAAACTGTCCTCACCTGCCCACAACGCCTTACTCAGTCCCTAGTGGTTTAACCAGCCCGTGGTGTGCACCCAGCCCCTTGGCACAGAGCTGACCAGCCTGCAGCGGACGAGCCCAGGTTCCCGTGCCACACCTCACAGGCTGCCTGGGGCCTTGGAGGACAGCCTTTAAGGCCAGCGAACGGCGCGGAGCGGGCCTCACAGAGCAGAGTCGGGAGAGACGCTTCAGGAAAGCATGAAGAGGCAGCAGGCGTTAGCTGGGCCATCAGGGGAGAATGGGGAGGGGGGCTTCCAAGCAGATGCCACAGAAACACTTGGGAAAGGGGAACCACAGAGCCAGCTCATGACATATAGAGGGCAAGGCAGAGACTATAGAAGGCTGCAAAGGAGGGCTCACGTCCTGAAGGAGCTGGCTGTCAAGCCTCTAGGCCAAAGGTGCTGTGGAGGGACGGACTGAAAGGAGGGGGTGGTGGGATCAATTCTCCGTGTCGGGAAGATCACTTGTCTGGGGCTACGGGGGCAAAAATGGCATCAGGAAGCCCAGGTGGGATGAGAGCAGTGCCGCCATGGCAGTGGTTCCAAAGATGAGGAAGGCAGGCTCGGGAGGTGGGATCCCTAGGCCAAAGGGGGACGGTCTCAGTTCTATAAGGTGAAGAGTTCTGGAACGTGGCTGTACGACAGCGTGCACGGCCTCAACAGTACTGCACCGTACGCTTCAAAATGGTTCCGACGGTTAACGTTACATGTACTTTACCAGGATTAAAAAAAAAAAAAAACCCCACAGGGACAGATCACAGGGGACAAGGAAAAATGGCAGAGCACCTCCAGGCTTCTGGGTTGGGACAGCAGTTCTCAACTCTGTGGCCCAGCCCAAAGAGAAAGGAGCACGAGGACCCGGGAAGGGAAGCAGCTGCCCACATCAGCGCCGCCATGCAGCAGAGAGGGGACCCATGCAGCAGAGAGGGGACGAAAGCCCAGACCCCGCTCCCACCCCCTGCCGCCCACTGCTGGAGGGAAGAGCAGGCTTATTTAAGGATGTGATGCTTTCTTTAAGCCCAAGGCCCTCTTCCCCAATTATGAGGAGTGCTCAACCCAATTCCAGCCACCCAACGTGCTCCTGACCCTGCTCGGAGCCAGTGCCACGAGCAGCCTCTCTTCTGAGCATCGCTCTCTTCCTCCGTGGTCCCCACATCCACTAACCTGCACTGCAGTCTCTGGGTCTCTATCCCGGTCTTACCTCTCCTGGCATGTTTCCGTTTCACCGCATCTCAATCCCAGGGAGCGGCCACCCTGCCGGCACTTCCCTCTACCCATCCGTCAACCCCTCCACGAAGCCGCCCACGGCCCATCCTGCTGACTGGCCGCCCTTTGCCTCCTTGAGCCTGGTCCTCATTCCTGCCAGCGAGCCCTGCCAGCTCCCTTCCTTCCAACACATGGATCTTCTGGCACCGCCACTCTGCAAGCGCCCCCAGCACAACCGCCAGCCCCTCGGCCTCAGAAACCCCGCTGGCTCCTCCCCTTCTCACCTGCACCTCTCCAACCTCCCTCAGCACCCCTGCTACTGTGCCCTGCCTCAGGCCACCGGCAGCTCGCTCTCCCACAAACTCCGACTCGGTCTCCCTCCATCTGGACTCTCCCACCCACTCCAACCTTTGCGCCGTTGTCAAACACGGACACGCGACTCTGACCAAGATGCAGTGCCCTCTGCCACACGGAGGTCAGGTGCAAACTCAGAAAGCAGCACTCAAAGCCCTCTACCCTCGCTCTCACCACACCTGACCCACGCACCCCACACTCAGACGAACTTCCTCGGGTTCAGGGGCCGAGCCAGCACCTACCAGCGCAACATGTGCAAACACAAACGAAAGAGGCAGAGGCTTCCAACAGGATCAGGAGACCCACAGCACCTGGCCTGAGGTGCGTGCAAAATGGCAACTGAGGGGTGTTTTCACGGTTTATGACCAGAAAAATGGGGGAAGAGGGGTTTGATGCTCAACAGTGGATAACTGGTTAGACATGCAATAATGCTGGAGAGGCAGATCAGTTGTTCTAGAACGATGCTCATGATAAACTTGGTAGAAAGAAAATGCAAGTTCCCACGTGGCAGCTACTGGTTGAGCCCGCCTTTTAAAGAAAAGTTTTTTAATGTTTATTTTTGAGAGAAAGAGACACTGTGAGCAGGGGCGGGGCAGAGAGAGAGGGAGACCCAGAATCCGAAGCAGGCTCCAGGCTCTGAGCTGGCAGCACAGAGCCTGACACGGGGCTCGAACTCACAAACCGTGAGATCATGACCTGAGCCGAAGTCGGACGCTTAACCGACTGAGCCACCCAGGCGCCCCAGAGCCTCTTTTTTTTTTTAAATGTTTATTTAGAGAGAGAGAGAGAGAACGCACCCACATGTAAGTGAGCAGGAGAGGGGCAGAGAGACAGAGAGAACCCCAAACAGGCTCCTCACTGTCAGCTCAGAACCTGACATGGGGCTCAAACTCACGAACGGTGAAATCATGACCTGAGCCAAAATTAAGTCTGATGCTCAACCAACTGAACCCTCCAGGCACCCCTGCTTGGGTGTGGTATATAGAATGCTTAGCAAGTGGTAGCTGCTGTCAGGTGTAAAAAACTCTTATGAAGATACACAGCAAAGGTATGGGTCAACAGCGGTTACGGGAATAATAACATTTCAAAAAATTTATTTTATGTATTTAAAGCCTCATCTTCCTCCAAGGACTATGTGTTACCAGATGGCAATAATCTTCAGCTGTATGAAAGGGACCGAGAGAGTAGTCAGACTCGTGAAAGCAACACTAACAAGGAGGACATGCAGGAAGGTAGATTTTAGCTTATAAACGGCACAGGAGCCTTTCTACCAAAAGCTGGGCAATAACTACTTGGGGGAAAAAACCAGCCCACCATCTGGTCTACAGTCAGAGGCGGGCTGAAAACCAACAATCTGATATTGACAGCTCCCACCAGATGAGCGGCTATCTGAGCAGAGGATCAGACTAGGTGTGAGCTTGGGCTCGGGCCACTTAGAACTTGTGCGACTCGGGCCACTTGTCTCTCCACTGATAAGGCCCACAGAACAAAGCCGATTATTAAAGTTCTTCCTGGGTCTGAACGGAACCAGAACCCTAATGAGCCACACAAACAGCTCACACACAGAGGTGAGGTCACAGGGCCACGCAGTCTTAGAGACAAGCCCTCATTTTAACAGATGAGAACACAGAGTGCCAAGAGGGGAGGAGCCTATCCAAAGCCACGCCCTGACCTGGGGGGATCCAGTCTCCTGACTTCCCAATGTTGAGTCCTTCTTCAGACGCTGTGACTCTACGTGTGGATCTGTACGGGCGTGGCACCCCAGGCATCCTCTCCAGCCGTAGCTCCAACACAGGGCAGGAAGGGCTACTCATGTGCAGGCCTCCCCCAACTGCCTGTCGTCTTCTCCTTTCCGTGGCAACAACCCGGCACCGTCTCGTGGCAAGTAATGCTCACGTGTCCGCTGAGTGACGACTGTGAGTGGGAACACACAAAGCAACTGCCATAACAAAACCAAACCTGACCCTGCAGAGAGAGATCTCTCTTGCTCGTTCTTTTGGAGGTTTGCGTACAGCTGACAGGAGTTAAGTGGTTCCGGGGCACCACGCTGAGTCAGCTGGGAGAGCATGCAACTCCTGATCTTGAGGTCATGAGTTCGAGCCCCACCTTGGGTACAGAGATTACTTAAAAAGAAAAGAAAATTCTTAGAGGCGCCTGGGTGGCTCAGTCTGTTGAACGTCTAACTCTTGATTTGGGCTCAGGTCATGACCTCGTGGTTGTGATCAAGCCTAGCATCGGGCTCTGTGCTGGGTGTGGAGCCTGCTTGGAATTTTCTCCCCCCCCCCCACCCACTTGTGTGTGTTATGTGTGCACTCTCTCTAAAAAAATAATTTTAAAGTAAAAAAATAAAAAATGAATTTAAAAATATTAAAACAACATGTTCAGGGGCCCACAGACAAAGACACGTAGAACAAAACAATACAAGGAGGCAGCCCTCCACGTAGGGCACACAGTAGGTGCTAACAGACGAGACAGCCGTTCTTCAAAGGGGAAAGTGCTTCAAACGTCACAGGGCAGGCACAGCATGGTTTCTGAACCAAGCAGATAAACAAGGAGAGCAAGAGAGCTCTCCAAGTGTTTTAAATGCCTTTGACTGTGTCCAGACACAGAGGACTCCTATCCCAGGTAGTGAAACTGCACAACACGGCCACAACTGCCATCCGCTGGTGACCTCTGGAGCACTGCGCTTGGGTAGATGTGCCAGAGCGGTGCCATCCAAGCACTAATGTGCACGGGGCGGGGAGCAGCCGGGAGCTTGCTCAAGCGCAGGCCCTCACCAGGAGGCCGGGGGCAGGTCTGGGGATCTGCGTTTCCAACAAGCTCCCAGGTTCAGTTCCTACTGAGGCTGCTGGGCTACAGGCGGTCAGAGCAGCGAGGCGCCAGGGGAACAGGACACCACGGATCCATTTCCCACGACTCGAGAGAGTTCAGAGGCAAAAAGGAACACAGTGCCTGGGAGGACTGACGTGGGAAAGTGGTTTCTAATACTAAATATTTCAAACCAGCTCACGTATCTGGGAGCAGGGAACTGGTTAAACGCACAATGGTCCCCTCACATGACTGACTACACGACCGTTAAAAACAAGAGAAGTCTGCATGAGTCATTTGGAAAAATCACGAAGATAGATCATTGAGTGAAAAGGGCAAGTCAGAGCAGAGCAAAAGAACCCACGGCACTCGTAAGAGAAAAGTTACACGTTACGTAAAACGTTATTTTAAAACTTTGGAAACATCCCAATTATTACCCATCTCTGGGGATGAGACGAGGCACTCCCTCCTGCGCCTGACATTTTTTTTAAAATATTTTATTTTTAAGTAACCTCTCTACCCGACATGGGGTTTGAACTCACAACCCCAAGCAAGATCAAGAGTCACATGCTCCACCGACTGAGCCAGTCAGGTGCCCCAGGTGCCTGACACTTCTAGATTATTTGGGGGCCTTTATTTTGTGATGAACAGGTATAACACTATAATAAAAGTAACAAAAAAGACAGTTTTGTTTTCATTGAGTTTCCTGCAAGCCACGTATATGGGTCATGTGGACGTCAAGTCTAGACAAGACACTTCTATGGTTTACGTGCAAAGAGAGAAGTTCCTCAAGGACCACAGCCACCGTATAAGACCTCACCCCTAGATTACAGAGGAGTATGTCTTTCTGGAAAATTTTAGAAACAATTACACAGACTATTTGTGGGCAACTGGGGAATCCACACTGATCCCTGGGGTTACCGTTTCCTCTTCTAAGAAGCTGTACGAGACCAACCTCACATCTTTTTGGATCAGCTACTGGACAGGGACATGGGAGGGTGCAGCAGGGGCAGTGAAGCATCTTCTAGCTACAATGGAGAGGTAGGAGATCCGTGGCTCCCGGAACAACCACGCCCAAGAAGCTACCACAGTCTCTTGTCCCGGCTGACTCGTTTAAAAGGGAACTAGATCAAGTGTTCGGTGCTTGTAAAATGGACAGGTCACGGCAAAGTGGGGGAGATGGCTCCTAGGGCAGAGAATAAGAGCAGACCGGAACGGCGAGCTCAAATTTCACTCCATCCTCCTAACTTCTGTGCATCCTTCTGGGAACAGCCTAGCATGTAAACGAGTAGTGTTCTTCTCTGAAGCCGCCCCCTTAGGTTACAAAGGAAACTGTATCCCGATGATGATGCTGTTACCGGACTCGGCATTTACCAAAACATCCCCAGAACCAGACTTGAGTGTGTACTGTCCACGTCAACAAGTCAACCGCAGGAATGACGCTGGAGCACCCAGGTGCACAGCGCTGCAGAGAGAGGGGACTGAGACGAGCACACACTCACTCGCCTGGCACTCTTGGCTACCCACTGCCCCTGGCCCAGCCACACGGCCCTGTCCCGGAGGGTCCCTCTGGAAGAGACTGTGAAAGCAGAACCGTCAGGAGAGTAACTTCAAAGACACAGAACGTGGAGAATAAGCACCACTCTACCCTCCACGGTGACCACCTCTGAATTCTAATCTCGTTAGTTTAGATATGCAAATCTGCAGTTTGCCAGCGTCTAGCAAGAGGTGGGGTCCCAAATGCAACCCTCCAGGCAGCACCAGCCGACACAGGTCAACGAGGCTGGCACCTCCCTCCTGGCAGCCCCAGCCTTCACGCAGGGGGCTAAGAGCTCTTCTTCTGCCACTACCTGCCCCTAGGCTGCAAGAAGCCACAACCCCAGGTCCGTAGGAGATCCTGACTGGCCCTGGCTCTGCCGCCCTTTGTGAACCTACACAGTCATTTACAAATGTGTCCCCCACTAAAAACTCGAGTCGCAGGGCACCTGGGTGGCTCAGTGGGTTAAGTGTCCGACTTCAGCTCCAGTCATGATCTCATGGTTCATGGGTTCAAGCCCCGCATCAGGCTCTGTGCTGACAGCTCAGAGCCTGGAACCTGCTTCGGATTCTGTGTCTCCCTCTCTCTCTGCCCCTCCCCTGCTTGAGCTGTCTCTCTCTCTCTCTCAAAAACAAATAAAGAGTAAAAAAAAGTTGAAAAACAAAAACAAAACAAAAACCTCGAGTCTTGTTAGACTCGGCCCTATTAGTGAACCCATCCAGACAGCTGTGGATTCCCAGTGGCAGCTAACCTACCTGCTGTTCAAGCCCTCCCAGCTCCCATCTCTCTCAGCACCTGCTCACCATGACAAGCCCCAAGTGTCCTCCGCAGAGAAATGCTGAGCAGGCTGAGAGTGGAGGCTGTCCCCAAATGCAGCGGGTCCCTGCAGCAGCTACTCATGGGAGTTAGGATCCCACCTGACTGCATCCTGTCATGCCAGCACCCTGACCGCACTTCGGCATCTGGTCCCTAGGAATCCAAAGAGAGCCTGGCAAACACCGTGCTGAGAAAGTCCAGACACACTAAATGGATGGAGGGCAGGTGAGACGGACAGAACTCATGCTCTCTGAGTTCATAGTCACCAATGATCTCTCTCTCTTCTCTGAGAGCATACAGGCTATTACTCTTTCTAAAACACGAACTGAGATCGAAGTCAGGCCTGCACACTCTAGTCAGTTCTTCACCAGCCCTCTCCCTCGGCTGGAAACTGGGGTGTTTGTGTGGAGTCTCCCAGCACCTCTCCTACCCCGTGGCTCCTCAAGGACCAGCAATTTCACCTGCAGAAGGCCTCAAAGAGCCTCTGGACAGGATGCCGTTAGTCTGAGCAGAAGTTAAGCCCCTCACCTGGGATTTCCATTCTCTCGTTCCAAGGCTTCCTTTACCCTTGGCTTTCTGCCCGCCCTTTCCTTACCTTACATAAAAAGGTCAAAGTAACTACCTTTGCCTCAGGTCTTTCTTTGTTTCACCATCCAGCTCACTGCAGGCTTTCGCCTTCCTGACGACACTTTTCTTACAGCTCTGTGTGCTCTCTTGGTGCGGTCCTTAGTTTTCTTTCTGTCCTTCCTATCTTCCACAGAAAACGTAAGCTGGCCTGGGAGTCCCTCCCCACACCCCAAGGCCTCTGTGTGCTCTTCAGACACAGTCAACTCTTCCTCCTCCCAGGGGCTCACCTACAGTTAGACTCAATCTCCCAGGACCTGCTTCCCTTTCAGTCTCAAACCACAAGATCACGCCTCTTTTTCGGAGCATCCCAAAACCCTCCAACTCCAGGGTATGTATCCTCCCAGCCTTCTCGCTGCTGGACTCTCCAGTTTGAAGACAGCATGCCTGCAGACCCCTTCAGTGATCCAACAGACCACTTGGAAAAGCTCTGCCCTTTCCGGCTCCAACCCTACCACCTTCCAACTTCGACCTGAAGTGGTTAAGGTCACCTGAACAAGGGACTTTTCTTTTGCAAACCTGAAACCCAAGCAGGTAGTCATTCTAATGCCCACTGAAGAAGGATATCCAGCTTACTAGAGGCAGAAAAGCCCTGCTAAAGAATTCACACGCTACCCTGCTAACCTCTGGAAGCCCTTGGCCCGAGTGTAAGGTTTACTCCCAGCCAGTTAGCACGCCCAAGGGCAGCCGGGCCTTTCTGATGGGAAATCTTAAGAGCAGAAGGCAGCAAACTGGCCTCCAGACTCAAACAGGTACTTTATTATCAGTTTGGTCTTACCCAACTAGCCACCCCCTCAGCCCTGACTGAGGCACTCGGTCTCGCCAACAAAACAACAAAAAAACAAAAACCACCAGAAACACACAGGCTGCTGTGGAGCACAATATTCTCCTGTAACAGATCTACACCGGGGAAGGCGCTGGGCATAAGCATGGTCTCAGCCCCTTCCTGACATTTCTGCCCACTCTTCTCAGGTCAGGTGCCCATGTCCAAAAGGCTCCTATTCAATTAGCCCCTTTAATTAAGTTGGCCTCCAAAGATACTCTCCCAGAGTACGACGCCTCTTCACTTACTCCAACCCATACGCAGAGAGCAAGCTGGGCATGTTTCGCCCTAAAAGAGCACGTAGCAAGTTATGGCAGAGACAGAACACAAGTCTTCTGACCTTCCAGTCACTGATCTCCCACCACCACACTGCCTCTGAAGGTCAGAAGGAAAGCTGGAGGCTCCGGGGAAATCTGGTGGCTTCCAGAACACAGACAAGGCCTCCGGTTCAAGACCAAAGACTGAAGAAGTCAAGGTCACAGGCTAGCCCAGGGCTCCCTTCCCAACCCCTAGCCCCTTGTCCCTCCTCACTCACAAGGACAGCAGCAAGGAAAAGCCAGCAATATAGAGATTCCTCTGGGCACGGAAAAGCTTCATGTGGAAGTGTTCCATGGCCCCGGGATTATTCTGCAGGTTCACCTTCTCTGTCACATCATCATACTTCCGGATCTCACGCACAGCATCTGCAGCAGAGAAGAGACGTGAGGGCATTTAACTCCTACTGACATTGGGGTGTCCAGGGGAGAGGCAGCAGGGCTCAAGGTGACCTCACTTCCGTCACATCCGCCACCCCAGTTATCCCCCGTTCTACACACACCTTGGGGGACACCTTCTCAAGAGCTCTGCTCTCAGACCCATTCTCTCCTTTGGTTTTTCTCAGGTCGCTCCCTGGCCCCAGCCTTCACAGACCACAAACCCGCTCATATCAAGGTGCTAACCAAGTCTGAAGTGTTGCTGGCAATGGCCATGGCGCCCCCAACATGCGATTCTGCTTAGCTCAAGTCGGACTGGCCATCAGGTGCCCCAGTGATAAACCAGGGTAATCCCCCACTGAGGAGGTACCAGTGTCCTAGGAGTCAAGACCCTGAGGGCGCCTGCCTGCTAAAGACTTGGGCTTTGGGGCACATGGGGGCTCAGTCGGTTGAGCATCTGATTTCGGATCAGGTCATGATCTCACAGTCCGTGAGTTCAAGCCCTGCGTTGGGTTCTGTGCTGACAGCTCAAGCTTGGAGCCTGCTTCGAATTCTGTGTCTCCTCTCTCTCTCTGCCCCTACCCTGCTTGTATGTGCACGTGTGCTCTCTCTCTAAAAAAATAAACATTACAAAAAAAGACTCAAGCTTTTCCATTCCTAAATTTCGTAATGGGTTTTATTATATAAACAATATTACCCTAAAAATAAATGTTAAGATGTCTACATTACCCAAAGCAATTGGCAGATTGCATGCAATCCCTATCAAAGTACCAACAAACAACATTTTTCACAGAACTAGAACAAACACTTCTAAAACGTGTATGGAACCACGAAAGACCTGGAATAGCCAAAGCAATCTTGAAAAAGAAAAACAAAACAGGAGGTATCACAATTCCAAATTCTAAATTGTATTACAATGCAGTAGTAATTAAAACCATATGGTACTGGCATAAAAATAGACACATAGATGAACAAAACAGAATAGAAAATCTAGGAAAAAACCCCACAGCTGTATGGTCAATCTTCCACAAAGAAGAAAAGTATATCCAATGGGAAAAGCACAGTCTCTTCAATAAATGGTGTCGGGAAAACTGGACAATTCTTCATGCAAAAGAATGAAACTGGACCACTTTCTTTCACCATACACAAAAATAAACTCAAAAATGCATTAAAGACCTAAATGTGACACCTGAATCCATAAAAATCCTTGAACAGAGCACAAGCAATAATTTCTCTGACATCAGCCACAGCAACATTTTTCTAGTTATGTCTCCTGAAACAAATAAAACAAAAGCAAAAGTAAACTATTGGGACCACAGCAAAATACAAAGCTTCTGTACAGCAAAGGAAACAATCGACAAAAACTAAAAGGCAACCTATGGAATGAGAAAAGATAAAAAAAAAAAAACTTCAAAGAAAAACCAAAAACTGTCTTATTCTGATTACAAAATGAATGCAAGCTCATAAAAAATTCAAATACAACCTGTATACCTGAAATGTGTAAAGAGAAAGAATCCCATGACGTAATCACCTCCAGTAAGCATAATACGTTGGTCATCTTACCTAAAGCAGTCACTGTCAGCCACGTTACCCTATTTCCTCTGTAACACACACCCTAATCTGATATTATCCTAATTACAGGTTTATTGTCCATCTCCGCTGAATCAGACTACAAACTCCACTAAGGAAGAAATCTTTTCTTCTACATCCAGGCCCTAGCACAGCTCTGGGTGCACAGGGGGCATGCAAATAACTACTGAATCGCCAATAGCCTCTGCTCCTGGGCGGCACTGTTAGACGTAGAGTGCCCCAGTTTACAAATATACTCATATCTGTTTGCCTATTATTGTAGAAATGGAATAACCTACTGCTTTTTCCTCCCTTACCCCTGAGACATCTTTTTAAAAGCTGGCACATAAAGATCTACCTAGAAAGGTCTGTTAACAGACACCCATGGGAAAGGAGCAAGTTAACACTATATGGACACTGTTTGGTTCTTAATGTCTGGTTTGAGACTGCTTGGGGTTTTTTTTTTTTCCAATTAAAAAAAAATTTTTTTAACATTTATTTTTGAGAGAGAGAGTGCAAGTGAGAGAGAGCACAAGCGGGGGAGGGGGAAAGAGAGAGGGGAAGACAGAGATCACAAGCACTGCAGCACAGAATCCAATGTGGAGCTGGAACTCACAAAACTGTGAGATCACGACCTGAGCTAAAACCAAGAGGTGGATGCTTAACCAATTGAGCCACCCAGGCGCCCCGAGTCTGCTGGTTTTTAAGCTGACTTCACATTATAAGAAATGTGCTGGGGCGCCTGGGTGGCTCAGTCGGTTAAGGGTCCGACTTCGGCTCAGGTCATGATCTTGCGGTCCGTGAGTTCGAGCCCGCGTCGGGCTCTGTACTGACAGCTCAGAGCCTGGAGCCTGTTTCGGATTCTGTGTTTCCCTCTCTCTCTGACCCTCCCCCATTCATGCTCTCTGTCTCAAAAATAAATAAACGTTAAAAAAAATTAAAAAAAAAAAAGAAATGTGCTCTTTACTGGCATTGCACCCTTGTGTTACATCTGGAACGTGAAACAAGCATTCTCCAACACTGAGCAGGAGTTACAACCAGGACAACAACATACCTATTTGTTATGAACTGTGTGTTCCTGTCCCCCCCCCCCACCATTCCTATATAACCCCCCATTCCTATAACCCCCAATGGATTGGTATTAGGACGTGGAGCCTTTGAGAAGGGTTAGGTCATGAAAGTGGGGCCCTCATGAATGAAGTTAGTGCCCTTATAAAAGAGACCCCCCCGAGCGCTCTCATCCTTTTTGCCACGTGAGGACAAAACGAGAAGGTTTTATGAACAAGGAACAGGGCCCTCACCAGACATCAAATCTGCCGGTACCTTGATCTTGGACTTCCAGCCTCCAGAACTGTGAAAAATACATGTCTGTTGTTTAAGCCACACAGTCTATGACATTTTTGTTATAGCAGCCCAATCTAAGACATAAAACTTAAAATGTTCATACCTTTGGGGGTGCCTGGATGGCTCAGTCAGTTAAGTATCTGACTCTTGATCTCGTTTTGGGTCATGATCTCAGTTTGTGAGATCCAGCCCTGCCTCAGGCTCTGTGCTGATAGCGCAGAGCCTGCTTGGGATTCTCTCTCTCACACTCTCTGCCCCTCCCCCGCTTGCAATCTCTCTCTAAATAAACTTAAAAAAATGTTCATACCCTCAGATTCACCTATTCCACCTCTATGAATTTATCCTACATGAACATTTGCATAAATGTGTAATGATACAAGTGCGACTGTAAAGAAAGAATTGAATTACAGCAAAACCATGTGTTAGAATACCACACAATCTTTAAAAAGGATGAGATTGCTGTAAAAAGATATCTAAGACAACACGGAAAACACACAACCAATCCAGAATAGCGTGTACTATGATCTGAATCCAATCCCAAGTGGTACGTAATATACGTATATATTTTTGCTGTTTATTTATTTTTGAGAGAGACAGCACTAGCTGGGGAGGGGCAGAGAGAGAGAGGGAGACACAGAATCCGAAGCAGGCTCCAGGCTCTGAGCTGTCAGCACAGAGCCCAATGTGCAGCTCGAACTCACGAACTGTGTGATCACGTCCTGAGCCGAAGTCAGACGCTTCACCAGCTAAGCCACCCAAGACACCCCTGGTACTTGATGTTTTAACAAAGATGTCAGCATGGAAAAATGCTGTGGAGGGGTGCTTGGGTGGCTCAGTCATCATCTCACAGCTCATGTGATTTAGCCCTGCATCAGGCTCTGCACTGACAGTGCAGAGCCTGCTTGGGATTCTCTCTTGCTCCTCCACCGCTCATGACTAGTGCACACGCGCGCGCTCTCTCTCTCTCTCTCTCTCTCTCTCAAAAAATGTTTTAAAAAAAGGCAGTTCGGGGCGCCTGGGTGGCGCAGTCGGTTAAGCGTCCGACTTCAGCCAGGTCACGATCTCGCAGTCCGTGAGTTCGAGCCCCGCGTCAGGCTCTGGGCTGATGGCTCAGAGCCTGGAGCCTGTTTCCGATTCTGTGTCTCCTTCTCTCTCTGCCCCTCCCCCGTTCATGCTCTGTCTCTCTCTGTCCCAAAAATAAATAAACGTCGAAAAAAAAATTTTTTTTTAAATAAAAAAAAAAAAGGCAGTTCAACAGCTTAGAAGAGGAGAATGAAAAATGCCTGTCGAAACATACAACAAAATACCAACAATGGTTTTCTGTGAGACATGGAATACTAGGGAAGGGGGGGGAATTCAACTTTCTGGGTTAAACTTCTGGATTTTTAAGAATGTGCTATTTTGTGATTTAAATAACACACATTGGAGCTCCTGGGTGACTCAGTAGATTAAGTGTCTGACTTGATTTTGGCTCAGATCATGATCTCACAGTTCGTGGGACCAAGCCCTGCATCGGGCTCTGGGCTGACAGCTCAGATTTTCTTTCTCTCTCTCTCTCCCTCTCCCTCCCCTTCTCCCATGCGCACTCGTGCGTTCTCTCAAAATAAACTTTTAAAACAAACACACTTTTCTACACCACCATTTGCATCCAGAAACCCCACCGCCCTAAGGACCACCATAGCCAACGGCAGGGAACAGATGGGATGGAGTGTTAGGCCACACTAGCCCAAGTCACAAAACAGAGTGCTGCCCTCCCTGTATCAGGCCCCTGGACCAGGGCAGCTGACCCTGGAAGTTCATCAAGCCCACCCCCAGCCCCAGCCCTACCCCAGACCCCTCCCAGATAAGGCTAGAGTCCAGCCAGGGCTGAAGCTATAGCTAGTTATGCCCATCACCTTCCACCAGGATTTCCTGCTGACGTTTATATTTTTAGAGGCCTCCAAAGACCTCTCTATGTTACACTTCTTACCGTTAGAGTAGAAAGCAGCCAGTCGTCATAGCCAGTGTCTCTCTACAACTTCCAAGCAGTTCCCTGACCTCAAAAAAAAATAGCACCTTTGCCAACTACTGGATTCTGCAAAGGGCCTCCCTGGCCCATCAGCGATGCTAGAAAAGAGAGCACTCGTGGAGCCTGGTGCAGAGGGGCAAGGCCCTAAGGGAGCACCCCAGCATAGCCCCTGCCACTCCCATTCTTGCCCCTACCCTACACCCAAAAGCAAAAGCACACACACTCGGTTCCGATCTAAAGTCCAGCTTTTTTTTTAAGTTTATTTTTGAGAGAGGAGAAAGAGAGAGAATGAATCCCAAGCACGCCCCACACTGTCAGCACTGTCACACAGAGCCCAACACGGGGCTAGAACTCATGAAGCATGAGATCGTGACCTGAGCCAAAATCAGTAGTCAAATGCTTAAAAGACTGAGCCACTCAAGCGCCCCTACAGTCCAGCTTTTAAATGTGCAAAGGCTAACGCAGGTATTCCCTACCCACTCCGTGCTCACAGAACACTCAGGGAAACAACCTTGATTGGAAAGAGCTACCTCCTGGGCCCCTGCCAAGTATTTCAAGAACAGCACGGTTGCATATGAGGGCAGCTGGTACCCACCCTACACCGCTGGGAAGGGTAGGCCGCACCTGGCCTGTTCAGAGGAAGTCCTGCCTGAACATATCCCTTCAGGCCCCAAGACATTAGGAAGGAAATGCCTAATGCTCAGCTAGTGAGTGGAGCCTTGCACATTGCCCCTGAACCACGGCCCCCTGCCCTTCCACCCACTACCACATTTCTGCCAGAAACTAAGGGAAAGAAGAGCGTTTTGAGTCTAAGCAGGTCACACTCTGGAAACGGGACCGCTGTCTGCAGCAGGGCCCAGCCAATGCTTTCAAGTCCAAATAGGGGGACGTACTGATCACTTACCACAGCGAAACGCACGTTTCACAGCCGGATGAGAACTATACTGATTCCTCTGGTCTCTAAACAATCACACCGCCACCACATCACAAGATGCCTGCCTTCCATCTTAACACCACAAGGCCCCGGGCCCCATCCCCGAGCATGCTCTGGAACCAGCTTATCTTTCAAGCCCTGCTGGTATGCACCTCAATGTGTTTATAGAACTTCATGGCCAGAAGGACCCAGAGAGACCTGGCCTGACCCATCCAGAGAGATCTGGGATATACTGCCAGACCTCTCAGTCCCCCCCCCCAAGCCACAGGACGTGGCAGCTTCCTCCCCAGCCCCACTCCCTTTTGGTAGCTCAGTTCCTTATTCACAGCCTGTCTGTGTGACTCAAGAGCAGTACTGCTTAAACCAAGGTCAACAAGGACCAGCCAGCTTCTCTCGGTTTCAGTTCTGGAATGACCTCAGGAGCCGCCCCAGAAAAGTGAGGTGGCTGTCATAAAGTGCATAAAGGCTGCTGGTCAAAATAAAGGCCCTGCCGGCAGTCAGCAGCACCCTCTTCCCAAGAGAAAGACAGAGGCACCGAAGTGGTCTCCTCTGAGAAGCTCAACCTGCAGGCTGCCCGTGGCACGGAGCCTTGCAGCAGAGGCCATGCCATGGCGAAGGGTCTGGGCAGGTGGCCGCCCTCAGCCACGGCTCACTCACCGATGACCAGCAGCACAAGGATGACAATGAGAACTACGAAGAAGGTATTGCCGTACATCACCACCAGCTCCACCAGGCGGGACTTGAAAATCTTCTGCCATCTGTGAAGACAAAAAGGCTGAAGAAACAAACACACTTGGGACTCGGGCCCCAGGAACAGAGCCAGTCCCGCACTCTTCTCCAATGGCTGAGTATCTTGAAAAGACTCGGCCTCAGTGGCCTGCAGTGCTCCAATTTAGAACATCTGTTCAAGAGCGGAAAGGAGAAAAAAAAAAAAGGGCCTGTGCACGTATAAAAAATTTCTAAAAAAGCACAATCTTAAACGCTAATCATCTCTAGGGAAAGAAACAAAACCTTTGTTTGATTACTAAGGTATAATTAACACACGACATACTACCAGTTTCAGGGGCAGGAGAAGCGAAAACCGGACCTTTTGTTGCGTTCCTCTACGTGATATTCAAAACGTTGGCCACACGCACACTTCTTCAAACAGCTTCTCCACGTGACCCAAGTGCGTTCATCTAGACTCCCACCACCCTAGGTTATTGTGAAGCAGACCCAAGACCCCTCTTCATTTCCTTCCATAAGTACGCAAGGATGTAACTCCGTCACGAAAGCACCTTTGGGAATGGCTAATACAATCACAATGCCATCGCCAGACTCAAGAAAATTAACAAGAATCCCTCGTTATCAGAGCCAGAGTCCCAAAGTCCAACTGCTGCATTTCTTTTTAAAGCTTGGTTTGTTTGAATCTGAACTGATGAGGTTTTGACTCTGCATTTAGTTAGTATTTTCAATTTCTCCTCACCCTCTTCTGTCTTCCTTCCCAGACCACTTTTTGCAGAAACCAGGGTGGTTATCTTACAAAGCTGCCCAGGTCGCAGCTCCAAAAGGGCCTCTGTCTCTGCATCTCCCCCCTGAACTGTATGAAGTGTGAAGAGACTCAGATCTGGCTTTGGCAAAAACATTTCTTAGACAAGGTTGAATACTTTTTATCCCATCAGCGGTCCGTATCTTTCAATTAAAAAGTTTTTTAAAATACCTGTGAAGAATTAGCGTTATTTGTAATTTTCTAATTAAAATCAGAATGTGTTCACATATTACCTGCAATTAAAAATTAATCTCCAATTAACTCCGAACAGGCCCTCCGTTCTTTAAAAGGAATATGGCTTCACCTCTCACTGGCTGAGTAATGCTCATGAGGCTCCTACACAATGCCAGCGGGACTAGTGAGGAGGACAGGAGTCACCAAATCAACTACAACATGACCCCACGGTGTGTGTCTTCCAGATGCCACACTGCCATCCCCTGAACCCTTGGGGACCAAGGGAAGGCGGAGGGCAGCGTTCCCAGAAACATAACTAGAGACAGCTCTTCCTCCTTTTGGGGAATTCTGAAGGCCAGAAGGCAGGGTGCCCAGGGAGGGAATTCAGCAAGACGTGACAAAGCAAAACCGTGTAGAAGGCCGGCAATAGTTATCACAGCCCCTGCCACCCCAACCCCACACGGGTTCTACCTGTTTCCATGTGGCCCCGATGCCGGGGTCTTCCCAGCTTTCCGTACACAAGCTATGGGGCTCGGCGCAGTCACCCTCTTGCTCGCCCGCTTGCTCCACGGGCCTTACCTTTTGGGAGAAATGAAGGGAATGCAGAGCAGCAGCACAGCAAAGACCTCTGCGTAGAGGAAGGTGGCGACTGCAGTCCACTGCAGACTCATCCTGTTGCTAGAAGGTTTCCAGCAGTGAGATGTGAGTTTGTTTCCTGGCAGGACAGAAAAGGGACAGAAGTCGTGAGAGCTGAGCGGCCACTCCTGACCCTCTACCCCAGCATTCCACTCGTTTTCCAAACCACTGGCTGAAACTGGGAACGACTCGGCAGGGACACTTGGCCAACGGCGCCCAAAGGCCTGACAAACTCCCGTTTGCCAGGGCGGAGGTACTTGCTGCCTCCTAGCACGCGCATTAAAAACCACCCTTCTGGGGAATTCCTTTCCCGGTTGAGTTGGGCAAACTCCTTAGGCCTGCCTACCCGAGAAAGCGTTCTGAATTATGATCATGCAGACGAGACAAAACTCTCCACATCCATCGGGCCCTCTCCCTTCCCAGCCAGCTCCGGGGTGGCCGCATCTCGATAACGCACTTTTCCCCAGAGCCGCGGCGTCCCCGCCCCCCAGGGAAACCGAAAGACCCTTCCCTGCCGAGCCTCTGAGCCTTCCCAAACAGGGCCGAAAGAGAACCTGCAGCCTCCCTCCGGGGCGCGAGCAGGGGCTAAAAATGGCCTTCCGACGCCGCGTCTGCCTCCCACGAGGTGGGAGAACTCGAGGTACCTCAGAGAGCCCCGCAGAGCGACTCCTACCGGGCGGGAGTCAGGGCCAAAAACAAACGCAGATCCCGACTAAGCGCCTCATGGCCCCGTCCAAAGAAAGTTCTAGAAAAAGCGGTCTTTTCGGAAACCGGAAGAGCCCCTCTCCTCAGCCCTGGTCGGCCCCAGCGCCCACGCGGCTCGAGACCCGCCCTCCTCCGCGCGCCACGCGCGCGACCCCCCGGGACGCGGCCCTAGCCCGCCACGCCCCCCACAGGCCCCACCCCGGCGGCCCCTCCCCAGGGGCTTCGCCACCGCCCCTCACCCCCGCGGAGGCCCTGAAGCCCCCGGAGCCCAACTGGAGCCGCCGCCCCGACTTCCCTCCCCAGCCCCGTCCCCGCACTCCCGGCTCGGCCGTCGTCCCCACGCCCCGCGGCCCCTCCGCACTACCCGCCGCTGCCCCTCGTCGAAGGCCCGGAGGCCCACGCTCACCGAGCTTCCCACGGCCGACGCACACGCCCCGCCGCCGTCACCGAACGCTCCCACCGCAGCCCTGGCCCCGCCCCTTCCCCCGCGGCCGGAAACCGGAAGCACCCGCCGCGTCCCGCCCCGCTCCCGACCGCACCCAGGCCCCAGCGACTCCGCCCACGGCCGGTTTTCGCCCCGCCCCCGAGCCGTGGCTCCGACGCCCAGGACTGGAGGAGAAGGGGCGCCTCGAGGCTGGGCGGTGGCGCCTCGAGAGCGCGCCGGGAGGAGGGGCGGGGCCCTGGCGGGAAAGCCAGGGGCCGCTTCTCTGGCCCGCGCGGTCCTCCCACGTCTCACTGGTCCGGGGAAGGGGCGGGGCCCAGCCGTGGGGCGAGAACGGGGTGGGGCTCGCTGCGCCCGGGCTCCGCCTTCCGCCCCTCCTCCGCCTCCTCCCCTTCCCTCGACTCGCCCCTGGGGAGGGGTAGGGTGGGTGGGGATTCTGGGCGGGTGGCGGAGTCACTGTCGGCTTCAGCCGGGCTGCGGAGCGGACGGACGCGCCTAGTGCCCCGGGGAGGGGAGCCACCAGGAGTGGAGGTAGAGGAGGAGGTGTAGAGGAAGAGACGCCCTCTCTGCCGGGACGTCCCCCCGCCCCCCGAGGCTCTGACCCCAGGGGCTAGGGGCCTGACAAGTTTCTCCACCTTGGCTGCCTGAGGAGGCCGCTACCCTGGAGGGCCCTGAGCCCACCGCACCAGGGGCCCCAGCACCGCCCCGGTGGTCTAACGCGACAGTTTCAGGGACCACTGCAAGGTTTCCAGTGGCCTAGACCAGGAGCCCGGGGTCAGACCAACAACCCTTCCGGCCACCTGCCTCGACTTCTGCCTCAGGCACCAGTTCCGGCCCCGTGCATCCAGCCCAGGTGACATGCCGGTACTCTCCACGCCCAGGCCCTCTCGGGTGACCACGCTGAAGCGCACAGCTCTGGTCCTGGCCCTCACCGCCTATGGAGCCCACAAAATCTACCCCCTGGTGCGGCAGTACCTAGCTGCAAGCAGGGGCCCTCAGGTACCGGCAGGGGAGTCCACGCAGGACGTCTCTGGGGCCACGGCGGCCAAGGCCAGCGTGAACAGGGTGTTCTTGCGGCGGCTCTTGGGGCTCCTGCGGCTGCTCTTCCCCAGGACCCTGTGCCGGGAAACGGGGCTGCTGGCGCTGCATTCGGCCTCCCTGGTGAGCCGGACTTTCCTGTCCGTGTACGTGGCCCGCCTGGACGGCCGGCTGGCCCGCTGCATCGTGCGCAAGGACCCGCGGGCCTTCAGCTGGCAGCTCCTACAGTGGCTCCTCATCGCTCTCCCTGCCACCTTCATCAACAGTGCCATCCGGTACCTCGAGGGCCAGCTGGCCCTGTCTTTCCGCAGCCGTCTAGTGGCCCATGCCTACAGCCTCTACTTCTCCCAGCAGACTTACTACAGAGTCAGCAATATGGACGGGCGCCTTCGCAACCCTGACCAGTCCTTGACGGAGGACGTGGTGGCCTTTGCCGCTTCAGTGGCCCACCTCTACTCCAACCTCACCAAGCCGCTCCTGGACATCGCCGTGACGGCCTACACTCTGGTTCGAGCGGCCCGCTCCCGTGGGGCCGGCACGGCCTGGCCCTTGGCCATCGCCGGCCTTGTCCTGTTCCTCACAGCCAACATGCTGCGAGCTTTCTCACCTAAGTTTGGCGAGCTGGTGGCAGAGGAGGCGCGGCGGAAGGGAGAGCTGCGCTACATGCACTCTCGAGTGGTGGCCAACTCAGAGGAGATCGCCTTCTATGGGGGCCACGAGGTGGGGCAGGTTGGGGTGCTGGGCACAGAGGAAAGCTCACAGCTGGGAGGCTAGGGGGGCAGGCAGCCATGGACAGCGTGGAAAGCTCGGGTCTGGCTGGGGCTCATGCCAGAGGTGTGGGTAGGTCATAGAAGACGAAGACTGGGGATGACAGGGCCTTGGGCGGCCCAGGCTTAGGCACGGAAATGGAGAAGCAGGAAGGCTGGGCGGGGGCTGCCCACATGCTCCAGGCCACTTCTGCTTCCTCTCCTCGGTGTGGTTGGCCTGGCCTAGGAGCTGTGGATCCTAGCGGTTTCAGATGGTAGAGCTCTCTGCTTGCTCCACTCCTACAGCCAGCCAGGAGGAGGCTCCCGACCCTCCGCCAGCAGGGACTGTGGGACGCGGCCTGCTGCCTGGCCCCTCCTGGGCCGCCCCCCCCCCTGCCCCGGGCCCTTTGAAGGCCGGCATCTGGCCAAGCTGGTGGGCCAGGCAGGCTGGCATTATGGGCATGACTCAGCCCAAGCGGGGGTTAACGAGCAGCACCCAGCGCGGTGGCAGCGCTGGGCACTCGGGGTCAAAGCTTCCCCCCGCCTTAGCCCCCAGGCCGGCCCCGGCTACCTGCTCGGCTGCCTCCCCAGGCCCCAGGCCAGGGATGCCCGGCCCAGGCCGCCACCGCGGCGGGACGCACTTCCTGCCGGCCCGGCGGCCACCCCTGCCCCCCCCCCCCCATGGCCGCCCTTCCGCCTGGGTCCCAGGCCTGCCGGGAGCCCGGCGCTGGGAAAGGTTACTCGGGGCCAATGTTCCCTTTATCTCGCCTTGGCCCCTCCCCTTCCTCGTGCCTGGGGCTGCAGCTGCCTCCGGCCCTGCTCTCTGCTACTCTGGTTTCAGTTCCCGAGGGCTTCTCCAGGGAGGGGCACAATGGTATCCACCTCCTGAAGGCCTGTGTGTCCTTCCTAAATGAGGTGGGCTCTTGTCCCTGGGGCTTGTCTCATTGGCTGCATGGGGGGCGGAGGCTGTGATTTAAAAAAAAAAAAAAAAAAGGGTTTGTCCCTGAACTCTGCAGTGGGGGCAGCCCGGGTGTAGGCCGGGCTCCAGATTAAGAGAAAATGCCTGGTCTGCAGCCACAACCCATCTCTCCCGCACGCTGGGCCGCAGGGCCTTGGCAGGCAGCCACGGCCTTGGGTAAGGCGCTTGGCACATTACCCGCAGCTACATTGTCGGCCCCGGCTGGCACTCCTGCCAGCTCCCAGCACGAGCCTGGATCGCCAGGGTGCTCCCTTCAGGAACCGGGATCGGGCTGGATGCAAAGCCAAGCGATGTGGCAGACGTGGATGGTGGGGGCAGGAGAGCCCCGGCGTGTGTCCACAGCCTACGTCTTTAGGCCGGACAGCAGTGTGGGGTGACGAGCCCTCACGGGTGGTGGGTTGGTTGCTTTTGCTGTGCGGGTATGTGGCTCACCCCAGTCTCAGCTGCTGATGGCCCTAGGGATGCTGGCCCAGGCTGGGGCACAGGTGACTGGCCGGCTGGAGGGCAGACATCACAGTATTCTGCTCTCTTTGGGATTTCATTGAGGAGGCCGATCTAGATTTCATTCAGGAGGTGGGAGCCTGTGCACGCACACACGCACGCACACGCGTGCACAGACTCTTGCTGGCTTGACAACAAGGTAAACCCCTTAGTAAGTCAAAGCATCATTTATGAGAATCTGGTTCTCTTTTAACGGCTCTGCCAGCGTGGTCCAAATTCCCCACCTTTTGCTCCCTCCAAGCTGCGCGAGCTCACGCACATCACTTTGCCACTTTGGGCTGGGGCGTCCTACGGTACAACGGACGTGAGAATACACGTTCGACAGCACGCGATGATTATCAAGTGGAGAGTCGGGTGTGAAGCACTTGGCAAAGGAAATGGTGCCAGGCTGGGCAGCTGTGGTCAGCCGGGGTGGGAGGGCACGGCTGCGGCACACACCCCTGTACTGAGCCAAGGAATCTGCAACCTAATGGCCACCTGGCTGTGACCGGTTCCTGACACCCCTGGTTCCCCCTCCCTTCCCTCTCCTGCTCTCTTCTACAGACCCTGCACGGTCCCCTTTCCCCAGCGGTCCCCGTCTTGAGGTAGCCGGTGGTGGCCAGTGCAGGAACGGGGAGGGCAGGGCAGGTCTGGCTTGGGAGCCCACCGCCCGGGTTTCTGTAGGAGGACACAGCGGAGGGCCCTTGTCCAGAAGAACCTCGGGCAGGTGGGGGAGGCGGGGCCTCAGTAGGTAGACGCTCTCTAAGCAAGTTCCTCAACACCAAGTACTGCCTTTTACTTTCCTGTGCTGACCTTTGCTTAGTTCAGGGTGGCACTCGCCAGCAGTTGCCCAAAGATGTCCCAAAGCTGCGCAGGGCAAAGAGAGGGGCACGGTAAGTGTCCCAACTAGACAGGTGGAAAGAATGGGCCTCCGAAGGTGGGGGCGGCAAGTCCCTTCTCTTCCTTGCCACTGTACCCCCGTACTATGACATCAAGTGGTCCCAAAGTTTGAAAACTGTCCCCTATAAACGTGGCCCCGTTGTAACCCCCAGCCCCTGACCTTGTCATGGCCATCAAATGGCAGGGCATGTATGAGCAGTGCTGGGAGACTTGTTGCCCCCCCACGGTGGTCACCGGAAGGCCTCTCTCTCTGTCTCTCTGTCGCCCCTCCCCCACAGGTGGAGCTAGCCCTGTTGCGGCACTCCTACCAGGACCTAGCTTCGCAGGTTAACCTCATCCTGCTGGAACGCCTTTGGTACATCATGCTGGAACAGTTCCTCATGAAGTACATGTGGAGCGCCTCCGGCTTACTCATGGTGGCCGTCCCCATCATCACTGCCACCGGCTACTCCGAGTCAGGTAGGAGCCAGCCCTGGGAGGCGGGGGGGAGGCAGGGACCCTGTCCTGTCCTCCTGGATCACTGAGTGCTAGGCTTGGAAGGACCAAGAGCTCAGCCGACCCACCCACCCCTTCTGCTAGGGCCGTGAGGCCCACCCGGCATCCTCGATGGCAACCGAGGTCCCACGGCTCCTGGCTGCCTTCTGCTCTGCGTGTGTCTCCGCTTCCCGGCATTTCACGCTCCCGGGTAGCACTCAGCTGAGCCCCGGGGACTGTGAGTCAGGGACAGCGCATGTCCCTTTCTCAGGCCCGTGCACCCTTGCCCACCTGGCCCTGTCCTCGGCTCACTGCAGCCTGCAAGTGGAGCGGCTTTCTGTGGGCCACCTCAGCTCGGGCCTTGGGTTTCCCGTGCCTACAACAACTCTTGTAGGTTGCAGCAGTGGGTGTAGACCTCTGCTCTGTGGTCTGGGGTGGGGGTGGGGGACAGGAAGGCCTCCTTGCTTTTCACCTTAACTACGGGATCATCAGGATTCCCGCTTTGTTCCTCTAACTGCCAGTCTTTTCGTGGTTACCGCGCGCGGGAGAAGAGTAGCCCCTCCCCGCCCCCAGCCTTTAGGACATTCTAACTCAGGAAGGGACCAGCCGTGCTGATGTTTGAGGTAGCCCTGTGTCGAGTTTGCTTTCCTGTTGTTTTTATGCTCGGCTGTTGCTTTATCGGGTCGATGTGGATTTAAATTCATCCCTGTTTACCGATTTCTACATCTTCTAAAAGTTCTTTCTGCAAGGCTTTCATCATGGGAGCTTTGAGATTATTTTGTTGTTTCTTTCCCCCAAAGTTTGGCTGGGTGTGGGAGTCGAGGCGGACTGTTATTTTCTCTCAGCCCCTTGAGAGTCTTCCATTTTCTCCATTGGAAAATGTATCAGCTTAACCGCCCCTAGAAGCCTGCATTGTCTCTCCGGTTACTTGGAAACTTCCTTCTTTGCCATCTTCCAGGTTCCCTACGAAGTGTTTACCTGTAGGTTTCTGTTTCCCCATACTTGTGTGGCCTTTGTATGTTCACATTTTTTTTTTTTAACGTTTATTTATTTTTGGGACAGAGAGAGACAGAGCATGAACGGGGGAGGGTCAGAGAGAGAGGGAGACACAGAATCGGAAGCAGGCTCCAGGCTCTGAGCCATGATCAGCCCAGAGCCCGACGCGGGGCTCGAACTCACGGACCGTGAGATCGTGACCTGAGCTGAAGTCGGACGCTTAACCGACTGAGCCACCCAGGCGCCCCAACACATTTTTTGATCATTCCGGAAAATTCTCAGTTGTTATCTTTCCATATGTTGCCTGGTCTCGTTCTTTTACTCTTTCCTTCTGGAACTTCTGCTAGACCTGCAGACCTTTGCTGTCCCCCACCTAGCACTGTGCTGAATCTGGAAGATTTCCTCTGACCTCTGTGCTCACTCACCCATCACTTCCCTTTTCAGCTGCGTCTGATTTGAAGTTTTTTTAGTATATGTGTTGCCGAAGTGAGCGCTGATTTGAAGTTTTTTAAAATTCCAATGACTTTCTTTTTTTCTAATAATTTTTTAAGTTTATTTATTGATTTTGAGAGAGAAAGAGAGAGAGCGAGCACATGCAGGAGGAGCAGAGAAAGAGACAGAGAGAGAGAGAGGGAGAGAAGAGAATCCCAAGCAGGCTTTGCACTGCTTCTCATGAAACACGAGATCATGACCTGAGCTGAATGTTTAACCGACTGAACCACCCAGGCGCCCGTGAGTGACTATTTGTATAAGTTCTATTTGATTCTCTTTCACACAGAAATTTGAAAACAGAAATTTTCCTTTTTTTTCTTCCTTCCTTCTTCCTTTCTTTCTTTTAGAGAGAGAGAGAGTACACATAGGCAGGCAGAGATGGGCAGAAAGAGACAGAATCTTTTTTTAAATTTTTTTAAATGTTTATATCCATTTGGGAGACAGAGACAGAGCATGAGTGGGGGAGGGGCAGAGAGAGAGGGAGACACAGAATCCGAAGCAGGTTCCAGGCTCTGAGCCATCAGCCCAGAGCCCGACGCAGGGCTCGAACCCACGAACTGTGAGATCGTGACCTGAGCCGAAGTCGGACGCTCAACCAACTGAGTCACCCAGGCACCCCGAGTGAGAGAGAGAGAGGGAGAGAGAGAATCTTAAAAGAGGCTCCATGTTCAGCATGGAGCCCAACACGGGGCTCGATCCCACGACCCTGGGATCATTACCCAAGGTGAAATCAAGAAACCGACTGAGCCACCCAGGCACGCTGAAATTTTTCTTTTCAAATATGAATTCGAAACCGTTTCTAGAAGTGTCCGATTTTCTCGTCTTTTGGACTGCTCCTTTTACGCTCCACAGTCTCTATCCAACTATTTGATTATCTGAATTCTTGGGGCTCTAACTCATGGTGTATTGTTTCCCCGTGGGCTTTGCAACCAGACTTCCGTGGGAACCCCGAGTGGTCTCACTGGAGGGGTAGTTGTCCAGTGCAGTGTGTGTGTGCTGTTGTTTGGGCCTGCACACCCGGCTAATTGACCATTTGGAGGCCATTTCACATTAGCTTCTCAGCTCGGGGAGGAGGGGTTTCTGAACTTGGAGGCAGTATTAATTTGAACTGCACACACACAATTACAGATTCTTAGAAGAGACCTTTTGTTCGGTGCACCTAGAGCCCCAGCTGCACAGAAGAAGCTTCCCTGTCTTCTCCCATCTCTGGAGATTTCACAGGAGTACCTGGCTGCTGGCCCCTCTTTGTGCTCCTGGGAATTTCTCTTGTTTTCCTTGGAGCACAGCTCTGCTTTAAAAGGTGTAATGCTGGGGCTCCTAAGTGGTTCAGTCGGTTGAGCATCCGACTCTTTTTTTTTTTTTTTAACATTTATTTATTATTGAGAGACAGAGCGTGAACAGGAGAGGGGCAGAGAGAGACACACACACACAGAATCGGAAGCAGGCTCCAGGCTCCGAGCTGTCAGCACAAAGCCCGACGAGGGGCTCGAACTCACAAACCGCGAGATCGTGACCTGAGCCAAAGTCGGACACCCAACCGACCGAGCCACCCAGGCGCCCCAAGTGTCCAACTCTTGATTTCAGCTCAGATCATGATCCCGGGGTCATGGGATCGAGCCCCACGTTGGGCTCCATGCTGAGCATGGGGCCTGCTTAGGATTCTCTCTCTCTCTCTGCCCTTCTCCCCTGCTCACACTCGCTCTCACTCTCTCTCTCTAAAAAATGAATGAATGAATGAAATAGTTCTACTTTGGGGTGCCTGACTGGCTCAGTCTGTAGAGCATGCAACTCTCGATCTCAGGGTCATGAGTTCAAGCCCCACAATGGGCACGGAGCCTACTTAAAATAAAGCTTTTTTTTTTTAATGTAAATAAATAAAATAAAAGGTGTCGTATTTTGGAGCACCTGGCTGGCTCACTCGGTGGCGTATGCGACTCTTGATTTTGGGGTTGTGTATTGGAGCCCCACGTTGGGTGTGAGTAGAGCTTACTTAAAAAAATAAATAAAATGTGGGTGCTGGGGTGGCTTAGTCGGTCAAGTGTCCAACTCTTGATTTTGGCTGAGGTCATGATCTGACAGTGGGCTCTGCACTGGGTGCGGAGCCTGCTTGAGATTCTCTCTCCCTCTCCCTCTGCCCCTCCCCCCACTTGCGTTTTCTCTCTCGCTCAAAAAAAGACATAAAATACATTATAAAATTTCTGAACGTAAAAGGTGTCATGTGTTATGCAGTTCCATAGTAAGAGAATTTTCAGTTATATGTAAAGAGAGGGAGGGGAGCCTGGGTGGCTCAGTCGGTTAAGTGACTGGCTCTTCATTTGAGCTCAGGTCACCATCTTGAGGTTCATGAGTTCAAGGCCCACATCAGGCTCCGAGCTGACAGTGCGGAGCCTGCTTGAAATTCTCTCTCTCTCCCTCTCTCTCTGCCCTTCCTGTGCGCGCTTGCGTTCTCTCTCAAAATAAGTAAAATAAACTTTAAAAATTTTTTAAAGAGAGAGAGAGAGGCTGACTTGTTTCAGAACCAGAAGCCTCTCTGATTCTCTCCCTATTTGTGTCTCTGCCTTGGGGCTTCTGAACCCTCCACTGTCTGTCCCCCTCTGGGTAACCCCCAAGAGGAAGGATCTATTGGAGGGGGGTTACTGCTTTCTGCCGCAAAGGCCATACGGAAAGGGCGGCCTTGATTCAGACACAGGTGCCAGACCCGGTCAGCACCCCTGGCCTGGAGCACGGGGACCCACCCACGAGGTGACCTGTGGTTTCCGTGAAGAAGCGCCTGCAGCTACTTTCCTCTATAGCTGGCCGTGGGGCCTGTCTGGTCCCGAGGCTTCTCCCTCCTGTGAAAGCCTAGGACTTTTTGGAGCCCCTGCTACACCAGGCTTTGTGAGCAATTCAAAGAAGCGTGAGCTCTTGTCCCTGGCCTCACGGCACCTGTGAAAACAAAATACTCCTGCCCCCCTGTTCCCTCTACTTCTGACTCACAGCCCCCTTGTTATTCCTCTGAAGCAATGCTTGTGCCTCAGGGCCTTTGCAGGTGACTGCTCTAATGTGCTTCCCTCTGATGACAGCACCCACCCCCCCACCGTCCTCTTCCCCTTCCCCGTCTCACTGCTGTCCTGACACTGAACACCCTGTCTACTCTACTTCTCTATTTGCTTTATTGTCACTCTGCCACTTTAGGCTGTGTGCTCAATGGGGGCAGGGGTTTTTGTCCGTTTCGTCCTTGCTGCGTCCCCAGTCCCCGGTGGCTAAGTGAGGGCTCTAGGTGCTTCGAGGAGGCTGAGAGCACTGGGGACCAATGGGAGGAGACAGATACTTCCCAATTGTCAAGTAGGGAAAATTTGGATACCTTTGCCCTTCTGGCCTGGAGCTGCAAGCCTGGAGGGCCCAGAGGAGGAGTGGCCTTGCTGTGAACAGCAGCCTGTGTTCCGTTCCAGGGCCCTGGCCTTAGCTGCCTGAGTCTCTGCAGTAACCTATGGAGAGGTCGGTTAGTTCTGTCTCCAAGGAGGTGCCAGCTGTTGCCAGGATGCCCCCGGCAGCTGCACACCATTTCCCTGTGTGTGCAGTCACTGCCCAGCTCTCAGGACCTGTGAGGAGGAAGGCTTATGGCCCCCCTGCCTGTTGGGGGCTGTGTCCCCCCGGGCACGATGGGAAGGTAGGCCCGGGACCATACGCTATCAGGATTAACAGTCCCGTCCCCTGGATTCCTGGGCCAGGCCCAAGAAAAGGCAACGCGAGGCTCTCGGGCCATCCATCCCATCCATTTTCCACCGTGTGCTGTTCTGGAGGCCGTCTGTCCTGAACCCGCCTCCCGCCCCTTCCCACCCCACCCCCGCCCATCATAACCCTAGAGTCCCCGGGCTCTTTACAGAATCTTCCTTCCCACCGCTTCAGCCCGGGAGCCTCTGCTTCCCCTGGATACCCCCAGCGGGCACTGTTCACTCTCCCACACCCCAGGACCCTCAGACTCGGCCTCCCCCCTTGCTCCCCGTCACCATTTCCAGAGCATTCCTTGTGTAAAAGCCCTGCCCCCTGAGAGCTCTAAGGATCAAGGGAGTCAAGTCCTCTGACAGGAGAGGACCAAAGTGCACAACCGTGGGCTCTAGACTGAAACGGACAAGCAAGTCAAGACAGAAACGGGCTCCTGGGGAGAAACAGAGGCATCAAGGATGGACATGCTCACGGAGGCCAAGAATGCAGCCTCGAGGGGAGAGATGAGGGAGAGATGGGGGGTGGTGATGGAGGTCCAAAAGGGACGCTCGTGTTGGAGAGGCCCCAGGGTACACAGCTCTGGGCGTGAGATGGCGAGGTGCAGGTGTGGCCCTGAGAGGGGCTGCTGCCATCAGCGCGGGACACGGAAGGAGGGCAGTTTTGGGGGGAAGGAGCGGACTGTGCCAGAGAAGAAGGCCAAATGCCTCGTGGCTCATTTTCTCGCCCCCGTTATTGAGATGTAATTAACATACCATACAATTCAGCCTTTTAAAGGGTACAATTCAGCGGTTTTTAATATATTTGCAAAATGGTGCAACCGTCGCCACTGTCTAAGTCCAAAACGTTGTCATCGCCCCAGAAAGAAACCCTGGACTCCCCATCCCTCCCCCCGCCCAGCCCCTGGCACCTACACCTCTTTCTGTTCCCGTAGTTGTGCCTCTGGGGGACATTTCTCATAAACGGAATCATTCAGCATGTAGCCTTTTGTGTCTGGCCTCTTTCGCTCAGCATAGCACTTTCGAGGTTCAGCCACATTGTGGGATGAGTCAGTGCCTCACTGCCTTTCGTGACTGAATAATATTCATATGCATACGTACGTACGTACATACACCGCAGTTTCTTTCCTACCCCTCCGCTGATGGACTTTTGGGTTGTTTGCACCCTTTGGTGATTGTGAATAACGTTGCCGCGATCATTTGTATACAGGTTTCCGTGTGAACGGATACTTTTGTTTCTCCTGGATACATGCCCAGGCATGGGATTGCTGAGTTTTCCGGTAACTCTATGTTGAACTTTTTGAGGAAGCGCCGAACTGTCTTCCAGGCCGGGCCATTTTACAGCCCTCACAGCGGTGTGTGAGCCCATCTTTTCTCTTCCTCACCAACACCTGTTATCATTTCTTTCTAATTCTAGCCGTCCTAGGGCATGTGAAGTGGTATCTCACTGTGGTTTGTTTTTTTTTTTTTAGTTTATTTATTTTTGAGAGAGACAGAGACAGCGTGAGCGGGGGAGGAGCAGAGAGAGGGGAAAGGAGGGAGAATCCCAAGCAGGCCCCACGCTGTCAGCACGGAGCGCAATGCAGGGCCCGAACCCACAAACCCATGAGATCATGACTTCAGCCGAAACCAAGACAAAGCCAGCCAGGCGCCCTTAGCTGTGCTTTTGATTTCTATTTCTCTGGTGACTAATCGCGTTGAGCATCTTTTCACATGCTTATTGGCCGTTTGTAGATCTAAGAAATACAGTAGAAATGCCAATTCAGATCTTTTGCCCATTGTCTAACTGGGTTCTCTTTGTTTTTGAATTTAAAAAGTCCTTTGGAGGGGCGCCTGGGTGGCTCAGTGGGTCAAGCATCCGACTTCGGCTCAGGTCACGATCTCACAGTCCTTGGGTTCGAGCCCCGCGTCAGGCTCTGTGCTGACGGCTCAGAGCCCAGAGTCTGCTTCGGATTCTGTGTCTCCCTCTCTCTCTGCCCCTCCCCTGCTCGCACTCTGTCTCTCTCAAAAATAAATAAAACATTAAAAAATACATTAAAAAAAAAGAAAAAGTTCTTTACATATTCTGGATATGAGACCCTTATCAGATACGTGATTTGTGAATATGTTCTCTCAGTCTATAGGTTGTCTCTGCACATTTTTTGTTTTCTTTCAGTGCCCAAAAGGTTTTAATTTTGATGAAGCTCATTTATCTGTTTTCCTTTTGTTGTCTGTATTTTTGGTGTCATATTTAAGGAGCCAGACCTAATCCCAGGTCACAAAGACTTAACGCCTGCTTTCTCCTGAGAGTTTTACAGTCTCAGCACGTATGTGCAGGCCAGTGCTCCACTTTGAGTTAGTTTTTGTGCGTGGTGCAAAGCAGGGGTCATTCTCTGGCGAGTGGGTACCCACCTGTCCCGCACCGTCTGCCGGGGAGACTTGTCTTTCCCCTAGTGGGTCAGTTTTGATTCTCCACTGTCCCCTCCCTTCTTCCCACTGTGCTCCATAGACTCAGAGGCAGTGAAGAAGGCCGCCTTTGAGATGCAGGAAGGGGAGCTTGTGAGCGAACGCACAGAAGCCTTCACCATTGCCCGCAACCTCCTCACCGCTGCCGCGGATGCCATCGAGCGGATCATGTCGTCCTACAAGGAGGTACCCCCCCATCCCAGCCGCGCGCCCCTCTCCGCTGTGCCGCCCACCCCACCCCCCAGCCGGCAGGGTCTGAGCCAGCGTCACCCTCCCCACAGGTGACAGAGCTGGCCGGCTACACGGCCCGAGTACACGAGATGTTCCAGGTATTCGAAGATGTCCAACACTGCCGTTTCAAGAGGCCTGGCGAGCTGGAGAGCACTCAGGCAGGAGCCGGGGCTGTGGCGCGCTCTGGTGTCCGTGTAGAGGGGCCCCTGCAGATCCGAGGTAAGGGCACCCTCCCCGCAGACACCCCCCCCCACCCAGAGGGCAGCATCTTCGAGCTGCGCCCCAGGGAGGGACTTCCCCCGGACTGCTGTGCCACCCCCCCCCCGCAGCCTTCTTTCCCAGAGCAGTAACCGCTGGCCAACCCCTCGCTTGCCGGCTCCTTCCCAGTGCCCTGGCTGAGATTTCTGTTATTTCTCTTTGCAAAAGAGGGGGACGCGGTCCCCGGGTAGAGGGGACCACTCCCCCGTGTGGGCAGCAAGAGAAAGTTCAAGACTACAGCAGAGGCCACGATGCTGTGGAAGAGGGGCCCAAGCGTTGAAGCCGCCATTAAAATGGTAGCAAGAGCAGAGGGTTTTACGGAACAAGGCTGGACTCCGTGCCTCAGGTTCCAGAAGCCACAGAACTGACGTCGCCCCCCTCCCCTGCCCAGAGCTCGGCACCAGACACTGGTTGGGGGTGGACTTCCGGAAGACCCAGCATATTCCCAAGGGGGCCCTGGACCACACACTGGCATGCTGTGAGCGGGTTGGGGGGCACATGGAATCCACCAGAAGTCAGAGGGAGTGCTACTGCTCTCTCCATTCCTTCGTTGCATTCTCTCTCCAGGCCAAGTGGTAGATGTGGAACAGGGAATTATTTGTGAGAACATCCCCATCATCACGCCCACGGGAGAGGTGATGGTGTCCAGCCTCAACATCAGGGTAAGTCACGTGGGGGACAGGTGGGGGGATGCCTGGCCCAGAAGTGTGGGCTGGGCTGGGCTGAGCTACCCTGGGCCTGGCCTTCTGCATCTATGAGCCCCCAGTCCTTGGTGTCTGGCCTGCCGGGCCTGCATATGTTGTCAGTCCCCGGATGTACTTAGCAGGCGGGCTAAGGTCAAGTTGAGAGGCCAGCGTGTCCCTGACTATTGGCTCTGGCGCAGTGGAGTCAGAGCTCATCAAAGCGACTAGCGACTATCAGGAGTGGCCGAGGGTCACCCGAGGGCTCCTGGCCCCATCCTTGCCACCCTCCCCGGCTCCATCCCTGAGAAGCCTGGGACTTGGGGACTCTGGCTCAAGTCCAACTATGGTAGAATAGATTGCTCCAGTGACCTGGGCTTGGGGTCCCCCCATCTGCTTCGAGAAGCCCCCAGTGCAGGTGTGTGCGGACTTCAGCCTGGCCCGCTGGGAGGGCTCTCAGCCACTACAGAGGCTATCTGGTGGCCAACATCCACCAGTCACCTTGTCCCTAGCCAGAGCTTTGGACAGGGTCAGGGAATGATAGGATGAAGGAGAGACCTGTTGGCAGGGGTGGGGGCAGGGGGTCAGGGTGAGAAGTGAGAGGGAGTCATTCATTCATTCATTCATTCATTTTTTCATTCGTTCAAACAATATTCCCTAAGCCCTGGGCTGGGCACTGGGAACTAGAGGTAAATTGGAGGGGCCCTGCCCTCTGGGAGGCCCCACTCTGGGGCCCCAAAAGTATTACAAAGGTCCCCAGTTAGCTGCCCAGGATCCCGTGCAGGCCACAGTAAGAGTAGTCCCATCCCTGTGGTGCACGGAGGTCACCTGAAGCTTCACCCAGGAGCCTCGGGACAGGTGGGCTGCATGATGAAGGCCTCCCCCTAAGGCAGGCAGAAAGAAGGCCATGAAGTGGCAGGAGCACAGAACTAAGGGATCTCGGGGCCGGGTCCCGTAGAGGCCTCGTGCACCTGGCCGCAGAGCCGGATCGGCAGGAGCCATGGCCGGGCCGGGGGTAAGTGAGAAGAGGCAAGTGCCTGGGGCTCCTTTCCTTGGCCTGCCGGGAGGGCCCTGAGAGCCAGTTGGAGGCGGGCACATTTCGTCACCCCAGGCAGCACAGGATCGTGGTGTGATCCCCATCGCCCCTGCCTGTGGTCACTCTTGCGGCATGGCAGGAAGCCACCGATGATTGGTTTGCCCAAGGCAAACGATTTCCAGGCAGGCCCAGTGACAGCCAAGTAGGCCAAGACTGGGGGCCCTGGCGAGCCAGGGCGCAGCTGGTTAGAGAGCATGGCCAGGCGAGAGGGGGTGACCGTGGCGGGGGAGGGAAGAGCAGGGGTGGGTGGCTAAGCAGAAGCTGGGCTCCGCTCCGGGACTAGAAGACGTTGGGGAAGAGAAGGAAGCGGTTCCCAGTCGTGATCGCCCAGGCGCAGAAGTGGGACAGGGGCAGGGAAGGGGACCAGAGAGGCAGCCTGCCGGACTGCTGGGTGCACATTGATGGGCCCAGGCCCCGCTAGAGAGACTTTATAGTGTAACAGAGGACCACAGAGTGAGGGGCTCAAACTACAGGAGTGGATTCTGGAGGCCAGAAGTCCAGATCAGGGTGTCTGGTAGGTGAGGGAGAGTCTGTCTATCCCAGGCCATCGGCGGTGTTCCCGGCCTTGGCTTCACGTCAAACTGTGCCTTCATCTTGACGTGGTGTTCTTCCTGTGTGCACGTCTCTGCGTCCGAATGTCCCCGTGTGATAAGGATACCAGTCACGTGGGATGAGGGGCCCACCCCCCTCCGGGATGACCTCATCTAAATTTAATTAATTATATTTGCAAAGACTCTGTTTCCAAATAAGGTCACATTCTGAGTGAGGTCTGGGGGGGTAGGACTCCAACATGTGCATTTGGAGGGACCCCGCTCAACGCACAACGCCGGCGCACCCAGGCCACCTAGGGACTTACGTGGGTCAGCAGGAGAGCGGTGCCACCATCAGTCATGCTCTGAGAGAGTGGAAGTTAACGTGGCCTTGGGCGGGGGGTGGGGGGGTTGTAGGTTGGGAGCTGTGCCCGGGTGCCCTGGCTTCATGCCCCGTACTCTCCCCTGCCTCCCAAGGACGGTGGTCTCTCTGCCATTTGACCCCCTCTTTCCTGCACACGCACCCCCAGGCTACCCCCCCCCAGCCCGCAGCAGGCATTTCTATAAGACCAGCAGGCATCATGGAATCGGGTGACCGGGGAGCCTGAGGCCTTGACCCTGAGGCCGGGGGTCACAGAAGCATCTTCCCAGCACCCTAGGACCTGCAGGGACAGTGAGAGGGCCACGGAGGCAGGAGGACTGGCCAGGCATGAGGAACAGAGTTGGGAGTTTGTACCGTCCACCTAGAACTCGAAGGAAACTGCTTTTCCCAGGACAGTCCCTCACGGGAAAGCGAGGGACAGCGAAGCTACTAGGACAGCGAGCACCCGGGGACTCCTAGCGAGGTGGGACGGCATGGCAGAGAGGGCGACGTGGACTTTCTGAGGCCTTCCTCATGCTGGCCCCATGCTCTCTGGCACATGAAAGGAGCTTAGGGGACAGGCCGGGACCCAAAACAGGCATCGGGTTAGGGCTCTGGGCGCTGGACCTCATGCCTCGGGCCCTTAGCTGGGGGAGCCCCTGAGTGTGGGCCACGGTCAGAGGAGGGAGGGCCCCCGCGGCCCTGCCTCTGCCGCGGCCCCACGCCACGCCGCTGCCCCCACAGGTGGAAGAAGGCATGCACCTGCTCATCACGGGCCCCAACGGCTGCGGCAAGAGTTCTCTGTTCCGGATCCTCGGCGGGCTGTGGCCCGCATACGGCGGCGTGCTGTACAAGCCCCCGCCCCAGCGCATGTTCTACATCCCTCAGAGGTGAGGGGGAAGGGGGCCCGGCGCCCAGCTCTGCCCCTGCGCCCCCCTCCTGTGGGACCCACCGCCCAGGAGCCAGCAGAGCTTGGGGCATCGGGAGAGGATGGCAACATTCTGCCCCGGAGTCCAAGGGCCACAGCGCCTCCACCCACTGCCCCGCCCTCGCCTGCCCGCCGGGCGACTCCACCGCACGTGACTGTGTGCGCACAGAAGGGGGGGGGACCGTGTGTCTGTGCGCGAGTGGGTGTGTGTGCACGTGCGTGAGCGTGCCAGATGTGTGAGCACACACTTATGCACGCGGGGGGACTGTGCACAGCGCGTGGTGCGCGTGCATGGGGGGGGCACGGTGTGAGCACTGCCCGGATCACTTTGTGGAAGGGCCTGTGGGCTTCGAGTCAGCCCCGAGTCCAGCAGCCAGCGCCCTTGACGGGCCGTCGGTGGGGGTGGGGGCAGAGCCCACTCTGGCACAGGCTGTTGGTGGGGGGAGGGGGTGACAGGACCCACTAGGGCACAGGCCGTCGGTGGGAGGGGGCGGGGAACACGGTCAACCCTGCCCTTAGCGGACGTGAAGCTTCCCCGCAGGCCCTACATGTCCGTGGGCTCCTTGCGAGACCAGGTGATCTACCCAGACTCTGTGGAAGACATGCGAAGGAAAGGCTATTCGGAGCAGCACCTGGAGGCCATTCTGGACATCGTGCACCTGAACCACATACTGCAGCGGGAAGGGGGTAAGGGAGGGGGTGGCCCGTCCCACCTATCTGCGCCAGGGAGTGAGCCACCTATCAATTGCCCTTTGGCCCAAGACTGCCAACCGGCAGCCACCCCCACCCCTGCCTCCCTCTCGCCCCTGAGGGATACAGATAGTCCCTGCATCCGGGAGTCCAAAGTGCTAGCGCCCTGGAACGCCCCAGCTGGTGGGCGGAAGTCATGAGGCAAGGGCAGCCAGGCACAGCGGGAAGCGTGCGATGGGGGTGCTCACTTTTGACCCGGATCACCTTGTTCGGGCCGTCGGGCTCAGGGGCAGGGAGGCTCCTGTGGGCCAGGCAGGGAGCCCAGGCTTTCCCTGACAGTGAAGGAAGCCTTTGGAAGGCTCGAGGCAGGGAAGTGACAGGTCTAGCGAGAGGACAGAGCACGGGCGGAACGTGTGCCCAGGGTGTCCGTGCAGAGCGCCTCTAGCACAGGGAGCAGGACACAGCCAGAGGGGACGCTTGCATTTCCGTCTTGAGCCTGGGAGGCGCCATCCCCTGGGAAGGAGACGGCAGGAGTGGAGGGACAAGCTGGTAGCCCAGGGCTGCGGAGCTGCTGGAGGAAAGGGAGGTGGGGCTGGGCTCAGTTTTCTTCCTGAAATCTGAGAGCCTGGGCCGCGCTTCCTGCCTCGTCACTTGGGGACAGCTTGGCTGTAAGCAGTGACCTCACCTCTCGAGACTCTTCCCCTGCAAAAGGGGACAGCTCCCTTAGCACCAGCCTGACACAAAATCCGTCTTGTAAGGACTCATAGCAGGTGTTCAGGGCACAGCAGATGATTCATGAGGCTTCTTCCCAGATGCCGTCGCCTGTGTCACAAAGAGGGCTGGAGGTGGTGGATTTGGGGGGGGCGGCTCCTCCTGGGCCTACCCTGGTGGCTGTGGTCCCCCCAGGCTTCATCCCCGGCTTCCCTGTGTCCTGGTCAGCCCTCTTCTGTTCCAGCGGCCCCGCGCCGGGGGTGCACCCCTCCTCCTGTCTTCTCTGGCACCCCTGAGTGCGCTGGGCCCCTGAGGCCTGCCGTCACAACCTATTAGCACTGAGTTCAGCTGTGAGCAGCAGAACCCCCTTCCCCGAACGAACGAACGAACGTCAGCAAGATCGTTCACAAGTTTACCTTACCGTGACATAACAGTCCTGAGGAAAGCAGGCCACCACTGATGGAGGCAGCCCTGCGCTGCGACAGGTCCCTCGGGTCGCTCAACTATGTTAGCCTCCGCCACTGAAGCCACCTCGTGGTCCAAAGATGGCTGCTCCGGCTACCACATAACATCCCAGGCCGTGGCTTGGAGAAGGGGGGGAAGGGCCAAGGGCACATGCCATGTGTCTTTTAAAGAAAGTTCCAGAAGCTGCCACGTGTGTAACACACTTACACGCGTCGGCCAGAAATCAGTCACCCGGTCGCCCCTCACCTCCGGGCAAGCTACGGCCTCAAGGCAAGGTATGGAGTAGAGGCTTTCTTGTGGCTGGGCGTGCGCCCTGACAAAACTTCGAGTCCCGAGGGAGGACCGAGTGGAGGTAGTTGCTTCTGCTCAGGCTCGCTAAGGCACTGGCGACAGGCAGTGACAAAGACCCAGTCCCCGTGGGGGAGGACCCTTCAGGAGACGCTGCTGCAGTCATCCGTGGGGCTGTGCCACGACCGTCTGCACAATTCTGATCACGTCTTTTTGGGCTATTAAAGTCTTACCTCCAGGTAGGTAAGTAGGCAGGACACGCGTACCCAGTGGCCAGCCTTCTCCAAAGTCAAACGTGCCACCGTATTCCACTCTCACTAGCCTCTCCAGCCCCTCCCACGTCCCCCGGGTCTGGGCCCCTGCTGATGCCCAGCCCTTGCTGAATCCAACAGAACCCCCTTGTGCCCCGCCCAGGTTGGGAAGCCGTGTGTGACTGGAAGGATGTGCTGTCGGGGGGTGAGAAGCAGAGAATCGGGATGGCGCGCATGTTCTACCACAGGTGAGCTGGGCTGTCCGCGGCGCCCGGGCTCCCTCCCGCACCGAGCCAGCGGCAGAGCCGAAAGGGCAGCCTGGGTGATCCCAGCGCGCTGGGTGGGACAGCCAGGTGCCCCGGGACCATTCGGAGGCCTCACCCCGGGCTCGGATTGGCCCCAAAAAGCAGAATCAGGGTTTGCACTGGGGCGGGGTGGGGGGCAGGCCAAGGCTTCTGCAAAGGAGGGTCCACAGCCTAGCACGTTGGGCCCTGCCCCCAGGCCCAAGTACGCTCTCCTGGATGAATGCACCAGCGCCGTGAGCATCGATGTGGAAGGCAAGATCTTCCAGGCGGCCAAGGACGCTGGCATTGCGCTGCTCTCCATCACCCACCGGCCCTCCCTGTGGTAGGTGCCCTCCCTTCCCTCCTGCATTCGGCACCCCCGGGGACATGGCAGTGGGGCGGGAGGAGGGTGCCAAGTGTCTCCTGCCGAACAGCCTCTGCCCCTCCGCCCCCGTCCCTCTCCCGGCCTAGGAAGTACCACACGCACTTGCTGCAGTTTGATGGGGAGGGTGGCTGGAAGTTCGAGAAGCTAGACTCCGCCGCTCGCCTGAGCCTGACTGAGGAGAAGCAGCGGCTTGAGCAGCAGCTGGCCGGCATTCCCAAGATGCAGCGGCGCCTCCAGGAGCTCTGCCAGATCCTGGGCCAGGGCTCTGGGGTCCTCCAGGGTGCCGCCTCTCCCTGAGCCCCGGGACCACGTGGAGGAAACAGCAGCACCCGGCCGCTCACCCCTCCAGCCAGCCCTGCCGCAGGCCCACCCCGCATGCCTTTCCCTCCCGGGCCTCCTGGCCGCCAGCGAGAGCACGCACCTGTCCCTGCGCCCCCTTCCCCGGGCCGGGCGGGTGGTCCTTTCTTCTCTTCCAGGAGGGGGTGGGGGTGGAGGTGACACCCCCAGCTCGCACTGCCGGCCAGACTGTGCAGAGCCTGGCATTTGTGGGGCCCTGCCCTCCTGACACCGTGGTCCCCCTTATTCCCTCCTCTTCAGTCCCTCGGAGACCCCACGAGGTCCCCCCGGATGGCCCACCGAGGCTCCCATCCCACGGGATGCCCTTCCTGCCATAGGAACGGGCGAATGGGGCCCACAGCCGGAAGGGGCCCCCAGTGTGAACCCCTTCTCCCCACCAGTTGTTTCCAGGAGCCCTTGGGAGGAAGCGCACAGTATTTCTTAGCAAGCGATGACAAGAATGTGGTCCCTGTCCTCCTCGGCCCCTAGCCTTCTTTCCTTCTACAAGCTAATTTATTGGATCCCTGTTTGTAGCCATCTCGATTGCCAACATGGGCACCCTGCCAGCAGCGCAGGCGGCCCGGGCCACGGTCCTTCCGCTGGTGGCCTAGCCATTGAGCCAGCCCCCAGAGGCCCTGTGCCCCACCAGCCCACACTGCCGGCCACCTCCGGGGGGGTGGGGGTTGCAGACCAACTGAATGGGGGATGACTGCTGGGGCTGCCGGGCACGAGGGCACCTCTGTGCCCAGCTCCGTGCCAAAGAGGGGTCAGCCAGGGGAGCTGTGTCTGCAAAGCCAGCACCCACCCATGAGGGAGACCCCACCACAGCCACCACCGCATGTGCCTTTCCAGGCCCTCAGCCCTCTGGCCGGGGAGCCTCCCTCAATCCCTCAGTAAAAGCCTCCCACAGAAAGTGCAGTGGTGTCGCCTAGCCTCTTTGTGCGGCAGGGCTTGGGGGAGAGGCGGAGCGGGCATCAGGTCGCCTGGGCTCGAAGAAGAAACTTGACCCCCACCCAAACGCACAGCTCGGCGTAGTCTCCTGGGGACATGCCGAGGAGGGAGATTCAGCAACATCTCCCAGACATACTGGCTGAGCGCCAACTGGAGTGCGGTGCAATCCCGGCCTCACGGCGCTGGGGTGGAGGGGAGGGGACCGACGCCCAATCCCTGCAAAGTGGGCAGAGGGAGGGGGCCACAGAGGCGGAAGCGTCCCGACGCTGCTGGACGCTGCTGGCCTCCGGGCGGCAGGGAAAAGACGGTTCCAGACCTTCTAGGAGGAGGGAAGGCTGGTGCAAAAGCCCAGAGGTGAATCAGGAGCCAGACGCGGGACGTCAACGTGATGCAGAGGGCAGAGGGAGGGAGGGGCTGGGGCCACGCTGGGGAGCCTGGACTTACCTCGGAGGCTACGACGACGAGAAGAAGCCAGCAAAGGGTTTTCAGCAGGAGAGAGGGAGGCGACCCGAGCTCCGCTTATGACAGGTGTGTGGAGGGCTGTTTGGAAGGAGGCAAGAGCGCGCAGCTTGGGCCCCGTCCCCTGCGGGTAGCAAGGGAAATGGGGCTCCCATACCACCCAGCACGTCCACTCCTGGCTTAAAGCCAAGCCAGCTGAAAACAGATGTTCAATCAAACACTTAGATGTGAACGTTCATAGCAGTGGTGTCGATGATACTCTGCAAGCAGAAACAACCCAGAAGCCCATCAACATGAACGGACACACAGAATGCGGTCTGTCCGGGCGACGGCGGCGACTCGGCCGGAACGAGGAATGCGGTTCTGACCCCTGCCACAACAGGACCTGGAGGGCGGGGTGGAGTGAGAGCAGCCGGACACAGAAGCCCGCGCGGGGCGTGATTTCACGGACGGGAAATGTCCAGAACGGGCAAATCCGCGGAGGCCGAACGCGACGGGTGGGTGCCAGCGGCCGGGGAGGTAGGAAATGGAGGGACTGCGTAAGGAACATGGGCTTTCCTTTTGGGGTGGGGTTCTGGAACTGTAGAGGTGATGGTCACTGTACCGAGTGCCACTGTACTGTGCCCTTTAAAAGGGCGAATTGTAGGTCATGTGAATTTCACCTCAGAAAATAGATCTGTAGATAATACGTGATAGATACATTGATTGATTGATGATAGCTGGATGATGCGTGATCGATAGGTAATAGAGAGATGATATATACAGAGAGATGATGGATGATAGATAAAGGTAAAAGCCCTTAAAGCACCACTTTAAGCAGCCCAGGCAAGATGTGCTGACGCTTCAGATCCTGGATATATAAGAACGAGATTAGAAGAAAGTCAAGAAGCATGGGGGGCGGGGATCAGACTCAGGGGGAGGTAGACAGGGATAGTCAAGATGACCCTTGGGCTCTGGCTGACATGGCCAGGTGGGTGATGGCAGCCTTCGCTGAAGGAGGGCAGGTGGCGGGTGAAGATACGAGGAGCCTGGGGAGGAGGTGCTCCTCACTACGGTTGGTAGCTCAAAGAGACAAAACTTGTGGGACTAGGGGTGCCTGGGTGGCTCAGTCCACCAAGCTCTGACTTCGGCTCAGGTCATGATCTCGCGGTTCACGGGTTCTAGCCCCACATCGGGCTCTGTGCTGTCGGCATGGAGTCTGCTTCGGATTCTCCGTCCCCCTCTCTCTGTCTCTCTCCATCTCTCTCTCTCTCTCTCTCTCTCTCTCAAAAATAAACAAACATTAAAGAAAGAACTTGTAACGCTATAGGAAAAACTGAACACGCTTCATTAATGGACATCGCAAAACTAGAGACTACACATTCTTTTCAAGTTCACCTTGAACGTTTACTAAAACTCATCACGTCCCAGGCCGCAAAACGAGCTGCAACAAATACTAAAAGAATTGGTATTGTACAAATGACGTTCTCAAACTGTGAGAGAATAAAATCCTAAGTCCGTAACACAACTAAGTCCTCTCATATATTTGGAAATTTTAATGTACAAATGTAAATTTTAAAATACACTTCCACCTAACTGACTGGCGCAAGAAGAATTATAATGAAATTCTAAAAACGGAAGTGAGCAACAGCGAAAACACTACGTATGAAAACTTACGGGATGTATAGCTCGAGCAGTGCTTAGGAGGAAATGTATAGCCTCAAAGAGCTTAAGATGAGCACAACTCAGGAAGCTAGAAAAACCACGGTAGAATAAACGCTAAGAAAGCAGACCAAAGGAAATCACGGAGACAGCAGAAATTAATGAAATGGAAAAAAGAAAGATCAATAAAACGCAAAGTGTGTTCTCTGAAACTCGTAAAATAAACAAGTCTCTGGCCAGAACGGAAGGAGAGAAGTTACGAGGGAGCGTGAGCACCTGGGGAGTCCTGGCTCGACAAATCTGGTGCAAATGACACTAAGGGGATGACCAAGGTGGAAAGGAATGAACTCACCACAGAAAATGGGATGGGTGCCTACCAAGGATGTTTTAGAAGCTGGAGGACAGGTGGGGGAGTAACAGGTGATTCAGGAGACCAGAGCAAAGTTTTAAAACCGCAGGAAGAGGCAGCCAGGAGCAGGGGCTGGTTTGCACAAGACCTGGAGGCATGAGATCTCTCAGAAGAAAATATGTGTGCATGCTCGGTCGGGGGTGGGGGGGGATTGATGGAAAATCTGTATAGGAAGCTGCTTGATCTTAAACACACACACACACACACACACACACACACACACACACACATAAAGAAGCTGCAGGGGCCTGGGTGTCTCAGTCGGTTAAGCGTCAGCCTCTTGATTTCGGCCCAGTCCTTGATCTTGTGGATGGTGAGATCGAGCCCCAAGTTGGGCTCTGCACTGACAGCACAGGGCTTGCTTCGGATTCTCTCTCTCTCTCTCTCGATAAATAAATATTTTTAAAAAATAAAATAAAATAAAGGGGCACCTGGGTGGCGCAGTCAGTTAACCATCTGACTTCGGCTCAGGTCATGATCTCACTGTTCCAGGGTTCCAGCCCCACCTCGGGATCTCTGCTGTCAATGCAGACCCCGCTTCGTATCTTTTGTCTCCCACTCTCTCTGCCCCTCCCCTGCTCATGCTCTCCCTCCGTCTCTCTCAAGACAGAATACACATAAAATAAAATAAAATATTTAAAAAATAAAGAAACTGCTAAATGCTCACATCCTTGCCCCACCTCTTGCAGAAGACCAGACTTCACCCTTGATGTAGTTAGGACAGAAGGCCCGTGCAAATGCAAACTAAGGTCACGGTGAAATATCCCTGTATTCCCACCGATTGGCAGAAATTAGAAAGTGTGACCGCCCTGGGCACTGGCGATGCTACGGGGCAGCAGGAACTCTTAAACTGCGGCGCGGAGCAGGGGGTGCTATGTGAGCTGGTATAGCCACTCTGGAAAACGATCTGTCCTTATCCAGTAGACTTAAAGATGTACATATGTATGACCTAAGGATGTCACCCCTGGGCACATCCTGGAGAAGCTCTTTTACAAAGAAACCAGGTGGTTTACAAATAAACCATCTTATAACAAGCCAAAGCCAGAAACGAGCCAAGTGTCCAATAGCAGGAGAATAAACACGGTATGTTAGAGTCATAGGACAGGAAACTATTCGGCAATAAGAGTGCCATCCTTGCTCAGGGACCATGCTAATCTCTGTATCGCGCCAATTTCAGCGTATGTGCTGCCGCAGCGAGCCCTCGGCAATAAGAGTGAGGAAACCGCAGCCCCGTGCAGCAGTCTGGACTCTGTCACAAGTGTGATATGGGATTAAAGCGACAAGTTACAGAAAATTGCATCTGGTACGATTCCATTTATATAAAGTGCAGAATATACAAAACTAAATCATACTGTTTCGGGATAATTCATATTTGGGATAAGTATAAAGAAGAACAAGGAAGGGTGCCTGGGTGGCTCAGTCGGTTAGGTGTCTGACTTTGGCTCAGGTCATAATCTCACGGATCATGGGTTCGAGCCCCGCGTCGGGCTCTGTGCTGACAGCTCGGAGCCTGGAGCCTGCTTCAGATTCTGTGTCTCCCTCTCTCTCTCTCTGCCCCTCCCCCGCTCATGCTCTGTCTCTCTCTCTCTCAAAAACAAATAAACATTAAAAAAAAGAAAAACATGGAGGGATCGTGGTTACCTCCATTGAGGGAGGAGGAGGGTACTTGGGGTCTTCAGAGGCTTTGGGAGTGCAGTCCTCCAGGGGATGGCGGGGATGTAGGCATAGCGCTTTATCGTCATTCTCTACACAGTGCACAGAACTGGTGTGTTCTCTTGTGTATGTATTACGTCGGATAAGATGAAGCTGCCATTTTTACAAGCCAAAGATAGCTGGATATTAAGCAATTCCATCTGCTTTTGACCTACCAAATTTCATAATAATAAAACCAAAAGACTTTATCCTAACAAATGCAAAATTGTGACGAAAGGGGCATGCTCCTAATAAAATACTGTTTATCAAAAACTAAGTCGAAGTAGAAAAACTCATGCAAAAGTTCACATGGACTCTCAAGGGACCCCAAACAGCCAAAACAATTCTGAAAAAGAAGCACAAAGTTGGAGGAGTCACACTTCCTGATTTCAAAACATGCTACAGGAACCGAAATCGTGTGGTGTGGCATGAAGACAGACAGACAAACCGACAGGACAGAACACAGACCCCAGAATAAATCCTGACAGAGAAGGTCAGACGATCTTCGAAAGGGTGCCGAGACCACTCAGTGGGGGAAAGGATGATCTCTTCAACAGACAGAGCTGGGAAACCGGACATCCACATGCAGAAGAATGAAGTTGGACCCTTACCTTACATCGTGCACATACACCCATCCAACATGGCTTAAAGGCCTAAATGTAAGACCTAAGACTATAAAACTCCCGGGGCACCTGGGTGGCTCAATCGGTTTAGCATCCGACTCCTGATTTTGGCTCAGTTCGTGATCTCAGGGAGCCCGGGTGGCTCTGTCTGCTAAGTGACCCACTCTTGACTTGGCTCTTTGACTCACGATCTCACGGTCCATGGGTTCGAGCCCAGTGTCGGGCTTGGTGCTGACAGCGTGGAGCCTGCTTGGGATTCTCTCTCTCCCTCTCTCTCTCTGCCCCCTCCCTGCTCTCTCTCTCTCTTTCTCTTTGCCTCTCTCTCTCAAAATATAATGAATAAACTTGAAAAAGAATGGAAAATATCAGGTGCTGGCAGGGATGTGAAGAAATTGGAAACGTGTGCACTGTTGGGAGTTATAAAATGGTGCAAGTGCCATGGAAAACAGTATGGAGGTTCCTGAAAAAATTTAAACTAGAACCACTACAGGATCCCGCAATCCTACTTCTGGATATATATCCAAAGGAGTTGAAAGCAGAGATTTTTGTACATCCATGATCATGGCGGCGTTATTCACAATGGCCAACCTCAGCAGCCACCAGCTGATGAATGGATGAACAAAATGTGGTCTATCCATGCAACACTACTTTCCTAAAACAGGAAGGAAATCCTGTCATAGGCTACTGCACGCATGAACCTTGAGGACATTATGCCAAGTGAAATAAGCCAGGCACAAATGACAAATACTGTATGATTCCACTTCTACAAGGAATCTAAAGGGATCAAATTCATAAAAATGGAAAATAAAATGATAGGTGCCAAGGGCTGGAGAGGGGGGCAGAAGGAGAGTTGTTTAATGGGTATAGAGTTTCAGCTTTGCAAGATGAAAGTTCTGGAGATCTGTTTCATAACAATGTAAGTGTACTTAACATACTGAACTGTATACCTAGAATGGCTCGGATGGTAAACTTTATGAATTTTCTATCACAATAAAAAAAATTGACTCAAGAAAACCTGAACAGTCCCATAATTATTAAAGAAATTGGATAGGTAGTTTAAAATGTAGGGATAGGGGCGTCCGGGTGACTCAGTTGGTTAGGCATCTGACTCTTTTTTTTTTTTTCAACGTTTTTATTTATTTTTGGGACAGAGAGAGACAGAGCATGAACGGGGGAGGGGCAGAGAGAGAGGGAGACACAGAATCGGAAACAGGCTCCAGGCTCCGAGCCATCAGCCCAGAGCCCGACACGGGGCTCGAACTCACGGACCGTGGGATCGTGACCTGGCTGAAGTCGGACGCTTAACCGACTGCGCCACCCAGGCGCCCCAGGCATCTGACTCTTAATGGCAGCTCAGTTCATGATCTCACTGGTTTGTGAGATCGAGCCCCAGACAGGCTCTGCACTAACAGTCCAGAGCCTGCTTAGGATTCTCTGTCTCCCTCTCTCTGCCCCTCCCCTGCTCATTCTCTCTCTCTCTCTCAAAAATAAAATAAACATTTCTTAAGGTTAAAATGTATGGAAAGAGGGACAAAAGACTGCAAAAACAAGGTTTATAGATGAATTCTATCAAATCTTCAAGAAACTAATAACTCTCTCTCAGATCAATAGTCCCAAGGAACAGAAAAGGCAAAATGCTCTCCCAACACATTTTATGATGCCTCTATATCAAAACTCAACAAGGATAATACAAGACGAAAGAAAGAAAGAAAGAAAGAAAGAAAGAAAGAAAGAAAGAAAGAAGAGGAAGAAAGGAAAGAAGGAACACAGGCAGGAAGGGAGAGAGAGAGAAAGGGAGGAAGGAAGAAAGGCCAATCCCGAACTATATATGAAAAGAATACACCATGACAAGGTTGAGTTTAGCCCAGAAAATGTAAAAGTGGTTTAACATTAGAGAATCAATTACTGTAACTCACCATATTAACAGGTGAGAGGAAGAAACTCCTGTTACCATCTCAATGCACTGAGAAAAAGCATTCGATAAGAATTGAACACATAGCAAACTAGGACTGAAAGGGAGTCTCCTTACTCTCATAAAGGCATCTAGCAAACACCGCCTGCAAACATCCTACTTAACGGTTAAACTGAGAACATTCTTTCTGCTTTGATTCCATGTTGTAATATCCAGGGAAGGAAGCGAAAGAAAAGAAACTACAGTTAAAAGGACTGGAAAATGGGAGAAGATATTTGCAAATGACATTAGATAAAGGGTTAGTCTCCAAAATCTATAACGAACTTATCCAACTCAACATCCCCCCGCAAAAAAAAAACAAATAATCCAGTGAAGAAATGGGCAGAAGACATGAATAGGCACTTTTCCAAAGAAGACATCCGGATGGCCAACAGACACATGAAAAGATGCTCGACTTCACTCATCATCAGGGAAATACGAATCAAAGCCACACTGAGATACCACCTCATGCAGGTCAGAGTGGCTAAAGTTAACAACTCAGGAAACAAGAGATGTTGGCAAGGATGTGGAGAAGGGGGAACCGTCGTGCACCGTTGGTGGGAACGAAAACTGGTACAGCCACTCTGGAAAACAGTACGGAGGCTCCTCAAAAAGTTACAAATAGAACTACCCTACGACCCAACAATGGCACCACTAGGCATTTATCCACGGGATACAGGGGTGCTGTTTCGAAGGGACACACGCACCCCCGTGTTTATAGCAGCACTATCAACAATAGCCAAAGTATGGAAAGAGCCCAGATGTCCATCGACGGATGAATGGATAAAGAAGATGTGGTTCATATAGACAATGAAATGAAATGTTACTCAGCCACCAGAAAGAATGAAATCTGGCCATTTGCAATGACATGGATGGAGCTAGAGAGTATAATGTTAAGCTAAATAAGTCAGTCAGAGAAAGACAAATACCATATGATTTCACTCATATGTGCAATTTAAGAAACAAAACAGGTGAACATATGGGAAGGGAGGAAAAAAAGAGAGAGGGAAACAAACCATAAGAGACTCAACGATAGGGAACAAACTGAGGGTTGATTGCAGGGAGGGGGTGTGGGGGAGGGGGAAATGGGTGATGGGATTGACGAGGGCACTTGTTGGGATGAGCACTGGGTATTGTATGTAAGTGATGAATCATTGAGCTCTACTCCTGAAACCAACATGACACTATAGGTTAACTAACTAGAGTTCAAATTAACATTTTGAGGGAAAAAAAAAGGACTGCAGAAGAAGAAACAAAGTAGTCACTAGGCAGATGACATGATTGTATAAATAGAAAACAAACAGAATCCACAAAAGGACTCCAAAAAGCATTACTAGACGTAATACCAGCAGCGCTATCAGAAGGTAAATTAAAGAGAAGACAGCATTTATCATGGTATGAGACATGTAACAAATGATGCGCATGTCCTTTGGGGAAATGTGTGTTTAAAGGACCTTATTAAATAGAGATACGCTATGTTCATAGACGGGGAAACAAAATTTTAGAGGTAGCTAGTCTCCAAAGGGTTTCAAAATGGAACAAAATCTCTATTTACCCCTTCAAAAAAATCCCAACAGAGTTTTTCCTGGAACTTGACAAACTGTTTCTTAAACTTAAAAAAAAAAATTTTTTTTAATGTTTATTTTTGAGAGAGACAGAGTGCAAGCGGGGCAGGGGCAGAGAGAGAGGGAGACACAGAATCCGAAGCGGGCTCCAGGCTCCGAGCCGTCAGCCCAGAGCCCGATGCGGGGCTCGAACCCACAAACTGTGAGACCATGACCTGAGCCGAAGTTGGACGCTCAACCGACTGAGCCACACAGACGCCCCTGTTTCTTAAACTTTTAAGGAAAACTAAAGGGTCTAGTATAGGCAAGATAATTTTGAAAGATGATGAGAAGAAGGAGCAGCCAACTGAGGGGGAGAGCGAAGGAGAAGAAAAAGGAGGAAGAGAAGAAAAAGAAGCTTTCAAGCTTTAGTAAGTTTAACAGAGGTAGAGAAATCAACCAAAAGGACAGAAGAGAGAGCCACGGCCACATAGGCTTGGGACAGTCAGTGGAGCCGGGTGGGCTGAACACGGGGGCAAGGAGGACAGCCCCCCATGTGGAAAAGGAGAAGGTACATGCAAACAAACCCATTCCGGAGGGACGGAAGGATACCTGAGTAGGAAATTACGGCGGTGGCACATGGCCTGTGACCCGGCGAGCCTCTTGCCAGCGTCTGGAGAGCCTGGCACTGGGAAAGCAGTCAGCGCCAGGACGCCGGGCATGGCCCCACCGGGCGCTCGGACCAGCGACGGCCGCCTCCCCGCCCCTCGAGGGGACGCTGATAAATGTGCCATCGGCAAGGATCAACACAGATACATCTCCCCAGGGCCGTGGTGAGGGGAAGGGGTCGTCGGCAGAAGGAAGCCCGCCACACGGCTCCCTTTCTAGGAGATTTCAAGCGCACAAAACCTGGAAACATCCTCCATGGTTGCCACCAAATTCAGGCTCGGGGCCGCCACCTGCTCCGGATGGCCTTGCAGGCCATATGCGCGCAAAGCTATTCAAAATCGTGTTGCGCGGGGCGCCGACATGGCTCAGTCGGTTGAGCGTCCGACTTCGGCTCAGGTCATGATCTCACGGTTGGCGGGTTCGGGGCCCCGGGTCGGGCTCTCTGCTGTGGGCAGGGAGCCAGCTTCGGATCCTCTGTGCCCCTCTGTCTCTGCCCCTCCCCTGGTTGTGGTCTCTGTCTCTCTCAAAAATAAATAAACTTACAAAAAGCGGTGCCGTGCGACTACAGGTTTATTTTCTTCTGTGGAAAGGTAGGAAAAACGTTGCCATTGCCGAGATGGAAGATGTCTTTCCCGAGGTCAGTCAGGACATACGTGTGTGTGAGGTGCAGAGGCGGAGGGGTGGATAGGGTTGGGAGGTTGGGGGGCCGGCTGGCTCCGGGGCTGCTGGGGGACGGTCTTTCCAGTCTTACTGTTCAGAGCCCTGCCCTTGTGTCCCCCCCCACACACACTGTCCCTCCCCAACAGCCTGGCCCTCCTGGGGCTCCTAGATCCCTCCCCGGCCCCCTGTGGGCACCTCGTCTTCCCCCTGGGAGGGCGCGGAGAGGGAGGCAGTAACATATTGAGCACCTGTGCTCCACATCCGCGGGCCCTCGGGCTCAGGGTCACTCACCTGCCTGGACGCTCCTGGTCTTGCTTCCAAGTCCCCTCTAGCGACACACATCCATCCCAGTGCCCCAGTCCCCTTGAGCCGAGCTTCTCACACTAACACCCCAACAACTCCATCGGCCATCTCTCACCTCATAGGCCCTTCAGTCCTCTCGTCCTACCCTGCACCGCCCACCCCTCCGCCCGCACCTCTGCCCTGCAGGGAGCCACCTTCCCGCAGAAAGGGCCCCAGGGGTCCCCCGGATTCTCCTGCCCGCACTGCCTACACCCCATGGGACACCAGGTCTCCAGGATTCTGCCCCCTCCGGCACATCTGGAGCATACCCACCTCTCCACGTGCCCATAGCCACCACCGGTCCACATTCTCCCACGCTCTCCACCCAGGGCCACCAGCTTACGCTTGTCCAAATTCCGAGCTATTTACAAGGTCATGGTGACTTTTGCCGTAAGTCTAAGTTCTCCCTGATTGGCTGACCTCTGCATCCCGTTCGACGAAAACTGTGCTCCAGGCAGGGGGAGGCACGTGCGCCTATGTCACCTGCAGGCCTGGCATCGGGCAGTCCCCATCTCCCCTGCTGCCCAATGCCTGCCTTGGTTCATAGTTCAGGGCCACGTGGCCTGCTGGTTAAGTGCAGGGGCCCTACAGTTGACTCTTAGCCTTGCCATTAACTAGCCCTGCAACTTTGTGCAAGTTTCCTAGCCTCTCATGCCTCAGTTTCCCCACCTGTGAACTGTAGAAAATCAGGGTACCCCTTCTGGGGTCACGGTAAGGGGTGAATGAGTTCACACACGCAGAACACTTAGAGCAGCCCTGATGGTCAGGAGGACATCAGAAGTAGCAGAAATGTGTGGTTCAAGGTCAGCTTAAATCTCACTTCCTCTGTGAAGCTCTCCCTGATGCCCTGAGCCCCCGTAGACTTGCCTCCTCTCCCTCCCACGCGAGGTGTCCTCCAGAGATGAGCTGTTCCAGCAGTGGACCCTCATCGGTGGGCACGTAGTTCTGCCCACCCCCCACCCAGGCCCGGGACAGACACCCTTGGATCAGGTGGCAGTGGGCTTTGTCTCTGAACGGCGCCACTGCGAGGCCCAAGACCGGCACCCGGTAGGCGCTACGGAATGCCTGCCTGCCCACCCAACGGGAGGGCACTGCCCGCTCTCACCTGCTCCAGCCAGGTGCCCACTGAGGCCAGCAGAGGGCAGCAACGCCCTGCCCTGCACCGGCAGTCACAGGGGTGGGCGGGGAGGGGCCGGGCGGCCCAGGCAGGCCCCGCCAGGAGAAGTGGGGTTGGGCGCGATTGCGTTGTGGGAGGGAGGCCAGGGCTGTGCTGGGGACGCACTTCGGGCACTGCCAGCGGCTCTTCAACCCCTGCCAGCGGCCCACCCAGGTAGGCAGGAACTGGGGCTGGCGAGGACGCGGGGTGCAAGGGACGCTGGGTCGTGGGGTGCTGCCTTGGGGCGTGCTGGGTCTGGGAGAAGCCGGGGGTCTGCAGGGCCCGCTTGCCGGAGAGGGCAAAGGCCATCAGGCGCCCCGGTCCAACACCTCCCGAGGCCTTAGGGGCACGGCACCCCCTGAGGGGGGCGCCCTGGAGCTGGGAGGTGGGACCCCAGGCTTCTAACCCCCAAATGGGAAAGCTGGCGGGGCTGGGGGCAGGGGGCAGGGTAGGGAGGAGGCCCGCCTGGCTCCCCACCCCCACCGCCACCCAACCGGCCCGACCGGGTGGCAGTGAGCCCCGCTGCCACCACCTTGCCCCGAAGCTGCTGCTGTGGTGCGCCGTGGAGAAAGTGGGCACCCCACCCCGTGTGCACCTGCCCCCCCCCCCGTCACAGCCCAGGGCCCCTGCTCTGCCAGCCTGGGGTGCAGACGGTGCCCTGTGAGGTTGGCCGGAGAGCCAGCTGCCGGTCGCCACTCCCTTCCCACCCCCTCCTGCGCCCCACACGCAGAGGGGACCTCTAGGCCCATCTCAGGCCCGTGTTTCCCCGGGCGAGGGAAACCGGTTGCCACGACTGAGGCCAAGTACTGGGTTCCTGGGGGCCATGCCCCCGCCCCCTCGTGCGCATCCTCTCTGCCTCAGCCCCCCCCCACAGCACCCCCCCCCACGGGCACCGCCCCCTACCATCATGCTGCACCTGGCACGACTTTCCCAGTCCCCCGGGGCGGGGCTGGATGGACACAGGTCGCTTGCTCTCTGGAAAGTCTTATTCTGGGCCAAGGGGGTGGGGGTGGGGGTGCAAGGTCTCCTGGACGGGCTGCCTTTGTCAGCATCTCCCGGCCCCCAGCCCGGACAAAGGCAGGCATTGAGGGCCAGGACTGGCACTTCGACCGGGCACCAAGGCTACCAAGGCTGAGGCTGGCATCGCAGGGGCTCAGCGCCCTGACCTTCCTGTGGGGGCCCAGTGGCCTACCCTGTGCCCTTCACAGGGACCCCGGGGGGCGGGACACAGAGGCGCACGCTGGCCGGCACGGGGCGGGAGTGGGCCGGGGCCGGCCGTGTGGGTCTCATTTTGCTGGCTTGAAGAAACCCTGTTCTTTGTCCCCAGGTCCCGGGGGGTGTCTCTCTGGGGGTGGGGCGTGGCGGGGAGCCCCCCGGCCCGAACAGCCCGGGTGGGGGTGAGAGCACCAGACAGTGAGTCCCCGGCCCAGGCCCGCGGACAGAGGGGACATTGTTGGGGTGGAGGCAGGGCTGCCTTGGCCCGGCCACTATTCACAAAGCTGCCAGCTGCGGTGGAGCCCAGCCGCCGGGCCCTTGGCCCCCCTGGCCTCCCTCCTCCCCCGGGGCCGAGGCTCCAGTGTCTCCCTCCCACTCAGGACAATGCCCCCCACAGCCGCCTTGTGCCCGTCGCCGCCGCCCTGGGCCGGCCAAACTGAGGAGATGGGCCTCCCTCGGCGCCACGCTGCCCGGGAGACCCCTCTGTCGCTCCTCTTCGAGGCGGTAAGCGCCTGGGTCCCCCGTCCACAGACGTGGTGCCAGGGGCGGGGGGCGGGGGTACGAGGCAGGGCAGGCACAGTGGTCCAGGGGAGCCCGGGCGCGGGGCTCCCGTGCACCGCGTCTGTTCCCCTCACCCACACAGCCCGGGCCTGGCCGCCGAGATCCCGGGTCCACAGGAAACGCCCCTGTCCCCAGGCCGGGCCTGACCTTCCTGTCTGTGTCCCTGAGATAAGGGGCTCCGGGGGGCCTTCCTCGGGGCTCTGCCTCCAGCCGGCACACCCGCCGGGGCCCGGGCTGGCGTCTCCGCCGCCAAGCCGCAGGGCACCCAGGGACAGCGGGGGCCGTGCCCAGCTGCGCAGGACCCCAGCCCAACTTAGGACCTGGACTCTGTCCCCTTCTCTGCGGCTCTGCGCCCGGGAGCTCTGCGTGGTGAGCCGGCGCGTCCTGTCGCCTCGTCACCTGGCAGCCGCGGGGACCCGAGGTTGTGGAGCAGGGGCCGGGACGCGGGGCGGCCTCCTCTGGAGGCTCGGGGCCCCCACCGGCCCAAGGGAGATAGCTTTAGCGTGAGCTCCGAATGGCTCCACATGGGTGGGGGTGGGGGTGCCCAGGCCTGGCTTCGCCCCCGAGTGCCCTCTCCTCAGGCAGGCTCACCCTTCTCTCTCTCTCTCTCTCTCTCTCTCTCACGCCTGCACGTCAGCACCCCGGGGCTGGGGCCCCCGCTCTACCCCTGCACCCGGTGTCATCTCTCGGTGCTTCCCCACGGCCTCCCCAAGTGCCCACTCTGGCTGGCCCCCAGGTGTCCCCCAGTCCCCGCTCTGACCCCCTCCCAGCCCTCTCCTCTGCCCTGCCTCCATTGCCACGTGAGCGGGGAAGGGGCAGAGAGACAGAGAGGGAGACTCAGAATCCGAGGCAGGCTCCAGGCTCCGAGCTGTCAGCACGGAGCCCGACGCGGGGCTCGAACCCGCGAACCTCGAGATCGCGACCTGAGCCGAAGTCGGACGCTCAGCTGGCTGAGCCACCCAGGCGCCCTGGAGAGGGTCCCTCTTTACAGCTGGCCCTGCCTGCCCGGGGCGAGGTTTCTCTCCATGCCCTCACCGTGTCTCTCTCTCTCGTGCTGTGGCTGTCCCCCACCTTGCATGGTGGCCCTGCTCCCCTTGCCCCCAGGCTGACAACTGCCACCAGCCTTTGTTCTACGTCCCTGTCCTCTTCCTTGTCTTTCCCTCCCCTTCCCGCTTGCCTGGCTGCCGCGGCCTCTCTGCCTCCCCTGGTGTCTCCCCATCAGCACCTCCCGCTTCTCCCCTGCCCCTCCCTCCTCTCCCGCCCTTTCCCCTCTCTCACTGCCCCTCCGTGGCTCAGAGTCCTTCTGTTTTGTTCTTGTGCCTTTTCAGGACCCGCCCCGTCCTTCAACAATGTAGATGCTTAAGACGTAGGAGACGAGAGAAATTCTTTCCTCGGGCACACGTGTGTGTGCGCCCCAGCCCACCCTCTCCCCATCTCGTGGACACTCTGTGCCTCTCTCTGTCTCTCTCTCTGCCCCTTTTCTCCCTGTCTCCCTCTGTCTCTCTCTCTGTCCTCTGCCTCCCTTCCTGTCTCCCTTCCGGATCCTCCTCTTCCTCTGGTGCTCTCTCCACCCCTCTTCGTCGGTGACTTTCACTGCCCTGACACGTGCGGGCATAGGGTGTGGAGGCTGGTGCTCTCCCCCCGCCCCCCCGCCGCCCCCCGCCCCGACCAGGCCTCGCTTGGCTGCGCTCTCCCCCCAGGTACCTGTGATGGCTCCCCGGCCTCCCCTCGGGCCCCACCTCCTGCTCGTGCTGCTGCTGTGCCCGCCGCCGCCCCTGGCCGAGGCCCGTCACTTCTCCGCCCCCAACACCACCTTCAACCACTTGGCCCTGGCCCCTGGCCGCGGCACCCTCTACGTGGGCGCCGTGAACCGCCTCTTCCAGCTCAGCCCCGAGCTGCAGCTGGAGGCCGTGGCTGTCACCGGCCCTGTGTTCGACAGTCCCGACTGCGTGCCCTTCCGTGACCCGGCGGACTGCCCGCAGGCCCGGCTCACCGACAACGCCAACCAGCTGCTGCTGGTGAGCGGCCGGGCCGGGGAGCTCGTGGCCTGCGGGCAGGTGCGGCAGGGCGTGTGTGAGAAGCGGCGCCTTGACGATGTGGCCCAGGTGCTGTACCAGGCCGAGGACCCTGGCGACGGGCAGTTCGTGGCCGCCAACGCCCCGGGGGTGGCCACGGTGGGCCTGGTGGTGCCTACGCCAGGCCGGGACCTCCTGCTGGTGGCCAGAGGCCTGGCGGGCAAGCTGTCGGGAGGGGTGCCGCCCCTGACCGTGCGCCAGCTGGCCGGGCCGCAGCCCTTCTCCAGCGAGGGCCTGGGCCGCCTGGTGGTGGGCGACTTCTCGGACTACAACAACAGCTACGTGGGGGCCTTTGCCAACGCCCGCTCCGCCTACTTCGTCTTCCGCCGCCGGGGCGCGCGGGCGCAGGCCGAGTACCGCTCCTACGTGGCCCGGCTCTGTCTCGGGGATGCCAACCTTTACTCCTACGTGGAGGTGCCCCTCACCTGCCAGGGCCAGGGCCTCATCCAGGCTGCCTTCCTCGCCCCGACCACCTTGCTGGGGGCGTTTGCCGCAGGCCCCAGCGGGGCGCAGGCGGCCCTGTGCGCCTTTCCCTTGGCTGAGCTGGACGGGAGCATGGACCGGGCCCGGCGCCTTTGCTACACGGCGGGTGGCCGGGGCCCCAGCGGCACGGAGGAGGCCTCCGTGGAGTACGGAGTCACGTCTCGCTGCGTCGCCCTGCCCCCCGTGAGTGCCCCTGTCACCGCGGGCTTTGTGTGCCGCCTTCGTGAGGCGGCCCCGTCTTGCCTGGCCTGCCTCTCCGTCCCTGTCGCTCCGCGGTGTCTCTCGGCCCAAGGCAGGGACCGCCACACGTAGTCCCGGGCTGTGGGTGGCTGGATGCTGTCAGGTGACAACCGGCTGCTTAGAGGATGTCCGGGAGGGGCAGGCTCCTAGCTGCCCTTGGCCTGTGTCCCTCTGCTGTGTGAGCTTGTCCTGACACGGGGCTGGGGGCCTGACCACTCTGTCCCGGGTCCCCCAGGGTTCCCTGGCCTCGCCCTCCAGCCTTGACTAGCTCTGGGCCCGGGGGAAGGCACTTCCTGCCTCTTCCAGGAATCTGATCCCCTCCCTGTCCACTCAGGACTCCCCCGAGTCATACCCCTGCGGTGACGAGCACACGCCCAGCCCCATTGCTGGCCGCCAGCCCCTGGAGGCCAGGCCGCTGCTGCAGCTCCGGCAGCCCATCAGCGCCGTGACAGGCCTCCAGGCAGATGGGCACACGATAGCTGTCCTGGGGGACACCCAGGGGCAGCTGCATAAGGTGAGGCCCTGACGGAGGAGGGGCTGCCGGAGCCCTGGGCCCCGAGCGCCAAAGGCCTCCACACTGCCCGGCGAGGCCTGGCCTCACTGGCTTGACTGGGGGTGCCCCTGCCCTGCTCGGGGAAGCCCCAGGTCCCTTGCGCCTCTCGGGCCACGTCCCACTGACAGGTCGGAAGGCCACGCCACACACTGATGGCTGGCTGGGTGCCGCCTCCTGGGACGCCTAGGTGCGTGACTTAGGATGACTTCCCAGGAACCTCCTGGGCAGCCCCCGTTGCTCCAGATCGTAGCGGGAGCCAGCGGTCAAGGCGGGCAGGATTGCCACGGGGATAGGGGGATAGGGTGGGCAGTGCCCGGTCCCCAGAGCCGGCCTGGCCCCGGAGGTCTCTGCGAGGCAGACTCTGGCCTCCTCGTGACCTGCTCACATCCCTGCAGCTGCCCTCCTGCCCCTGGCTCCCAAGGCCCTTAGCCGGGGTGGCCGGGTGATGCCCAAAGCGGGAGGTGACGCCGGCAGAACAGGGCGTCCCGCCCCACTCCCACGCACGGCCCATGGCCCGGCCTCCCCGGTCTGGCAGGAAGGAGAGCCGGCTCTACGGGAAAGGGTGCCTCCCGGGAGCCCCAACCGAGAGGAGAGCACGTGCCCTGGGTGGCTGGCCCGTGGCCATCTCGGGAGCAGGCCTTGTCGTCCCTCCAGGTCTTTGTCAACGGCTCCCGAGGCCAGGTGTACCACTCCCAGCAAGTGGGGCTTCTGGGCTCAGCTATCAGCCCAGACCTGCTGGTGGACGGCAGGGGCAGCCACCTCTACGTCCTGACTGCCCAGCGGGTGAGGCTTGTCCCGGGGCAGGGAGGGCACACGCACCCCGAGTCCCCGCACCCACCGCCCCTGGCCCTTGCCGCCCCCGCAGGTGGACCGGGTGCCCGTGGCAGCGTGCCCCCAGTTCCCTGACTGTGCCAGCTGCCTCCAGGCCCGGGACCCGCTGTGCGGCTGGTGCGTCCTCCAGGGCAGGTGAGCGCGGCCGACAGGCGGTGTGTGCCCGAGGGCGCCCCAGGGGCACTGCCTCCACCCTGCCCCTGGAGGCCCAGCCTGCTTCCTCCTCCTTTGCCAGCCCCGCCCCCAGCCAGGCCTCCTCCGGTGGCAAGCCTTCCCCGTGGGGCAGTGGCCCCCAAAGCCTGCACACTGACCGGGAAGCCCTGTCTGCTTGGCCCCTTCCTCTTTTTTTTTTAATGTTTATATATATATTTTTTAATGTTTCATTTATTTTTGGGAGAGAGAGAGAGAGAGGGAGGGAGGGAGGGAGGGAGACAGATGGAGAACGAGCAGGGCAGGGGCAGAGAGCGAGGGAGACCCAGAACCTGAAGCAGGGTCCAGGCTCCAAGCTGTCGGCACAGGGCCCGACGCGGGGCTCGAACCCATGAAACGCGAGATCATGACCTGAGCCGAAGTCGGACACTCAAGTGACTGAGACACCCAGGCGCCCCCTCGGCCCCTTCCTCTTGAGCGTAGTCCCTTTCACTCCCCCTGAGACCCACGTGGCGGGCCAACGGGCCCCTGTCCCACAGGTGTACCCGCAAGGGCCAATGCGACCGAGCAGCCCAGGCCAACCAGTGGCTGTGGAGCTACGAGGACAGCCACTGCCCGCATGTGCAGACCTTGCTGCCGGCCCACCGCCCGCGCCAGGAGCAGGGCGTGGTAAGATGCCCGCCGCTAGCTGCCTGCGGTGGTGGGGGTGGGGGGCTGCCCCCAGGCCTCCCCGGCCTCCTGTCCTGCTGTCTCTGCTCCCACCCCGCTCCGCCCTCACCCCTGCTCTGCCCTAGCAGCATCTCCTTTGCTGAGACACCCCCCCCCCCACACACACACACACCGAGAAGCCCCTGCCTGCTCTGTTTTCCTTGCGTGTGTCCCAGGTCACCTTGTCTGTCCCTCGGCTGCCCACCCTGGCCATGGATGAATACTTCCATTGCGCCTTTGGGGACTACGACAGTTTGGCTCACGTGGAAGGGCCCCACGTAGCCTGCATCACTCCTCCCCAAGATCAGCTGCCTCTTAACCCTCCAGGCACAGGTGAGGGGCCCCTGGGGCGGGGAGGTTGGGGACCGGGACGGGAGCTGCAGGGGCAGGAGCCGCATGACCTACCACCATCCCCTCCCAGACCACGTCACCTTGCCCCTGGCTTTGATGTTTGAGGACGTGGCCGTGGCCGCCACCAACTTCTCCTTCTACGACTGCAGCGCTGTCCAGGCCTTGGAGGCGGCCGCCCCGTGAGTGCTGGGCCTGGCTGCTGGGCAGGGGTGGCAGCCCCCGACGGAGCCCAGCCTGAGCAGCCACCGCCCCCCCCCCCCGCCCCTCCAGGTGCCGCGCTTGTGTGGGCAGCCTCTGGCGGTGCCACTGGTGCCCACGGAGCAGCCGCTGTGTGTACGGGGAGCACTGCCCAGAGGGGGAGGTGACCGTCTACAGTGCCCAGGAGGTGGGTGGGCCCAGCCCCCGACCCACGCTATGCCCTGCCCGGGCCCCTCAACTTCCGAAGGGCTAAAGGGTCTCCTTTCCGCAGACGGATGTCCAGGTGCGTGGCCCAGGGGCCTGTCCCCGGGTGGAGGGCCCAGCGGGTCCCCTCCTGGTGCCTGTCGGTTGGGAGAGCCGTTTGGCCCTGCGCGTGCGGAACCTTCAGCATTTCGGAGTGAGTGGGGGATGGGGATGGTGGGGGGGGGCTGACCGTGTCCAGGGTCCTGACGACGTCCACTCCCAGAGCCTGCCCGCCTCGTACCACTGCTGGCTGGAGCTGCCCGGAGAACTTCGAAGGCTGCCGGCCTCTCTGGAAGAGACGGCCGGGGACGTGGGCCTCATCTACTGCCAGGCCCAGCAGGTGTGTGGCCGCCCCGCAGCCTCAGCTGCCACCACACACTTTCTGTAGCCCTCGGGGGCCCCGCACGGCCCTTGCCTCGCAGGCCCTTCCGGGCCATCGGTGTCCTGTCGCCATCCCGAGGCCTGCTCTGCGTAGGCCCGGGGCGTGCAGCGGGAACATGGCACCCACGGCCTCTGCCCCAGGCTCGCAGTCTGCCGGGAGACGTGGGCACGGAAGCGAGGCACCCATTCTGGGAGGAGGGTCCTGGAGGAGACGGGGGGCCAGGGGCATCCTGAGTCGGGCCCAGCCTGACCCCACCCTCCACCCACAGTTCTACCCCTCCACGGCCCAGCAGGAGCTCCCGGTGCCCATCTATATCACCCGGGGCAAGGGGCAACGGCTGGACAATGCCCACGCTCTTCATGGTGAGCTTGGGGACGGCAGGGCGGGTGGCACAAGGCGTGTGGCAGACGGGATGCGCCTCAGTGCACCGCCTGGCCTTCCCTAGTGACCCTGTATGACTGTGCCGTGGGCCACCCCGACTGCAGCCGCTGCCAGGCGGCCAACGGAAGCCTGGGCTGTCTGTGGTGCAGCCACGGGCAGCCCGCCTGTCGCTACGGTCCTCTATGCCCCCCCGGGGCCGTGGAGCTGCTGTGTCCCACGCCCAGCATCGACGCAGTGAGCGCCCCCCATCCCACGGCCCACCCTCCCACCCCCTCCCCATCCGCCCTGCCACGCTCTCCACTCTCCTGACCCCACCCAGGTCAGACCAGCCTGCGCTCAGCTGCGCTCAGCAGAGCCCTAGCGGCTCTGTCCTGCCTCGGGCCGGTCAGCTGGCTGGGCACCCCTACTGCAGGTCGGATGTGGGATCCGAACACTCCATCGTCACCCTTCCCTGCCGCAGATCGAGCCCCTGACCGGGCCCCCCGAGGGCGGCTTGGCCCTCACCATCCGGGGCTCCAACCTGGGCCGGGACTTTGCTGAGGTGCGAGACGCCGTGAATGTGGCTGGCCGGCCCTGCAGCCCTGAGCCCTCCCTCTACCGCACCTCTGCCCGGTGAGGCATCCTAGCTGCCCGGGGGGCGGGGGAGGGATGCCCTCCCGGGGAGGCCCTCAGAGAGCGGCTGCCCAGAGAGGGGAGGCCTGGAGCCAAGGAACGTGGGCCCGGGCCAGATGCGCCAAAGGAAGATGAGCCAGGGGAGGGGAGGAGAGGGGAGCTGGCAGCGAGAGGGCGCAGGTCCCGGGCAGTGGCCGGTGAGTGGCCCACGGCTCCTGCTGAGGGAGGGCCCGACCAGCCACCGGGTCTCCATTCCCCAGGATTGTGTGCGTGACATCCCCTGCCCCCAACGGCACCACAGGGCCAGTCCAAGTGGCCATTAAGAATCGGCCACCAGGCGTCTCAACCCAGCATTTCACCTACCAGGTCAGTGCCCACGGCTGGGCGGTCCCCGCACAGAGCGACAGTAGGAGGGAGGGGCAGGAGGGCATGGACATCTAGGTGGGGCTTTCAAAGTTGGCCTGGGAGGTCGCACGAAGGGCCGCCACTCGTCCAGGAGCGAAGCCGCGGATCTGACTGTTCGTTCAGGCCCCTGAGCCGAGGACAGTGGTGGCATCTGTCCCGGTGCGGGGAGGAGGGCAGTGAGGGACTGGAGCTTCCGGCCGGCACAGCTCGGGAGTGAGGGAGAGCGGGGTCGCCTCCAGACACTAGCTTGAGCCCCCGCCATCCACTGGGGCTAATTCTGAAGCCAGGAAGCCCAGGGCGGGCGGGAGCGGAGGGAGGCAGGGCCCGGTTAGTATCGGGAGTTCTGCGGCGCCCGAAGGTGGTGATTGGATCTCAGGGTTTAGAGCTGGGGTGGGGGTGGGGGGCTGGGAGGTGTAAGCCGTGGCAGAGGAGGCCGTCCCGAGGGGCAGAGACGCAGTGAGGAGAGAAGAGCCCCCTCCGAGGGCAGGGCAGCTGGAAGGAGAGCCGCGGGGCTGCAGAAGCCCTGACACAGGGGTTCCGGAAGGAGGGTGTGGTGGGCGGTGGCCCGGGTGACGAAGCACGAGTGCCTCGGGGACCAGAGCCGAGGTGAGCGAGCGCCAGGCCAGGCTGCCATGGCTGCCGCAGGCTGCTCTGTCCCCCAGGACCCCGTCCTGCTGAGCCTGAGCCCCCAGTGGGGCCCCCAGGCAGGGGGTACCCAGCTCACCATCCACGGGCAGCACCTGCAGACAGGAGGCAACGTCAGCGTCTTTGTGGGTGGACAACCCTGTCCTATGTGAGTGTCTCTCCTCCTGGCCCCAAGCCGGCTGCTGTCAGCTCGGGGCATTCCCTGCAGGCCTCACTGTCCCCTCATGTACTGGGGGCAGTGGACTCAGGGCTCCCTAAAAGCCCCCATCAAAGTGCAACAGAAATGGCCACTGTGCCCATCCCTAGTACCCTGTGCCCTCACTGAGGGAGGCGACGTTGGGTCTCTGGTGGGGTGGCCAGGCCCAGGCTAGAGCGCAAGATGCCAGACCCCTCCCCACCCTGCAGCCGGGAGCCGGTGTGTCCCGAGGCCATTGTGTGCCACACCACGTCCCAGGCCAGCCCGGGAGACGCTGTGGTTCGAGTGGTGTTTGGCCACGCCCAGCGCACGCTGCCCACCAGCCCGTTCCACTACACCGCCAACCCCCAGCTCGTGGCCGCAGAGCCCAGCGTCAGCTTCCGGGGGTGAGGACCCGGTCCGCTCGGGGTCGCCGCCGCACCTGGCCGGGGAGGCGGGGCGGGGGCGGGGCCTCCCGCCCGCGCCCCGCCCCTGCTGACTGCCGCCCCGGCACAGGGGCGGGCGGCTGATCCGAGCCAGGGGCACGGGCCTGGACGCGGTGCGGCAGCCCCTGCTGTCCGTGTGGCTGGAGGCCCCGGCGGAGATGCGGGTCGCAGGGGCCCGGCCCCCGGCCTCAACCCCGACGAGGAGCTGCGGGGCCCCCGCTGCAGCCCCCCAGGCTTGTATCCAGCTCGAGGGAGGCCTGCTGCAGGTGAGCGCCCCACGGGCCGGCGGCGGGGCCGGTCGTGCCCGCGGAGGGGGGACGGGGGCCCGGGGTCCACCTGGCCCCCAGGGAGCGAGCGAGGGAGCCCCAGCTCACCCCACCTGGTCCTGCCCCCGGCTGCCTCCTAGTGCTCCACCGTCTGTTCCGTCAACTCGTCCAGCCTCCTCCTGTGCCAGAGCCCTGCCGTGCCAGATGGGGCGCACCCGCAGCGGGTCTTTTTCACCCTAGACAACGTGCACGTAGACTTCGCCAGCGCCAGCGGGGGCCAGGACTTCCTGTACCAGCCCAACCCCCGCCTGGCCCCCCTCAGCCGCGAGGAGCCCGCCCGCCCCTACCGCCTCAAGCCGGGCAACGTCCTGGACGTGGAGGTGAGGGCTTCCGCCGGCCGGCTCTGTGCGGGAAGCACGCGCCTAGGCTGGCCGTCCTGGCTCGAGCCCCCTCCCCCCCCCCCCCCCGTGTGTCTCCCAGGGCCAGGGCCTCAACCTGGGGATCAGCAAGGAGGAGGTGCGCGTGCACATCGGTGACGGCGAGTGCCTGGTGAAGACCCTCACGCTCACCCACCTCTACTGCGAGCCGCCGTCGCGGGCCCCCCAGCCGGCCAACGGCTCCAGTAGCCTGCCGCAGTTCGTGGTGAGGCGGGGCTCTGGGTGCCTTGGCGGCTGGGCGCGCGGAGCCCTGAAGGCCCGCACTCAGGCGCCCCGTCCCCCCAGGTTCAGATGGGCAACGTGCGCCTGGCCCTGGGCCCCGTCCAGTACGAGACGGAGCCCCCTCTGTCCGCCTTCCCTGTGGAGGCCCAGGTGGGCCTGGGCATGGGCGCGGCGGTTCTCATTGCCGCTGTACTCCTCCTCACCCTCATGTACAGGTGAGAGCGCCCCGCGACCCCTGCGCGGGCTTGCCCTTTCACTGGTGCAGAGGCGCCCCCCCCCCCCCGCGCCAGGCCTCCAGGCAGCTGGCCACCCTGGCTCGGTGACCTCGGCCCCCCCAGGCTCGGGCCCGCGGCTGACACCTGGTCCCCGGGCTGCAGGCACAAGAGCAAGCAGGCCCTGCGGGACTATCAGAAGGTTCTGGTGCAGCTGGAGAACCTGGAGACTGGCGTGGGTGACCAGTGCCGCAAGGAGTTCACAGGTGGGGTGGGGGCCGCGGGGAGGGGGCGGTGGGCGGAGGGTCCAGCTGGGCCCGAGCCCACACCTGGGTGACTCCCGGCCCGCAGACCTGATGACCGAGATGACCGACCTCAGCAGCGACCTGGAGGCCAGCGGGATCCCCTTCCTGGACTACCACACGTATGCCGAGCGAGTCTTCTTCCCGGGGCGCGGCGGCTGCCCACCGCAGCCCGCACCCGAGGGGCCCGGCGAAGAGGGCCGCCGCGCCCCCGTGCGCCAGGGCCTGACGCAGCTCTCCAACCTGCTCAACAGCAAGCTCTTCCTCCTCACGGTGAGGACTACGCGGCTGGGCAGGGCGCCCGGGGGCGGGGGTGCGGCGGGGCCGGGCAGCGGGTGGGGGCACAAAGGTGGGAGAATACGCGGGGCTCCCCTAAGTGCCCCCCCCCCCCACAGCTCATCCACACCCTGGAGGAGCAGCCCGGCTTCTCCCAGCGGGACCGCTGCCACGTGGCTTCTCTGCTGTCTCTGGCGCTGCACGGCAAGCTTGAGTACCTGACTGACATCATGAGGACTCTGCTAAGTGACCTGGCCGCCCATTACGTGCACAAGAACCCCAAGCTCATGCTGCGCAGGTTGGCTCTGGCCCGACCACGGGGCCCGGGAGCAGGGCTGGGGGACTCCCCGCTGAGCTGCCCGCCTGCCCCGTCCTGGGCCCGGGCAGGGCCGGGAACCCCCAGGAGGCAGGCCAGGACAGAAGGCACCGGTGGGGAGGTAGATGGGCATCCTTCCCGGGGGCCCGGGCAAAGGGGACCGACGGGCGGCAGAGCCCTGGCTTCCCCCCTTTGCCCACCTCGGCCCGGGGACGGGGTGGCCCCGCAGCACCACCCCCTCTGACCTGGGGCCTGCTCCCCCCAGGACAGAGACCATGGTAGAGAAACTGCTTACCAACTGGCTGTCCATCTGTCTCTACGCCTTCCTGAAGGTGAGGGGCGCCCCAGGTGACACCTCGTCCCCTCGCTTCACGCGCGGGCTGCTGCGTGTGGCCTCGCGGACCTGGCCCCAATTCTCCCCGGGGCCTCGGGCTACGAGGGCTTGGAAAGGGGGAAGGCGTGGGGCGGAGGCGTCTCCCCTCGGAGCTGACACGGGCCTGTCCCGATGCTTGCAGGAGGTGGCCGGTGAGCCGCTGTACATGCTCCTCCGGGCCATCCAGTACCAGGTGGACAAGGGCCCCGTGGACGCCGTGACCGGCAAGGCAAAACGGACCCTGAATGACAGCCGCCTGCTTCGGGAGGATGTGGACTTCCGGCCCCTGACGCTGATGGTGTTGGTGGGCCCCAGGGCCGGCGGGGCCGCGGGGAGCGGTGCGGCACAGCGCGTGCCTGCCCGGGTGCTCGACACAGACACCATCACCCAGGTCAAAGAGAAGGTGTTGGACCAAGTCTACAAGGGCACCCCCTTCTCCCAAAGGCCCTCAGTGCACGCCCTAGACCTCGGTGAGAGAGCCCACACCCCCCCCCCCCCGTCCCCACATGGGCCTGTTCCCACCTGTAGATGCTCAGCCGGGCCTTGCTTCAAATGGCAGGCTTGGGGGACAGGCTGCAGGCTAATCGGCCTCCCCACGTGCCCCCAGAGTGGCGCTCGGGTCTCGCTGGTCATCTGACCCTGTCAGATGAGGACCTGACCTCGGTGACCCAGAACCACTGGAAGAGACTCAACACCCTACAGCACTACAAGGTAACCGGCGGGCAGGTGCTGGGGGGAGGCAGGCCCCCATCTCTGGATCAGCCAGGGAGGGAGCCCAGCGTCTGCTCATCGCCCCACCAGGTCCCAGACGGAGCCACAGTGAGGCTCATCCCCCAGCTGCACAAGGGAGGCGCCGTCTCCCAGAGCCTGGCCCAGAGCTGCCCCTTGGGGGAGAGTGAGTCCTGCGGCCCCCATGCGCCCATCTGCGCCCCAGAGCTGAAGTGGGCGGGCAGGAGCCCTGGGCTTGCCGTCTGCCTTGCCTGGGTGTCCCCCACACCGCGCCAGTGGGCAAGCGAACGCTCTAGGCTGGGCCGAGGGCCTGGGGCAGACGAGGGCGCCAGCTCGTCCTGGTTGGGGAGCTCTGGGACCACGGGGTGTTGGGCTGAGCGAGCCCCTCGGCTGCCACCCTCTCTGCCTCTCTTTTCCCAGGCTGGGCATCCCCGGCCGGTGGTGTGGGAGAGCAGGCAGGGGCACAGGACTGAGGCCGGGCTTCTGCGCCCTCAGACACCCCCATGCTGGAGGATGGCGAGGAGGGCGGGGTCCACCTCTGGCACCTGGTGAAAGCCACCGAAGAGCCGGAAGGGGCTAAGGCCCGGCGCAGCAGCCTGAGGGAGCGAGAACGGGAGCGGGCGCGCGCGAAGGCGATTCCAGAAATCTACCTCACCCGCCTGCTCTCCATGAAGGTCGGTGTAGCTGCGGAGCTGGAGGGAGGAGCCACAAGGCTGGGAAGGTTCCCGGAGGGGGGCCCTGACTGGGCAGTGGAGAGGGCGTGGTCCCGAGAGGTAGAGGGGCCCCACCCCCTGACGGAGCCCGCCCCGGCCTCCCGCACGGCCCCTCCCATGCCTTCTAGGGCACGCTGCAGAAGTTTGTGGACGACACGTTCCAGGCCATCCTCAGCGTGAACAGGCCCGTGCCCATAGCCGTCAAGTACCTGTTCGACTTCCTGGACGAGCTGGCAGAGAAGCATGGCATTGAGGACCCGGAGACCTTGCACATCTGGAAGACTAACAGGTGCTTCGCCTACTGTCCCCGCCCCCATGCGGTCGAGACATGGAGTCCCAGAGGGATAAGGACATTGCCCGGGGTGGGGGCCACAGGGCCAGGACGCGAACCTACGTGTGGTGTCACGCACCCTGGATTTCTGGCCGCCCCCGACACGGACTCGTAAGACAGCTCCCTGCGGAACTCAGGTCCCAGGCCCGGGCTGACGATGCCTGTGGCCGACCCGTGTCCCCAGCCTGCTGTTGCGATTCTGGGTGAACGCCCTGAAGAACCCACAGCTCATCTTTGACGTGCGCGTGTCAGACAACGTGGACGCCATCCTGGCGGTCATCGCCCAAACCTTCATCGACTCCTGCACTATCTCGGAGCATAAAGTGGGCCGGGTAAAGGCAGAGCCGGCCCTGGTAGCTTCCAGAGGGGTGACGAGGAAAGGCTCAGGGCACACGCCACGGAGGCTCAGTACCCAGCCCTGAGCCGGCCTGGGGGTGGGGTTGGGGTGGTGGCGCCTAACGGGCCGGGAGGCCCGGGGGTGGGGGGAGGGCACCGGTGAGGCATTCAGGGTGACAGGGCCGGAGCTCCCCCGCCTCCCCGCTCAGGCCCACCCCTACCCGGAGCAGGACTCCCCAGTGAACAAACTGCTGTATGCCCGGGAGATCCCTCGCTACAAGCAGATGGTGGAGAGGTAGGTGTCGGGCCACGGGGGGGGGGGGGGGACTGGGGGGTGGGGGCTGCCCGCGCCTAACCGTGTCTCCCCTGCCAGATACTACTCCGACATCCGCCAGAGCTCCCCGGCCAGCTATCAGGAGATGAACTCGGCTCTGGCCGAGCTCTCCGGGGTGAGGCGCAGCCCAGGGGGCGCACTCCTCCATGTCCGGGTGGGGGCGGGGTGGAGGGGGGAGGTTTGGGGTCTAAGGTCCAGGCCGGGGCTCACCCCTCCACGTGCTGCCCCCAGAACTACACATCAGCCCCCCACTGCCTGGAAGCTCTGCAAGAGCTCTACAACCACATCCACAGGTATTACGACCAGGTGAGGCCTGCGGCGCTCCAGTGGGGGGAGGGGCGCTCGAGGCGGGGGGGGGGGGGGGGCGGGGGGAGGGGCACGGCCCCAGAGCCCAGAGCCAGGCCCCGGGGATCCTCCCTGCCGGCGGAAGCGGGTGTCTGGGCCCATCTGGGCAGGGGGCGGAGGGAGGGCCCAGGTTGGGGAAGGAGCGTGGCTTCTGTCCAGATTCCTCGGGGAGGCCTGGGGCAGCTCCTGCTGGACCCCCCCCACCCCCAGGCTGGCACGGAGGCCTCAGGCAGGGCACCCTCTTCTGCCCTGGCAGATCATCGGTGCCCTGGAGGAGGACCCCGTGGGCCAGAAGATGCAGCTGGCCTGCCGCCTGCAGCAGGTAGCAGCCCTGGTGGAGAACAAAGTGACGGACCTGTGAGCGGGTCACCTGAGGCCCAGCGGCCTGGAGAGGAGCAGCGCTGCCCGGATGGAGCCAGCAGCCGAGGAGGGGCCGGCCGGGCGCGGAAGGGGGTCGTGCCCACCAGGGGGCTCCCTGCCACCTCTCCCACCACCCGCCCTTCCTTCCCCTACCCCGGCTTCTTTCTAATTTATCGTAATCCTTACCTCTCTCCCCCGCCTCCCCCACTATATTTATTCGCTTGCTGGAGAATCACATCTGGAAATAAAATAGAAATACGTCTTTTTAGAAAAACCCCCAGCCTGTGCCTGTCCCTGTGAGAGTTCACTCAGTGCCTCCCTTCTCGGTCCTCCCCTCGGCCCCGCGGCTGTGACTTCTGCCCGAGGAAAAAGGGCCATCCGGCACCCCCCCCCCCCCGCCCCGGGCCTTCCTCTCTTCTGTCCCCTCACCGCCTCCCTTGGCCCACCCGCCCCTACCTACGGCCACCCCGCCCTACCCCTACCAATTCGTTCCTGGCCCAGGGACAGCAGGACCACGCGTCTCCCATCTGGGCCTCACCACGGTCACTGCCGAGCCCCCACTGCTTCTTTCTGTCCGACAGTCCCCAGCTGGCCTCCCCGCTCCACACCGGCCCCCTCCGCTCCCTCCTGGAAGCAGCCAGAATAATGTTCCCGAAGAGCAAAAGTGCCCGTCGGCCTCTGCCAGGATCTCACACAAACGCCCACGGGTTCCATGAGGACCCTCGGCCGCCCAGGGCCTCCCTGCCTCTCCCCGCCCCCGACCCCTCTGTGGCCAAAGAGGCCCCCGGCCTATCCTGCTGCAGACCTCACCCCAGCCGGGTCCTGCACCGCCCTGGAAGCTCGCCCACCCACCCCTTGCTGGGCAACCGACTCTTCCTGGTCCCTCGGATGCAGCCCCAAAGTCACAGGCTCCGGAGGGCTCTGCCTGACCTGGAGGTCCCTCTGTCACCGGCCTGTTAGAGCTGGGGCCTCGTGTGGGCCCCACCGGAGGAGGACCCCTGAGGGCAGGGCCAGGGCAGATGGGTCCCTGTGCCTCCCACGTGGGCACGTGGCACATGCTGGTGGACGCAGGGAGGAAGGCACGGATGGCCGGGCGCTGAGGAGCTGGAGGGGAGACCACACTGTGTCAGGGCCGGGGTCCTCAGTGGGCGGGTTCCCGGGCTTCGACACCGTCCCAGCACCTCTGGTGGGAGCCGCCAGTTGCCTTCAGCTCATGCCCCTGACTCCATCATCCGGGATCCCCAGCGACCCCACATTCAGGGAGAGGGGGGCGCCTGCCTAAGGGGTCAATGAGCCACAGGAAAAGTGGGAACCCCACTGAGAGCGGGCAGGGCACAGGGCACCCATGGGAATGGGGAGGGCCTCCTTCGCGAAGGCTACCAGAGGCCCAGCAGGAAGCCAGAGAATGTTCCGAAAGTGTCACGGCGCCCTAGGGTAGGTGGGGTGTGAAGTAGCGCCCGACCTGAGGACTGGGCTGTCCTGTCCACCGCCCCGCCTCGGCTGGCTCCAGCTCCGGAGCGCAGGGACTCCGCCTGGGAAGCAGGTTGCCGGCAGTCCCCGCTCAGTGGGCCCCCTCGGCCACCCCTGGGGCAGGGCGGGGGCGGGGGGCGGCTGGGCCCGGGGACCAGGCTTTCCCGGGCGGCCCGTGGCCGCACCGCCTCCTCCCGCCGCATACCTTGCCCACAGCCGAGCAGCTGGGAGGCTATTTATAAAGGCGGGTGAGATCAGCGGCCGAGGCTATAAATGCGCGGGCCGCCGCCGGGCCCCACAGGAGCAGCCGCCCGGGGCGCGGGAGCTGCGGGCCGCGCGGCCGGGATGAGCGCCAGCGCCGGTGGCGGCGGCGGGGACAGCGGCGGCGGCAGCAGCAGCAGGTAGGGTTCGGCCGGGGCGCCCTGGGCCCCCCCCCCCCGCCGTGCCCGGCGCCTCGAGTGCTCACTGCCCGCCCCCCAACCCGCAGCTCGCAGGCCTCCTGCGGGCCCGAGTCTTCGGGCTCCGAACTCGCCCCCGCCACACCGGCGCCGCGGATGCTGCAGGGGCTGCTGGGCTCCGATGACGAGGAGCAGGAGGACCCCAAGGACTACTGCAAGGGTGAGGCCTGGCCTCGGCGCAGGCGGCCAGGTGGCTGCCGCGGGACACAGGGCAGCTGGGGAGGAGGAGGGTGCCGAGGCCGGCCCACGTGGGCCAGGGGGCCGGCGGGGCTGGACCGTCCTGGCCCCCCACCCCCACCCCAGGAAGGCGCCACCACCCACCACGCTCTGTGGACTCCTTCCCCAGGCGGCTACTACCCTGTGAAGATCGGCGACCTGTTCAATGGGCGGTACCACGTGGTGCGCAAGCTGGGCTGGGGCCACTTCTCCACCGTCTGGCTCTGCTGGGATATCCAGTAAGTGCCCCCTCCGCCCACCACCCCCCGGGGCCCAGTGCCAGCCGGGAGCCCACCCCTGGGCTCCGTTGGGGCCACCACGATGCCCCCACGGGTCTGGCCGGGCCGGCGGCCGACGCGGAGCTCGGTGTTGCAGGCGCAAGCGCTTCGTGGCCCTGAAAGTGGTGAAGAGCGCGGGGCATTACACGGAGACCGCCGTGGATGAGATCAAGCTCCTGAAATGTGTGAGGCGCCACCCTCCCCGCTCCCGGCTCCCAGGCAGGGCGGAGTTCCCAGAGGGGCAGGCTCCAGCTGGCTCTGCCTGGGAGGACCTGCGGGAGCAGGCCAGGGAGCCGCAGCCGAGGCCGGAGGTGCGCGGGGGGCGCAGCAGGGAGCAGCTGGTGAGGGCCAGGGTGGAGCCGTTCGTTCGTGGTCGCTTTGCTCCAGGTCCGGGACAGTGACCCCAGTGACCCCAAAAGAGAGACCATTGTCCAGCTCATCGATGACTTCAGGATCTCAGGGGTTAACGGAGTCCGTATCCTTTGCAGGACGAGCAAAGCGGTGTGGCGGCAGCGGTGCCCGCTCCCGCCATCCCAGCTGCCGGGGCCTCGGTTTACTGGTCTGCACAATGGGGGCTTATCCCTTCTAGTGACACTAGTCTGCAAAACAGCCCCACCGCTTCGGGGGTTGTGTTTGTGCGGGGGCCAGCGGATGACCGGGCGGGCATCGGTCATCCACGGGCATTGCCGAGTTACCCCCAAATGGCAGTGCCGTCCACCGAGGAGCTGCTCCAGAGGCTCTCTGGCAAATACTTGGGCACGGGAGTGCGGCTGGCCTGACAGGCCTCCGCGTCTGCTCCTCCGGTGCCCTGCCCCCGGGACAAGCACCCAAGGTACCTCCCAAGTGGCACACCCGAGAGTGGCAGGGACACCATAACGACACCGGGCAGGTGGTGACTCTGCACCGCCAGACCCGGTTGCTCCCCAGCTGCGGGTGGGCGGGGCCCGTGCCCCCTGCCGTGGGCCCTCCGGCCACCCTTCACTCCCAGCCGCAGATGTGTGCATGGTGCTGGAAGTCCTGGGCCACCAGCTCCTCAAGTGGATCATCAAGTCCAACTACCAAGGCCTGCCCGTGCCCTGCGTCAAGAGCATCGTGAGGCAGGTGAGCATCACGCGTGCTCTGCGAGTGTGGCGAGGCGGCCGGGGCGGGGCTGTGGAAGTTCCGGAGTGGCTCTCCCCAGGTGCTGCACGGCCTGGACTACCTCCACACCAAGTGCAAGATCATCCACACAGACATCAAGCCCGAGAACATCCTGCTGTGTGTGGGCGATGCCTACATCAGGCGCCTGGCCACGGAGGCCACAGAGTGGCAGCAGTCAGGGGCCCCGCCCCCGTCCCGCTCCACAGGTACCAGCGCGAGCCCGCGTGGGCCCAGGGAGGGGCCCGTGGGCCTCAGCCACCCCCTGAGTCTTTGTTCCTTTCTCTCCCCCGATGCTCCGACTACCCCCCCTCAGTCAGCACTGCCCCCCAGGAGGTCTTGGTAAGTTGGGGTGCCCCTCTTTGCCTGGGCCTCATCTCCCCATAGCTCCCTCCTCGGCCTCTCTGGCCCCACCCCCTCCCCACGTCCCTGCCCTCCCCAGGGATGAGGGTGAGACACAGGGTGGGTCGCACACGTGGGCGGTCGCTTGGGCGCCGCTGCCTCTGTGGGCGGACGGTGCGTCCAGGGCCACGAGGGGCCCAAGCTGCCCCCCCCCCTCCCAGGGGAGGCGGGCTCCGAGCTAGACGAAGGCCCATCAGCTGCCCCCAAAAGTCTAGCTTCGGGCAGCGAAGGACTGGCGCCGAGGCGTGGGCCACGGCGGGGTGGCCCGGCGTTTACGTCCTCGGCGGCCCTAGGGCCCAGAGGCCCCGTCCCCCATGAGCATGCAGGCCGCAGGGAGAGGCGTGGGCGCTCAGGGGCTGGGCGGAGGGAACCCTGGGGTGACCCGGGCTCTGATGGCAGCCCGGGAAGCTGTCGAAGAACAAGAGGAAGAAGATGCGGCGCAAGCGGAAACTGCAGAAGCGGCTGCTGGAGGAGCGCCTGCGGGACCTGCAGAGGCTGGAAGCCATGGAGGCGGCGGCCCAGGCCGAGGGTGAGGGGCCGCGGCGCGCGCCCGGCAAGCGCAGGCCACCGGGGTGCCGGCTCACACCCCGCCTCTGCCCCTCTCCCCAGACGCTGGCTCGAGGCTCGAGGGGGGCAGCGGCTCCACCTCCTCTTCCGGCTGCCACCCCGGGGGCGGGGCCGGGGCCGGCCCCTCCCCCGCCTCCTCCTCCCCCGCCACCGGGGGCGAGCGCAGCCTCAGCCCGGGCTCCCAGACGTCGGGCTTCTCGGGCTCCCTTTTCTCTCCCGCCTCGTGCTCCATCCTCTCAGGCTCCTCCAACCAGCGGGAGACCGGGGGCCTCCTGTCGCCCAGCAGTAAGTTGGGCCGGGCCTGCGGGTGGGCTCGGCGGGGCTGGACAGGCGGGGGCCCAGCCGGCTCAGCCTCTCCCCCTTCTCTTCCTTCTCCAGCACCGTTTGGTGCCTCGAACCTCCTGGTGAACCCCCTAGAGCCCCAAAACGCAGACAAGATCAAGATCAAGATCGCAGACCTGGGCAACGCCTGCTGGGTGGTATGAGCCGGTCTGGAGAGCAGAGTGGGCACCCGGCTGCGAGGGCAGGGGCACGGGCCGGCCTCCTCCGAGCCCCACGGGCCCCGAACCGCCACTCGTCCAGACCCCGGGCTCTGCCTCCTGACACAGACCCGGGACCGAGCCCAGACCAGCGTCCGTCCCATCCAGTCACCAGAACTGGACCCGTTGCAAGGGGCGGGGACCCCTGGGAAGAGGCCAGTCCCTCTCGGGACCTCTGGGGACCCTGAGGCTCAGAGGGAGCCCCACTGAGCTCCTTGGTTGCCCCGCCCAGAGGTGGGAGATGGTGGGGGCCGCTGGGGGCGGGCCAGCCGCGGCCCCGGCTCCTCCCCAGGGCTCCCCTTGCCTCCAGCACAAGCACTTCACCGAGGACATCCAGACACGCCAGTACCGGGCCGTGGAAGTGCTGATCGGAGCCGAGTACGGCCCCCCCGCCGACATCTGGAGCACGGCGTGCATGGTACGCCCCAGCTGCCCTGGCCTAGGGCAGGTCCCCCCCCCCCCGCCCCCGCCGGCAGCCTCACCTTCTCCCCCTTCCAGGCCTTCGAGCTGGCCACCGGAGACTACCTATTCGAGCCTCACTCTGGAGAAGACTACAGTCGTGACGAGGGTAGGGGGAGGCCGGCCCTGGGCTCAGCCTGGGGGCCTCCCGGCCGCCCAGCCACCGCCCAGCCTCCTCTCTGTCCACAGACCACATCGCCCACATCGTGGAGCTTCTGGGAGACATCCCCCCAGCCTTCGCCCTCTCGGGCCGCTATTCCCGGGAGTTCTTCAACCGGAGAGGTAGGGCCGAGCGGGCTCGGGGCCCCCTGGATGTGGGGGGTAGGGCAGGGAGCACGGGCTCCAGAACCGGGGGAGGGGGGCACGGGGTCCAGAGGCCCCCTTCCTGGCAGAGCCTAACCTCCGGCCCGCTGGCCGGCCCCCAGGAGAGCTGCGGCACATCCACAACCTCAAGCACTGGGGCCTGTACGAGGTGCTCATGGAGAAATACGAGTGGCCCCTGGAGCAGGCCACGCAGTTCAGCGCCTTCCTGCTGCCCATGATGGAGTACATCCCCGAGAAGCGGGCCAGCGCAGCCGACTGCCTCCGGCACCCTTGGCTCAACCCTTGAGCCCCACAGGCACTCTGTGCAGCTTGAGGCGTGCCTGCCCCCCCACCCCCTCCCAGTGCCTTCAGGGAAAGCCGGGCGGCTCCTGCCACCCCGCGAGCCACCCTTCGGGAGCTGCCCTCCTCCACCCCGCAGTGTACGAGCTCTCTCGGGCCCCGCGCCCCGCGGCAGGGCAGAGAGATGCTGGAGCCAGGCCCACCATTCAGCATTTGTTCTGTCCCCAGCCCTCACAGAGGGGCCCCGGATGGGAAGTGTGCGTGTTTCTTTTCTTAATAAAGTGTGAACTGAAACGTCGGCGTCCCGGAGTGACAGAAACACAGCAGCCGAGACCCGGGCCGGGACGGAAGCTGATTTACTCTGGGTCCGCCCACCAAGCTGGGGCGCTGGGAGCGGGAGCGGGAGGGGGAGTGAGCTGAGGCAGGCCCAGGGACAGCCTACGCCTCCACAGCCCGGCCGTTGATGATGCGGATGTGGCGGATGATGTCCTGGATGGCTTCCGACGTAGTGCCCTGGCCCCCGATGTCCGGGGTGTGCATCTGTGGGAGACGCGCGAACTTGAGCGCACACCTGAGCCCTGGGCCCCGACCCCTACCCGGGCCGCCCGTGGTCACCGCCCGCGGTCTCCCGTGGCTTGCAGGGGCGGGGCCCGCCACCGGCTAAGGCCAAGAGAGCCCTACCCTGGCCGGTACCCGCCCTCCCCTTGGGGACAGCAGGAAGTGACAGGTCATCACCTCCGCCCCTCAGGTAGCACACCAGCTCAACCCCCACGGGGGGGGGGGGGGGGAAGGCGGGGGAAGAGGAGCCTCACGTTTTCGTTGTCCATGGACGCCAACACGGCTTTACGGATGGAGGCGGCATAGGAGTGGAGCCTAAGGAGGGAGGGAAGCTTTTGGTGCTTGGGGCCTGGGGGCTGGCCGGGGGGGCTGGCAGCTGGGGGTCACGGAGCTGCTTACTTGAGGTGGTCGAGCATCATGCAACTTGCCAGCAGCGTGGCGGTGGGGTTGGCGATGTTCTTATTGGCAATACTCTTGCCCGTGTTCCTCGTAGCCTCGAGAGGGCAAGACAGGAAAGGGGATGGTAAGAAAGCGGGGTGGGGCACCCGGGAGGCTCAGTCGACTGAGTGTCCCAAGTTCGGCTCAGATCTCACGGTTCGTGAGTTCGAGCCTCGCGTCAGGCTCTGCGCTGACAGCTCGAAGCCTGGAGCCCGCTTCTGTGTCTCCCTCTCTCTCTGCCCGCCCCCTGCTCATGAGCTGTGTGTGTCTGTCTGTCCCTCTCTCTCTCTCGCAAAAATAGACATTAAAAAAAATTTTTTTTAATGCTTTCACACTGTTATGTGAATTTTACCTCATAAAAAAAAAAGACCTAGGGGCGCCTGGGTGGCGCAGTCGGTTAAGCGTCCGACTTCAGCCAGGTCACGATCTCGCAGTCCGGGAGTTCGAGCCCCGCGTCAGGCTCTGGGCTGATGGCTCAGAGCCTGGAGCCTGTTTCCGATTCTGTGTCTCCCTCTCTCTCTGCCCCTCGCCCGTTCATGCTCTGTCTCTCTCTGTCCCAAAAATAAATAAACGTTGAAAAAAAAAATTAAAAAAAAAAAAAGACCTAAAAATAGAAGCTAAGAGACCAACAAAACGTGGTCTCCCTGTACGATATGATATTATTCAGCCACCGTAAGGAACGTTGTTGGGGCATATAGCCATGCCACAGTGTGGATAGGCCTTAAAAATACTACGTTAATGGGGCGCCTGGTTGGCTCAGTCGGTTGAGCCTCCCACTCTTGATTTCAGCTCAGGTCATGATCCTAGAGTTGTGTGATTGAGCCCCACATCGGGCTCCACACTGCGCATAACTGCTTAGGATTCTCTCTCTCCCTCTGCCCCACTCCCCTGCTCACACGCTCTTTCTCTAAAATTAAGGAAAACAAAATACTGCGCTAAGGGAGAGAAGCCAATCATAGAAGGCCACACGGTATATGACTCCGTGTAGGAGATGGCCAGAAAAGGCAAAGCCAGAGGGACAAGAAAGCAGATGAGTGGTGGCCAGGGACTGGGCGGGGGGTGCGAGTAACAACCAACAAGCACAGGGTTTCTTCTTTTTTTTAAAGATTATGTATTTACTTTGAGAGAGAAAGAGAGTACAAGTGGGGTAGGGGCAAAGAGAGAGGGAGAGAGAGGATCCCAAGCAGGCTCCACGCTGTTAGCACGGAGCCCAGTGCAGGGCTCGAACTCACAAACCGTGAGATCATGACCTGAGCAGAAATCAAGAGTCAGTTGCTCAACCGACTGAGCCCCCCAGGTGCCCCCAATACTGGGGGGACGACAACATTCTGGGACGAGACAGTGGCGATGGCCACACCATATCCTAGACTTTCGGCGAAGTGGATGAGATGCGAGCTCTGTAGCGCAGAAAGGCCAGCGGCCCTGGCGACACTCACCGTCTCAAACACGGCGTACACGTGGCCGTAGTTGGCCCCAGCCACGAGGCCGGGGCCCCCGACCAGTCCTGCGCAGACATTGTTGACGATGTTCCCGTAGAGATTAGGCATCACCATGACATCAAACTGCTGGGGCCGGGACACCAGCTGCAGGGCAAGGGGGGACAGGCAGAAAAGCTGGAGCGCACGGGACGCCCACCGCGCCGGAGGCAGGTTGCCGTGGAACCCGGCAGGCCACCTACCTGCATGGTGGTGTTGTCCACGATCATGTTCTCAAAGGTGATCTGGGGGTAGCGGGCTGCCACCTCCTTGCAGCACTGGAGGAAGAGCCCGTCGCCCAGTTTCCTAGGAGGGGAGCACAAGACGCCAGCTTGGCCACTGTAACAGTCAGCCGGAGGCACGGGGTATACAGATGGCCAGAGAAGCTGGGTTCTGACCCCTGACCAGTCCCCCGCCTGTACGACGGGCACGATCCTGCTCTACCTGCCCAAAGTATGCGCTGTGGTGACGCCGCGGCTGGAAAAGGGGCAAGAGGGCACGCCCCTGGGCACGGCCCCTTGGGGGGCAGCGGGGTCCGGGGCCCCAAGTCCCTAACAGCAGGGCGGAGGAGAGTGTTCAATTCAGCCGTTTCACAACTGCTTGCGGAACGGGCAGGGACACGGCAGGGGTGGGACATACATGATGTTGGCCTTGTGCACGGCTGTCACTTTCTTGCGCCCGCTCTCCTGGGCCAGTTTGAAGGCATATTCGGCGATGCGCAGGGACTTGGCCTTGGTGATGATTTTCAGGCTCTCCACCACTCCAGCCACACTCTGGGACAGACGGGGAGAAGAGTCCCTCCAGCACAAGCTTCTCCCTGGGCCTGGCCAGGCTCGTCCCCAGCCCCCACGACCCAAGACAATAAGGGGACAGCCTGGGTCCCACCCACCTCGTGTTCCAGGCTGCTGTACTCGCCCTCTGTGTTTTCCCGGACAATGAGGATATCTATGTCCCTGTGCCGGGTCACCACTCCTGGCAGGCTCTTACAGTGGATGACATTGGCATAGAGGTCCAGGCTGGTACTGGGAACACAGAGAGAAGAGCAGCCGGCCGGTGCCACGACCGTCTGCTGCCACACTCTGCCCCTGCCGAGCCCCCACCCTGTGCACTGGGCTCTCACCGAAGGATGTTGTTTCGGGATTTGTGGGACGGTGGCAGGTTATGGTTTGTTTCAATATTACCTGCGGGACGGAAAAAAGACAGGCTGGAGAGGGGGCCCCTGGGCTCAGCGATGCCACCACATTCCCCATCCTGAGCAAGGGAACGCGTGCCCAAGGCAGCATCAAGCAGAGGAGGTGGCTTTACCGGCAGAGGTACCTCACAGAGCGCCAGGGTGGTCTCTCACGTAAGCCCCGCGAGGGCAGAGAGTGCGTGCGGTTCACCGAGGGGTTCCAAGGGCCTAGAGAGGGACTGGCACGCAGCGGGCACTCGATAAATAGTTAATGAACGAACAGATGAATGAACAAGGGTTGGCAGCTGGCTAGGAGACCTTGCCAGACCCCGGGCAGGAAATGGAAGATCGGGGTCTGGCTGGAGAGAAAGTGACCACTCCTGCTCACTAACCGGCTGGCTAGCCAGCCTGGCGCCAGCAATGTGACCTTGGCTGGCGTCACCGTCAGGCCCTGCATCGAGGCGCCACATGAGCCCCAGTTCAGGGGCAGGTGGTGGCTGCCTGGAAAAGACTATAGTTTGGGCCGGGGCGGACCCGGGCAAAAAGAACGGGCGCAAGAGGGGGTCAGCAGCCTCCAAGAAAAGGCGGTCAGAGGGTGCCTCGAAGAGCAGGCTTTTCTCAGGGCCCGCTGGGGCCACCGCCCCCTCCGAGTCACGCCCTGCCCACACCGCCTTTGCCCACAATGCCTCAGACACCCTTCAGTTGCCACGCTGGCCCCTCTGCTTGACTGCCAGGGGCTGGGGCTCCACCCGGGTTCAGCTCTGCTCACACAGAGCAGGTGATGGACTATAGCTTACAGCACGAGTAATGCAAGCATTTTAAGAACGTGTACCAAATCCAGGCAAACAGAGGAAGGGCTAGAATTCCTGCCTGTAACACCCACAGCTGTGCCAGCTACGGGCAACGCGGCGGGAGAGGGTTAAAAACCGCATCCCTGTGACATACGGTTTGTGAGAAAAAGACCCCGAGGGTCAAAGCTGACCCCGGCAGAGAGGGCTGCGCCCCAGGAGAGAAGGGGGTGGGGGAAGCCCTTTACTGAACAGGCTCCTGTCCAGCCTAGTGCCACAAGCTCTCAGAATCGCGGCACAGACCCCAAAAGTTTCTGTCCGCTCTCCAAGCCCAAGGGTCCTCCCCAGCCAGAAAAACCCTAAAGTCCGAGTCGTGCGGCCCCAGGGACAAGTGTGTGTCGGCTTGGAAATGAGAGGGATCGTGCACGGTGCCCCGCCCTGGCCCCCGCGCTCACCCTTCAGGGCCACACGGTTCCGGCGGATGGCCATGATGGCATTGCGGATGTCCTCTTCGTCAGCGTTGGAGCTCACGTGCACCTCTTCAAAGTCCACCGGCACACATGCGTGCCTGGGGCAGAACTGGGTCAAGGTGGCGAGCCCCAGGCCTCCCCCACGCCTCTTCTAGGAAGCCCGCCTGGACTGCCGGGCGCAGAGGCCTGGCCACCGCCGCTGTCCACCCTGACCTGGCTCTGCCTGAGGGGAGACGGGGTCGACCTGCGCCAACTGACGGGGAGATACTTGAACTCTAGAACACAGTCAGCAGCAGGACTGCTGCCACCTTCCTCGCGCCCGGGATCACAGGCACTGGGACAAAAGGCCTGGGCTTTCAGCCCTCCTGCCGCTGCCTCAAGGGGCGCTGGGGCGGAGCCCTGGCCAGTGGGCTTCTGGGCTGACGGTCCCTCTTGGCACAGTTCTCAAGCCCCCCCCGCCCCGCCGGGGTATAAGCTCCCCTAGGGGTACGGGTCAAGGGGAGGCAGGCCCAGGGGCCGTGTACCTGAACACAGACTTGACATGCAACATGAGCTCTGGCCCGATGCCATCCCCCGGGATCATGGTCACCGTGTGCCGCCCACCATACTTAGCCGACGGAGGCTGGAGAGACGGGAAGGTGAGGGTGGGCCCGGTGGGCCGGCCAGTCATGAGGTTCCAGCTTGGGGTTACCTGACCCCGCCACCCCAGCCCAGACAAGTTAATCACGGTGGGGGGGGGGGGGTTCCTTGGTCGGGAGGGTGGCGGCAGAAGCAGTCCCCACCCCCGCCTGGACTTGGCTCAATCCCAGAGCAACTAAAAGCCCCAAAACTTAACAGGCAGATGAGAGGAATACTCACAATTGTCTGTTGCTAGAGGAGGGACAGAAAGGAAGAAGACACGAATCAACCAGGGTTGGAGGAACGAGGCTGTGCCCAGGGAATGGGGATACTGTGTAGTGCGCTTCGGGTGAGGAGGGGTGGGCGACCTCTGAGACTGTGCCTCAGAGAGAAGGACCCGGAGCGCCAGGGAACAAACAGGCAGGCACAGCACACATACGTGCACGCACGCACACACCTACGCGCGCACAGACAGGTGCATACGTGCATAAACACTAGCGTTCTCGGGCGCACACACATACACACGCGCGTACACGCTCTGGCAGGTACTTACGGAGAAGCTCCTCCGGGGGGCCTCGTGGGCACCTAGAACCTGGCGAAGAGAACCAGATGCCAGTGGTTGTTGTCCGGCCCAGAAAGTCCATTCGGTAAAGGCCAGCTGAACTCTTGGCAGGGAAGAGGAACCGTCCCCACCATGCCCAGCCAGGTCCCACGCATCATCCCTCCGCCTGACCCCTGCACCATCATGTGGTGAACGGCACGTGGTATGCGCCCAAATGGCCCAAGAGCCTCCATTTCCCAAGGACCAGCCAGTCAAAGCATCGTGGAGGGTCGCGGCGACCCTCTATGCTTCCGTCAGCTCTGCAATCAGCTCTTAATCAACTTAAGAAATGTTTCTCTCTTGTGTTGTCTGATTCTTTATCAGCCAATAATTAGTCCTGCCCAGTGACGTTTGTTGTCTGTAACGTGGAAAAGTTGGCACACTGCACGTGGCAAACCCTGGAGCGGCCACAACGATCATTTTGTCATTTTTAAAATCTTTTTTCCTTATGGGGCGCCTGGGTGGCTCAGTCGGTTAAGCATCCGACTCTTGATTCTGGCTCAGGTCATGATCTCACGGTTCGTGGAATCGAGCCCCACGTCGGGCTCTGTGCTGACAGTGCGGAGCCTGCTTGGGGTTCTCCCTCTCTCTCCGTCTCAAAATAAATGAGCGAAACTTAAAAATGTATAAAAAAATCTTGTTCCTTATGACAAAAACAACACACAGTCCTAACACGGAGATCAGAACAAAAAGACAGCACCCAGTCCCCTGTCCACGCAGAGACAGCCACTGTTGGCATCGTGGGAACGGCCCTCCGGAATCACAAGTCCAAAGCAAATGCGCCAGGGAAAATCTAACCATTTTTAGAAGAATAACAGACACCAGTCTCTCAGAGGGCTTTTACGAAGGACTGCAAAACTGCTCTGTGGCCTACGTGGAAGATGAATGTCCCCAACCCCCCGACTCAGAAACAGCCATGTTTAGCCACCCCAATGCCATGTCTGACAGCTTCAGGGTAAAAGCCATCCGAGTCAAAGGGGACAGCTGTTGAGCAGTGTCTCTCAATCCAAAGAGGCAGGGGCAGAGCCAAGGTCCTCTTTGTCACTTGGAGATGCTCTGCCGATTTCCCGCTGGGGCAGCATCAGAGTATTCCAGCCAACGGCAGGGTCACCGTGGCCATCTTGCAAAGAGCCATACCTTCCTGCTAGAAGTCTAGAAAGCTCAGACAGAGGCTGATCACTCCCTCTGGGTTTCCCACGCTGGTATTCACAAGGCGGCCACTCGCACAGGCTCTGGCGGCATAGGTGTGCCACTCACTCAGCCAAGCCAGGGGCCAGGAGGAAGGTGACCACTAGGACAAAAGGCTTCGGGGTATCTGCTCATCCATGTGGCCCCTGGATCTGCAGCCACAGGCACACTCCGGGCTTTCCAATTTTCCTTTCTAGCACCTGTCAGTATCTGGACTCATCTTTTTTTTTTTTTTGAGAGAGAGAGAGAGAGAGAGAGAGAGAGAGAGAGAAGGCACACACACAGGGGAGGAGCAGAGGGAGAGGAAGAGAATCCTAAGCAGGCTCCACACTCAGTGTGGAGCCCAACCCATGAATTCACGACTGGAGATGAAATCAAGAGTCTGATGCTTAACCACCCAGGCACCCCTGGATTCACCCTACTTGTAGGCTCTCGACATGACTTGTGGAAGGAGGCTTCCACCGCCTTTCTTCCAGGAAGCCTTCTCTGATGCCCTAAGGCTGCCAAGTTGTTGGTCCCCCTTGGCTGACACAACCAGTCTCGGGGCAAGGCACTGCCCAGCTACCCACCATTCACTGTCCCCCCCCCACCCCACCAACCACAATATCCTTAGGTTGTCCCTAGCAACTGCCTCGGTCCCTCCCCAACCCCGAAGTCCTTGAGGCTGGAAGCCATATCGGTCCAATTTCCTACTGTCATCCCAAGACCGAACAGAATGCCTGGTCCAGAGCTCAGACATAAGAAACATTTCCTGAATTAATGAACGCGCCACAAAATGAAGGAAGAGATGGTGGGCTCGGGGGTCAGGGAGGCCTCGGTCTAAACCCACCATCTCTTGGTAGCAAACAGTTTAACCTTGCTGAGCTTCCTGTCTAAAACCCACGGAACAGAGGCACCCACTTCACGTGGCTGCTGGGAGGACGCAGCAAGCCATTTGGTCCCCAGCAGGGCAGGCCCACTCCTTCACTACACCAGCCCCTTAGGCCAGTTTTCATGGCTGATGTCCAGTGGTGGGAGCGGCATGCGGTGGACCCCTACAGCTCCCAGCAGTAAATCCTCCTGGGAGTCCGCTGGTGCTACGCAGGTAACTCGGCCACGGTGGTGAGCTGCCCCCTCACCTAGCTCTGCATCTGGGCCACCACCCCCACCGCCCGCCTTGGATCACATCACCACCTGGGCTAAACCTCTCCCTCACCTGGTCCCGATGCTAGATGTTTCCTTCAGGCTTTAGCCAAAGCCCCAGAGAGCTCTCAAGATAGACTTACTCCCCTGACCTTGCTCAGGACAGATACAGGCACCTTCCCTCGAGGGCTTACACAGGTTCTACCTCACACCTATGCCACCCTGTGACGCTACCCATCAGAGACGCCCAGTTGAAGGCAGGATGGGACGTATGCGCAGGCCTGCCGCTCACTCGTTAAGCAGGGAGGTGGACCGTCAGCCATGCTGTGATGGCGCCACAGAAAGAAAGGGGTCCTGGGTGGTATGTGTTCCTGACAAAGGATTCCCGTGCTCCACATCTTAGCGAGGCTCCTTTCCCTGGCATGTTTATGTTACATCAAGTGCCGACGGTGGCTGCGTGTTTTTCCCACAAGGTCCCAATCAGTCGGACCAAAGATCTACGGTTCATCTCTAAAGCTTCCCAGTCTCAGGGCAAGGCACTGCCCAGCTACCAACCATTCACTGCCCTCCCCCCACCCTAACGTGGACACAAGCACACATAGAAGGGGAGGTCAGGGAGGACACAAAAGTCTTCACCAAGACACCAAGGGAGCCCAGCTGCCAGAGCCGTCAGGGCCTCTGGCAAGTCCCTCATCAGCAAGTTAAGAGAAATGAGAATTTCATAAAGCATAAGCTGTCAAAGGGTAGTCTTCCCGAGGGGTCAGAAGGCAGAGGCATAGCACATGCGTCCACAAGGAGTGTCAGCAAAGTCACAGGATTCTGGAAGGTCAGGGTGGGCTAGATCCTTTGAGACAGGGGGGAAATTGGAACCCAGAGACAGGAGGGTGGCCACACTGTAGGTTAGTTGGGGGGAGCCAGGCCGGGAGGTCATACCTCTTGTCCCCTAAAGTCAGTCTTGGCTCGCTGATGCTTCGGATGGCTTCTGACCCACCCAGGGACTAAGTTATCCTCATTTAAGTGTGTAAAGAGAGAGGAATGAGACTTGAGTGAATAACCAAGGTCCTAAATGGAGAACTGCGGAAACAAAGCCCCCACGGCCACCCCACCTCACCAGCGTCAGAAAATCTAGCTCCCTCCCATTCTGGACGCCTGCGGGATGAAAAAGCATCTGGAACTATAAAACTGTCGGGAGGGGGGGCGGTGATGTCCGGAACACTTGGCAAAATTCGGTTCTCCAACTCCACAGGGACAAGTGACAAAAAGGTCCGCAACAGAAAAACCCGAGGAGGTACTGGGGCTAGGAACAGGATTCCTGAGGCCGCAAGAGGAAGGCGGGCCGGGACACGTGACCGCTTCGGCAGGGCTCCCACAGTATACTAGGGAGTTGACACTCTGCCGGCCGCTGCCCGCTCTCCCCGCCCCTCCGGGGCTCCCCCCGCCCAAGACCCAGACCCCTGGGAAAGCCCAACAAAGGGCCAACTTGATCCAATCCCCTCACTGACGGCAGAGGCAGCCAATCAACTCCGGCGCGTAGCCCTCACCCCGCCCCTCACGGGGCCCACAGCCAATCGGGCTCCAAGACGCTCCGCAAGCCAGCCGCCCTCGGCCCGGCCCAGCGAGCGCTGCGGCTGTCCCCGCGGCCCGCTGCCCCTTCTCACCTCCCAAGGACGGCAGAGGAGGGCCGGTCTGAGCACCGCTTTCGCAGCGCCACCGATGACCGCCGCCACCTTCAGCGCCATGACGGAAAGTGAGAACCGCCGCACGTCCAGACACGTAGACACCGCTCTCGCGAGAGCTTGGCAGGGCGCGAAGTGCCGGGAGCCGGCATGGACCCAGTAGTGCGCACGCGCGCTGACGCGCCTGTTCTCACGCCCCCTTCCGGCGCCGAGAGCGCCACCGCCTCCGCCGCCGCCGCCGCCGCCGCCGCCGCTGCCGCCGCCGTCGCCATCTTGATGGGGCGGCCACCGAGGCCTCTGGTCTGGGGAGGGGACACGTCAGTGCCGCCTGTGGCGTCACTGGCCCGCCGGCGCCTGATTGGCTGCCCCCGCTGCTTACGCGTCGCGCTTCCTCGTCTGCCCCTCGTGTTCAGGGGAGTCTCTCCCTTTTTCTCTCGGCAGAGAAGAGGCGATGGCGGCGCTGGCATCTCTCGGCGCCCTGGCGCTACTCCTGCTGTCCAGCCTCTCCTGCTGCTCAGGTAGCGGCCTGGCCGGAGCCCCTTTCTGGCGAGCCTCTCTCCCACGACTGGTGGTGCGTGGGGGGAGGAGGGGTGCGGGCGAAGCGGGGTTCTGGGCCTTCTTCCTCCGAGAGGCAGGTGGCCCCGGGGCGCGGCGACCGAGGCCACCACACGCTCCTGCACCACACACGTTTACCCAGCGGCCAGGCTGCTGGAAGAAACAGCCAAAACTTCCCAAACCTCCCCCCCCCCGTCCGCCCCTCCGAGGAAGAGTACCAGAGTCTGTCTCGTTCCCAGCTCCAGCAGGGAAAGTGACATACGTCCCTGCTCCCACCCGGAGTTCCCAGTCCTGGAGGGGGTGGGGGTGGTCGGACAAGAGCAAAACTCGGCAGCGCAGGGCTATCCGAGTGAAAGACTAGGCTAGTGGGAGAGGAGCCACCTGACCCGGTGCAGTGGGGCCAGGCCTCCCCAAGAAGGGAGCTGTAAGTGAAGAGAGGAAGCGGGGATGGGGCCGGGCAGAAGGACCATGAACGTGGGCAAGTTAGATTGGAAAAGAGGGAAGAAAGGGGAAAAGGGTGGGGGAGGGCTTGAGTGCCGGGCCAGACCCTTGACTTTTTCCCTGAGGCCCTGGTGTATTCTTACAGGGCTTTTCAGCAGAGTTGAGCCACGGTCAGATCTACATGTACATTCTTGAGGGATTCTTAACACCTGGTGGCGGGGTTGAACTCAGGAACTGGAGTCCAGAAGCGTGTTGAGGAGGAGGTCCTTGCAGGAGCCAGCGCTAAGTCTGGGGGGGCCTGAGTCAGGGACACTTTGTACACATTCACTTTACCTATGCGCCACACCACGCCGCCACTCGGGCCAGTGCCTTTGGTGCCTGGAGGGTTTCATCAGCCTAACTGGCTTCCCTACCCGCGCCCTTCTCACCTGCCCCTCAGGAATTACCCATGGTGTAGCCAGTGGTGTCTGGAAGGGACAAACCTGACTGTAAAACCCTGTGGTGCTCCACAAGGTCCTTAGGAAAAAAGCCAAGCTTAGCGGGGCACAGATGTGGCCCCTGAGAACCAGCCCCCACTAACGTTCCCAGGCATCTTCCTCCTGCTGCCCAGCTGCAAAGCTTCTCTGTCTGCCTCATGCATGGCTGTGCCAGGACACATTCAGAGAGCAGCTGGCTGAGAACTTTCCCACTGGTAGCATCTGCTTGGCACCCTGTGATTTAGGCAGTGTCCTTCCTTCCCTGCAGCCTCGAGCAGCGTGATGATGGCTGAGGCAGCCTCCTTTCTCTCGGGGCAGCCCTGTTAAAGGGTACAAGCTGTGCCCGTTTCCTTCCCTCGGAGACACTGGGGCCAGTCTTGGCCTTCTGCCGGCCGTGGGTGGGGGCAGAGACCCTTGCATCTCAAGCCCTCACGGGTTGCAAGCTGCACCATGCTTGGTGTCTGCGGAGGGTGCCTTCAATAAACCGGCCAGGGCTGTGCACGGCTCTGAATCGAGGTCCGGCTGCAACCCCAAGCCCTCGCGTGGCTTCCGTGTCCACAGGTCCAGCCACAGGCCCCAGTTGTGCGGTGAGTCCGTCCTGCTGCTGCCGCCTCCACCCCCTCCCACGTGCGTGCTCGCTCACCTGCTCTTTTGCCCTTCCGTTGAGGTTCCGCCTGTACAAAGCCTTCGCAGCCCTGGCCTTCCTTCAAGGCCATCCCACCCTACCCCTTCCACCGCCACTGCACTTCTGACTGAGTGTTCGGATCTGTCTCTCACATCCCACCTGACAGGTTCCAAAGGGCCCCGTGTGTCAGCCGACAAGGTCTGGGAAGTGGGTTTGGGCAGTCCCTTCTGCCCCCCAGCCCGGCACCCACAAGTTGGGCCTTACGTAAGCACGTCTGCCTTCTCCCCACAGCAGAGGCCTGCGTGGAGCCCCAGATCACCCCTTCCTACTACACCACCTCGGATGCCGTCATTTCCACTGAGACCGTTTTCATCGTGGAGATCTCCCTGACGTGCAAGAACAGGGTCCAGGTGAGGCAGGGTCCAGGGGGGATTCAGCCAGAGCCAGAGGTCCACAGGGAGCCTGGGACCTTGGGCATCAGGTCCTCACTGGCAGTTGATGGGATCAGACCCAGGGACCCATGTAGACAGAGGGAGATTGAGGATTTTGACTTACGGGTAGAGGAGAGAGGGTAGGGCACAACCAGGCCAGACTGTGTGAAGCAGGTGTTAAGAGAACATTTTCCTAGTCTGCCTCGGTGTGGAAACGTAGGTAGACGTCTTGCTGTGCCTTGTAAGGGTGCTGGGAAATGAGAAACAGCAGGGGTTCGGCTCCTGAGCGCCCATAGCCCGGAGCCCTTTCCTGGTTGCTGTTTGCCTAGGTGGTCTTTTCTGAGTGCAACACTCCTTGGGTGGCTCGGGGGCACCCCCTGACCCCAACACCCTCTCCCAGGCTCAGAGGAATGAGTATACTTCAGTTACCCCACCCGTGTTCACAGTTAACAGGCTTGCCGTGGGTTAGGGAGGTCGGGCCATAGCGGGTAGATGTGCAGAGGCAGTAACAGCATCGACGGGGGTCGGCTTCCTGGCATCGCTCCGGTTGCGGCAGGCCTACGTCCATGGCTCTTACGTGGTGCCCCCTGCCAGACACAGTGTGGTCCCCGAGTGTGCCCAGCCTCCCTGCCCACGGGCCACGAGTGCTGCTGTGAGCAGCACAGTGGGGTTTCTGCTGACTTGGGGGGGGGGGAGAAGGTGACTCTCTCTTTGTCCCGTCCCAGAATATGGCTCTTTATGCTGATGTCAGTGGAAAACAATTTCCCGTGACCCGGGGCCAGGACGTGGGACGTTATCAGGTAAGGGATGCTGATGCCGCGGTTGTCATTTGGGGGGAGGCCACCTGCCCACCGGCATGACTTTGAAGCCCTAGGGATGGCCCAGTGGAGCAGGATTGCGGTTGTTTGACTCAGGCTGCGGGTGGTGGTACTGTGTCAGTGCTGCCGGGGGGCCTGGATGTGTCCACTGTGCCCACCTCGGTCAAACCTACCCAACCCAGGTGTCCTGGAGCCTAGACCACAAGAGTGCCCATGCAGGCACCTATGAGGTCAGATTCTTTGACGAGGAGTCCTACAGTCTGCTGAGGAAGGTGAGTATCAGCGACCCGGAGCCCCGCCCAGGCCTACAGGAGGGAGGGTGCACCTCACTTCCACGGCCACCTTCGCCCTGTAGTGCCTCTTACCCGAGCTCCAGGCCGCTAGGGGCCTTGCCTTCACAGAGAAGGCTGACCCAGGGTCGGGGGTGGGGGGGGGTGGCGTGCCTTCCTGACCACCTGCCACGCCTGTGCTCGCACCTTCCGCGTTTCTCTCTTGCCCGGCTCTTCTGTCTTCCGTGGCTTGGGCCAACGTTCCTGCCCGTCCATCCTCTCCCCACCCTGCCTGGCGGCACCCCTGACCCCAGCATCTCCTTGCAGGCTCAGAGAAATAACGAGGACATTTCTATCATCCCACCCCTGTTCACAGTCAGTGTGGACCATCGGGTAAGCGTGCTGAAGAGGCCAGCCGGTCTCAGGGGAAGCAGGGAGCACGCCACAAGCCTTGCCCTTTTTGAGGGGTGGGGACGGGCCGGGAGAGGGTCGGTGTGCCTTCGCGCCCTAGAGGGCAGGTGGCCGGGGCTGGCTGGTTCCTCGCCCTTCTCTCCCCTGAGGTGGCTTTGGTCTCCTTTCTTGCAGGGCACCTGGAATGGACCCTGGGTCTCTACCGAGGTACTGGCTGCAGCCATCGGCCTGGTGATCTACTACCTGGCCTTCAGTGCCAAGAGTCACATCCAGGCTTGAAGGTGGCACCGAGGGGCCCTCCTTGCTACTTTCAATAAACGGTTGCTGGCTGTCACCGGTGTTCAGGACGTGGGCTCCCGACTCGCGTTGTCGTGCCTTCTGCACATGCGCAGAGCTGGGCCACCGGTCCCCTTAGCCACCTGGATGGCGCAGGCACTGGCTGGGGCCTCGCTCTGCTGTCGCAGCTGTCCTTCCTTGGCCCCAGTTGGGCCTTCCCTGCCCGGTGCCCACAGTGTCTGCCTTCTGCCTCTCCCAGCTGCCCGCATAGGTTTAGGCAGGCCGTGGGGTTGCGCTTCTACCCAGCACCTGCTGTCTTCTGGCAGAGGGGACGGCCTCGTTCTCTCCCGCCCTCACCCGGCCGCTGCACGGCAGGGTCTCTGTGGCCCGCCTGGGAGAGGGCCCGGTGACCTGCCAGCAGAAGGGCAGCTGCCCAGAGAAAGTCAGGGGCCGTGGCCGGCTTCCCTGGAACGTGGCAGTCAGCAGCACGCGTAGGTGCAGCGCCACCTGCGCGGGGCCCCGGGCTCGAGCCGCGCTCCCGAGCGCGTACCTCCCGCGCTGTTGCCGTGGGGCGTCGTGGGCCCCCCTACTCGCTGGTGCGGCTAAGGCCGCTGCACCTGGCGGCGGGCGGCGGGGTGGTCCCTCCAGGTCCCGCACCCCACCTCCGTGTTGCCTCCCCCTGTGCTCTCACTTCGTGGTGTCCAGCGGGACGCGTAGAAGGCACGGGAAAGTGGAAGGAAAGGTGACGTGAGTCCCCACGTCTCTGAGGAGCCAATCTCGCCTCTTCCAGTTCGTCCTGCATCTCGTCTCAGTGCCCCGTCTCCCCTGAGCACCTAGTGCTCTGTGGCACTGGGAGGGCCCGGGTGTGTGGAGGGTGGCTTGTGACCTGGGACTGCCTGGGGACCTCCTTCGGGCTAGGGGACACCAGCCTCTCCCCGCTCCTTGACTCTCAGTCCTCGAAGTGGGTGGGGACAAAGTGACAGGAATGGAGGCTGTGGGGAAGGGCTGACTCCTTCCCAGAAGCAGGGGTGCAGCAGGAGACTTGGAGCAGCACGGGACCCTCGAGAGTCCCCCGAGGGTCAGGCGAGGCTAGGACCGCTGGCTGATGGGCTTCCCGAACTTCCGGGAAACCAGCGGTGGGGGGTTCGGGGGGCGCCTGCTGGCAGGGATTGCTGCTCCCCCGCCTTGCCGAGGGGTGAAGGGGGAGGGGTTGTGCCAACAGCCTGTGCCAGGCACGCAGGGCGAACAGTGGCCGCTTGTGGCTGCCCGGTGGCTCTTTGATTCTGCTCCACGGCAATAGGACCCAAACGTGACGTCCGTTCCAGGGCAGCAATAGCTAAGGGTTGCTGGCCCTCCTGGCGCCACCTCTCCCAGGACCCCTGGTGCCAGCTTCCACGTGGCAAGGGACTCCACACAGTTTATGGGCCCGTCCTGGCCCACGTCCCAAGAACACTGGGCCTCCGGCACTCTCTCCTCCCAGACAAAAATGGGGTGCCTTTAGAGCCATCAAAGTGAGTCCCTCAGCAGCCAGAGAGGTTGGCCCCAGTCTCCAGTTGGCTTCCAGCCAGTTTTCCCGCAGCCGGGGCCAGGCTTTTGGGGCCCCGTCCTCTATGGGGCCTGCTTGGGGCCCAGTTGGCCCCTCTGCAGAACAGATGTGCCTAGTGCTGGGCTCCAGAGGCCTAGGAGGGCTGAGAAAGCCTGTCCCCAGCCCCAACCCCTTCCTTTCCCATCTGCCCCTTTTCACCAACAAGCCCTTTCCTCCCTCCCCGTGTGCTGGGGGGTTCCAGGCCTGCGGTGTGATGGACCGGGCCTTCTCCCCCCACCCCCCGACACCCCCCGCTGTGGCCCGCCCTCAGGGCCCAGCCTTTCCCACAGAGCAGGTGGCTTCTGGAAACACTTACTGGGATTTCCCGCTCATACCCATCTCAGTCAATCGGGGGGATTAATGAGAGGCCTACACTGATGTTTCAATACAATTTTAATGCCTCCTTGTGCACTTCGGCTGCTGGCAGCGTCCTGCGCATGCTTGGGAGACAGCTCCTTCACTGCTGTGCTGCCCACCCCGGGGGCACTGCACACAAGACGAGCTGGGGCCCCCGGAGTTGCGGTCTTTGGGGCCCTGGTCCCCCACCCAGCACTTAGCACATGCCCAGTTGCTGCACTGAACGGAACCACGAACATCTGGCTGCCCCTCTGGGAGTTCCCAACATGGAAGGGGCCTCTGACCACTCAGATGTTCACCCATGTGGCCAAAAGACCTTTACTCAGCAAGCTCCGTACTAGGCCCCGTGGGGGTCCCCAAATAAGGAGAGGAGTTTGTGCCTTCTAGAACTTCCCAGCTCTGGGACGCCTGGGGGGCTCGGTTGGTGAAGCATCCGACTCTTGGTTTTGGCTTAGGTCTTGATCTCACAGTTTGTAAGTTCGAACCCTGCATCAGGTTCTGTGCTGATGGTGTGGAGCCTTGGGATTCCCTCTCTCTGCCCTTTCCCCACTTGCGTGCGCTCTCTCTCAAAATAAATATACTTCAAAAAGAGCTTCCCAGCTCCTTCCCTCTTCTAGAGTGCTTCCTGAGCTGGGGGGGGGGAGGAGGGTGGAGCCCACTTCTCAAGGGTTCCGCTAGACCACCTAGTGCCTGCCTCACCCACATGCCGGAGGCAGGCCCTGCCACCGGCGCTAAGCCAGTCCTCTGCCATCCTTCCTGCATCTGGGCGCCATCCCTGTGACCACGTCACACTTCTGAAATAATTCAGGTGACTGTCGTGTGTGCTCCCAGAGTACACGACGGACTTCAGAAGACCTTGCCGTTCCTCAGTGACACACCGAGAAGGCACAGAGCATAGCTTTCAATTGGCCCATGCCTTGCCCGTGCCCGCCCCCCAAAACCTTCTTCCCGTCTCCTGGCCCAACGAGAATGAACACAGAGAGACCAGGAGTCACCTCAAAAAGGCAGCTTACTTTATTCTCCCAATGCCAATGGGGGGGCAGGGGCAGGCAGCCTGTGTGCCTCCGGTCTGAGGGTCTCTGAGCCGGGATGGCCCCGAGGCCTGGGCCGGGTCCACACTTAGGGAGCGTCTTCTCCCCAGGCAACCCGGCTGGCCGGCCGGCCCGTCTCTCTTGGGTGCGGCCGCTCCCTAAGGTCAGCACGGGTCTTGTCACTGGGTTCTTCCACTGCTACTTCCATCTTGGCTCTCCCTCGGTCATCGGGGAAGGACGTGGGCTCCAGAGTGGGCCTCGCAGGCCGCATCGAAGGCTGCCCATCCCCACACCTCACGGCGGAGACCACCAAGAAAGCTGCTTCCCCTTCTCCCCTTCTTCCCCGACCCTTCCCTCCCCCTGCCCCAGCCCTCCCTCTCTTCCTTCCCCCCCCACCCACCTCCTTCCCAGCCATCACTGGGGGTTCCGCTTTGTCAGGCCGCCTGAAGGAGCCGCCAGCCCCCAGGGCAAGTCCACAAAACAGAAAAACAACCACCGGCAAGCACAGAAAGGGAGAAAAACCACAAAACTCAGGGGTGCCTTTGTCTACAAATCACCAAGTCTCCCGGCAGGGGGCGAGGCCGAGCTCAGCTTCACAGCCAGGCATTCTCTTGTGCTTAGGACGGTCCTCTTCGTCTCTCCTTTTCAGTCCTTTCCCGTCCCCAAGTACCCACGCCGAGAGCTCCGGAGAGGGGACTGCGTGTGCGCGTGCGTGTGCCTGCGCTCGCGTTAGGCACGCGTGGCCGGCACACAGCGGAAAGGGTGTCCCCCGTGCCAGCTGGCGACGTGGCCGCTGTGCTTGGAGAGCAGGAAGTAGCCGGTGGAGAGAGGCATCCCTTCTCCTCGGGGGCTTCTCTCTGGCAACAAGGTCCTGTGCACACACACAAAGACAGGTGCACACGCGCCGTGCGTACACACAGACACACACTAGATTCTAAGGGAGAGCCGGGGACAGGGTCTTGGGAGGCTCCCCGGACCTGGGGGGGGAGGGGGGCAGAAGGCCTGCCCCGGAGCACAGCGGGGCTCAGACAGTGGTGACGGAGAGCAGAGGGTTGTAGACCCGCTTGCCGTCGGCGGAGCGAGTGCCGTGGGCCAGCATCTCCTGGATGGTGATCCAGTTGTCCAGGATCTTCTTGTTCCGCTTCTTCATGGTTTTGCGGTGGCTCAAGGCAATGATGTTGAGCTCGGCCTTGCTGTCGCCGTTCTGCTGCTCCCGCAGGCACTCCAGCCGGCTCTGCATCATGAACTCGCGCCGCTTCCGCTGCTCCCGGGCCCGGATCAGGTGCTGCTTCCGCTCCTCCTTGCTCCAGTAGCGGCCCATCTTCATCTCGCTCACCGCATCGTCGTCGGTGGTCATGCCGCTGCGCTCCTCCCGGATCTTCAGGGCCCGGGCTTTGAGGAGGCGATCGCGCACCGGCCGCTTGGCCACATAGCGGGTCCCATCGCTGCGCACCTTGACCTTCCACTCCATGCGGGGGGCTTCGGTGGCCGCCGCTGCCCCGCCCACCCGGGGGCCGCCGGCCAGAGTGAGGGGCCCGTGGCCCAGCTCTTCCAGGCCGCGCGGCGGGGCCAGCTGCACACAGCTGTGGTAGCGCTCGCTCTCTTGGCCCTGGCCGCGGTGGCGCCGCGAGAGGTAAGGGCTGCCTTCAGGGCCCACGCGCTCCAGGGTCACGCCCGGCTTGGGGCTCCGGCGGACTCGCTCCTCCGAGTGCGGTCTCCGGCCCAGCTCGGGATCCCGGGAGAGAGATCGGAACTTGGCGGGGCTCCCCTGCGGAGGGGCTGCCTTGGGGTGGGTGGGGCCGGCGGGGCCGGGAGGGGTCCGGTTCAAGTTGGAGTTGCCGGCGGCGGCGGCGGCGGCGGCGGCGGCGGCGGCGGCGGCCCGCCGCAGGGGGCTCTCCGGCAGGGGCTCTGCGAGCAGCGGGGTGCTGCGGCAGCTCTCCCCGGTGTTGTAGGCGCTGGTGCTGTCCTTGTCCGACTTCTCTGGCAGCTCGGAGATGTCCGACAGCTCGTGCTTCTTGGGCTCGCCGGCCCCCAGGTCGTAGAGACCCTCCTCCTCCAGCAGCCAGGCCTTCATGCAGCGCTCGCGCAGCTGCTGCATCTTCTGCGCCCGCAGGATGTTGCGGCACTTGAACTCCAGGTGTCGCAGCTCCTCCTCCAGCATGGCCATCTCGTGGCCCAAGCTCTCGTTGCGGTTCACATCCAGGGCGCTGTTGCCGCCGCCAGACGCCCTGGGGAAGAGGAGGCCCAGCTGGTTGCCGTTCTCCAGGTGGCCCTTGATCTCCAGCAGCTCGCGGTAGCGCTCGTACTCCTCCTCCGTGAGGCCCGGGAGGTCGCCCCCGCCCAGCGCCGCCCCCTCGGCCAGCAGGGAGTCCATGCTGAAGTGCAGGTCGCGGCTCTTGCGCAGGGCCCCGGGGGTGTCGGCGGCGCTGGCGGGCTCGTCGCCCAGCAGGTCGTGCTCGGAGCTCTCCTCGGTGCGGGTGCTCTCGTCGGTGCGGCCCACCCCACTGTCCAGCTCCTGGCTGTTGCTCAGGCCCGTGCCCACATCGGGGACCCCCTTCTCCTCTTCGTTGCCAAGCTGGGGCAGAAAGACGAGCCCCACTCAGCGTGCGGCCCGCGGAGGCCGGAGGGTCGGAGGGTCGGAAGGGCCTTTGGGTCCAGCCGCCCCCCGCCCCCCTCCCCCCGGCCTCCCATCTGCCCTCCCTGCGACCCGCCTCCGGCCTCCTTCCTCACCTGCTGGGCAGCGGGGGGTTTCAGCTTCCGTGCGCGCAGCTCCCCCTCATGCTCAGAGCCAAAGTCATCCAGAAAGTCATCCCGGTCACTGTCCTTCCACCGCTTTGCCAGCTGCAGAGACAGGCCCGTGCTGTCCCCTCTGCTTTAAGGACCTCCCCAGACACCGCCCCCCACAGCGGCCCCTAGGCCTCACACCCGGCCTCCTGGTCTCAGTGAAGGTGAACACTCAGCCATCCGAGGCCGGAAGGGCAGATGCGCCCCAAAGACACTACCCACCCTCCAGCGGGGCCGGGCCGCTGGCATATCTTCGCCCTTGTCACAGATCAGCAGCTTCCAAGGCAGAAGCCCGATGCCAGGGGTCCCACAGTATCCCACCGGGCACACACACCTGGCTCTCAGGCCGGGCCACCAGCAGCGAGATGTTGGTGTTCTCCTCCTGGCTCAGAATGGCCACCGCCTCCTCCCGGTTCTGGACGTCCACGCCATTTATCTGTGACAAGCCAAGGGACCGTCAACAAGAACGCCAGGGCTGGCTGTGGCACGGGCCCCGGCCGAACTGCACGGATGCCCTCGCAGGGAGCTCCAGGCAGAGCACCGTGAGCCAGGAAAGGCTCTGGAGCTCTGACAGGATGGAAACTGGCTGGAAGGTGCTCAGGACCAGGACAGCCCGGCCCGTGCAAGAGCACTTGTGCCCCGAGGACAATGTGGCGTGGGGCGGGGGGGGGGGGGGTGCTCATGCCTGCAGGATGGATGGAGAGGCTGACTAGGTGCCAGAGCGGCACAGGCCCTCCTCGATGCCAGCAGATCCCATGAGCACACGGGAGCCACCAGGGGCAGCAGTACAGGAGAGGGAGGAGACCCAGCTGTCTCCCTGCTTTCAGGCACAGCCGGAGAGAGCTGGGGCTGGCTATGGACCGGTAGCTGGGCGGCCAGGGCAGCGAGGCCTCGGTCAGGCCTGCCGGCCCTGCTCACCTGGATGATGCGGTCGCCCTCGCGGATCCGGCCGTCTTTGGCTGCAATGCTGTTGGGATTCACCTGCAAGGCAGATGCATCACGGTGGCCCGGCACGCTTCGCTAAGGTTCCCTTTGGGTAGCAAGGGGCAGCCTCACCTTGGGGACCCCCAACCCCCCAAAGCAAACTGAAGCCTCCTCCTTGCTTGCTCCGTCTGCAGCTCAGACCAGAAACTTCCAAGCTCCAGGAGGCAGGAACAAAACCGGGTCTTGGGCTAGTCACCGCTCCCCAGCACGAGCCGCGAACTTGCCAGCCGAGAGCTTCCCAGCCCCTGGCCACCACCCCCAGGCCCAGGCCCGTGCCCCCAGCTGGCACTCGTATACTCTTTTTGCATGGAAACCTGTCACTGGCTGGGTAAGTGGCGGCAGCCGGACACTTTCCCTTGCATACATCCACACCAAAATATCAGCCCTGGGGCTTGGTGGACAGTCAGACAGTCGTACGGAGGCTGACTTGACCAGAGCTCTACCAGCACGTGGGGGGCAGCTGGGGAGCCATCCACCCTCCTGCGGACACACAGACATCTGCCATGGGCCGGTGGGGAAGAAGGATCCCGTGAGTACCGGGAGAGGCTGGCTGCAGGGCGTGGGAGGGGAACAAAGCCTGGCTGGGACTTCGGCCTCGCTCACTGTCCCCATCACTGTCCCCATCCCCCCCCGGGGAGGGCTGCCGGGATGAACACACACACGGAGGCCATCAGCTGCCCTATGTGATGCTAAGCAGGCCCCATCCCCAGCCGGCGGCTCTTTATGCGCGGCCTCAGTGCCCTGGGCGGCAAGGACGGGCCACAGGGGTAGCTGCGGGGACTCTCCACGTGCCAGACCCTGCGTCAGCACCCGCCACCACGGTGCCTCCCCCCGCTGCTGGTGCCGTGCAGGTGGACACCATCAGAGTCTGGCCCTGATGTCCTGGCACACAGGGAGGAGGCGTGGGGCTCCACCGCCTCCTAGAACACTCTACTCCTGCGCCCCGCCTTCGTACCTCTCCAACATAGATGCCCAGGTCCTCCTCATCGTCCGTGCGGTAGCAAACCATCAGGCCTAGCTTGTCTCGGTGGCTGGTCTTATACAGCTCCACCTCCTGCCACGCGGGGAATGGGGGGCGCGGAGGAAGGAAGCCCCCAGAACGTGTGAGCGCGGAGGCGTGCTGCACGGCCGGCAGCCGCGGCCCAGCCCCACAGCCCAGCCCCACCCCCAGCAGCGGCACATCACCTGAGCCAAGCTTCCAGCCTCCGACTCAGAGGGTCTCTCTTGCCATCCCCAGGGGCGCGAGTGTGCCACGGCCTACCCTACCGGGAAATGCCCAGACACACACAAGACACACGGGACGCACGGGACACGGACATGCGTGGGACACACACTCGCTGACACGGACTGGCTGAGGGACCTCTCCCGTGCCCTCCCCGACTCGGTCCAACCTGACCCAACCTGGCCCGTGAGCCTGAGGCACCAGTCGCGCGTGGGCAAGGGCCACAAGGCTCGGCCGCCCGCAGACAACAGGAGCCAGGCCTGAGCCGGGCGACAGACAGCCATCCCGGGGCTGGCCCCTGGAGCTGGCTGTGGGCCCTGTCCCGGCCTGGCCGCCTGGCTCACCTCATACTCCAGCTCGTCCATACGGTCTGCCTCCTGTGGGCCGCCCTCCATGAACTCCGCTGGGTCATAATACTCATGGCTGATGGGGGGGCTGCCCAGGAGAAGGGGGGTCAGGCCAACCATCTGGTCTTCTCATGCCCTAGCCTCAGCCCCCAGGCTGGCCGGTCCCAGCGCGCTCAGCACGGAGCCCCTGCTTCTGAGCTACATGCATCCATGCAAAGGCCGGGGACGCTTCTTGGACAGGAGTGTGCAGGGGACTGCACTGAGGACACAGGCATGCCTACCTCTCCCCACCCCGCCCCACCCCGTCGCCCAGCCCCCACCGGCCGACAGGGCACCAACTTCTCCAAACTACAGGTGTCCCTCCCACCTGGCACTGGCCCCGCTCATGCAACGCCCCCAGGAGTTATCCAGGCCCCAGAGGACTGCTGGGGAGGGCAGGAGGGCCCGCTCTACCTCCAGGGGCAGCCCTCCTGGCCCCAAGGCTCAGCGTGGCTGCTGGCGGCCAGGGGCCTCGCTCTCGGCAGAGGAGGGGATCCCGGGACTACCTCCCTGCAGCCCGGCTTTAGATTAGCGGAGTGAGCCACGGGCCTGGACGAGAGGCCCTTCTTCTGAGCGGGCCAGAAAGAAGCCGAAGAGATGGATGGGACAGACCAGGATGGTGGAAGATTCAGAGAGGGAGGCTTGAGAGGCAGAAGACAATGGACGGCAGAGGGGGACAGAGGAGGAAGAAGGAAGGGCCGAGGCAGCAAAGTCCCCTGGCCCTGGGGTAGCTACCACAGGGAACCTGTATGTCAGCCTCCCCTGGTCCCTTCACCGGCTGCTGTCCAGCCTGAGGCTAGAAGCCTAGAAATTTCTGAGCCCGTGGATGCCACAGTCAGCTCTGGAGGCCAGGGAGCCTGCTTCCCGCCTGAGAGGACAGGCCAGTCGGGGTCTCCCTGCCGTGCCCAGAGCTGCGGCAAGGCAGCGTCTGGGTGGCGTGCCCTCTCTGGAGGCAGGGCCCGGGGCCCTCCTGAGGGCGACTCACAGCTCAGACAGGACGTACGGCTCCAGGATGACCATGGGCGGGGTGGGCGGGCGCAGCTTGCCCAGCGCCATGATATGCTCAAAGGTGATGTCGGTCTGAGTGCCACTGTCCACCAGCTGCAGGTCATGGCACGAGCTGTCCCCCCGGAGGCGGGGGCTGCGTCTCAGCACCTGGATCACTAGGGGCTCCTTGGAGGAGCGCAGGGCCTCCAGGGTTTGCTCCTGAGACAGCTTGGAGAGCTCCTTCCCGTTCACCTGCGGCAGAGACACGCCCCCGTGAGCACGCGGCGAGCCCCGCCCCGCTCTCCGCCACCTGCCGCCGGTGGCGGGTGGGCTCTCCACCCTCATTCCCAAGGGAGCCCCCTTCGCCCTGCCCTACACGGTGCCGTCCGGGGCTCGGGGAGCCCCGGCGACCGTGCACTGGGTCTGGGGGCTCTGCCCTCGCCCTGGAACACGCCCCGGCCCTCCTCCAGCAGAAGCCACCCACTCCTCCGTCCTCCTCACTCCTTCGGGCAGTACTGAGGCCAGAGCTGGTGTCTAGAAGCTCATCTGACAGCAAGGCTGGAGGAAGACCTTGATTCCTCTCCCAACGGGAGTCAGTCAATATATGGCCTCGGGCCGGAGGGCTGGAAAGAGCACGCAGACACGAAGGACAGGATCTGTGTCGTCAAGGCAATGACAGACTTGCTGAAGAGAGAAGGTGACACACAGAGCCTCCCTCCTGACACTGCAAGGCAACCTAAGGGAGGTGCCAAGGAAGCGACCCTTACAAGACCATCACCATTTCTCCGGTGCCTTGATGTGCGTCTCCCCCGGAATCCTGACCCCAACCACCATTTTGCAGATGAGGAAACTGAGGGAGCAGAAGGGAGGGAGGGAGTCAAGGTCATGAGCCAGACGGGGCCGTAGTGGTCGGAGTTGGGGGCGGTGTTCAGGGAGGCTGGGCTGCTGCAGCCTTCCAGGAAGAGACCCCCAGTGGTGGGTGGTGGGTGGTGGGCGGAGGGCGGAGTGCTCTCTGGGCCCCGCTGGGCGGAGCAAGGTGTGCCCTCCAGGCAACCGGGGGCAAAGGGCCGGCCCCAGCCTAGCCGCTTGTTTCTGCTCGTTTCTGCAGCAGCCTGGGTGCGCTGGGCCCTGACTGAGGCCCCAACAGACACGGACAGAGTTCAGGACACGTGCCACGAGGCCAGTGAGCGGCGGAGGGTGCGGATCGGGAAGCAGTTCCAGAAGGAGGGGAAATGGCGGCGGCAGCTCACGGAAGGGAGCACACGCACTAGTGGGGGTACTGCAAACGGCCACACCCAGCGGGTCGCCACTGAAGCAGACCTTTGCTACCAAGGAAGCACGGGGCCCGCCACACCCCATCTAGGAAGGGGGTAGGGAAGGCTCCCCGAGCAGGGGCACCTGGCCCGCATCAGGAGAAAGGAGAGGGGAGGCTGGTTTGCAAGGGGAAGTGAAGGCAGCACGGAGAGTGCAGGGCCCACGGACCCAGCACCCGCGCAAGGACAGAGGTTCAGCAAGAAGAGCGGGGAGGGGCCGCACTTGGGCACAGGTCCCAGTCTCCGAATTCCCACAGTGCCACCTCTGTCCCTGGGTGTCTCAGGGGGATGGGGTTCTTCGCACAGATGCCCAACCCAACTGCAAAATCGTGTCTTCTGGCTGCCGCGTAACAGATCAAGCCCTGGCTGTCATTCCAAGGAGAAGGCCGTCTTAGGAAGCACAGGGAGTCCTAGGGCCCCCTGGCCAACCAGTGGCTCCTCTGAGCCATGGAGCCCAAATAATTACCTATCTGCTACTTGATTATGTCCTTGTAAATAATAACCTCAGTATTTAGGTCTCCCTCTCCCCAAACTCTCCATAGTCAGAAAAGATTTTTTTAATCAGTCGGGTCTAATCATCAAAGAAACACAGGTTCATTGCAGAGCATTCGAAAAACACAGAAAATCATAAAGAAGAAAACAAAAACCAGCCAAGAAGGTATTGGTTTGCAACTAATGGTAAGTGTGCGAATGTGGCGGGTACAGCCCGAGAGGCTGCAGGGTCGAGGCTGAGCGCGCAGGGGAGAGGCCCGCGGCAGGTGTGCATTGGAAAGGCGAGGAAAGGGCCGTCTGGGAAAGCCTGTAGACACAGGGATGGCAGGAACGGCCCTGGAGCCCTTAGCAGAGTTGACTGTGAAGCTGCCAGGAAGTTTGCAAGCCCCTTGTTAAACACGGCCGTTATCGCCATTTTGATGAACTAATCTTACAACGGAATGAATCATATTACAAGCAAAGGCAGCCAGTACTCCAAGCTCACGACTGTCTAATGATCTTCCTACCCTTTCCTGTTTGCACTCTCAGGGTTCCTAACGCGTCGCGTGTCTGGAAAGAGGACATCCTATATAATGGCGCGGGACCTGCATCTCTTTCCGTGTTCAGCGACATCACGCTGGTGGCCGTGATGGGAGTACTTGCACCACAGAAATTAGCAACCGCTCCAAAGTGGGGCTTTTTGTTTCGGCCGCTTCCCAGCGCCCCAGCGCCCTTAAGTCAAGTGCTTCCCTAAAATGCAACAGGGCTGGGCTGTCCTCGGGATCTCCAAGGGGTAGGTGTCTCCCCGGAACTCCTGGAGCAGAGCCACAAGTGTGCAACAGGATGCTCAGGTGACACTGAGAAATGCAGGAATGTCTTTCTCCCTGGAATCTGTTGGTTTTCCGGCTGCAGCGTTGCTATGGAAACTGGGCCCAGACAGTGGGGAGGGGAATGCGGGGTGGGCTGGGATGTCACGAGGAGGATGGGCGCCCGCAGAGACGGGTCATGAGTCATCAGAGTGACGCCTGGGCAGCCCAGCAGCCTTCCCTTTGACCCGCGTGTTCCTTCAGCCTCCTCTCTTTCCCCTTCCTCACGCAGGGTGGGCCCCCCCAAGCCAATGAAGGTAAGCGGGGCAGAGACAGCCGGTGACAAGTAAGAAATGAGCCCCTCCCACAGGGGGTGAGAGCCACCGGCGGGCTGCGGAAGTGTGGGGGATGGGCAGAGTATCTCGGGGGCAGGCACACAGTGAGGACCCAGTGTTGTGTTAAGACCTCTTCTCCTCCTGCCTCGGGCCCTGCCCTCATCCTGCCATCTCGAGTTAGAGAAAGTCGTGCACACCAGCCTCAACATTGTCCGAAACGAGGCCGGCTTGCCCTCAGATTCCCCTCCTCGGGTCACAGGCAAACGTGCACACACGCCAGAGACTGTCCCCACGGAGACACCCGGGACCCACTCCCGCTCCTCCCCTGCCGCCCACACTCCAAGCCCCCGACAGGCGATCCAAAATGGATCAAAGTCCTAAATGGACAAAGCAAAATCGCCTACCTTGGAGGCGAGAGAACAATGTCAATGATGTTGCAACAGAGAAGCAATTCTTAAGATTACAAAACAGACAAGCAAGAATGGAAAAGACATAAATCTGAACAAAGGACATAAGCACGGTGACAAGAGAAGATCGGCTGTGAGAAGATCCTTACAAGCATAGAACCGATAAAGGACTATCCAACAAAACAATAAGAAAATACAAACAACTCAACAGGAAAACCAACACTCACGGAAGAGGGAGCCCGAAGCAAGCCATAAGCATTTGGAAAGATGCCCCTTCTGGCCGCTGGGGTGTCAGCAGCATCGTGTCACAATGGCCAATGCGGGGAAACAGCCCAAGGATGTGCCGTGGGTAGAATCGATCAAAGAATCGGGCTCGCTCGTGCGTGTGGCGCGTATGGAAACACTTGCGCTCATTAAGGGTATCAGTAGGAGAAAACGGGCATCAGGATGACAAACCCAAATCCGCCCACAAGGGAAGGAATAGAATGGGGTCAGGGATGGGTGTGCGCAGGCGGCTTCGGACCTGCCTTTTTAGGGGAGAGACGCGGAGGCCAACAGGCCAAAAGCGAGGTCGGACGGCTGTATGCTTTTCTGTAGTTGAGAAAGATTTCAAAACGGTTGCGTGTGGAGGGGCAGCCGGGGGCAGGGAGGCCCGCTGGGCAGCTCGCGATGCCATCACCTACTTGGAGGGCGACACTGGGGGGCTCGGGGCCATGGAGCTTTCTGGGCTGGGTGGCCTGACGGCTGTTACTGCGAATAGCCACAAAGCAGGAACAGAGAGCCGCTCCGGTTTGCCGAAGGGCGACTGTGCCAGGCTGTGTTCAGAGTGCTCGCACAAGCGCGTCGAGTGGGAAGCGGAGGAAGCGGGGGCCCAGCGCCGGGGCATCTCAGGCCACCGTGGAAGAAAGCCCGTCCTTTCTATACAAGCAGCGGTTGGGGGGGACGCGGGAGGTAGGTGCCCACGAGGGTGGCAGGGGTGAGGGCTGGGGGCATGTGAGTGTGGGTGGGTGGGAACGGGCACAGGGGTGTGGGTAGAGCATGCGTGAGGGTGGCCTTTGTGGGTGGGGGGTGGGAGTGGGTGGCGCGTGTGGGTGGGCGCTAGGGCTCGGTGGTAGGGGGGCGGGTTTTGACCCTGTGTTGAATCCCCTTCTCCTTCCAGAGGGTCTCTTCCTCCCCTCCCTCCCCCGCCACGTCCCTGCTTAAGCTGGGTGAGCCTCTATCCTTCGGTCTCCTCCGTCCCCTGCCTCACACATCCTTCTTTCCTCCCCCCCCCCCCCGTAGCCGCTCATCACTGCCTGGCTCCCTCCTGTCACCCATACCCACGCAAGGACAGGTGCCAGGTGCATCCATCCCTGGCCGAAGAGTCACACTCGCTGGCAAGCAGACACATGCTGAGGGCGCCACGAAAGGCCCAACGAACACCCCGGGACAAAGAGGAGACCCAGCGTGTGGACATGGCCTGACAGGCCTGCGATTCGACTCCCCACGGGCAGGCGAGACGTCCCCATCCACAGCTCGGAGGGGAAGCCAGGCCCCTAGGGGCCCCACCCGAGCCTCCGAGGTGGCCCTCAGCTCTGCTTCTACGTCTGTCTCTCCCACCAGGCCAGGGAGCCTTCTATCCAGAGGGAATCCACAATTAGGATCACACTGGCGATGCCACTTCCGATCCGGGGAGAGCGGTGCTTGCTGGCCACGCTCGTTGTCAGAAACTCTATTAGAAGATGCTGCCTTCATCAAGTACAAACCTCCCGCCTTTGGAACAATCCAGAAGAAATCCACTTCGTCTTGCGACACCCACACACGCCCGAAGCCCACCTCAACGCCCCCCCCCCAACTGCCAATCCCGCTGGTGTCACGGTGCGCTCGCAAAGCCAGCGGATCGTCAAGCACTGCCCCTCCAGAGAGCGACTCGGTGCTCCCTGCTTGAGAACTCCGCACACACGGAGCCGGTCCCCGCTGCCGACATGGGCCCAGGCGGGTTGGCCAGAGACCTGCCGCTCCCACCCAAGGCTGAGCTGGAAGTCACTCCACTTCCACGGTGGGGAGAGGGGATCGAAGCCTTGGAGGTGCGCCCCGTTGCTCTAATGTGGCCCAGGCGGCCCTCACACTCTCCTAGCATGTGGCCCGGTTCCCGTTTACACACTGGGAGAGCACTCGCTGCCCTGGGTCCCCAGACACCAAAGCACCTGGCAAGCCCCGGCTCCACAGGTCCCAAGGACAGCGGCCCCTCGCAGACCCCACGGCACTAAGGGTTCCCTCATCCTGGCTGACCCTGTCGCCCAGTCACACACTCTGTCTGAATCTCACCTGCTGTTAAAAGGGGAAACTTTCTGGAGAAATTTGTTAATAACTCTAAAGAATCTTGAAAATGTTCATCATTTCCCCTTTGATCCAATAAATCATCTCTAAGTAGTAGATCCTAAATGATAATAACAGCACGTGAATTACAAGGCTGTGCAGAGCAGCATAGTTTTTTGTGTTGCTGTAAAATATACCTAACACAACATTTACCATTTTTACCATTTTAAAGGGTGCACTTCAGAGGTGCCTGGGGGGGTGGGGCAGTCAGTCGGTTAAGCGTCCAACTCTTGACTTTGGCTGAGGTCATGATCTCACAGTTCCTGAGTGTGAGCCCCACATCGGGCTCTGTGCTGACAGTGTGGAGCCTGCTTGGGATTGTCTCTCTCCCTCTCTCTCTGTGCCCCTCTCCTGCTCTCTCTCTCTCTCTCTCTCTCTCTCTGTCTCTCAAAACTAAATAAACTAAAACAAGTTTTTAGGTATACACTTCAGTGGCACTTAGCTCATTCACGTTTTTCTGTAACCACAGCCTGTATCTCGTTCTGGCACATTTTCATCCCCCCGGAAGGTGACCCCCTGCCCCTTGTCTCCACATTCACCCCAGCCCCTACCGCTCTCTTTTCTGTCCACACATAAATGCAACTGAACAATGTCCTTAGCATGGTTTATAGGTTCCCGCGAGGCTGCAGGAGGCATCGGCACTCCATTCTGTCTACGGCTGAATATTCCCTACTGGTCCCCCAAATGCAGGGACCACATTTCGCTGGCCGGTTCATCCGTCAGTAGACACTGGGTTGTTTCCACTTTGGGGCCACTGCAAACAGTGCTGCCGTGCACCCCTGTGTGCAACTCTTCGTCTGAGTCCCTGTTTTCAGATCTCTGGGGTGTATGCCTAGGAGTGCAACTGCCGGGCCCTGAGGTCATTCTATACTGAACTTATTGAGGTACCAAAATTCGTTTTAGCGGCAAAACCTTTACAACGATCTTCGGTATGAAGTGTCGACCTCACTGAAGTATACGGCTGCCCTACCACAGTCTGCCAACAGCAAGCCTGTTTCTCAAAAAAAGATATAAAATGACATGGGAACTCTGAGGCCTACCTTATAAAATATCTGTTTATGGACAAAGGCTGAGAAAGAATATATAAAAACACCGTGCGAGGGAAATCTGAGATTTTTCCCCCCTTTTCCCAAACTGTATAGAACATGCTTATACTGTTTTTGGGGAAAAAAATGCTTATAAACTTCAAAAAAAAAAAAAAAGAACGTGGCTGGAAAATTCTCACGATAAAATATTAAGCAAAAAGATCTGCTTAAAGCAGTGTGACCCCAATTCTGGGAGCAAGGGTCTCAGTGAGTAGGACGCAGCCCAGCTCGGACAGAGGCAGGGAGGGACGGGTGGCTGGCTGAGTTTTCACTCGTACGTGCGTATGTGCGAATGGGTTCAACGTTACACAATACTTTCTTTAAAGACTATCAGGAAATTCACAAAAATAGAAAAGCGTTAGCAGTGGTTGTATCTTGGAGATGGATTTACAGGGGATTCTTCTCTCTTTTGTTTTTTATAGTACTTTCGCCAATGAACATCACCTGTATAATCAGAGAGAAAACACACAGAAACAACGTGGCCTGTGATATGTTCCGAGCTTTCCTCAGTTTCCCCACGGCTCCAGACTCGGTGGCAGGCTCTGGTTTGTGCTCCTGGCTCCTGGGCAGCCCGAGCGGGGACTGCAGCCTCCAGGCTCCAGCCCCTTGGGTGCCGATTAAAGGAGAGTGGTGGTAATGAAGTTACATCACACTCCACATCCACACCCGATCCGATCCGACGAGACTCAGGAGACACTCCTTTGTCCCTCTACTGCCTTCATTGCCCTGCCTGGGTGTCCCACAAAAGGAAGAGGCGGCTTCCAGGTGCCTGGAGTCCCAGAGGGAGTGAAGGAGGCCCCGGGGGGCCCTCGGGCTGTGGGCCCAGGTGGGGGGGATGGATCACAGCCACCCACCCCCTAGACGAAGTGGCCGAGAGGGCCCCACACCCACCGCAGGGGCCACTGGGAAATGGGCTCCGGAAGACGGAAGGGCCTGACCACGGGGCTGGCCAGTTAGCCTCAAGAGGCTAACTAGGGGCGGGGGGTGCCCGGGTGGCTCACTCGGTTGAGCATCCGACTTCGGCTTAGGTCACAATCTGATGGTTTGTGAGTTCGAGCCCCGCGTCGGGCTCTGTGCTGACAGCTCAGAGCCTGGAGCCTGCTTCAGATTCTGTGTCCTTCTCTCGCTGTGCCCCTCCCTCATTCATGCTCTCTCTTTCTCTCAAGAATAAATAAAACATTTTTAAAAATTAAAAAAAAAGAGGCTAACTAGGGGGACAGGACAGGACTGAGCAGACACCCCTCCCATTCCCCCGGCCCAGCCCCCTCTGCCTGCTCCCTACTGGCTCCCTCTAAGGTGGGATTTATGGAAGGTGTTCTGTGGGTGACCAAGGTGTGGGTCCCAGTGTCTCAGCAGAAGATGACAGGAGGGCCCTGGGGTTGGGAGACAGCACTGATTCCGTAAGCACCAGCCAAGAGGCAGGGAGGCAGAGCAGACAGGCCCCCAGGTCTGCCTTCAGAAGGAGCCCGTGCCCATCCCTCCCACAATGCCCACCCCAGCCCCTCAATGCAAGCCAGGTGGCAGGGGTGGGACCCCTCCCCACCAGGGGGTGGACAGGCTTGGGGTAGCCAGTCAGGTAGTGGGGTGAGGAGACAAGACGTGACCAGGGCAGGGACCTACCACAACCCAGGCTTTAAAGGAGGGTCGGCATAACCAGTAAAGAAATTGAGTCAGTAACCAAAAATCTCCCAAGAAACCAGAGACCAGGGCCAGACGGCTGTCCAGGGGAATTCTACCAAACATTTAAAGAAGAGTAAACACCTATTCTTTTGAAGCTGTTACACAAAATAGAAATGGAGGGAAAACTTCCAAACTCATTCTATGAAGCCAGCATTACCTTGATTCCAAAACCACACAAAGACCCCACTAAAAAGGAGAACTAGACACCAATTTCCCTGATGAACACGGATGCAAAAATCCTCAACAAGATACTAGCCAACCGGATCCAACAACACATTAAAAGGATTATTCACCACGACCAAGTGGGATTTATACCCGGGATGCAGGGCTGGTTCAATATCTGCAAATCAATCAGTGTGATTCATCACATCAATAAAAGAAAGGACAAGATCATGTGATCTTGATCCTCTCAATAGATGCAGAGAAAGCATTTGACAAAATACAGCATCCTTTCTTGATAAAAACCCTCAAGAAAGTAGGGAGAGAAGGATCATACCTCGAGATCATAAAAGCCATATATGAAAGACCTATGGCTAATATCTCCTCAATAGGGAAAAAGTGAGAGCTTTCCCCCTAAGGTCAGGAACACCACAGGGATGTCCACTCTCGTCACTGTTATTCAACATAGTACTGGAAGGCCTAGCCTCAGCAATCAGAAAACACAAAGGAATAAAAAGCATCCAAATCGGCCAGGAGGAATTCAAACTTTCACTCTTCACAGGGGACATGATACTCTGTATGGAAAACCCAAAAGATTCCACCAAAAAACTGCTAGAACTGATCCATGAATTCAGCAAAGTCGCAGGATATAAAATCAATGCACAGCAATCAATTGCATTCCTATACACCAATAATGAAGCAACAGAAAGAGAAATCAAGGAATTGATCCCATTTACAACTGCACCAAAAACATAAAATACCTAGAAATAAACCTAACCAAAGGTGAAAAATCTATAACCTGAAAACTATAGAAAGCTCATGACAGAAATTGAAGAAGACACAAAAAAATGGAAAAAGATTCCATGCTCCTGGATAGGAAGAACAAATATTGTTAAAAATGTCAATACTACCCACAGCAATCTACATATTCAATGCAATCCCTATCAAAATAACACCAGCATTCTTCACAGAGCTAGAACACACACTCCTAAACTTTGTATGGAACCAGAAAAGACCCCAAATAGCCAAAGCAATCTTGAAAAAGAAAACCAAAGCTGGGAGCACCACAATCCTGGACTTCAAGCTGTATTACAAAGCTGTAATCATCAAGACAGTATGGTACTGGCACAAGAACAGACACTCATATCAATGGAACAGAATAGAGAACCCAGAAATGGACCCACAAACGTATGGCCAACTCATCTTTGACAAAGCAGGAAAGGCTATCCAATGGAATAAAGACAGTCTCTTCAGCAAGTGGTGCTGGGAAAACTGGACAGCGACGTGCAGAAGAATGAACCTGGACCACTTTCTTACACCAGACACAAAAATAAACTAAAAATGGATGAAAGGCCTCAATGTAAGACAAGAAGCCATCAAAATCCTCGAGGAGAAAGCAGGCAAGAACCTCTTTGACCTGGGCCGCAGCACCTTCTTACTCAACACGTCTCCAGAGGCAAGGGAAACCAAAGCAAAAATGAACTACTGGGACCTCATCAAAATAAGAAATTTCAGCACAGCGAAGGAAATAATCAGCAAAACTTTTAAAAGGCAACCGATGGAATGGGAGATGATATTTGCAAATGACATATCAGATAAAGGGTTAGTATCCAAAATCTATAAAGAACTTATCAAACTCAACACCCAAAAAACAAAGAATCCAATGAAGAAATGGGCAAAAGACATGAATAGACACTTCTCCAAAGAAGACATCCAGATGGCCAACCGACACATGAAAAAATGCTCCACATCACTCATCATCAGGGAAATACAAATCAAAACCACAATGAGATACCACCTGACACCTGTCAGAATGGCTAACATTAACACATCAGGCAACAACAGGTGTTGGCGAGGATGCGGAGAAAGAGGATCTCTTTTGCATTGCTGGTGGGAATGCAAGCTGGTGCAGCCACTCTGGAAAACAGTATGGAGGTTCCTCAAAAAACTAAAAATAGAACTACCCTACGACCCAGCAATTGCACTACTAGGCATGTATCCAATGGATACAGGTGTGCTGTTTCGAAGGGACACAGGCACCCCCATGTTTATAGCAACACTATCAACGATAGCCAAAGTACGGAAAGAGCCTAAATGTCCCTCGATGGATGAATGGATAAAGAAGATGTGGTCTATATAGACAAGGGAGTATTACTCGGCAATCAAAAAGAATGAAATCTTGCCATTTGCAGCTACGTGGATGGAACTGGAGGGTATTATGCTAAGTGAAATTAGTCAGTCAGAGAAAGACAAATATCATATGACTTTACTCATATGAGGACTTTAAGAGACAAAGCAGACGAACATAAGGGAAGGGAAACAAAAATAATATAAGAACAGGGAGGGGACAAAACACAAGAGATTATTAAAAATAGAGAACAAACTGAGGGTTTGCTGGAGGGATCGTGGGTGTGGGGATGGGCTTACTGGGCAAGGGCATTAAGGAGGACACTTGTTGAGACGAGCACTATATGCTACCTTGGTTGTAAATTAAAAAGTAAATAAATAAAATAAAAATAAAGGAGAGTCAGGAGGGAGTTTTGGTGGGGGTGGGAAGCACTTTCTGGCAATCAGGGGTGTTGGGAGTGAGCAAGGAAGGGGAGTGGGGCGTCAGAGGCTGTATGGAGGTGGGTCTGGGCGACTAGGCCACTGCCCACTGCATTCTCTCGTTCCCAGGGGGCTGAAGACAAGGGACTCCAGGCCCAAACCTGCGCTGTCTCCAAGTGGCTTCTCCAGGAAGCAGAGGGACAGTGGAGAAGGGGCCCAGGCAGCAGGGAGGGCTCCCCTCTGCGCCAGGGCACCCGTCCAGAAGCTGACTGCTTCAGGCTGTGGGAAGACGTTGGGAGGGGAAGGGGGCAAAGCGCATGTCGGGAGCTCCGCGGCAGACAGCCCAGGAGATGAGCTCAGCACAGGGTTATGGGTGCACAAATGACCCTCTGTGTCCTCAGTCAGCTGGGAACCACTGGAAGGAAGAGGGCATGTGTTCCCGAGCGCAGCAGGCCCACAGCCTTCCCCAGACTAACACTCATCAGAACACTGGGAGCACTGGAAGAACAGCCATGAATGAGGCAGCCGTGATCCCTTGGGGCAGGGGAGGCTGGTGCCCCAGGGCAGAACCCAGGCAAGAAACCAGCAATCGGGCTGCATAACTCATCCCACTGAGTTATGTGGGAGAAAATGCCGAAGTGGGGACGGTCTCCCTGGGGATACTGGCACAAGACCTGAATGATGACAAGGAGGCGGCCACGGGAGGGACTTTGAAGAACATTCCAGGCATCACTAAGCCCTTGGTGCTCCCAGAGAATAACGCGCGCACACAGGAGAGGCCGGCCATCGTCATGGCCTCCGTGAGGAGCACGGAGCAGGGGACCAAGTGGCGGCAGGGGAAAGACCAGCAGGCAATCACAGTGGCCCAGACCAGAGATAACGATAGCTTGGCCTGACATGGAGGTGGCAGTGGAGACGGGGACTGCCAGGACCTGCTGCTGGGCTCGGGACAAGGGACAGGGTGGGAGGAAGGACACCCAGCAAGCGCAAGAGAGAGTGCCTGACATCACCCATCATCAGGAAAGGGCATATCTAGAGCATACAGCCTCACCCGCCCCACTAGGGTTAGGTGGAATTAAAAAATGGAAAAGAGGGGCGCCTGGCTGGCCCAGTCGGAAGAGCATGCGACTCTCGATCTCGGGGTCATGAGTTCGAGCGCCACATTGGATGTGGAGATTACTTTAAAAAAATTAAAAAATAAGATCTAAAAAACAATGGAAAAGAAATGTTGATGAGGATGTGGAGAAATGAAACTCTCACACATTGCTTGTGGGAATGTAAAATGGGGCAGTGCACGTGGAAAAGTCTAGAGTTACCATATGACCCAGCAATCCCGCAAGAATGGAAAACAGGCATCCAAACAAAAACTCGTACACAAATGTTCAGAGCAGCACTATTCGTAATCGCCAAAATTTGGAAGCACCGTAAATGTCTACCAACAGATGGATAAACACAGTGCAGTAACACCCACACAGCGGGTCATTCGACCACATAAAGGGATGAAGTCCTGATACCTGCTACGACATGGATGGGAACAGTCTAGTCAGGGGAACGAAGGCAGAGGCACAAAAGGGCACATACTGTATGATTCCGGATGAGTGGAAATCACACTCATCTGCACAAAGCAGATGAGTGGTTGCAGGGGGCTCGGGGAGGGGAGAATGGGAGTGCCTGTTTCATGGGTAGGAAGTTCCCTTTTCGGATGGTGGACGTGTTCTGGAAATAAACAGTGGGGATGGTTGCACAACACTGTGAATGTATACATGGCACTCACGGTAAATTTTATGTCATATTTTTTTCCACAGTAAAAATATAAGGCTGCCGCCTCGATCCACAGAGGCCACAGAAGTGAGGACCCCTGGGGAGGATGCAGGGGTTGGTGTAAACACAGGAGGTGGGCATGTTTTATTAATGGAAAATTTTTGTCTCTGATGTGAAACATGCAGACAAAACCCCTGAAACATGCAGACATCCCCATTGCCCCATTCCACCTACATGTGTCCCAAACCCAAGCCACCAAACCGGTTGTCATGTGACCACTGTTAACGAATTCAACTAGGGAATGTTCTTGATTTAAAATGAGATGGGGCGCCTGGCTGGCACAGTCGGTAGAGGATGTGACTCCTGATCTCAGACTTGTGGGTTCGAGCCCTACATTGGGCCCAGACATTACTTAAAAATAAAAAAGAATTTAATAAAATAAAACCATGAGATGGAGGAGACCACGAGGGATTGAACGTAGACAAGGGAAGAGGCCCATGGAGGACCATGAGCGGGTGGAGAGAGAGACCCAGAGTTTACGGGTCAGCCAGAGAGGAGGGGGGAATCAGAGCAGGACAGAGCGACGAGGAGGAAAGGACTGACCGTTGGCATTTGCATTTGTTAAGAGGTGGACCGCCGCAGAGGGGGGCACCCAGCTGGCTGGGGGGGGCGGTGAAGCTCGGCCCGTAGAGACTCAGCCTTTGGGAACTTTTGCAAAGAATGGGGTGGGAGTGGCCGGGGGCTGCGGGAGAGCGCTGCCTTTGCATTTTACCAGGCGAGACACCGGAGCGGTCTGAACGCCGACGGGAGGTTCGCACGGGGGAAACTTCCTGCCCAGGAGGGCGGGGTGGGGGTGGGGGGAAGGACTGCGGGGACCGGACCTCGAGAAGGGGTGGGGGCCGCCGGGAGTAGGCGAGGGGGCCACGGGGGCGGGCGAAGGCTGCGCGGGAAGCGGGCCGACCGACCGGCCGCCGCAGGGCATGGGGGGCGCGCGCGCGTGCGCGCGCGGCGGGGAGGGCTCGGCCCCGCCCCGCCCCCGGCTGCGACGCCCCGGGCGGCGGAGGGCGGGGCCCAGGCGCGCTCGCCCCGCCCCCCGGGCGCGGAGCCTCAGACAAAGAGGGCGGCGGTGGCGGTGGCGGCCGCGCGGGTGGGGTGGCACGCTCGCCTCCCGCGCGGGCCGCGGGTCCCCCGACACCCCGACCCCCCCACCCCCGGCCGGAGCCAGTCCCCAGGCCCTGACCTAGGGAGCCGGGCGCAGCGGTGCGGGGGCTCGCGGTGGGGGGGGGTTCCTCGCCATGTCCCGAGTGCTGGGATCCGACATCTCTGGGCAAGGCGAGGAGGAGGCAGGAGGGCGGAGGGGGCTGAGAAAGGAGCGCTGGCCTGTGTGTCCGGCGGGGCCTGCGACCCCCGCGAGGCCTGCTAAAGGCCCCTCCCACTCTTGGTAACGCGGGGAGTAGGGGGTTAACTACATAAATTTCTAGTGGGGCCGTAGGCTGCTACGTGAGGACTCCGCCAACCCCACCTGCGGATTAAGAAATGGGCCAGGGGGGAGCAGAAGCCGGAAGTTGCCCCCTGCCCTGGGGCCCTGAGTCCTGATCAATGGTTCTAGGCTGGCTGACCCGAGTGCCCAAGGGTATACCCTGGGTGTACCTGTGTCTCTGGCTTCCCGGGCCCAGAGTAGTGTCACGGGGACCTCCACACCGAGCTCCACACAAAGCGTCGGGGGGGGGGGGGGGCGGGAAGAGAAGCCAGAGAAAGGAGGCCTGAGCCAAGGGCAGGCTCTCTGCACACTTCTCTTTTCAATGGCCCAGCACAAGTCCTCGTTCCTGTTTTCCCAACTCTGGAGTTTGAAATTTGTCAATCCACAGGACCCTCGCAACATCTGACAGCGGATACCTGCATCCCCTTCAGGCAGCTGGCCCCCAGAGTGCACACTGCGACACCTGCTCTCTCCTTTCTACACACACGTTTTGCAAAGGAGGTGCCAACACCAATGCTCCCACTCCAGGAGAAACCACAACACCCTTAATATGCTCATGGATTTAGCACGACCCAATCATCAGCTGCTCCCACATCTCTCCAATTGTACCACTAATGCCTTTAAAGCTTGTTTGTTTTTCTTTCTGGACCCGGGATCCAATCAAGGCCACACACGTTACATTTGGTTGTTGTGTGTCTAGTATCTTTTAATCCAGAACAATCTATCCACTCTGTGTTGTTGTTGTTGTTTTAATTGCATGACATTGACCTCTTGGAAGAGTGCAGGGCAGCTGCCTTGCACAAAGCCCCAGAGTCTGGATCTGCCCTCGTTACATTCAGCTTAACTGCTTTGACAAAGTGCTGGGTTCTACCCCCTCCCCACCAACAGCATCAGGAGGTACTGGATCAGGCTGTCCTATTGTTGGGGAGGCTTGATTTAGTTTAATCACGTGGTCAAGGTCGTGGCTGCCAGGTCTCTCCTTTTCCCTTCCAAATTTACAAGAAACCTGGGGTAATACCTTGAGACCCTACGACTATCTTGTTCCCTGACCACCTTTATGTAATGGTTTTACCATCCAAGGATGATCCTTGCCTAAACGAATTGCATCAGTGGCTAAAAAAAAGTCCTTAGTTTGTATTCCAGCGGGGACATGGCATTACGCTCCATCATGATGTCACTGGCCCGGCAACTGGCAGGCCCCCGGTCGTGGCTGCCTGGACAAACCAGGACAGCCAACCCCATAATCGTGCCCACCCCTTCTTGCCCAGGGGCAGGAGAAAGAAAGAAAAGGAAGCATGGGTGGGGGCTTCCTCCCAGAAGCCTTCATAGTTTGGTAGTTCGGTGTACGTGTGGGTGTCCACGTCAGCTGTCTGCACGTTGGTAAGGGTGGATGGGAGAGGAGGATTGGCTAGTTGCACCCAGCACAGAAAAGTAGACGATGTCCCTGGGGACCTCAGTTGGGCAATGACCCCTGGGAATTGGTTTGGTAGGTCTAAGGTGATGCCCTGCCTCTTGTTTATAACAATCGCATTGTAAGGTGGCGCTGATGTCTTCACTGATTTACCCCATTTCTTCCGGAAGTCCTTGCTACTTGCTGTGGTCGGTCCAAGCACCAGCAGCATGGACATCGCCTGAGCACCTGTGAGAAACGCGGAATCTCAGGCCCCAGACCCGTTTAATCAGAGTCTGCATTTCAACAAGGGCCTTGCGGTGGCGTTGCACTGGCCCAGGACGCCCTCTCGAGGAACCGGGAAGGATGTGCGCGCACACCTGAATGGGGTTCAAACACCAGGTAGATGGTTCAAAGGGTCTCTCCTTCCCTCTCACCCCTTCCCACCCCAAAGCTGCTGAGTGGATGGGTGGTGGCCACCCAGGTTCTGCTGTAATCTGACCATCGGCCCTGGCTCCCGTGCCCTTCTAGCTGCGAGCAGGCCCCTCGGGTGCTGGGAAGGGAGGATACCCCATGCAGCCTGTGTGAAAACGCGAAGCAATTCCTGAGGTCATCGTCAAGATCAAGCTTTGGGTGTAAGCTCACCACAACTGAAAATATCCACCCACCCACCTCTGGGCTCACCTGACTGGTCCAAGGGCATGATCCAAGTCTAGCAGTAATCGAAAGGATATTCTTTATGAGGTGCCCCTTCATTTCCACTGCTCACAGAAAGCAAGAGGCAGATTGCACTACAAAGAGGGGACATGCCTGCCACGGCCCAAAACCAGCCCCTGAGCCCCAGCTTCTCAGTTTCCTCCTTTGGCTCCTAACTCGTCTCATGCCTGACACTTCTTCACAACTCAGGGCTCCTCTTCCTGTGTCCCCCCCCTTCTTCCCCATTAGAGAAGCCCCAATTAGAAAATAATAGTGAACATTCTTCTGTCACTGGACATTAACAGTGTCATGTCCATGAGTGAGGCTGTCTCCATCCAGCTGCCTTCACCACCAACCGAATGGCCTGATGGCAACAATTCCAACCCGGGCCAAATGAGATCCCAGGGGAACTGGTGCGGCTCAGCAAAGGTGGGTGATGTCCCCATGGCGATGACCTTGGGAGGCGGGCACTCTTTATTCCCACATGGCCCGTTCTTCCCTGGTGGGGACCCTAAAGTAGAAGGAAGGAAAGACCCGCCCACCCCCACCAGGTGCCCCTGCTGGGCTAAGTGCTTTTTCCTTCGGTGAGTGTGTGTTACACGCATTTCTTGTTTTTAAAGCTTTACTGAGGTGTCCTTGCCATATGATGAAATGCACATATTTGGAGCATACGGTTTAAAGTTTTGGAAACATACACTCACGAAACCATCATCACAATCAAGACTGACCATTTCCATCATGCTGAAGTGTCCTCGTGTCCCTTTGTCATCCCTCCCTCCTGCCCATCCCTGCACATGCTGATGTGCCTTCTGTAACTGCAGAGTAGTCTGCATTTTCTAGGATTTTCCATCAACGGCTCAGACAGTCCTTGGAACTGAGGGAAGGAAGGAAGGCAGGAAAGGCATTTAAAGATTTTGAGACAGGGGTGCCCGGGTGGCTGTTGCTTAAGCATCGGCTTTGGCTCGGGTCACGATCTCACAGTTCATGAGTATGAACCCCGCCATCGGGCTCTGTGCTGTCGGCACAGAGCCTGCCTGGGAGCCTCTCTTTTCCTCTCTCTCTGCCCCTCCCCACTCACACTGTCTCTGTCCCTCTCTAAATAAATAAATAAGCTTTAAAATATATATACAAATACATAAACATTTAAATATACGTGTAAATAGATAATAAAACATTTGAGACAATGGTAAAACACGGTGACGCTGTGCAGATCATGGCTGTTGGACTTCAATGCCCCGTTCACGGACTGCACAATTATTCCCAGAGGGCCCACTCCAGAACAGGCGGTGTGCAAGGACACAGCCCAGTCCGGGCGAGGAGAGCCACCGTGCAGGGTGGAGGAAGGTGGAAAGAGGGGACGGGCGTGAGCCCACTGCCCTCCCCATGGCCCCCCGCAGCCCCGTGGGCCCTTTGCTCGTGGCCAGCCTCTCCCCTTGTGAAAAGGCCCAGGGGGAGGGAGAGAGGGGTCTGTGGACCCTCAGCACACAGAACGGTGGCTGGCTCAGCAAGCAGGTGCTGGAGGAAAGACCTTGCTGCCACAAGGCAGGCTGGTGTTTGACGTCTCCGAGTGTGGACAGAGGGCGGAAGGTGGTGGTGGTGGGGCACTGGGCCCCCAGACTGAGAGAAGAGCGGAGGTGTGGCCAGGCCTGGCAGGGAGTGGGCGGAGTAGGCCGGGAGGCCAGTTTCCTTTGTCACAGAGGGTCTCCTATGCACCTGCCAGCAAGACCGTGATGGTGGCAGGGGGCGGGGGAACCAAGGTATGGAAGACTGGGGTGACGGGGGGGGGGCGACAAAGAGGGGCTTGATTAGATCCCTGACAAAGGGGTCCAGGTGCCAGAGGGCAGGACGCAGGCCCCCAGCAGGAAGGGCTCCAGGAAGGGCTCTCAGAAGGCACTGTGTGCCTTGGTGCTGATGCTCTCCCTCCCCACCTTCCACCGTCTGCAACCTGGATCCTTCCTCTTCCTAACTCAAGGGGCAAGACCGCAGGATCTTTCTACATTTTCAAGCTTGTCAGTATGTCGCATCCCCGCCCCCACCCCCGCCCGCACCCCAACACCCCTGCTCGGTTAAGTGGAAGACAAGAAGAAGATGACAGAAATAGAAGTAGGGCTCCGACATGCCACATTTAGTGCGTTTGTGGCAGGTGCTTGTGGCTGGTGCTCGTGGCCGGTGCTCATGGCAGGTGCTCGTGGCAGGCCGCAGCGGTAGAATAAGGGGCCCGAGCAGTGAGCATCTCAATAGCCACTGCAAAAGCATTTGATAAAATCTAACAACTCTTCATGATAAAAACACTCAAACTAGGAATAAAAGGGAACCTCCTTGACTTGATAAAGAGCATCTGTGAAAGACCTACAGCTAATTTTATACTCACTGCTGAAAGACTGGAAGCTTCTCCTGTTAGATCAGGAGCAAGGCAAGGATGTCTGCTCTCACCAGTCTATTCAATATTGTACTCGAGATCCTAGCCAGAGCGAAGAGGCAAGAAAGAAACAAAAGGCATCCGGATTGGAAAGGCAGATGTAAAACTATCTCTATTTGCCCATGACACAGTCCTACATATAGAAAATCCTGAAGAATCCACTAAAAAACAATTAGAGCTAATAAATGAATTCAGTAAGGTTGCAGAATACAGGATCAATATCTAAAAATCAACTGCATTTCGATACAGTGCCAGTGAGAACAGTGAAAAAGAAGTTAAGAAAACAATTCCAGGGGCGCCCGGGTGGCTCAATCGGTTAAGCGTCCGACTTCAGCTCAGGTCATGATCTCACGGTTGGTGGGTTCGAGCCCCGCGTCGGGCTCTGTGCTGACAGCTAGGAGCCTGGAGCCTGTTTCGGATTCTGTGTCTCCCTCTCTCTCTCTGCCCCTCCCCCACTCGCACTCTGTCTCAAAAATAAATAAACATTAAAAAAATTTTTTTAATAAAAATAAATAAATAAATAAATAAATAAATAAAACAATTCCAGGGGTGCCTGGCTTGACTCAGTCAGAAGAGCGTGCCTTGGTCTCGAGATTGTGAGTCTGAGTCCCATGTTGGGTGGAGAGACTACTAAAAAAGAAAAACAAACTTAAAAAAAAAAAAGAAAGAAAAAGAAAACAATTCTACTCATAAAAGCATCACAAAGAATAAAATACTCAGGAATAAATGTAACAAAAGTGCAAGACACTGTTTAAAGAAACTGAAGAACCAGGGCAGCTGGGTAGCTCAGTTGGTTGAAGGGGTTGAGCAACGGGCTCTTGATTTCGGCTCAGGTCGTGATCTCGAAATTCGTGAGACTGAGCCCAGTTTGGGAACACGTCGGGCTCTGTGCTGACAGCGCAGAGCCTGCTAGGGATTCTCTCTCTCCTTCTCTCTCTACCCCTCCCTTGCTCACGTTTTCCCCCTCTCTCTCAAAATAAACAAACATTAAAAAAAAAAAGAAAGAAATTGAAGACCCACGTGGAAAGACATCCCATGTTCATGGGTCATACTCCACCCACAATTGATCTACAAATTCAATTCCGCTGGCCTCTTTTCAGAACGCGGCAAGCTGATCCTAAAATTCATATACAAACTGAAGGGACCCAGAACAATCAGAACAGTCTTGAAGGGTACAAAAATGGAGGACTCACACTTGCTGAATTTAAAATTTACTGACAAGGCCAGAGTAAAAGCAGCGTGGCACTGGCATGAAGACAGACATTTCTCCAGAAAAGATCTCTAAGTGGCCAACAGCACACGAAAAGATACTTCACGTCACTTAGACATCAGGAAATGCAAATCAAACCCACCGTGATACCACCGCACAGATAGTAGGATGGTGATAATCAGACGCACGTGTTGGGGGAATGTGGAGAAACTGGAACCCTCTCCCACTCCTGCGGGAATGTAAAATGGCTTGTCCCTGCCGAAGAGTTCCGCAGCTCCTCAAAAAATTAAACAGAATTACCATCCGATCCAGCAACTCCATTTCAGGGTGTATACCTGAAAGAATTAAAAGCAGGGACTCGGGGCGCCCGGCTGGCTCAGTCGGTAGGAGCGTGCAACTCTTGATCTTGGGGTTGTGGGTTTGCGGCCTACGTTTGATATAGAGATTACTTAAAATCTTTTTTTTTTTTTTAAAGAGTAGACCCCAGGGAGGCCGCCCACAGAGTGCATCCTAACGACCACCACTCCAGCCAGCAGCACCGCTAGCTAGAAGGCAGTGGTCCAGTACCTCTGTGCTCTCTTTTTTTAACATTTGTTTATTGATTGATTGATTTTTGAGAGAGAGAGAGAGAGAGAGAGAGAGAGAGAGAATGGGGAAGGAGCAGAGAGACAGGGAGACACAGAATCCCAAGCAGGCTCCAAGCTGTTAGCGCAGAGCCCGACGTGGGTCTTCAACTCCGAAACCCGAGCTGAAGTCGGACCAAAAATTAAATTTTTAAAAAAATGAAATAGCGGGCAACCGAGTGGCTCCGTCCGTTAAGCGTCCGACTCTGGATTGTGGCTCAGGTCACGATCTCGTGGTTTTTGAGTTCAAGCCCGGCATCGGGCTCTGTGCTGACAGTGCAGAACCTGCTTGTGATTCTCTCTCTCCCTCTTTCTCTTCCCCTGCCCTCCCCCCTCTCTCAAAATAACTAAATTTAAAATGAAAGCAGGGACTCAAACAGATATTTGCACACCCATGTTCACAGCAGCATTACTCACAATAGTGAAAAGGTGGAAGCAACCGCAATGTCCATCGATGGATGAACGGATAAATATTATTTGCTACAGTCACACTGTCATGTTATTCTGCAGTAAAAAGAGATTTAGGGAGAGCGCCTGGCTGGTTTGGTCAGAAGCATGTGTGACTCTCGATGTCAGGTCATGCGTTCAAGCCCCACATTGGGTGTAGATATTACTAAAAATAATAATAATAATAATAATAAACTTAAAAACAGAAATGTAGTACTTATTTGGGCTACAATATAAATGAACCTTGAAAACATGGTAGGGGCACTCTTGATCTCGGGGTTGTGAGTTTGAGCCCTATATTGGGGGTAGAGAGCACTTAAAAAATATTTTTTTAAAAGAAAACATGATAGGGGCGCCTGGGTGGCGCAGTCGGTTGAGCGTCCGACTTCAGCCAGGTCACGATCTCGCGGTCTGTGAGTTCGAGCCCCGCGTCAGGCTCTGGGCTGATGGCTCAGAGCCTGGAGCCTGTTTCCGATTCTGTGTCTCCCTCTCTCTCTGCCCCTACCCCGTTCATGCTCTGTCTCTCTCTGTCCCGAAAATAAATAAACGTTGAAAAAAAAAAAGAAAACATGATAAATCTAAGAAGCCACACACATAAACAATCAAAGACTGTATTTGTATGGCTCGTATGGTTCAAAGTAGATTCGTGGTTGCCAGGGGCTGGGAGGCATTGGGTTAAATGCATATATGACTGCTTAAGAAGACGGGGTTTCTGGGACACCTGGCTGGCTCAGGTGGTTGAGCGTCGGACTCTTCATTTCGGCTCAGGTCAGGATCTCGTGGGATCGGGTCAGATCTCGTGGGATCGAGCCCTGTGTTGGGCTCCACGCCATTAGCCCTTAGGATTCTCCCCACCCCCCTCTTTCAAAATCAATAAACTTTAAAAAAAAAAAAAAAAGGAAGAAGAAGAAGACAGGGTTTCTTTTTAAGGCGAGGACAATGTTCCAGAATGAGGTAGTGGGGACAGTTGCACAGCTCTCTGAACATAGTAAAAACCGCCGACTGCACCTATTACCAGGGTATGTGAATTATACCTCAATAAAGCTGTCGTCTGTTCTGTGCATGTGAGCCATCAGGAGCAAAGGACCTGGAACTGAAGGCTAGGACAGAGACTTGGGGTTCTTGACGGGGTGGCAGAGGTATGCACGTATGTGCATTTCCCTGGGCTGCACTGTGTCCCCAGTGGGGTCCCTTACTCTCATACGGCGCAGAGGCCACAGGCAGACACAGCCTGGACAGGGAGAAGTGCCACTGACACTAGAGGGGCACCCATGTCTACAGGCAAGGGGTCCGGCTGGTCTTTGGGGACAAAAGTTCCTTTCTGCTCTGAGAAAAAGATCCGACTGGGCCAGGGAACGCTCTCCCTGCTGTGCCTGGGGCTCCAGCCCCGAGAAATGGGGTCTTGTGGGACAACGGACGGTTTCCCCTGTTTTCCAGATCCTTTGTATTCAATCTTCTTTTGTCTCCTCTTTATTTTTTTTAATAAAAAAAAATTCTTTTAATGTTTAGTTTTGAGAGACAGACTGAGCAGGCAAGGGGCAGAGAGAGAGGGAGACACAGAATCTGAAGCAGGCTCTAGGCTCTGAGCTGTCCCCAAAGAGCCCTATGTGAGGCTTGAACTCACGAACTGCGAGATCATGACCTGAGCCTAAAACTGACTGAGCCACCCAGGTGTCCCGAGTTTTAAAAAACATTTTAAGTTTATTTATTTATTTATTCTGAGACAGAGAGAGAAAAAGAGCGAGCACAGGGGAGCAGCAGAGAGACAGAGACAGAGTGAGAATCCCAAGCAGGCTCTGCACTGTCAGCACAGAGCCTGACGTGGGGCTGGAACCCAAGAACGGTGAGATCATGACCTGAGCCCAAACCAAGAGTTGGGCGTTTAACCTGAGTGAGCCGCCCAGGTGCCCCAAAACTACATCCAGCCTCTGACTCGGTCCAAATTTCTTCAAGAGTTTTAAAAGAGATCAGTGTCCCCAGAGACTGGTCTGTGATGGCTGCAGCTCAGACTAGGAAATTGCAGAGGACACCTGGCATGACGGGCTCTCCTCCTGGGGGTCTACTTGCCCGGGGTTTGGCCTCTCTCGCAAGGAAAGCTTGGCTCTGAGCTTTGCTGCACAGGTTCACCCCAAGCGCTCCTCCCACATGGAGCCTCCCTGAAGGCAGTCCCAGCCTCAACTGTGGCAGCCTCCCCCCAAGTGCCAGGGGGAGCCCGAAGGGTCACCTCCGTGTCGCCTCTCAACCACGGCTCATTTCAAGCCTGTCGCGCTGCGCAGGTGGCCCTCGGCTTTCCACACCCCCCCATGAGGTCGGCCTTAAATGAAGTACTACATCAACCCCTCTCTGAGGAAGTGAAGAGCCCACAGCCTCGGGGTCGCTTGCCTTTCGGTGGAATGACTGCAAGAAAGGAAGCAGTGAGGGTGGGATCCCACGGTGTCACCGACCAACCAGTGCAGCCCAACCTTTCGCCGGCAGCCCCGGTGCCCTACCACTGGGATTCCAAGGGACTGCCTTTCGGTCCGGGCCCGAGTTATTACCGAAGCCGATTCCACGAGCGGGGTGTGACAATGGCCGAGCAAGATTTCCAAACAGCGGGAACACGACGAGAGGAAACAGCCCGGGGCGGATGGCGAGAAAGGAAGAAAGAAGGCGAAGGGCGGCGAGCGGGAAAAGCGGAGGGCGGCGCGCGCCCCGGGAGACAGGGCCTGAGACACTGGATGAGTGGCGCGGCCAGGACCGAGCAAGGTTCCCCGTCCCGCCCCCTCCCGCTCGCAGTGGCCAGAACTAGGCTCACAGCACTAAAGCTGGGCTCCCGCGGCAGCCCCCATCCCCCCCCCCGACCGCTCCCCACCGATGCTTACAGGAGCTCCCCCTATTCCTCTCAAGAGACCCCATTCCCGCGTTCAACACCGCGCGGACTAGCACCCGCTCCCGAGTCCTGACCGGTAAACCCGGAGTTGAAGTGCATACCTGTCTGCGCCCGGTCTGCCCCTGGGTCCCGACTCCCTCCGACCTTGAACTCCCTCCACTCAGCCCCGGGGGCGTGCGTCTCAGGCCCCTCCATCCGGGACATTTCCCTAGACACCCCTCTGAGCGCACACAGAAAGTACACACGCGCGGGGCCGCAGGAGCCTCCGCGCACACACAGACGGGGCACAGGCACGCACTCACGAAGTCACGCCACGCACAGGCAAGGAAACCCCGCTCCGGGCCACCGGGCTGGGCTCGGGTTCCGAGCCCGCGGCCGGGCGTATCCCCTCCCTCCTCGCCGAGCACCTGCCGGTCCACGCCCCCCGCCCCCGCCCCCACCCGCGACTCGGGGCCCGGGGCCCCGCGGGGCAAAGAGCCAGCCGGGCACCGCCGCCCGCACAGGGCGCACCCCGCGCTGAGCCCGCGGCACCCCGGACCTGGGAACCCACCATTTGGGCCGGGCCGGGCCGGGCCGGAGAGTGAGCGCCGGGCTAAGCACCCAGACCGCCCACGCGCTCCTGCTCCGCTGGGCCGCGGGTACCTGGATTCGGCCGCCCCCCGCGCCGCGGGTGCCCGGCTCCCTCCTCCGCCCTGGGGCCAGCGGGGCCAGCGTGTGCCGGGAACGGAGCCCGTTGCTATGCAACCTCCATCCCGCGCCGGCGCCGGCGGCACCGCGCCTCCGGGCTCCCGGGCCCGGGGGTGCAGGCGCGCCGGACCCGGGGCCGAGCCCCACTTCCCGAGCCGGGCCGAGCCGGATCCAGGGCTCACGTCCCCTCTGGGCGCCCGAAGGATGCGCCCTGCACCCCATCCCCACGCAGCTTCACCCCCCCCATCTGTGGCCGGTTCCCACGGAGCGCCAACACCCAGCAGCCCCCGAAACTGAGGGCGGGAATGGCTCCCTACCTCTTCCTCTCCGAGCCCTCCAGCCCCAGCCAGGTCTGTGGCCGGCTTCTTCCCCAGGTGGCGCCCACGCCCCCCCGCCCCAGCGGCCCCGCCGCCCTACCTGAAGCATCACTTTGTACTGCTCCTCCGGTTTCTGAACCACGCACATATTACATCCCATGGTGCTGGCCGGCGGGGGGAGGAGGGCGGGAACGGGAAAACGCCTTTCACTGGCCGGAGTGCGGGACCTCGGGTCCCGGGCCGGGGCCGGGGGCCATACCCTAGCGCAGGGGGCGGGCCGCCTAGCGGGGGGGGGGAGGACGGCCCGAGGGAGGGGCGGCTCCACGCCCCTCGGGTTAACTGGGCTGGCTGAGGCCGGGCGCGGGCATGCTCCCTCGCACCCGGCCAGGAGAAAAAGGGCAGCGGGGGATGGGCGGGCGCGCCGGGCGTTGCTGGGCGACGGCCCCCCAGGAGGCGCGGGGGCGCGCCGGGCCGCCGGGGGCCGTCAGGGGCCGTGGGCCGCGCGCCTCCCCGCCCGCGGGGCCCGCCGCTGCCGCTGCCGCTGGCGCTGCCGCTGCCGCCTCCGGCTCCCACCCATGGCCACCGGCCCCGGGAGCCCGGCCCTCGCGCTCGGCGCCGCGGCCCGGCCCGCCGACTGGGGGACGGCGGCGCGGCGGCGGTCCCCGCCCGCGGCCAGGCCCGCGCCCACGCTCCCGCCTCGCCCGGCCGCGCTCACGGCGCTCCCGGCGCCCGCTCTCTGGCCCGCAGTCGGCCCCGCAGTCTCCAGCTCCCGCCCGGGACGACGGGCACGCGCGCGCGCCCGCGGCGGCGGCGGCGGAGGTGGTGGGGGGGGAGGGGCGCGGGGACGGGGCGCACGCGCGCGGGGGAGGGGAGCTGGGCGGGGTGGAAGCGCGAGCGGCGGGGGCCGCGGGAGCGGGCGCGGAAAGGCGGGGGCGGGGCCTTGGCTTGGGTGGTCGGGGGGTCCCGGCTCCCCGCTACCGCCGGCGTCGGGTCCCCGGGCTCTCCGCGCTGGACGTGCGGCCGACGCGGTGCGGGCCCGGGGGACAGGCGTCCTGTTCGGAAGAGCGCCTCCCGGGATCCCCCAGAGAGCTCGGGGCCTCGGGAGGGGGGGCGCGATTTCAGCCCAGTTCCCGGGGTCTCCACCTCTCCTTCCGACTTCCCTTTAATGACTGCTTCTAGCCTTCAAGTGAGGCGTTCCCCCGCTGTCGTTTAAATGGACACCTTTGTTAAAATAAGCTAAAAACAAGGAAATAAAAAGAGGTGGGGGGAGAGCCCACCAGGGCTCCGGATGCCCTGGGTCCCTCGCGCGCGCGCACGGAACTGGCCCACCTGAGTCCCCCGCCTACCTGTGTCTCTCAGCCCCAGCCCGAGCTCGGGCACACCGCTTCGACGTTCCCTCCATCTGTTTCTCTCTCTCCCACAACCTGCCGTCTCTCTTCTTGGACAAGCCTGGAGAGAGGCCTTTGCCTGGAAAGCAGCGTCGGATTGAGGGCTGGGTTCCCATGGGGTGCCCGGGAGAGTTGCTGAGCCCAAGCCCCCCCCTCCCCCCCCGCTGCAGAAGATCACTTGATTAAATTGCTGCACGCTTCATTTCCAGGCGTTGGCAAGTGACGGAATCATTAACCACACTGGGCGGTTTAATTAGACGGCGGCGGTTGGGGAAGGCCCCTTCTTCCTCTCTGACTCCTGGGCGAGAGGATAGGAATCGAACGGTGGGTCTGCTCCAGAGTTTTGCATCTGTCTTCTCCTGGCCTTCTTCTCCTTGTGTCTCCTCTGTATCTGTGTCCAACCTTCTCTTTTCTTATAAGGACACTGGTCATTGGATTTAGGGCTCACCCTACTCCAGCATGACCTCTTATTAGCTTGATTACATTTACAAGGGCCTGAATTCCAAATAAGGTCATATTCACAGGTACCAGGGAGGGGGACTTGAACTTTTTGGAGGACAGAATTCTACCCACCACACATAGCGAAGTCCAGATTCAAGGACAGCATAGACTGCTCCTTCTTTTTAATGTGTTTATTTCTTTTTGAGAGAAAGAGCGTGCGCGCCTGAGGACACAACCAGGGGAAGGGGAAGGGCAGAGAGAGGGAAACAGAGCCCAAGTAGGCTCTCCGCTGACAGCAGAGAGCCCCGTGTAGGGCTCAAACTAACAAACCATGAGATCACGACCTGAGCCAAAGTCCGATGCTTAAACGACTGAGCCACCCAAGTGCCTGCATAGACTGGGTCACTGGGAATGATGATGGGGAGAGCAGCAATCCTATTCCCATTCCTTGGTTCGCAGCACCTTGTATTGACTATTGACTCATTGCATTTGTCACATTATGGAGTAAGGTTCCCCAGCACCACAGGATGCTTGCCCTGAGCCAGCATCTTTGCTGCACCTTCAATGGGCTCTGGGTGTTTCTGGGTGATGCAGTGTGAGGCAGGGCAGTGGCTCCCATGCATGTGTGCTTCTTGCCACACCTCGTTTCTTGGAAAAAGACGCCCTTGCTCTGAAGTATTGTTCTGTGGCATACCATGTCAATAGATCAGGTGTGTGTAAGCCCTCAGAGGGATTGCTAGCAGAGACGCTGTGCATAGGGAAGGCAAATCCAAATCCAAAGTTGGACTAATTACTCCCCCCCCCATCAGGGTGAGAGGAATCCGATACAACCTTTCTGCTACCAAACGGCTGGCTGGTCCCCTTAAGAAATGGCATCACACCAAGAGCTCCACATTGATCTCTGCTTGCTGGTGGATTGGGCACTCAATGATGGCAGTATTGAGATCAACCTTGCTGAGAGAGAACCCTTCCTTCTAGGCCCACGCAGAACCTCCAGCCCTTCCACCACAGCCATTGCCTTCATGGATCCATTGCACCATGGAGAGAAGCTGGCTGACCACCACAGGGTTCCTTCTATCCGCCTGGTGGCTCAGTTTGAGTTTCCTGCTCTGCCAGGAGTCATTGGCAGAGACACAGGAATCCACGTACCCTTCCCGTGCACTCCCCTAGGTACATTAGGTATCTCCACCTCTTCTCCAAAGCTTCTGGCCTCTTCCTGTAACATTGTGATTTATGATGAAAATTATATATGTTTGGTCTTTGTCCCTGTTTTTGGCTCAGAGCTCTTAAAACTCTTGGAATTTCCTGTGATGAGAGTCATAAAGGTGTCTTTTGTTTTGTGAATGCGGTGACTTTTGTACGGCACCTAAGGATGGGGCTGGTTGCCAGGAGACCCAACTGAATAATTAGAGGGTTGGAACTTTCCTTCCTCTTTCCCAACCTCCACAGAGGGAAGAGGGGCTGGAGATTGAATCAGTGGCCACTGGCCAATGATTTAATCAATCACGCCTTTGTAATGAAGCCTCCTTTGAAACCCAAAAGGAAGAAAAAAGGAACAGCGTTTGGAGACCTGGGTTGGAGGTATGGGAGAGTGACATGCTTCGAGAGGACACAGAAGCTCTGTGCCTTGCCCTCATACCTTGCCTTACATATCTCTTCAATCAGGCTACCCCTGAGTTATATACGTTTATAATAAACTGGTGATCTAGTAAGTTTCTCTGAGTTCCGTGAGCTGCTCCACCAAATTAATCCGGCCCATGGAGGGGGTCTTGGAAACCTCTGCAGTGGCAGTGGGTCTGCCAGTACTTACTTAGCTCATGATGGACGGCCTCAGTCACATAGGTACTTGATGGCCCATGGCCAGCTTCTTTTTTTTTTTAGCGCTTATTGATTTGTTTTGAGACAGAGCACGCACAGAGAGAGAGAGAGAGAGAGAGAGAATCCCAAGTCAGCACAGAGCCCGACGTGAGCCTCCATCTCACCAATTGTGAGATCATGACCTGACTTGAAATCAAGACTCAGACGCTTAACCCACTGAGCCACCCAGGCACCAACCCCCCTCCCCCACGGTCAGCTTCTAAGTCTGTATCGTGGCCCAGTAACATGATGGCAGCTGCTTTACTGTTAAGGTTGATTTACTTTTGAGAGAGACAGAACAAGTAGGAGAGGGGCAGAGAGAGAGGGAGACAGAAGATCCAAACCACATTGGGCTGACAGCGCAGAGCCCATTGCGGGGCTTGAGCTCACGAACCTCGAGATCATGACCCGAGCAGAAGTCTGACGCTTAACGGACTGAGCCACCCAGGCGCCCAATAGCTGCTTTTTGAAGAGTAAGTACCTCTGCCACAGAAGACAGGGCCTTGCTCCAGACCTTTATGGGTCTATGCTCGGATCCTTCCACTGAGGTTTCCCAGACTCTTCACAGCATCATTATTATCTACCATGGACAGATCCTCTCGAGCCTTTAGGTTGGCTGTGTCTTATGGCTGTAATGGCACAGCAGTTTGCTCTGCGCCCCACTCAAAACGGGTCATGCCTGTGTGTCCCAAGACCTGCTTGAGCAGACATTCCACCAATTCAGTGATCTACTCAGCATCATGCCAAATACATCCCTTTCCTTGTTGGAGTTAGTGGCGGTTTCCTTTTGCCATCAGAAAATCCTAACAGCCTTTTGCCTCGTTGTGTCCGAGAGAACAAAATGGGTCACCAGCAGCTCTACTGGAGCCACAGGAAATTTGGCCAGGGTTCTCAGTTCTTGCTGAATCTGCTTAAACCACCACAGTCTGATCCGGAAACCCGGCCTTAATGTGTGCCGCTGGTGTTTCCATCAGTGCTTGAAAGACCCAGGCTTCATTAAGTTGGATTTAGTGAACTTCCTTGAATGGGTCATCCAAGAGACCTACCTTAACTGCACAGATCCAAGATGCCTACCTTACTGCTAACTCGTTGTACATAAAATAAAATAAAACCACTTCAATGAGGACTCCTGGGTGACTCAGTCAGTTAAGCATCTGACTTTGGCTCAGGTCATGATCTCACGGTTTGTGAGTTTGAGTCCCGCATGGGGTGAGCTTGAGCCCTGCATCAGATGAACACAAGCCCCGCTTCAGATAAGCCCCAAATCTCTCTCTCTTTCTCTCTGCCCCTTGCTCACTTGCACCCTCTCCCTGCAAGAAAGAAAGAAAGAAAGAAAGAAAGAAAGAAAGAAAGAAAGATCCTAACAAATATGAAGCCCTCTGAGAGTGTGGGGGAAGAAAGATCAGACACAGTCAATTGATTCAGGGATAGCTACTTTGATCTGAGCTCAACAACGACGAGGAGAGTAGAAGGACACCCCCGCATAGCAGGAGGGCTGTCTCCACCATGATTGTCATGGCTGTTGTAACATTCTTTAGCCTGAAGACCAAATGCCAGGGCGAGCTTCACCCAAGCTTTTATCTGGACTGGTCCTGTCATGACTCTGCTGCTATCCCTCCATGCCCTGAAGCTTGGATCTCCTGAAGACACCATATCACCTTGTAGAAGGGTTCCACTTCAAGCCACCCTTGGTAGCTGCAAAGAGGTCAGGAGCTTACTCTTTTATTTTTTCACTGGATATGGTTCCTGGTCCCCAGCCCAGCCCTGCCAGATGCCCATCTGGGGAACCCTGTTTCCCAGTAGTCACTCATGACCTTGCCCACTGGCTTCCCCAGAAAGGAGCTCCCAGGGAAGCTGAGGCCAGACCCCAGCCCAGAAACACTGTCCGGCTTCTCTTAAGTTTTTTTTTTTTTTAACATTTATTCATCCTTGAGAGACAGAGAGAGACAGAGCATGAGTGGGGAAGGGACAGAGAGAGGGAGACACACAATCTGAAGCAGGATTCAGGCTCTGAGCTGTCAGCACAGAGCCCGACACAGGGCTCGAACTCAGGAACTGAGAGATCACGACCTCAGCCAAAGTCAGACACTCAACCGACTGAGAATCCTAAGCAGGCTCCTGGCTCAGTGTGGAGCCCAACGCAGATCCCACGATCCTGGGATCATGACCTGAGCTGAAATCAAGAGTCAGACTCAACCGACTGAGCCATCCAGTCGCTGCCCCTTTCTAGTTTTTTTTTTTTATCCAGATGCACAGAATCTGATTACTCGCTATCCATAAAATTTGTCCACTTAAGACCCACTTTCATTTTGTTTATTTTTTTTTAAGATTTTTTTAAGGGGTGCCTGGGTGGCTCAGTCAGTTAAGCGTCTGACTCTTAACCTTGGCACAGGTCATGATCTCATGATTCGTGTGTTCAAGCCCTGCATCGGGCTCTACACTGATGGTGCAGAGCTTGATTGGGATTCTGTTTCTCTTCTCTCTGCTCCTCGCGTGCTTGTGCTCACGCTCTCAAAATAAATAAATAAACTTAAAAAAAGATTTAAGGTTTAAAAATTTTGTATATAATTTATTGTCAAATTGGCTTCCATACAACACCCACTGCTCATCCCAACAAGTGCCCTCCTTAATGCCCATCACCCACTTTCCCCTCTCCCCCCTGCCCCCCATCAACCCTCAGTTTGTTCTCTGTATTTAAGAGTCTCTTATGGTTTGCCTAAGATTTTTAACTTTTTTTAAAGTGTATTTTATTTATTTTGAGAGAGTGTGTGAGCAGGGACAGGGTAGAGAAAGAAGGAGAGAGAGAATCCCAAGCAGACTCTGCACAGTCAGCACAGAGCCCCACACAGGGCTTGATCTCACAAACCATGAGATCATGACCCGAGCCAAAATCAAGAATCAGGCACTTAATTGACTGAGCCACCCAGAAGCCCCCCTTTTTAGAGATCATTTTTTTTTTAATTTTTTTTTTCAACGTTTATTTATTTTTGGGACAGAGAGAGACAGAGCATGAACGGGGGAGGGGCAGAGAGAGAGGGAGACACAGAATCGGAAACAGGCTCCAGGCTCTGAGCCATCAGCCCAGAGCCCGACGCGGGGCTCGAACTCACGGACCGCGAGATCGTGACCTGGCTGAAGTCGGACGCTTAACCGACTGCGCCACCCAGGCGCCCCTAGAGATCATTTAAAACTAATCTTGGGGCACCTGGGTGGCTCAGTCGGTTACGCATCCAACTTCGGCTCAGGTCATGATCTCACAGTTTGTAGGTTCGAGCCCCGCATCGGGCTCTGTGCTGAAAGCTCGGGGCCTGGAACCTGCTTTGGATTCTTTGTCTCCCTCTCTCTCTGCTCCTCCCCCACTCATGCTGTCTCTGTCTCTCAAAAATAAAATAAAACATTTAAAAAAATCTCTGTATCCAACGTGGGTCTCAAACTTACAACCCTGAGATCAAGAGTCACACACTCCACCGACAGAGCCAGCAAACACCCCACATTTTATTTTAAAGATAAACTCATTAACACCCACGAAGCTACCACCTGACCCTGGCACAGGACCACTACCAGTAACTTACATGTACCATCATGACCCTATAGTGGCCAATAGCCTGCGTTAAGACTTATTCTCAGGGCGTCTTGGTGGCTCAGTGGGTTAAGCATCCAACTCTTGATCTCAGTCCAGGTCTTCACCTCAGGGTCTCAGGCCCCACATTGGGCTCCATGCTAGGTGTGGAACCTACTGAAAAAAAAGATTTCATCATTCTCTTGCTTTGGAAAATTACAATAGAATATATATAACACAAAATTTGCCATTTTTACCATTTTTAAGTATAATTCAGACACATTAACTACATTCCCAATGCGCAACTCTAACCATTATTTCCAAAACATTTTAATCACCCCAAAAAGAAACTGTATCTCCATTAGGCACTGGCTCCCCACTCCCTTCCTCCAGCCCCTGGTAATTTTTTACCTATTTTCTGTTTCTGTGAATTTGCCCATTCTAGATATTTCATTTAGGTGGAATTGTATAATACTTGTCAGTTTATAACTGATTTCTTTCAATTAGTATAATGTTTTCAAGACTCACCCATGTTGTAACATGTATCAGAACTTCATATCTTTTTTTTTAAATTTCCTCCCATATCAAAAAATGAAAAATTCCCTCTCATTTCTGCAAATCCATGCCCTTCTCTGCAGTGGGAGGCCCGCAGGCCGCACTCTCAGGTAAAGACTATTTCTCGAGAAGCAAATGTCCCATCAGTCACTTGAACTCACAACCCTGAGATCAAGAGTTGGACGCTTAACCAACAGAGCCACCCAGGTGTCCTGAGAATTTTATGTCATTTTAAGGCTGAATGGACCGCATGTGCCTTTCCGTTTATCTGTCAATGGGCATTTGAGTTGCTTCCCCCTTGTTTTCGTATTTTTTAAATTTTTTTGACCATAGTTGACACACAATGTTACATTAGTTTCAGGTGTACAACAGGTCGAGGTGTCACGCTGTGCCCACCACCATTGTGACTACCTTCTGTCACCGTACAATGCTGTTACAATACCACTGATTCCCTATGCTGTGCCTTTTATTCCTGTGACCTTCTTTATTTCATAATGGGAAGCCTGTATCACCTACTTCCTTTCACCCATTTTGTCCATCCTTAGTTTTTATTTTTTTAAAGAAATTTTTTTCAGTTATTTATTTATTTATTTATTTATTTATTCTTTTAAACTAAGCACCATGCCCAACGTGGGGTTCGAACTCACAACCCCGAGATCAAGAGTCACCTGCTCCACTGACTACGCTGGCCAGGTATCCCCTTAAGAAAATTTTTAGGGGCGTCTGGGTGGCTCAGTCGGTTAAATGTCCGACTTTGACTCAGGTCATGATCTCACGGCTTGTGAATTTGAGCCCCATGTTGGGCTCTGTGCTGTCAGCTCAGAGCCTGGAGCCTGCTTCGGATTCTGTGTCTTCCTCTCTCTCTCTCTGCTCCTTCCCCGCTCGCACTGTGTGTGTGTGTGTGTGTCTCAAAAATAAATAAACGTTAAACAAAAATTTTTTAAAAAGATGTTGTTTGTAGTTGTAGTCCATTCAGGTTTTTACTGGCATGTAATATCCCATAATTCATTTCCCCGTTTCCTGAAGGGTTGTGTGAACATTTGTGTGCACGTCTCGTAGGACAACATAAGCCAGGTTTTCTCCTGTCTGTGCCCACGAGTGGAATAGCGCACACGTGTGCAAGAGTGTGTATGCATGTGTTCAATTTGACTGGTGGGAGGGCTCATCGTTTCCCAAAGTGGCCCTATCAATTTATCCTCCTAGTGGGGTATAAAAGATCCCTTGGAATCGATATCTTCGTCAACTCCTGGCATTTTCAAACTTTCCTCCAGGCGGGTGGGTGGAAATGGTCTCTCACTACTCTTCCATTTCCCTGGTTACTGCTGAGGTCAGTCTTTTCTTCAGTGGTTTCTTGGCCATATGCGTTTTCTGTTCTGTGTTATGCCTGGCTTTGGCTTTTGCTAGTTGTATTTTTTTCCTTTTGCTTATTTATTTGTAGGAATTATTTACATATTCTGAATACTAATATGTATTCACAACATGTATGTACTAATATGTATTCACAACAATACTAACATGTATTACAAATGTTTCTCGCAGTCTGTGGCTTGCCTTTTCACTTTCTTTAAATCTTTGGTAAACAGAAGTTCTCACTTCTAATATAGTTAAATCTACCAATTTCTGTTCGGGGGAATTAATACTTTTTATGTCTGGTTTCAGGAATCTTCCTCACCTCAAAGTCAGCAAGATACTCAACTGCATTCTTTCCTTTTTTGTATTTTTTTAAGGAGAGAGAGGGCACAAGTGAGCGAGAGACAGAAAGAGAGAGAGAGAGAATCTCACTAGGGGCAGAGAAGCGGGTCTCACCGAGGTGAGCTTGAACTCACTCAGTGGGAGACTCAAACTCACAAACGGTGAGATCATGACCTGAGCTGAAGTCAGATGCTTTTTTTTTTAAGAGAGAGAGGGGCAAACCAAGAAACAGACTCTCTCTCTTTTTTAATGTTTATTTTTGAGAGAGGCAGAGACAGAGCACAAGAAGGGGAGGGGCAGAGAGAGAGCCGGAGACACAGAATCCAAAGCAGACTCTAGGCTCCGAGTGGTCAGCACAGAGCCTGACTCGGGGCTTGATCCCACGAAACCACGAGATCATGACCTGAAGTGAAATCGAGAGTCGGACGCTTAGCCATCTGAGCCACCCAGGTGCCCTTGTATTACTTAGTCTTGACATTCACTCCCACAAAGCCAACAACGAACTTAATATCTAAACCTACTAAAGAGAGTCTAGAACAAAACCTATGGACAACTCTCACTTTTGAATACAAGTGCAAACATTCTAAAGAAAAAACAAGCAATTGGATTTGGGCAATACAGCAAAAGAGTAAGATATTATATATGACCAAATAAGGTCTAGTCCATAACTACAAGGATAGTTCAACATCAGGAAGTCCTTTCACAGAAGTCATTACTCGGCAAATCAGAGGAAACTACCTGATCACATCAGTAGGTGTTAGTAAGGCATTTGATAAAATCCAACATTCACTCTCTTAAAACCGAGTACAAACACGAACATGGTGGTGAGAGACAGTGCTTCAACTCTGCTGGTGATCTCACAAAAGCAGGGAGGTGCATGGAGACCCCCTACCAACTCCATTTTCAGCAAAACTGGGAGACACGTATCCTCAGCCCTAAGCAAAGTTGAAGGGTTTCCCAAAGTAGTTAGAATTCGCATGGGGGCACTTGGGTTGCTCGGTCGGACTCTTGATTTCCCCTCAGGTCATGATCTCATGGTCCCTGAGTTCAAGCCCTGCACTGGGCTCTGACAGCGCTCTGTCTCTGCCTCTGTCTTCTCTCTCTCTCAAAATAAATGAATAAACTTAAAAGAATATTTTAAAATATTAAGAATTTGCATGGAAGCCACAGGGGACGGGCAGCCAGACTAAATAGCGGGCCTGTCTGGTGATAGCATATCCCAGATAAGACCAGTGTACTTTGTCTAAGTCCGGGGCTTACTGTGAAGAGGTAAACCTATATCCGTTGCAAACGGCCAGAGCTATAGGACCTCAGGAACAGGGGGAGGCGATAGGCCCTGTATTACGCAAGGCTGAGTGGTACTTCGTTTCTGTATATGTATGCGCATAGTACAGGAGCTTGGAGAACTGGGGCGAAGAGAATGGAGATCCAGTAGAATCCACACTGTGGCATGCGTGGGAGGTACACTGGCAGCATGTGAATACCACACTGGCCTAGTGCTGGCAGAGCTCAGAAAATGTTAATGTACCAACACTTTCCCTATGGTTAGTGCTTTCTGTGTCGTAAGAAATCTTCCCCAATCCCATGATCATGAAGATGTTCTCTCGTTGTCTTCTCCAAGCTTTGCTGTTCTTTTATTTTTAGATTTTCAGTACAATTGGAATTGATTTTATGTATAGGGTCAGGTAGTAGCCAAGGTTTTTTCTAAGAAAGGAAAGGAGAGGAGGGGAGGGGAAGGGAGGAGAGAGGAGAAGAGAGGAGAGGAGAAGAGGAGGAGGGGGAGTGGAGAGGAGAGGAGAGGAGAAGAGAGGAGAGGAAAAGACTTTTCTAGGCTGAAGATGCTCTGGAGGGCTCTATAGGGTCTTATCAGCAGGTCCAGGGTGGTTGTTTTGATTGTTTTAACAATGCCAGGAAACCAGCCAAAGTACTCCTTTCCTTTAAAAGGACCTTGCATTGAGATTTGAGTCTCTTTGGGGGCCTGGGGGCCTTTGCTTATACAGAGGAGTCTTAGGCATTTTTAAATTTTAAGGGAAGCCCTTGGAAATTCTTAGGGTCAGATCACAATTGCCTCCTGGAGTAAATGCAAACTAGGGGTTCCTGGGGAGTGGATATTGTCCATTCTTTCTTTCTTTCTTTCTTTCTTTTTTTTGCAACTCTCCACTCCTTAAAAACTGAAGTTCATTGAAATGCAAGTCCCTTTGAGGGCAGAGGCATTTGCTTATCCATATCAGGTCTGGGCTACTTTTAAATTGTAAGGAGGCCATTGGAAATTCTCAAGGCCAGATCACAGTTGCTTCCTGAAACATAACCATCCTGTGAATTCCTGAGGGGGGGGATACTGTGAATGGATCACACTGTCAATTCTCTGAGGGACCCTTCCTCTCTCTGCCTCAGGCCCAGGATCTCTGCACAGACTTGCCTGTGGCCTCCGAACCACTCTCCCTGTTTGGTTTCTACCTGTCACCCATCTTTCTGTGGCTCCTGGAGAGGGCTTTTGCAAATGCATCTGTGTCCTTGGGAAGGGGTGGTGACCCCAACCGGGTGTGGGGGGGGAAGGGGGGTGTCTTCTACTATCTTTGGGTCTCTAGCTGCATCTAAGAATAAAACTGACATAACACAGCTGAACAAGAAAAAAGCACAGATTTTGTTGAATTTTTGCAGGTACACGGGAACCTTCTCAAAGCCTGAAAACCCGAAGAAGTGACCAAAGCAGACAACCTTTCTACCTTTTATACAAAGAAGTGATGAATCTGAAGAATTGGCAAGACAGAGGATAAAGGTGAGTTTAACGAGGTCTGTTTGTACAGATTTCTCGGTCCCCCGTGCCCCACATACTTTTGATATTAACACTCATTTTTAAATAAACTTATTTTACTCTTAGCCAGCTTGGCCACACACTAAAAGTCCCTTTCAAAGATTCCTTTCCACATTCTGATTTTACCCTATGTTTTTCTTCTTTATTTTATTTTTAAAGATTTTTTATTTTTATTTTTATTTTTATTTTTATTTTTGAGAGAGAGAAAGACAGGGCACAAGTGAGCAAGGGGCAGAGAGAGAGAGAATCCCAAAAGGGGCAGAGGGAGAGAGAAAGAGAGGCACAGGCAGAGAGAGAGAAGCGGGGCTCACCCCAAGTGGGGCTTGAACTCACAAACCGTGAGATCTTGACCTGAGTCAAAGTCAGATGCTTAATGACTGAGCCACCCGGGTGCCCTAGATTTTTTTTTTTTTTAAGTAATCTCTACACCCAATGTAGGACTCAAACTTACAACCCCGAGATGAAGAGTCACATGCTCTACTATGAGCCAGCCAGACGCCCCTGTTTTTCTTCTTTAAACAATCAACCTCACTTTAGGACAAAATTACTTTCTTTTCCCTCAATAAAAAAAAAAAACCATCTCCAGGGGCCCCCCGGGTGGCTCAGTCAGTTAAGCATCCGACTTTGGCTCAGATCATGACCTCATGGTCCATGGGTTCGAGCCCCGCATCGGGCTCTGTGCTGACAGCTCAGAGCCTGGAACCTGCTTCAGATTCTGTGTCCCCCTCTCTCTTTGCCCCTCCCCTGCTCATGCTCTCTCTCTCTCTCTCTCTCTCTCTCTCTCTCTCTCTCAAGAATAAACATTTAAAAAAATAAAAAAAAAAAACCCACCTCCATTTCTCATGCCTTCTGTAACCAAAAACACATCTTACTTTCCTGGCATACAAAGCTGTTTCTCTTAGTCTAGTAGCTATTACTTAGAATTCCTAACCCTTAGAAACCTTAATCTCTAGTGAAAACTAGACAGTATTGTGAAATATACCAAGATTCTTTCGATTTGCCGATTTATGAGGACATTTTATAAATTCGGGAAGCATATGCCTTTGGAATGGCTGTAATTTAAAGAGCAGTTGAGGCAGTCACACAGGCAGATATCTTTTAGTTTCTCTGCAATAAAAAGGCAAGAGTAGATAAACTGGTGTAAGGAAGAGCCCCAGTGGCCCAGACCACCCAGGTCAGTTTGATCTCAACCCCTATTCACACCTGTGCAGACGGACCCCCCCCAACCCCAGTGACCCACAAGATCTCCTTATTTTCTGCAAGTAAAGTTTACTTTGCGCTACCACTCCACCTGGTGTATCTGTGACTCCCCCGGGAGCGGACCCTTGTTGGTTTGGTTACAGAAAGATATACTTGTTTTTTGAAAAATTTGTTCTTCATTGCCAGACTTTTGCCATCCTTGTAACGTGGCAAGGGTCTGCTCCTGAATCAGAAATTAAGATGGCCACTTGGTTCTTCCTGGCCTGCTGGTAAGCCCTGTGTTTTGGGTTTTGCATTTTTTCACTCACCGTAAACATTTAAGGTGACTTAAGTTATGAATAGATGTTGGCGAAAAGACTTCTATAAAGTTATGAAAACAATCTTCTGGCAATGTCTGACCTGTTAGGTTCATCATCCTGGAAAAACTGGTTTTGTTCTCCGAGGCTTTGGATCTCCTTCTGGACCCTTTATTTTATTATTTTTTTAATGTTTATTTATTCATTTTGAGAGAGAGTGAGCCTGAGCAGGGGATGGGCAGAGAGGGGGAGAGAGAGAGTCCCAGCAGGCTCTGCACTGTCAGCGCAGAGCCCGACGTGGGGCTCGAACTCTTGAGCTGTGAGATCCTGACCCGAGCTGAAAGGATCACCGACTGAACCACCCAGGCGCCCCTCCTTCTGGACCCTTTAAACGCCTGTGGCTGGACTTTATTCAACTGCCACTCAGCATGGGTTGTTAATGTGTTCTTGTTATTGTGTATGTGTCTTCCAGATAGGTTGAAGCTTTCTCCTGCTGCAAGGCCAAGGTCCTCATGGTGGCGAGGAAGCTGTCAGAACGTGTTTCTCGCTTGCTCTACCTTCTCCAGTCTCCACTGATCAAGGAACCCCCTTCACTGGGCAAATCATGTGAGCTTTGACAAAAACCCGCAGACTTCTTGGAATTATCACTGCCCCTGTCATCCTCAATCATCAGGTAAGGTCGAGAGAACTGATGATCCTCAAACTTCAAACTTACAGACTTGTCAGAACTGCTGGACTTCCCTGGCCTCGGATATTGCCTCTAGTGCTATTGACTGTCCAACTCTTGGTTTTGGGTCAGGTTGTGATCTCACGGTTTCGTGGGTTCGTGTCCCGCATCAGGCTCTGTGCTCTGTGGCAACAGCATGGAGCCTCCTTGGGATTCTCCCTCTCCCTCTCTCTCTGCCCCTCTCCCGCTCCCGCTGTCTCTCTCTCTCAAATATAAATAAATTTTTTAAAAAACTAAAAAAAGAGCATTAAACATGAAACCCTTTCTCCTTTTCCTTTCCTGTATCTCCCAGGCCATTGCAAAGTGGGGAAGTCACTTCTGGAAATTAGACCAACCTTTCATTTCAGCCCAGGAAGAAATGTAATTATGCCCCAGTTTCTCACAAGCAAAGCAAGAGATTTCATCGGTTGACTCCCTGCATTGAAATTGTCGAGTTAGAAAGGCCTTACCAGCAAGTGTTCATGAACAAGACTCATTCCTCTGGCCTGTCCTGACTTGGTTAGGGATAAATGTAAATAAGTCTGTGATCCGAAATTTTTCCTCAGTTGAAATTATTACAGAATCTTCTGCTAAAGATCCTTAGGTTCTCTAGCCCAGATAGTTGTTGAAAATAGGATAGCCTTGGATTATTTTTTACCTGAGCAAGGAAGTGTCTGTACTGTGGCTGACATCACCTGTCATATCTGGATTCACACTTCCGGGGATGCTGAAATTCCCTCCCATAAGATCACGGAGCAAGCCACTTGGCTTCAAAGGGTGACTCCTTCACTGAGGTCTCTCTCGGATTGGTTTGCATCTTGTGGGCCATGGCTCTGAAGCGCACTCCAAACGTCATGAACTGTCCTGGTTATAGTTACCAAAATCCCCCTGGTGGATAGTGTCCTCTCAAAAGCTGTAAATGCCTGTTCACAGCTACTGACTACCAAGCAAGTGATGTCCCTGCAACTGGAACTTCAGAAGAAAAGTGAAAAGAATGGCTGACTTGAGGGTTGTGGACCTGGAATTGTAGCCTGTGAAGATCACAGGGATTCTGCAACAACGTGACCCGTGAGTATCACACTGAGGCTCACTCAGAGCCACGAGCACCACAGAGCAGAGCCGTGGCACAAAGACGTGCTAACACCTTAGGTTTCAATCACATCTCTCTGTTATGCTGAGAGGCTAATCAAAAGGGGGGAATTGTTCAAAAGAAAACCGCAGGCCCCAAATAGCATGACATAGGCCAAGTCACCCAACCAGGGCTTAGTACCCAAGCTAATCGCACTGTCAAGTTACCCTAGAAATGTAAGTCGTGATGGTCAGTCAGAAATTTTCTCATCAGTGCCAATGAAGGAATCTGTCCCATGGGCCTTCTCCATCCCCCAAAGGAAGATGAGGTCATCCACCTAATAAGACTCCTTGTGTCCTGGGGCACCTGGGTGGCTCTGTTGGTTGAGCATCCAACTCTTGATCTCAGCTCAGGTCATGATCTCAAGGTTTGTGAGTTCGAGACCTGCTTCGAGGCTCTGTGCTGATGGTGTGGAACCTGCTTGGGATTCTGTCTCTCCTTCTCTCTGCCCTCCCCTGCTTGTGCTCTCTCTCTCTCGAAATAAATAAACTCAAAAAATAAAAAAGGACTCCTTGTCCTTCCCCCTAAGGGAATGTGACCTTGCCTGGAATAATGCTTTTTTTCGTATTTTGCTAATAACTTTTGGGGCCTACCTTCCTTCCCTTAAAAACCTTCCACTTTGTACAATTCCTTAGAGTAATCTTCCACTTGCTAGACAGGATGCTGCCCGAATCATGAATCACTTTGAATTTACACAGTTGAATTTTCTTCTTTAACAACTTGTTGAAGCCCTGATCCCCACTGGAATGATATTTGGAGGTGGGGGGATGTTGGGAGGTAATTAAGTTTATTTTTTGATTTTTTAAAATTTATTTTGAAAAAGAGAGAGCACAAGGGGGATGGGGGCAGAGAGAGAGGGAGAGAGAGAATCCCAAGCAGTCTCCACATTACCAGCGCGGAGCCCGATGCAGGGCTCGAACTCACGGACTGTGAGACTATGACCTGAGCCAAAGTCAGACGCTCAACTGAGTGAGCCACCCAGACACCCAGCACCGTTCTTTTTTAAACTTTTTTTAATGTTTATTTATTTTTGAAAGAGAGAGACAGAGCATGAGCAGGGGAAGGGCAGAGAGAGAGGGAGACACAGAATCCGAAGCAGGCTCCAGGCTCCGAGCCATCGGCACAGAGCCCAATGCAGGGTTCGAACTCACAAACCATGAGATCATGACCTGAGCCGAAGTCAGACACGTCACGGACCGAGCCACCAAGGCACCCCCAGCATTGTTCTTTTTTATTGGAAATGTGGAAGTATTAGGGGGTGAGTGCTTTTTCAAAATTTTCTCTTGTTTTTCTAATTCTTTTATAATGTGTTTTATTTTTTCTACTGCAGCTTTTCACAAAGGATATTGTTTTACACATGATTATGGCTTATCCTTTCAGTAAAATTTTTTTTTTGTTTCTATATCTCAAATTGAACCACCAGGGTGCCAGGGTGGCTCAGTCAGTTAAGCATCTAACTCTTGATTTTGGCTCAGGTCATGATCTCACAGCTCGTGGTTCAAGCCCTGCATTGGGCTCTGTTCTGACAGCTCGGAGCCTGGAGCCTGCTTCAGATTCCATGTCTCCCCCTCTCTCTGCCCCTCCCCTGCATGTGCTCTGTCTCTGTCTCTGTCTCTCTCTCTCAAAAATAAACATTTAAAAAATATTTTTAAAGAATCCTTTAAAAAAAAGAAGAAGAAGGAGGCACAGAGTAACCAAATCAAGTGTCTTCCCCCAGGAGCTCTACAGACATCCCCTCCAGAAGGAGAACAAGGCAACCTCTCCCCAGCAGTTTTCTGGGCAATTTGGAAGCAAGTAAGAACACACATCCCCAGAGAACCTATTTGTGTGGAGACCACGAAGGAAGAGGAACAGTAGGAAGGTAATCCAAGATACCAGCTACCTTCCCAAAAAGGTAAGGATGGGTTAGCCTTAGGAAACACTGTTGACATACAGAGTCCCCAGTCCCCACCTCTGAGATTCCCTCAGCCTTTGAGTTTTGAGCCTTTTTTTTTTTTTAGACTTTGTTTTTTAGTAACCTCTACACCCAACATGGGGCTCAAATTTACAACACTGAGATCGAGAGTCGCACACTCCATCAACTGAGCTAGCCAAGCACCCGGAGTTTTGAGCCTTTCGTTGAGTGTTTCCTAGCTGAGGTTCTTGTCCCTCTAGGCTCCTGATTCTCCTGTTCCTGGAGTTTCTTCCTCCTCCAGTCTTTTTCTACAATCCCTCTTCCACTATCCTAGTTTCTTTTTTTTTTTCAACGTTTATTTATTTTTGGGACAGAGAGAGACAGAGCATGAACGGGGGAGGTGCAGAGAGAGAGGGAGACACAGAATCGGAAACAGGCTCCAGGCTCTGAGCCATCAGCCCAGAGCCTGACGCGGGGCTCGAACTCCCGGACCGCGAGATCGTGACCTGGCTGAAGTCGGACGCTTAACCGACTGCGCCACCCAGGCGCCCCTATCCTAGTTTCTTCAGGCAAGGACATACAGTCTCTTTCTTCCTTTCTCCCCCTTGGCCAGAGTAGAGCTCACTCTCTTTAGAAAAAAAGTTCCAACTGAGCAACTAACACAGCAGTTTTTGGTTCCTTTGTCCGTCTTCCTCTGGAGTCCCCCAAACAGGGTATCTGCTGCTGAGCTTGGGTAATCGTCAGTCCCCGCCAGTTTCCCACCTTCTCTTCATTTGAGTTTCGAGAGTCAAGACAAAGGTGGTCAGGGACAGGGAGTGATTTTGATATACCCTTGGATCCATGGCCATATATTTTCAGAGACAAAAATCCCCAATAAAACCGAGGGTGAGACATGTGAGGGACTCACTCTCTCCTGAGCACGCCGCTGCAGCTTCTCTCAGGTCACCTGTCCCCAAAGGCTTTGTGTACGGCCGTCAGTAACCCCTCCCAGTGGGTCTCCCATGCCTTCAGTTTTTCCAGACTCATGGAGGGTGGTGGTGTCCGGACCCCAGCATGCTTGCTCCCCCAAACGAGCAAAATCTGGTTGTAGAATTCCACGAGCGAGGCTCGAAACGGAAAACACACTGACAAATGCTTTTGCAAACGTCTGGGGCACAGGGCGAAGAAGGCTTTAAACGGGTAATATCAGATGACAGAAAAGGCGAGTGGATGACCTCAGAGGCCCAAGTAGCTTCTCAATGGCAGCAGCTTTCTGGCCACCCAAATAGGAAAGACTGCCTTTCCTTGCATTGAGACAAGAAAAAAGTTAAAATTACATGGCATTTTTGGTCTCCTTTCTGATACTGACACCCATCGGACAAACACCTTAATAATAACAGAAAGACAACAGGAAAATCTCCAAACATTAGAAATGAAATGATATACTTCCTAACAATCCATGGGTCAAAGAAGTGTCCAAGGAAATTTTAAAAAATACACTGAACCGAATGACAATGAAAGGATAGTGGTCCCTGGGTGGCTCAGTCGGTTAAGCATCTGACTTCAGCTCAAGTCATGATCTCACCGTTTGTGAGTTCAAGCCCCATATCGGGCTTGCTGCTGTCAGTGCAGAGCTTGCTTGGGATTCTCTGTCACCTTCTCTCTCTGCCCAACTCCCCACTCTTGCATGCTCTCTTTGTCTCTCTCAAAAATGAGTAAACATTAAAAAAAAGAAAATGAAAATACAGCTTCGCCAAGTGTGTGGGACACAGCTAAAGCAGCACTGAGAGGGAAATTTATACACTAAATGCATACATTAGAAAAAAAAGGATAAGTCTCAAATCAGCAACCTGAGCTCCTACCTCGAGGAATTAGAAAAAGAAGAGTAGAATGAACCTAGAGCAGAAGGAAACAATAAAGATAAAAGGACATCGGGGTCACCCAGCTGGCTCAGTTAGTAGAGCATGTGACTGTTGATCTCAGGGTTGCAAGTTCCAGCCCCACACTGGGTGTAGAGCTTAAAACATAAAGTAAAAAATGAAAAAGAGGACATCAAAAGCAGAAAAACAAGAGAGAATCAATGAAACAAAGAGCTGGTTGCTTGAAAAGATCAATAAAATTGACCAACCTCTGGAAAACTGACAAAGAAAAAAGAGAGAAAACACAAATGCCTGATATCAAGAATGAAATAAGGGATGTCAACACAGACCCTCCAGGCATCAAAGGGATAATAAGGAATTCGACCAATAACTCACACACATACGTGTGACAAAAACAGAAATGGAAACGGACCAATTCCTCGAAAACACAAACCACCACAACTCATCCAATATAAAATAGATCGTTTGAATCACCCCATAACTATTAAGGAAATAGAATTGATTTAAAATCTCCCCCCACCAAAAAAAAAAAAAAAACCACTTCCAGTCCCAGATGGTTTCACTGGAGAATTCTGCCAAACGTTAACAGAAGATAACTGTCCATTCTATACAATCTTTTCCAGAAAATAGAAGAGGAGGGAGCACTCATCAATTCATTTTATGAAGCTGGTATTATTCTGGTACAAAAACCAGACAAAGACAGATAAAAATTAAGGCAAACTACAAACCAGTATCCCTGAATACAATGAATATAAACAGGAATTCTTTTTTTACACAGTTTTTTAAAGTTTTTATTTGTTTGGGGGAGAAAAAGAGAGCATGAGTGAGGGAGGAGCAGAGAGAGAGAGAGAGAGAGAGAGAGAGAGAGAGAATCCCAAGTAGGCTCCAAGCTCTCAGTGCAGAGCCTGACTTGGGGCTTGATCCTTTGAACCATGAGGTCATGACCTGAGAACAAATCAAGAGGCAGACACTCAACTGACTGAGTCCCCCAGATGCCCCTAAACATAGAAATTCCTTTTTCTTTAATTTCCTAACGTTTATTTATTTTTGAGAGAGAGAGATGAGCATAGAGGGGCAGAGAGAGAGGGAGACAGAGGGTCCGAAGTGGGCTCGGTGCTTAGAATGGAAAGACCAATGTGGAGCATGAAGTCATAAACCGTGAGATCGTGACTTGAGCCAAAGTCTGATGCTTAACTGACCGAACCACACAGGTGCCCCTAGAAATTCTCAATAAAATATTAGTGAATGGAATTCAGCAGGGTAGAGAATTATACACCAAGACCAAGGAGGGTCTATTCCAGGGATACAGGCTGGTTCAATATTTGAAAATTAATCAATGCAATCCACCATATTAATAGCTTAAAAAAGAAGAAAAAATACATCCTGGTATTAATTGATACAAAAAAATTTGACAAAATGCAACACCTGTTCACGATTAAAAACTCTAAGAAAAATAGGAAGAGAGGGGGAAGCTCCCTAACTTGATTACAAGCGGCTACAAATGCTCTACAGTTTATATTATACTTAAAAGTGAAAGACTGTTTTCCCCTTAAGATCTAGAGGGGACCAGGCAAGGATGTCTGCTCTCACTACTCTTATTCAAATAGTGCTAGAAGTTCTAGCCAATGCATTGGCTTGCAATGCAAGGCTTGCAAGAGTTAGGGCAAGAAAAGAAAATAAAAGGCATACAGGTCACAAAGGAATAAATAGGGGCGCCTGGGTGGCTCAGTCGATTAAGCGTCCCAACTTTGGCTCAGGTCATGATCTCACAGCTCGTGGGTTCGAGCCCTGTGTTGGACCCTGTGCAAACAGCTCAGAGCCTGGAGCCTGCTTCGGATTCTTTGTCTCCCTCTATCTCTGCCCCTCCCCTGTTCACTCTCTGTCTCTCAAAAATGAATAAACATTTTACAAAATTTTTTATTTTTATTTTTTAATTTTTTTTCAATGTTTATTTTTATTTTTGGGACAGAGAGAGACAGAGCATGAACGGGGGAGGGGCAGAGAGAGAGGGAGACACAGAATCGGAAACAGGCTCCAGGCTCTGAGCCATCAGCCCAGAGCCTGACGCGGGGCTCGAACTCCCGGACCGCGAGATCGTGACCTGGCTGAAGTCGGACGCTTAACCGACTGCGCCACCCAGGCGCCCCTACAAAATTTTTTAAAGGAAAGGAAGAAATAAAACTGTCTTTATCTGTAGATGACATGATTGTTTATGTGGAGAATCCCAAGGAGTGTACAAAAAAACTCCTGGGACTAATACGGGAATTCAGCAAGGCTACAGTCTACAAGATCAGTGTGCAAAAATCAGTATACTACAAATGAACATATGAACACCAAAATTAAAATACAATATCAGTTACAAGAGCTCAAAAGAATACTTAGGTATAAATCTAACAAAATATGTATAAGACTTGTATGCTGAAAATTATAAAACCTCATGAAAGATCTAAACAAGACTCAACATAGAAGAGATGTCAATTGTCCCCAAATTAACATGCAGATTTAATGCAATTCCTATAAAAATCCCAGAAAAATTTCTTGTAGATATAGACAATATTATCCTAAAATCTATGTTGAAAGGCAAAGAAATTAGAATAACAAGCGATCTTTAAGAAAGAATAAAGTGGGCCAGACCTCAAGCTGTATTACAAAGCTGTGATAATCAAGACAGTATGGTATTGGCACAAAAACAGATCAATGGAACAGAATAGAAAACCCAGAAATGGACCCACAAACGTATGGCCAACTAATCTTTGACAAAGCAGGAACGAATATCCAATGGAATAAAGACAGTCTCTTCAGCAAGTGGTGCTGGGAAAACTGGACAACGACATGCAGAAGAATGAACCAGGACCACTTTCATACACCATACACAAAAATAAACTCAAAATGGATGAAAGACCTAAATGTAAGACAGGAAGCCATCAAAATCCTCGAGGAGAAAGCAGGCAAGAACCTCTTTGACCTGGGCCTCAGCAACTTCTTACTCAACACGTCTCCAGAGGCAAGGGAAACCAAAGCAAAAATGAACTACTGGGACCTCATCAAAATAAGAAATTTCAGCACAGCGAAGGAAATAATCAGCAAAACTTTTAAAAGGCAACCGATGGAATGGGAGATGATATTTGCAAATGACATATCAGATAAAGGGTTAGTATCCAAAATGTACTTAGAACTCGTCAAACTCAACACCCCAAAAAACAAAGAATCCAGTGAAGAAATGGGCAAAGACATGAATAGACACTTCTCCAAAGAAGACATCCAGGTGGCCAACCAACACATGAAAAAATGCTCCACATCACTCCTCTTCAGGGAAATACAAATCAAAACCACAATGAGATACCACCTAACACCTGTCAGAATGGCTAACATTAACAACTCAGGCAACAAAAGATGTTGGCGAGGATGCAGAGAAAGAGGATCTCTTTTGCATTGTTGGTGGGAATGCAAGCTGGTGCAGCCACCCTGGAAAACAGTATGGAGGTTCCTCAAAAAGTTAAAAGTAGAACTACCCTACAACCCAGCAATTGCACTACTAGGTATTTATTCAAGGGATACAGGTGCGCTGTTTCAAAAGGAGACATGCACCCCAATGTTTATAGCAGCACTATCGACAATAGCCAAAGTATGGAAAGAGCCCAAATGTCCATCGATGGATGAATGGAGAAAGAAGATGGGGTGTGTGTGTGTATATATATAGATATTTAGATAGATAGATATATAATGGAGTATTTCTCGGCAATCAAAAAGAATGAAATCTTGCCATTTGCAACTACGTGGATGGAACTGGAGGGTATTGTGCTAAGTGAAATTAGTCAGAGAAAGACAAGTATCATATGACTTCACTCATATGAGGACTGCACTCATATAAAACATGAACATAAGGGAAGGGAAGCAAAAATAATATGAAAACAAGGAGGGGGACAAAACATAAGAGACTCTTAAATATGGAGAACAAGCAGAGGGTTGCTGGAGGGGTTGTGGGAGGGGGGATGGGCTAAATGGGTAAGGGGCATTAAGGAATCTACTCCTGAAATCATTGTTGCACTATATGCTAACTAACTTGGATGTAAATTTATAAAGTAATTAATTAAATTGAAAAAAAAGAAAGAGTAAAGTGGGAAGAATCACTTTTCCCAACTTTAAGACTTATTATATGGTTATAGTAACTGAGATGGTGTGGTTATTGGTAGAGGAAAGGCACACAAATCAATGAAACAGAATAGAGAACCCAGAAATAGACCCTCACAAATATACCCAAACTGATTTTTGACCAAGACGCAGAAGTAATTCCATGGAGTAAGGATGGACTTCCAAGGAACCACTGGAGCAACTGGACATCCATAGGCCAAAAAATGAACCTTGACCAAAGTCTGACACCTTATACAAAAATTAACTCACAATGGATCATAGGCATAAATGTAAAACTCTTAGGAAAAAAAAAAATAGAAGAGAAATCTCTCAGGACCTAGGGCCAGGCAAAAAAGCTCATACATATGACACAAAAACATGATCCATACAAGGAAACATTGATAAATCAGACTTCATTGGAATGAAAAGCTTTTGCTTTCTGAAAGACTGTGTTAAGTAAGGGGATAAAAACGCAAGCTACAGTCTGGTAGAAAATAGTAACAAGCCACATACCTGAGAAAGGACAGGTATCTTGAACATATAAAGAACATGATAAATTGTCTTCTGTAGCTGCCCCAGTGTGCCTGTCCATCACACGCCCACTCGTGCGAGAACGTGGATTAAAGCCTCGCTTCACTGTGTTCCAAGTCCCTGCGCCCCTCCTTTGATTGTGTCGATGGGCTTATTTCTTTTTTTTTTTTTTTAATTTTTTTTTTCAACGTTTATTTATTTTTGGGACAGAGAGAGACAGAGCATGAACGGGGGAGGGGCAGAGAGAGAGGGAGACACAGAATCGGAAACAGGCTCCAGGCTCTGAGCCATCAGCCCAGAGCCTGACGCGGGGCTCGAACTCATGGACCGCGAGATCGTGACCTGGCTGAAGTCGGACGCTTAACCGACTGCGCCACCCAGGCGCCCCTCGATGGGCTTATTTCTAACGGGAGGAAAGTCTTATCTCCAACGGAAGCACAACACTGATTCCATTGAACTGCAAGTTAAGACTGCTGCCCGGCTGCTTTGGTCTCTTCCCTAGGGGCAGTTACAGCAGACAGTTTATCTCCTAGCATGTAAGTCCCCCCCTCCCCGGTTCCTCATTGGCTGAGTACTGCAGAGGTCACAGCCTTACCCGGACGTTCCCTATGCCCATGGAAGACTAAAAGCAGTCTGATTGGAACAAATGTACATTCCCTGAGGTGATGGAGAGACTTTTAGTCCCTCCTCCCTTTGTTCTTTGGAGCATGCTCATTGCAAAGCCTGAGAAAATAAGCCAATGAATCGGAGAAGGGAAGAAGAACCAGGAAGTGAAATGTCCAAGGGTTTGGGACTCCATTAAGGGGGGGGGGGTGTACATATTTCCCATAGGTTGTAAACCTACTGTTAACTAGACAGCACAGCTTTTATTTGGTATTTCTGAAAATGAATCATTTCCCTTCTCAGACCTCCCTTTGGAATTAAGACCTCTAGGACAGCAGAGCATAACGTCACAGGAACAGGAAGCAAAAATTTTGCTGGCAGGTCACTAGGAGTTATAGGGAGTTAGTATCATTTCCACCCCTTGATTCCTGGACCCATGAATCCTGGCTATGGGAGAAAGAGCACCATTTACTAGATGTTGATTCAGAGTATATATAGCTTTCTGGAAAACTTTGCTCTAGCCCTGCAAGGTATTGCCACCTAGCCAGCACTGTAACTGAGTCTTCCAAAGGCCATTCCACTGTTCTATCAAGCCAGTTGCTTCAGGATGGTAGGGAACATGGTGAGACCAGTGAATTCTATGAGCATGGGCCCATCAACACACTTCTTTTTTTTTTTTTTTTTGGACACACTTCTTTTGCTGTGAAGTGAGTTCCTTTATCAGAAGCAATGCTGTGTGGAATGCCATGAGGGTGGATAAGGCACTCTGTATGTCCACACACGGTGGTTTTGACAGAAACGTTGTGTGCAGGGAAGGCAAATCCATGGATTTGAGTAAATGTGTGTTCCAGTAAAGAAAAACACTGCCCCATCAATGATGGAATGCATACCATGTATACTAATATTTAAAGTTTTTAAATTTGGTATATTATCTAGCTACTTGCTTGTTATCTTATTGAATTAAGGCCAGACTGATGAGAATTTAGTTGCAAAAGATAATATATATCTCAACTATTTAATATTTTATTTTGATAAATCTCATGGTAGAGGAATAATAATATATTGTCAGGAATGGAAAAAGAGGTTTAAAAAAATTTTTTTAGTTTATTCATTTTTTGAGGGGGGGGAGGGGCAGAGAGAGAGGGAGAGAGAGAAGCCCAAGCAGGCCCCGCACTGTCAGCACAGAGCCCAAGGTGAGGCTCGCACTCAAGAAACGTGAGATCATGACCTGAGTCAAAGTCGGATGCTTAACTGACTGAGCCACCCGGTGCCCCGGAAAAAGAATTTTTAAAGTAATTTTCATAAACTCAGGATGTTCATTTTAAACTTTTACCTAAAATGAAGCAAGTGATAGTATATTTTCAAAATTCAACTTCAATCCTTCACCAAGAGCCAGTTCCAACAAAGTATACTGTGAAATTATAGTCAAATTTGAATAATATTTTTCTACTATTTTTTAATGTTCATGTATTTATTTTTGAGAGAGTGAGCATGAGTGGGGGAGGGGCAGAGAGAGAGGAAGAGAGAGAATCCCAAGCAGGCTCTGTGCTGACAGCACAGGGCCCGACACGGGGCTCAATCTCACAAACCGCGAGATCACGACCTGAGCCAAAATCAAGAGTTGGATGCTTAACCAACTGAGCCCCTAAATGATCTTTTGATGAGAGAAATGGACCTCATATTTTAGACACTTTAGGGTTTACAGTTGACAAAGGGTGTTAAGACACACCTTGTAACTTGGTCCTACTGTGCGTACCTAACATACACCTTGTTCCACATATGATTCACCACCAAGTTGGACAGCACAACTGACCTATATCATACTCAACAAGGCAAGGCCACTAATTATGCTCTTTAGATGTCTCAGCATTGTTCAATTACGGTCCATGTTTCAAAAGCTTGCGACTTTCTTTGGTGAAGCTCTACTAATAAGGAATTCACTCTGGTTTTTTTCTTTCTGAACGTGTTTTTATTTTACTTCCTCCTCAAAGTTTATCAGTTAGCTTTGGTATGCAGTGAACCTCAACCAAACAATAATTCATTCACTCACAATTACGTGTGTCAGCGATTTAGGCCACGCTCAGCTGCATGGTTCTTATTTTGGTCTTGCCTGGGCTCACTCATGTGTTTACTGTCACCTGACAGGATCGCTGGGGTCACTGGGGCCTGTGTCTTCAGCGGACAAGCCCAGGTGGATTCACATGGTAGTGGTCGTAGTATTCCAGAGAGCAGCAAGGGAGGAAGTCCTGACGTACAAACGCTTTTTAAGCTTCACACTCAGTAATGTCCCATTGACTAAAGCAAATCACATGGCCAAGGCCATATTTGACCATGCAGAAATGGATCCCGTCTCCTGAAGGGAGGAGCTGCAAAGTCAAGTTGTAAAAGGACGTGAATACAGCAATAGGAAGAATTTATTGCCACTTTTGTGGTCTATCATAGATACTTTCATTGGATGCAAGTATTCTACACTTGTACTATCCTTTTACCTCTCCAGACTTTATTCTGGCTATTTTCTTCTCTTTTTTTTGAGCTTATTTATTTATTTTGAGAGAGAGAGAGTGTGTGTGTGTGTGTGTGTGTGTGTGCGCGCACATGAGTGAGGAAGGGGCAGAGCAAGAGAATCCCAAGGAGGCTCCATGCTGTCAGCACAGAGCCAGATGGAAGCTTGATCCCACCAACTGTGAGATCATGACCTCAGCTGAAATCAAGAGTCAGTCACTTGACCCACTGAGCCACCCGTGCGCCCCTGGCTATTTTCTTCTGACCTAACTTCCAGCTCACTGATTTTCTCTTCAGCCCCTGTTTAACCAACCCACTGAACTCTTAATTTTGGTTGCTGTATGTCACATTTCTAGACTTTTTATTTTATTCTTTTTGTAGTTTCAAAATGTCTCACAATTTCTCAGTTTTGTCTTTTATGTCCTTAAATGTATTAACTAGAATTATTTTAAAGTCTATGGGGGTGCCGGGTGGCTCAGTCGGTTAAGCATCCAACTCTTGATTTTGGCTCACATCGTGATCTCACAGTTTCTGCACGCTGACCTGCTTGGGATTCTCAATCTCTCCCTCTCAGCCCCTCCCCCAGTCACGCTCTCTCCATCTCTCTCAAAATAAATACATATATATAAATAAACAAAATAAAGTCTGGCATTAATTCCCTTGCTGGAGTCCCTGGAGCTCTGTTACTGTGTTTTGTTTGTTTCTTTGCTTGTTTTTTAATGAGCTCTACACTCAATGTGGGGCTTGAATTCACAACCCTGAGCTCAAGAGTTGCCTGCTCTACTGACTGAGCCAGTGAAGGGCCCTTCTGTTATTGTTATCTGCTGCTTTTGTAACTTTATTTTTTATTACACTTTCTTCCCTCCCTATCACCTGGTTGTTTTTAATCGAATGTTGGACATTGTATATAGAAAAGTGCATAACTAAAATGAGGCAAAGGATGATGCTATCTTCCTCCAGAAAAAATTTATATCTGCTTCTGGCAGGCGGCTAAGACACTAGAAATCTTGGATTTCCTTACTCCAGTTTCTAGGTATTGAAACAGCTCAGGTCTTGACTACAGTCACTTATGGGACAGGGCTACAGTCCATTTATAGGGCTATTCTATATACAGTTTATGTTTACTCCTAGACCTTTGGGTTTTCAACTCAAAGATGCCACCTCTTTGGTGGGCCCTGAACCCGAAGTCTGGATCCCTTGCCTCATAAGTCTGTCCACAGCTGTGCCCAGCTTCTCATACTCCCAGCTGACTCTTCTGGAATCAGCAACTGAGATCACTTCTTTCTGTTTCCCCTTTCTCCCATATCTTGGCCCCATAATGCTTCACTACCTGTTATCTCTTCTTGGATATTTTCTTCCTTTTTTTCTTTTTAAAATTTTTTTCAACGTTTATTTTTTTGGGGACAGAGAGAGACAGAGCATGAACGGGGGAGGGGCAGAGAGAGAGGGAGACACAGAATCGGAAGCAGGCTCCAGGCTCTGAGCCATCAGCCCAGAGCCCGACGCGGGGCTCGAACTCACGGACCGCGAGATCGTGACCTGGCTGAAGTCGGATGCTTAACCGACTGCGCCACCCAGGCGCCCCCCTTTTTTTCTTTTTAAAGATTTTTATTAAAAAAAATGTTTTAAGTTTGTTTGTTTATTGTTGAGAGAGAGACAGAGAGAGTGAGCAGAGGAGGAGGAGGAGCAGATTCCAAGCCAGCTCCAAGCTGGCTGACAGCACGGAGCCCAGCGTGGGGCTCGAACTCACAGACTGTGAGATCATGACCTGAGCTGAATCCAAGTGTTGGATGCTTAACTGACTGAGTCACCCGGGTGCCCCCTTAAAGACTTTTAAAGTCATCTCTACTCCCAGCATGGGGCTTGAACTGACAACCCCGAGATCAAAAGTCACATGCTCCACCAACTAAGCCAGCAAGGTACCCCTGTCACTTGGATATTTTCAAGCAAACGTTTTCCATAGTTTGTTGAGCTTGTCTGCTTGTTCTCGGTGAGAACTGTACTTCAGATTACTTACTCCTTCCTCAGTGATGGATGTCCACATTGCCTGTGCTTCCCGGGCACCACAAACAAAGCTGCAATGAGCTTCTTTTACACATGCCACCTTACACCTTGTTTAAGAACTACTTTGTGGCATATACCAAAAAGCAGAATTACTAGATGTGGAGGCTAGGCATCTACTTAATACTCATATGTTGTTGTCCAGAATGGCTGTGTCTGTCTATATTCCCAGTGGCAGTACACAGGTGCCCCTATATCCCTACACCTCTGCCAGCATTTGGTATTATGTTTGTTTCTAGATGTGTATGTGTATTTGCCAGCTAATGAATAGGAAGTGATAGCTCATTGTTGCTTTCATTTGGATTTTTGTGATAACCAATGGGTTTGAGCATCTTAATATCTTTTTGAGCCTCTTCTCTACATGCCTCTTAACATTTTGGGGGTTTTCTTCTGTAAACCCCTTCTTCCTCTACTTTGCCCATTTTTCTTCTTTTGCTAGGTATATTGAGAATATAATTGGCATATAACCTTTAAAGTGCACTATAAGTCAGGATCCAGCCAGGAAAACAAAAGGTACACAAAGTATTTCCACAGAGCAGATTTAATATAGAGACTTGATTAACCAAGCAGCAGACGCCTGGGGACTAGAGGAACTGAGCACAGAGGCAATGAGGGCGGGAAGCCACTCCCACCTTCAAGACTGGGAGAAGAAAAGGAAGGTGCTGGGTTATGGACCTCGAAGCTCAGAGGAGGGGCTCTGCAGAGCTGGAAATCAGACTCTGAGGAGAGGGTGCTGAGTGCCTGCTGCCCGTACTGCCAAGGCCTAGAGGAAGGGCCACACAGGTCTGGGACTTCGACCTCTGAGGAAGGGTGACCCCTGATGAGTTCTAAGAAAGCTGAAATTAGCTGGAAATCAACTGATGCTCCCAGGCTGCGGGCCAAGGCTGGGTGACAGCAGTAGGAACAGAAAGCAAACAGGAAGGAACAGGATCTTTGTCCCCTTCTCCAGGCTTGCAGTCTTCCTCTAGTGTCCCTGATGCTGGAGCCTAACAGAGAGCCAGGAGACAAGGAAGAAATGTGGTTGTGGAGTCCCAGCGCGAGCATCACAAAGCTGTATTTACCCCCCTCCCCCCCACCCGCCGTGCCCCCCTTGGCTTCTCAGCATCAGTACAAACACTTCTACATGTATTTGAACTTCAATCGGCAATGGTGACAACTTTTTGTCTCTGCCTGACAAAATGGCAGCATTATTGATAAAAATATGACCCTACCCGGGGCGCCTGGGTGTCTCAGTCGGTTGAACATCTGACACTTGATATCAGCTCAGGTCATGATCCCACAGTTGTGGGATCGAGCCCCATGTCAGGCATGGAGCCTGCTTAAGATTCTCTCTCTTTCTCTGCCCCTCTGCATCACTCGCTCTGGCCCCATCTCTCTAAAAAAATAATAAAACCACCACCACCACCAACAACAACAACAACAACATGCTCCCACCCTGTCCCCAAGGAAGAGAGACACAAAGCCCCAACAGCCTTTGTAATCATCTCCAAATCACAGCCACAGTATTGATGATGTTAATTTCTCCTCTAAATAAGTCGTAGTCCCATTTGAACATTAAGTGACACAGTGACTAAATTGTAAAATTACCTATCAAAACAATTGCTATATAAAGTACTAAGGGGAAAGGAGAGGAAGCAGAAAATAAATTATAATAATGTAATATAATATAATATAATATAATATAATATAGGAAGAAATTGTACATAGCTGTAATACTTATTTCTATCACTGGTCAGGAGTCCAAAATTGATTTTTGTTTGCTTCTGTGTTTTAATCCAATTTACACAACTGTGTTACTCTCAGCAAAATGATTGCTAGGAGAGTATGCTTACGTCTGGTAAGTAATCAAAGCATTCCTTCTAAACCACAACGATGCCTTCCATATACTTTCTGACAATATTTTTGATAAGCAAATTTTCTATGCATCTTTCAATAAACATTTATGGTGTACTTAACGCATAGTATGTATACATATATGTATATGAAATATGTTTATCTATACGTGTGTATATGTGTGTATTCTATTTTTTTAGGGAACACCCTCAGAGACATTCAACTAGTAATACCACTTATGTTCTGCCCAGGTTGAAGAACCAACAAAAACTCCCTAGTAATATGTCTTTTGCATGGTGATTGAAAACATGGGCTCTGGTGCGAGACTGACTGAAATATGGGGATTGTATGACTTAATTTATGTGCAGAATTTGGAACCATTTCCCACATATATAATAAGCATTCAAAGCTAGTATAGGTTATTATTATAATGCTCACTATCACTATAATTATAATATGTAATAATTATTCACAGTTATTGTTTTTATCATTATTAGTAATATTATTGTTAAAAAGTTGGTTTAGTCTCCGGAGAACTTGTTAGAGGAGCAAATTCACCTTTTCAAGGACCATAAAACTGTTTATATTCAGAAAACAAATCAACCAAAGTCAAATATGAAAGCACTGAGCTTAGAAGGAAGGTTTCTTCTGCTTGGGACCGAAATGGTGGTAGAACGTGAATTTGAAGAAGGTTGGACAAATGGAACTTAAATGCTGTTTGGCAACATGGCAAGAAGACATCAACCAAGACCCTAAGACTCCAAATACTTTGTACCATCTCATAAAAAGTACGAAAGGACTAGTGGCGTCCCCTTTGGAAGAAGCGCGAGAACAACATGGGACCGAGGGTCACTGATACGGCCAGAGACTTGGCCAAAAAAATACAAAGACTATTAGAGTGTATCCTTTTTGTTATATATCCATCTTAAATTTACTCTCTTAACCATTAGAGTGCTTAAGATAACCATGTATTATTATTTAATATGCTCCCTAAAGAGTTTAATAATGTCTTAGAACAAGGACGTGTAGACTGTTCTGTAAACGATCAGACTGTACATACTTTAAGTAGCCATAGGCGACACTGAAATGAAAAAGCTTGGCTGTGTTTCAATAAAGCTTTATTTGCAGCAACAGGGGATGGGCCAGATTGGGGCTTGTGGGATAATGTCTGCCAGTGCTTGTCTCAGAAGAGTTCAACCACTCTTCTCCTACAACTTTCACTCCCAGTGAGTGCTTGAGACTCGCTAGGAACTTCAACGTTGCTGAATCTCGAATGGTTTATAGAGCAAGAAAGTCCACGCCACTAGAGCGTGTGTCTGAAGAGGAGGAAGGCAAGCAGTTGGTCAGCCTCGGGTCACGTCTCAGTAGTGGCGTGGAAGAGACAGGAGGTGCCCTTGCTCAGATTATCAAGCACGTGCCATGGTGGGCCTCTAACAAATCTAGGTTCGAAGATTGAACTGTAACAGATCAAGCAGAGATATTCCTACTAAGGTGAAACTGGAGGAAGGCAGTTGCATAGGAAAAACTCCGTGAATAAGGCTAACTGATGAAAGGAAATGAAAGGAAATGGCTCCTTAATATAGGGCAGTCATTGGACTGTGAACATGACAATGACAGAGAACATGCCTTGTCGTGTGTTTGGGGCCCTAACACAGAGCCTGCACTCAGAAAATGCTCCCTAAATGTTTGTTCAAGTGTATCCACTCAGGTGGTAATAGGGAATCCAATCTAACCGTACCAATAGGGAGTCCAGGTGGCGTCACCATTGAACACTGTGTCTGTATGTGGAAGATGTCTGGCTCGAAAGATGACAACCTGAGAACAGAGTCTAGTCCTAGAAAGTAGAAATACAAAAGCCAAGCAGAACTTTGTGAAACGGGAAAGAAGACAGAAGGAAAAATCCAGGCACTACTCCAGAGCAGGTCAGCACTGGAAGAGGAAGAGTCATTGGAATTCATGTGTCATGAGAAAGTATGAGCATTTTATGTCTACAGTACTGGATTCCCAATCTGGCTGCTGAAAAAGAGACTTGGAGCTCCAAAGGCAGTCCAACAAGGGACCTGTCAGATGTGATTGGAATACTGACTTCTAAGCCTACAAGAAAGTCTGAGCTTCAAAACTCAAGGAGGTTGATGATATATTATCCCGAGTCAGGGAAGATGGTCGGGAAAGAGTGGACCTTATAGGCATAGGTGTTTTATGGATATAGCCAGGAAGGATAGGTTGAGAGGCTGAGTTATTACAATACAGTGTAATCACTAAAACCATGAACCTCAGAGTCAGATAGCCTGGATTTAAATGTTGACTCTTCCCCCATTGTTCTACCCCATTTAGCTTTTACTCATAAGCAAGTTATTTAATATATAGTGTTTATCTTCAATTAGCTTTCCTACAAAATGGGCATAAAAATAACACCTACCTCATAAGATTGCCTCATAAGAAACTTAATGAAGGAAATATGCAGAGTGCTTTATGTCTGGCTATCCAGTAACTTTTCAATAAAGGAAAGACTTCAAGTAGGAAAAGAAACTGGTAGGGATATGGGTTTAGCACTTCCTACATCGGTGTTTGTTAAAATATATTTAGATTTCTCAAAGCACAGATCCAGGAGCACAAAGCCCATTTTTACATTTTCTTTTCTATTTTGCCAAGAGCCAGCACTCGTGGACTTGGCAAATTTTGCTGAAAGCAATTTCCAGGATAGATGGAGAGCCTCCAGCAAATCAGAACCCAGCCTGTGGATTCCGGTTGAAGTTCAGAGAATGAATCTCCCAAGCCTGTTATGATTTTAATCTGAACCTTTGGAGGGGTCAAGGGAACATCGTACAGGAGCTTTTATTCTTTAGGGTTTTCTGGGACACAGTGACCTCTCCTCCCAAACCCTGCAAAAGCCCTAATTTGGACACAGTGTAGAGGAAAACTCAGTATAAGGAGAATGTCCTCAGTCTCCCAGACCTCCCCGGACATGAGCTTCAGAGACTCACTTTAGAGTCAAGTAATACTAGCACATGGCATAGCACCTGATGCCAACTGCCTTTTGGAGCCGATTAAAACCAGAGCTCGGGTGCTATGAAATCTTGTCACAAATGGCATTTTCTTTTTCCCCCATTCTTCTAGACGTTAGGCGGTTTCAGCTTCCACCTGAGCTCTGTCAAACATTTCAAATACGATACGTCTTCGTTGTGATCATAAGGCACTTAAATATTCTCGCAAAGGTGGCTTGGAAGATGTTTTAACCCATGCCCAATTTAAATATCATCTTTTCGTCTTTTCTCTCTTGAGTTGAGAGGCAAAAAGTTCAAATCAGAAAAGAAAATTTTTAGTTTCTGCGTTCTCTTATTTGGAATGATTGCGCATAAGACCCGCGTAGGGGGTTCCAGCAGAACCAATATGGTCCTTTGTCATTAAACAGTTACTCCTAAGGAAAATATCAACAGCACAAGGACATTTCATTTGCATTTTCTCTTGGACCTCCTACATCAGAATCAATAGGAGTATTACTGAAAAATGGTGATATCTCGGCCCCACTCAAAATTGAGTCAATTAAAATACTAGAGTTGGGACTCAGGAATCTGCTCCTTGGCAAAGATTCCAGCTGATTCCTGTACACTATAAAACTTGAGGATCAATGATTTAGGGACTCAGTTCTAACACTAGATTTAAAAGTTAAAAGGAGGGGCGCCTGGGTGGCTCAGTCGGTTGAGCGTCCGACTTCGGCTCAGGTCACGATCTCGCGGTCCATGAGTTCGAGCCCCGCGTCGGGCTCTGGGCTGATGGCTCAGAGCCTGGAGCCTGCTTCGGATTCTGTGTCTCCCTCTCTCTCTGCCCCTCCCCCGTTCATGCTCTGTCTCTCTCTGTCTCAAAAATAAATAAAAAACGTTAAAAAAAAATTAAAAAAAAAATAAAATAAAAGTTAAAAGGATTTTAAAAGTAATATTGCACAAACTTTGTAATTCATTTGTGTCCGTAATTTCTACCATTTCACTGATTGTTTTATTATATTAAAATGTTGTACTACTAAATTCATAAAGCCAAATAAAGGGGCGCCTGGGTGGCTCAGTCGGTTAAGCACCCGACTTCAGCTCAGGTCATGATCTCGCAGTTCGCGGGTTCGAGCCCCTCATTGGGCCGAAGTCGGACCTGAGCCGAAGTCGGACGCTCAGCCGACTGAGCCACCCAGGTGCCCCTGAGCACTTTTCAGAGTGCTGTCTCCACTCTGGAGCCATAAATTGGCTGCAATTCATGGGGCAGTGAGTCTCTGCTGTGAGTGGATTAGGCCCGCAGCTGCAGCGAGGGCCAGGTTGGCCTTGGCAAGGGACAGTCTATAATGTTGAAGTCATACATAAGCCCTCCTGTCACCATAGTCATTTAGTTCAAGGGCCCGTTGAGACAACACTGGAGTGGCATCCATCTGGCTATTGAGAGTCTCCCCTAGAGTGAATGCCCTTCTGAGAGGCCCATCTACATTCCTCTTCCCCAAACCTGTCCCCCAACTTCCAACCCTGTTCTTGCCAGGTCACGACCTTTCAGCCGAATCATTAGCAGTTTCCTATGAATCAATGTTGATCCATACTTCTAGCCATCTCCCAGGCCAGTCAGAATGACCGATCAACTACATCAAGTTAAATAGCCACTACATGGGGTGCCTGGCTGGCTCCGTTGGTAAAGAATGCAACTCTTGATCTCAGGGTTGTGAGTTCAAGCCCCACGTGGCTACAGGACAGCAAAGGAAACAATCAACACAACTGAAAAAGCAGCCTGCAAAACGGAAGAGAATATTTGCAAATCATAAATAAGATAAACGGCTAATATCCAAAATGTGTGTTTAAAAAAAAAAAAAAAACTCCTACAACTCAATAGCAAAAAACCCCAAATAGCTCAATTTAAAAACGGGCAGAAGACCTGAATACACATTTGTAAAGAAGACATACAAGAAGGGGTGCCTGGGTGGCTCAGCTGACTCTTGGTTTCGGCTCAGGTTGTGATCTCCTAGTTCGTGAGTCTGATCCCCACATCAGGCTCTGCAGTGCAGAGTCTGCTTGGGATTCTCTCTCTCTCTCCTTCTCTCTCTGCCCCTCCCCTGTTCATGCTCTCTGTCTCTCTCTCTCTCAAAATAAATAAACTTTTTAAAAAAATTTTAAAGAAAAAAGAAGACATACAAATGACCAACAGGTTCATGAAAATGTGCCCAACATCACCAATCATCAGGGAAATGCAAATCAAAATCACAATGAGGTACCATGTGGGAGGTAGTCTTCGTCGGAAGAGCATGTGAGTCTTGATCTCGGGGTTGTGAATTCCAATACCATATTGGGTGTAGAGATTACTGAAAGAATAAATAAATAAACTCAAAAAAAAAAGAATAGGTATCATCAAAAAGACAAGAGATAACGAATGTTGGAAAGGATGTGGAGAAAAGGGAGCCCTTGTGCACACTTGATAGGAATGTAAATTGGTGCAGCCACTGTGGAAAATAAGATGGAGGGTCCTCAAAAAAATCAAAACTAGAAATGCCAGATGATCCAGCTCTCCCAACTCTGGGTATATATCCAAAGGAAATGAAATCACTATGTCAAAGAGACATCTGCCCTCTCGTGTTCAGCAGCACCATTCACAATAGCCAAGACATGGAAACCACCTGTTTATTAATGGGTGGATAAAGAAAAGATGATGTGGCATACATATATGAATATATTTTCCAGCTGTAAAAAAGAAGGGAGTCCTGTCATTTGGGACAACGTGGATGGACCTTGAGGGCATGATGTTCAGTGAAATAAGTCAGAGAAAGACAAATACCATATGACCTCATTTACATGTGGAAGCTAAGAAAGTTGAATTCATGGGGCACCTGGGTGGCTCTATCAGTTAAGTGTCTGACTCTTGATTTTGGCTCAGGTTATGATCTCACAGTTCGTGAGATCGAGCCCTGCATCAGGTTCCGTGCTGATGGTGGGGAGTCTGCTTGGGATTCTCTCTCTCTCTCTCTCTCTCTCTCTGCACCTCTCCCGCTCACACTCATGCTCTCTTTCTCTCAAAATAAATAAATAAACTTAAAAAAAATAAGAAAAAAGCAAAAAGCTGAACTCCTAGAGGCAGAGAGTAGAAGGGTGGTTGTCAGGGGCTGGGGGGCGGGTAATGACGAGATGTTGGTCACAGGGTACAAACTTCAGTTATAAGATGCATAACACGGTGTTGTATCCCTCAAAGGTGCTATGAGAGTAGAATTTAAATGTTTTCATCACAACAACAAAATGGTAATTCTATGAGGTAAAGGATACGTTAACTAACCTTATTGCAGTAAACATTTCGCAACGTATACACATACCAAACCAATGGTGTATATCAATTTTACCTCAGTAAAGCCGGAAAAAGAATTTTATTTATGTATTTGTTTGTTTATTTTTGCTTGTTTTTGCCACTTCCGCCCCCTGAAAAACAACTTTTAAAAACGAACGGACAAAATGAACAAATCAGGAGACTACAGATGCTGGTGAGGATGGGGAGAAGCGGGAACCCTGTTGCACTGTTGGTGGGAATGCAAACTGGTGCAGCCGCTCTGGAAAACAGTGTGGAGGTTCCTCAAAAAATTAAAAATAGACCTACCCTATGACCCAGCAATAGCACTGCTAGGAATTTACCCGAGGGATACAGGAGTGCTGATGCAGAGGGGCACCTGTACCCCAATGTTTATAGCAGCACTCTCAACAATAGCCAAATTATGGAAAGAGCCTAAATGTCCATCAACTGATGAATGGATAAGGAAATTGTGGTTTATATACACAATGGAATACTACGTGGCAATGAGAAAGAATGAAATCTGGCCTTTTGGAGCAACGTGGATGGAACTGGAGATTGTTATGGTAAGTGAAATAAGTCAGGCAGAGAAAGACAGATGCCATATGTTTTCACTCTTATGTGGATCCTGAGAAACTTAACATAGGGGCGCCTGGGTGGCTCAGTCGGTTAAGCGTCCAACTTCGGCTCAGGTCATGATCTCACAGCTCGTGAGTTCAAGCCCCACATCGGGCTCTGTGCTTACAGCTCGAAGCCGGGATTCTGCTTCAGATTCTGTGTGCCTCTCTCTCTCTCTCTGCCCCTCCCCCACTCGTGCTCTGTCTCCCTGTCTCAAAAATAAATAAACATTAAAAACAATTTAAAAAAAAAGAAACTTAACAGAAGACCATGGGGGAGGGGAAGGGGAAAAAAGTTACAGACAGGAAGAGAGGCAAACCATAAGAGACTCTTAAAAACTGAGAATAAACTGAGGGTTGATGGGGGGTGGGAGATGGGCATTGAGGAGGGCACCTGTTGGGAGGAGCACTGGGTGTTGTATGGAAACCAATGTGACAATAAATTTCATATTAAAATAAATAAATAAATAAAATAAAAACGAATGGACAATCTGCTGTACCGCTCAAGGGCCTGTCCACTTGGAGAATTGTACTTTGCCACGGTCCTCAGGGTAGCCCGGAAGTGGTGCTGTCACGCTGCAGCCATCTACTTCCGGGAGATTAAGCAGGGCCGTCCTCACCCTCCCGCACCCACTGCTCCTTAGTCAGCTGGTCACATGAAGCACTTCCGGAAGTGCAGACAAGGCTGAGGGAGGGGAGGCCATGCTGCAGGAGTGGGCTGAAGCCACGTGAGTTTCTGTCTCTAAAATTCCACTTGCCGTCATCACGATATGCGAAGGTTTGATGGGGAAGCCCAACACCTAGCTCCTGATGGCAAACTCGGGTCACATGGTCACCCATAGTCCTAAGAGTTCATTGTCTACCGGGGCCCAATAGCAAGCCGGATCTGTTTTTCCAAAGGACAGTGGTTTTCAGAAGAAGGCCAGAGGCTCCTCACAATATCACTACTTTCCACAGGCATTTCGAATAGGGTTAGATCTGCTGGGTCACAAGGTCCAATCGGAAGAGTAGCTTGCACTGAAGCCTGGACTTACTGCAGCGTTATCTCTTGTCTCCCCACACAGAAGTGGTCGCCTCGAGTGACACAGAAACAGGTCAACGTGTCACCGTCATATGTGACATATATTCCCCAATCTAAAAGGGTCCACCAGACATTACTTTTAGAGGTAGCTGGTGCAAGGTGCAGCCTCCTGTCTTTCACCTTGAAGAGGGGATTTGAACATGCTTTGGAGCACTGAACTTCTGGAAGCTCCACTGAGGTTTTACTTCCCCGTATTTTCATGGGGTGTAACTCCCACCTTCTGGTTTGCTTATATCCTACTGGGGCATCCATGGTACTTTCCGCTTCTTGCTCATCAGATTCAATCAGGATGTTGTCATCCACGCACTGGACCGGTGGATGCTGTGAGGGATGGTAAGACCAAGTCTCTAAGTAGATTTGCAAATGTCAGAGAGGAGGAGACGTGACGTGGCCCTTAGGCAAGACTGTGAAGGTGAACTGTTGGACATCGAAGTGCTTCTGGTGGACTTAGTGAGTTGGCATGGGGCAACTTATCTGATAGGATGACAGCTGCGGAGCAGGGGCCAGGGGCTGTGACGCTCTGCTTTGGTAGAGAGACTGCCTCTGGGGCAGCATTTTCGATGGGAGTCACTGCCTGATTAAGTTCGCCCTCATCCACAGTCATCCTCCAAGATGCCTCCACCTTCTGCACAGGGTCAGACAAATGGGGGTGCGATCACAAATGCAACTTTATCTCTTTTTTTTTTAGTTTATTTATTTTTGAGAATAAGAGAGAGAGAGAGAGAGAGAGAGAGCACACATGCGCAAGCGGGGAAACGGCAGAGACAGGGAGAGAGAGAAGATATCAGGCAGGCTCTACACTGTCAGGACAGAGCCAGATGTGGAACTCACAAACCATGAGACCATGACCTGAGCCGAAATCAAGAGTTGGATGCTTAATTGACTGAGGCATCCAGGTGCCCCTCTTTTTTTTTTAAGTGCGCTATGCCCACCATGGAGCCCAATCTGGGGCTTGACCTCATAACCCTGAAATCAAGACCTGAACTGAGATGAAAAGTCAGATGCTTAATTAACTGAGTCACCTAGGAGCCCCACAACTGCAACTTTCAAGTTCAAGGCACTAATCTCTGCAAATCCTTCTAGGAGTTACACCTTTGGGGTCCTTCCTCAATATCAAGCCAGGGATGTTCTGACATCTTCATTTGTTTTGTTTTGGTTTGGTTTGGTTTTTTGCATCAACTCCTTAGTTTTTGTTTGTTTTTTAATTCCAGTATAGTTAACATACAGTATTATATTAGTTCTGTGTGCAATATAGTGATTCAACACTTCCATACATCACCCAGTGCTCATCACAGGTGCTCTCCTTGACCCCCATCACCTGTTTCCCCATCTCCCCACCCACCTTCCCTCTGGCAACCATCAGTTTGTTCTCTATAATTGAGAACCTGTTTCTTGGTTTCTCTCTCGCTCTTTTTTTCCCTTTGCTTATTTGTTTTGTTTCTTAAATTCCACATATGATGAAATCATATGGTATTTGTCTTTCTCTCACTTTTGCTCTCTAGCTCTATCCATGTCTTTGCAAATGGCGAGGTTTCATTCTTTCTGTGGCTGAATAATGTTCCATTGTGTATATACACCACATCTTCTTTATCCATTCATCCATTGACAGACACTAGGTTGCTTCCATAATTTGGCTATCGTAAATAATATTGTTATAAACATAGGGGTTCATGTACCTCTTTGAATTAGTGTTTTTGTATTTGGGGTGTAAATATCCAGTGGTGCGATTACTAGATCATAGGACAGTTCTATTTTTAACTTTTTTAAAAATATTTTTTTTGTTTTTAAGTAATCTCTATACCCAAGGTGGGGCTCGAACTCGTGATACCAAGATCAAGAGTCACATGTCCTACTGACTGAGTCTGCCAAGTGCCCCTATTTTTAATTTTTTTAAGTTTATTTATTTCAAGAGAGAGAGAGCAGGCGGGGGAGGGGCAGCGAAAGAGGGAGATAGAGAATCCCAAGCAGGCTCTGCACTGTCAGCGCAGACCCAATGTGGGGCTCGAACTCTTGAAAACATGAGATCATGACCTGAGCTGAAACCAAGAGTTGGATGCTTAACTAACTGAGCCACTCAGGTGTGCATGCCCCCCCCCATTTTTAACTTGTTGAGGAACCTCCATACTGTTTTCCACTGTGGCTACACCAACTTGCATTCCCACCAACAAAGCAAGAGGGTTCCTTTTTCTCCAATCTTTGCCAACACTTGTTGTTTCTTGTGTTGTTGATTTTAGCCATTCTGACAGGTGTGAGGTGATATCTCATTGTGGTTTTGATTTGCATTTCCCTGATGACGAGTGATGTTGAGCATCTTTTCATGTGTTTGTTGGCCATCTGGATGTCTTCTTTGGAGACATGTCTGTTCATGTCTTCTGTCCATTTTTTAATCGGATTATTTGTGTTCTGGGTGTTGAGTTTTATAAGTTCTTTATATATTTGGGATACTAATCTTTTATCAGATATGTCATTTGCAAATATTTTCTCCTATTCAATAGGCTGTCTTTTAGTTTTGTTGGTTGTTTCCTTCACTGTGCAAAAGCTTTTAAGTTTGATGTAGTCCCAATAATTTTAATTTTTGCTTTTATTTCCCTTGCTTCAGGAGACATATCTAGAAAAATGTTGCTACAGTTGATGTCAGAGAAATAATTGCCTGTGGTCTCTTCTACAATTTTTATGGTTTCAGGTTTCACATTTAGGTCTTTAAATGCATTTGGGGTTTATCTTTGTGTATGGTGTAAGAAAGCAGTCCACTTTCATTCTTTTGCATGTGGCTGATCAGTTTTTCCAGCACCATTTGTTGAAGAGACTGCCTTTTTCCCATTGGATTCCCATTCTTTCCCGCTTTGTCGAAGATTAATTGACCATATAGTTGTAGGTTTATTTCCGGGTTTTCTATTCTGTTTTATTGATCTATGTGTCTATTTTTGTGCAGTACCATACTGTTTTGATCACTATGGCTTTGTAATATAACTTGAAGTCAGGAATTGATTGCGATGCCTCCAGCTTTGTTTTTCTTTTTCAAAATTGCTTTGGCTATCAGGGTCTTTTGTGGCTCCATATTTTAGGATTGTTTGTTATTGTCCTGTGAAAAAAATCTGTTGGTATTTCGATAGGGATTACATGAAATCTGTAGATTGCTTTGGGTAGTATAGACATTTTAACAATATTTGTACTTCCTATCCATGAGCATGGACTGTCTTTCCATTTTTTTGTGTCATCTTCATTTTCTTTCATCAGTGTTTTATAGTTTTCAGGGTACAGGTCTTTCACCTCTTTCGTTAAGTTTATTCCTAGGTATCTTATTATTCTTAGTGCAATTGTAAATGAGATTGTTTTCTTTTTTAAAAAAAATTTTTAATGCTTATTTATTTTTGAGAGAGCACGAGCAGGGGAGGGGCAGAAAAAGAGGGAGACACAGAATTCGAAGCAGGCTCCAGGCTCTGAGCTGTCAGCACAGAGCCCAACTCAGGTCTCGAACTCAGGAGCCGTGAGATCATGACCTGAGTCGAAGTCAGACACTTAACCGACTGAGCCACCCAGGAGCCCAAGATTGTTTTCTTAACTTATTTCTGCTGCTTCATTTTTGGTGTCTAGAAATACAACCAATTTCTGCACATTAATTTTGTATCCTTCAACTTTACTGAATTCCCTTATCAGTTCTAGCAGGGTTTTTTTTGGTGGAGTCTTTTGGGTTTTCTATATATAGTATGTCATATGCAAACAGTGAAAGTTTTCCTTCCTCCTTACCCACTTGGATGCCTTTTATTTCTTTTTCTTGTCTGATTTCTATGGCTAGGACTTCCAGGGCTATGTTGAACAAAAGTGGTGAGAGTGACATTCTTGTCTTGTTCCTGGCCTTCAGGGAAAAGGTCTCAGTTTTTCCCCATTGAGGAGGATGTTTGCTGTGAGATTTTCATATAGAAGGCCTTTATTATGTTGAGGTATGTTCCCTCTAAACCGACTTTCTTGAGGTTTTTATCATGAATGGATGTACTTTGTCAAATGCTTTTTCTGCATGTATCAAAAAGATCATATGGTTTTTGTCCTTTCTCTTATTGATGTGATGCATCATGTTGATTGATTTGTGAATATTGAACCACTCTTGCATCCCAGGAATAAATTCCACCTGATCGTGGTGAATGATATTTTTTTTAATGTTTATTTTTAGAGAGAGTGAGAGCAGGGAAGGAGCAGAGAGAGAAGGGGAGAGAGAGAATCCCAAGCAGACTCTGGCTGTCAGCATAGAGCCTGATGCAGGGCTCCAACCCACAAACTGTGAGATCATGACCTGAGCCCAAATCAAGAGTGGGATGCTTAACCGACTGAGCCACCCAGGTGCCCCTAGTGAATGGGTTGGATTTAATGTGTTGTTGGATTCAGTTTGCCAGTATTTTGTTGAGGATTCTTGCATCTATGTTAATCAGAAATATTGGCCTGTAGTTCTCTTTTTTTGTGGTTTCTTTATCTGGCTTTGGTATCAGAGTCATGCTGGCTTCATAGAATGAATTTGGAAGTTTTCTTTCTTCTATTTTTTGGAATAGTTTGAGAGGAATAGGTATTAACTTTTCTTTAAATTTTTTTTTAACATTTATTTATTTTTGAGACAGAGACAGCATGAATGGGGGAGGGTCAGAGAGAGAGGGAGACACAGAATCTGAAACAGGCTCCAGGCTCTGAGCTGTCAGCACAGAGCCCGACGCGGGGCTCGAACTCACGGACCGCAAGATCATGACAGCCAAAGTCAGACGCTTACCCGACTGAGCCACCCAGGCGCCCCGGTATTAACTCTTCTTTAAATGTTTGGTAGAATTTGCCTCTGAAGACGACTGGTCCTGGACTTTGGTTTGTTGGGAATTTGTTTCTTAAAAGATTTTATTTTTAAGTGATCTCTACACCCACTGTGGGCCTCGAACTCACAACCCTGAGATCAAGAGTTACAATCTCCACTGACTGAGTCAGGCAGGTGGCCCATTTGTTGGGAATCTTTTGACTATTGATTCAATCTCCTTGCTGATAATCGGTCTGTCCAAATTTTCTATTGTTCTGACATCTTGATATCACCTAATTTAGGCCAGGATTGAGTTCAAGTTTAAGTCTCTTCCAGCTGCATGGGTGAACATTAAATAGAATCTCCTGTAAATGCACCCAGCTCAATAAATTGTGTCCAACTCAATGTTACTATCCATCCTCCTTGGTGTAACATCTCTAGAATTCACTCCCACACATATTCTCCCAGCTTTCTGCCAGTATTTACTAACAAAAATCCTGTTATACTTTTGGTGTATAGACTATTATCTCTTGGGTCTTGGTGTGTGCCTGTTCCCCTGGAACTCGCTGAGAGACCCTAGTTATGGGTTCAATGTCACCAGGGGATGGTTGTGGGGGTTCTTGAGGAGAGTGGGTACTCGTTTGTATGAAAGCCCTAAATATTCTCTTACTTTTTGTAGCCATTGGGCTCCCAGTACTGAAAATCCAGCTCAATTGAATTATGCAGATTCAGAATCCCCAAGTCAGTTGAGTTCCCAGCCTCTCCGCGTTTCTCAGGTGAAAGGCAGGGTGATGGGAAGGAGTGGGGGAAGGGGGGCTCAAAGTGGTGGTGCTTTCAAGCCTGAAGATGCAAACAAACCAATACACAAAGCCCCTTTTTGGGGATAGGATTCCTGACACCACGCCTGTTACCACTTTCTCCATCAGTCTGGATCCTGTGAGGAAGTCAAAACAATGGCAGATCCTTCCCTGGTTCCTTTCAGAGAGAGCACAACTCTGCCGATGACACCTTGATCCTGGCCTCCTGGCCTCCCGAAGTGGGAGACGATACATTTTGGTTGTGTAAGGCTTCTGGTTTGTGGTCCTTCCTCACAGCAGCCCCTGCAGACTCACAAAGCCCTTATGGCTGGAACCACAGGGGTGGGGGTGGAGGTGCAACTCCTCAAACTTAGCAAGAGACGGGGGCAGGGCTCACCTAGTGCCAGGGTCCCTGAGCTCAGAAGAGGGCCCTTGTGGGGCTGGGACCCCAAAGACAGTAGCTTAAGAAGTGGCACACCCGCTGTCTGGCTCAGCGCCTCTCCTCCCGGGCACGTATCTCTGAGGAAGGACCGCGAGTACCCACTTGATTCACGATAGCCAGAACTGGAAACCACCTGAATGACTACCAACAGGGACATGGATAAATTGTGGTGTGTGCATACAATGGATATTTGTCAGCAGTGACGAGGAGGGAACAGCTGACACAGACGGCCACGTGGGTGATGTCACCGGCCCCATTGTCTCTGGAGCGGGATATTGGATGGGTGGAGGCACGAGGGGGCTTTTCACAGTGATGTAAATGTTCTGCAGTTCGATCTGAGTGGCAGATTCGCAGGCAAAGAAGGCGGGTGTCCACTTCATTTCGTGCAAGCTCTCAATAGAGCCATTTTGCAGGAATTTTCAGGGCCGAGAAACTATTCTGTGCGATCCTGTGAAGGTGGATCCCTGTGCTTATACATTTGTCCAAATCCACACGACACCCACCACGGAGAGTGAACCCTGATGCCAGCCATGGGCCCTGGTTAATAACACACTGGTATTGGCTCATCAGGGGTAACGAGTGGCCCACATCCCTGCGGGATGTTAGTAGAAGCGGATACAGCTAAGGAGCAGAGTGAGGAACGAACTCTCTAGGAACCCTGCCCTCGGCTCCGTTTCTCTGCAAACCTAAACTTGCTTTGAAACCCAAAGTCCACCGGGGCGCCTGGGTGGCTCAGTTGGTTAAGTGTCCGACTCTCGATTTCAGCTCAGGCTGTGATCTCAAGGTTTGTGGGTTTGAGCCCCGCACGCGGACAGCGCACAGCCTGCTTGGAATTCTCCCTCTCTCTCTGTCTCTCCCCTGCTTGCACTGCCTCTGTCTCCCAAAATAAAAATAAACTTAAAAAAAAACCCGAAAGTGTATTGATTTTTTAAAGGAGATTTTCGGTTATTGAATACACCGCAAGGGGGGTGGCGAGAGGACAGCAGAGGAGGGGCCGTCTGCCAAGTCCATTAACTTTTTTTAACACCCAGGAAGGCAGCCCCGGGCAGATGGGCAGATGCAGTAGGTCCGCATCGTCAGGACCCGAGGCTCCTTTTATCCCCCAGAGCCCGATAGCTTCCCTTCATCGGTGTAGCATGCCCCCCCCAGGGCACTGTGGCGTTCGTGTCCCAGCGAGGAGCTGGAGTGGGACAGGGGGCCCAGCCTCGAGGTTACCCACGCACCCACATTCCACTGCCCCACCTACTCACAAAAGGGGGGGATGTACCTTGAGCTGAGCACAATTCTATTGTTATGTAAAAATAAGCACAGACACTGGGGACGAGACACAGAACCCGATTGCTACCCTTGGAGATTAGGCGGGACGATGAGTGTAGAGTCAAGAGAAGCAGAGAAACGGGGCAAGAACCGCGGGGTGTTGTTACTGACGGAAGCTATTACGGCACCATTGGTCTGCTCCCGGGACTGGTCAACAGAGACAGAAAAATCAGAGATGCAGAAAAGAGAGCAATCCCCGAGCGGGTCACGGGGGGTGGGACCCGGTGCCCAGGCGCAGGGACTGACCTCAGCGAACTGCACCTCACCCACGGGGCCGGGAGAGCAAAGGGTTTGGGTCCAGGCCTTGGGGGACTGACTCGGCCGTGGAAAGCCGGGAATTTGGGGGAGAAATTCTGATGCTTTCTGTGCTCGGTTACACATGAAACAAAGGCTGCTACTGAGATGTGAGGCAGGCAAGAGTTCACCGTGGAGAGCCCGGGGTGGGGGTGGGGGGTGGCGGTGAAGGGCAGACGGACTCAGAAATTCCCAAAGCAGGCTGGCCACGCCCGCGGGCCCACTGAAGGCTCGCCTTCATTTAAAGTGTGTTTTACTAGGGGCGCCTGGGAAGGGGTGGGGGGCTCAGTTAAGCCTCGACTTTGGCTCAGGTCATGATCTCACCATTCCCAAGTTCGAGCCCTGCATCGGCGCTCTGTGCCGACAGCTCACAGCCCAGAACCTGCTTCGGATTCGGTCTCCCTCTCTCGCTGCCCCTTCCCCACGCGTGCTCTGTCTCTCAAAAATTAATAAACATTAAAAACATAAATAAAGCGTGTTTTACTGGGCGCTGGCACTGCGGCAGGGAGCCGGGTGGGTGCTCACAGGGGTGCGGGGCAGGGCCCGGCGGGGTAGAGGCCGGGAATGGGCCGGCAGGTGGTCCCGGCTGCCCTGCTTGGCTCTGGCACCTACTGGTCGGTGTGGGACACGGCCGGGGGGCGTCGTGCTCAGTAAAAGGACAACTGTTTATCTTCATGTGCAGGTTTTTATTTGCCTGTCATAATTCTGATATTTATGTACATATATATATATTTCTTTTGTTTTTTGTAAAGGGCTCATCAACAGACCAAGCAAAGGCATAGAGGGACACCTTGCCTGCCAGGCAGGAGCACAGCAGAGCTGGGAGAACCAATCTTTCCTTTTTCCTTTTTTTTTTTTTTTTGTCTGTTTTTATTTTTCCTAGGATGGGATCATCAAAGCTAATTGCTATAAAACCTAGAAACCACCTAGAGACTCAGACATCTGCCTACACACTAGTGGCATATGGGGGAAGGCAAGGGCACAAACTTTCAAAGTCACGGTGTATTTACATTCCCAAGGTTGAGGGGCGGGGGAAGCTGAGCACGGGAACTACTCAGACGGGCTGGGCGGGGTGGCTAAAGGGTTCTGGGCTGCAGGCGGTGGCGGGGGCAGTGGGGGGGGGGTGTGCCTGCCCCACACCCTGGCAGTGACAGAGGCCACTTGGATGCTGTCTGGTGGGCACCGAAGGCAGCGTGTGTATAGAACTCCTGGAAGCCGGCCGCGGGGCGGGGTGGGCGGTGGGAGGAAGGTGCCGATGAGAGTGACACTGGCAGGTGGGGACTCTGGGCTCTCCAGATGGCCTCCTCTGCACCCGTGGCCAGCTTGCCCAGCTCCCATCCTGGTTGGAGCAGATGGTGGGGACGCCGAGTTCTGTCCCCGGTCCCAGCCAGGCTGTGTGAAGAGTGGCCAGCCCTACTTCCTCTCCGTCCAGCCACGGCCTCTCTCTGCCCAAAGGCTGATGAGGCAGCACCTGAAGGCTCCCGATGTGTGGGTGACTGGCCCCTGGGCTGGAACAAAGCGGTGTGTGCCCAAGAAGGGGTGTGGCTGGGTTTTGGCAATAAAGTGGGGACCGGGTAGTCAGAGGGGGATCAGAGGCAGTGAGTTCCTCTCCTCTGCCCCCAACTTCAAGCCTCCCACAGGCCCGAGGCCAGAGCGGGGGGCCGAGGCCTGGTAGAGAGTGGAAGGAGCCTCCGTCCCAAGGTCAGCACAGGTGTCGGGCTTGGGAGCCTTGGCCTCTGACTCCCGTGTGGCCCAGCCCCAGGCTCCGCCCTGCCTGGCCTTGCCTGGCTGGAACCTGCTACTCTAGGGTCCCGGCAGGGTTGATGGGGGAGGCGGCCCCCGAGCTGTCATTGCCTCCCGCGGCTTCCTTCTCCTTCTTGCCGCTGTACTGGCCGATGAAGGAGCCGTCCTCATTGAACTGGACGTCCACGCTGCCCCCGTAGTCGGCCAAGCTGTCATCACTGCCCAGGGGCTTGATGTCTCCATTGAGGGATGGCTGGCTGCTGCCAAAGGCCTTCTCCTCATTGTCACTGTGGGGGCAGAGGGCAGGCAGGAGTGGGAGGCTGCCCGCTAGAGCCCGGCAGGAGCCGGCAGGTGCTAGCCCGAGGGAGGAGGCCTGGCCCAGGGTCCACCTGCCTTCCATGCGCTCTGAATGCACTGGGGCAAGGGTCCTCATCCCTGACACATACCGGGGGTGGGGGGGCAGGTGACACGCACAGCGCCAGAGGGGCAAGGCCCAGGCCTGCCCAGGATGCTGGGGGACGCGAGGACACAAGCGGGCGCTCGGCCTGTAGGTGAGCCGGACGGGGGCGCCAGTCCAGCTGGCAGCCCTTCCACAGCCCAGAGGGGGGAAGCCGGGGAGGTGACAGGTAGGCCCAGAAACTGAGCGTCGGCATGGGGACGAACTGGGGCATGTTGGCTTCTCCCAAAAACAGGGAGCTGCGGGGCCAGAGGGCTGGGGGCGTGCGGAGCCCCGGCAAGCGGGGGCCGATGGCACTCCCAGGCACACGGTCCGCAGGAGGGCCCCTGCTATCAGGCTCTGACAGTGTCTTCCCACCGCCCCTGTCTTACCTCTCCAGGGACCTGACATCACCCAGCGGCACAGAGAAGAGAGAGAGACAGGGTCAGATATAAGGGCGAGAGCAGTGCTGGGCGGCTGGCCAGCACCTGCTCTTACCCCCAGCTCACCTGTACTCGCCGAAGGTCTCGTCCTTCATCGGCCGGGCCTCGGAGTCCACCTGGGTGTCCTCCTTATCCTTCACTGGAGACACAGAGAAGGCCCGGCTATCCCTCCCACCCCCGCCGGACCCCGGACATCGGGCCCCATCCCCGGCTTGGGGACACGGGCGAGGCTTGCCCCCTGTGCTCCGAGGGCCCCGGGGACTCTCTCGGCAGCGCTCAGAAGCCAGGAAGTCTTCGACGTGGACCACTCACCCCACGTGGGCCTGGCTGCCGTTTGCTGCCGGTCTGCGCAGAAGCTCCCTCTGGGCCCCCCGCCTGCCCCCGACATGCCCATGCCGTCCTGCCGGAGGCTTGGGGACCGGGGGTGGGGGTCACGTACCCGCTCTACCGCCCTCACCTGAGCCCCAGGCCGGGGCTTACCTGAGTATTTGCCACCCTTGCTGCGCTTGATGAAGCAGAGGATGAGCAAGACGAGGACCAAGAGGATGATGGCGCTGATGAAGCCGATGAACCAGCCCTCGGTGGCGAAGCCAGCGGGAGGGAGTCTCACGCGGCCTGCGGGCAGATCGGGAAGACACGGAACCCGGCCCCCGGTGAGACGCCCACTCCCAGCCCCTCTGCGTCGGGAACTGGCCGGGGCTGGGGGAGGACCAGGCCGGCAAACACCACAGGGGCGGGAGGGGACCGAAGCATGCTTGAAGCTGGCTGGTTGGGGAGGCCCTCGGGGGGGAGGGGGGACAGGGGGCACGGAGATTCCGGGAGGAGGAGTGGGGGCGCGGCACGGGGCCGGGGCGGAGGGACGCGTCACCGGTGCCATTTGTCTTCACGGCCATCTTTAGGAGCACCCTCTCCTTGAGCAGGTGGATCTCATAGTCTGTGTCGGGCTGCAGGTCCCACTGCGTGTAGGAGCTCTGGTTGTAGCTGACGTACTGCGGTGGCAGATGAGGGCCCGTCTTCTCGTCTGCAGGGGCGACAGGGCGGCAGAGGTGAGCAGGAGTGCCGTGCGGCGCCCTGGTTCCACACCGCCCCCGGGGGGCCTTCTGTGCTCACCTCCCAGGGCTTTGAACCAGATCTGGAACCCAAAGTTGCACTGGCCCTCCTTGGGGACCCAGGAGACCACGCTGTAATTCTCGCCGGCCATGGCCGAGATGTTGCCAAAATCCGGGGTCCCTGGGGAGCAAGAGGGCGTTGTGGGACCTCGAGGCGGCCCAAGGCTGGCCATCCTGGGCCTGGCTGTCCGGCGGGGCCTTCTCAGCCCCCTCCAGCTCACCAGATAAGGCCATGGTGCCCCCTTCCCGCACGATGGCCTCTCCAGGGCCCTCTTTCGTGGTGGCTTGCAGCTGGAAACGGTACCGCAGGTGCGGGCTAAGGTTGGTCAGGTTGTGCATCCGCAGCTCAGGGTCCGGGAGGTCAAAGGACAGCTGCTCCTTGTCCCCGTCATCCACTGCGAGGACAGACGGGGAGTTGGCCGTGACCTCCAGCTCCGCCCGCCCCCCAGCCGCCCTCTACTTGTCGGCCGAGCCCGGCCGGGGCGACGCACGTACACGGGTGGTAAGAGAGCACGTAGCCAGTGAGCACGCCGTTGTGGCTGAGCGGGGGCTGCCAGTGCAGCAGCAGGCTGGTGTCCGACTGGCACTCCACGTGCAATGCCTCAGGGTGGCCGGGCACTGCGGAGCACAGACACGGTGGCAGGTCCTTGCCCGGCCAGCCCTGGGGGGCGGCGGGGACAGGGCCGTGGGCTGCAAAGCTCACCTCCTTCTGGGGTGCTGAAGGTCATCTCGCTGGCAGGCCCCAGTCCTCGGCCGTTAAAGGCCTGCACCTCCAGATGATAGGAACTGTAGGGCCGCAGGCCTCCCAGGACGGCGCTGGTGGTGTTGGCGGGCACCACCACGTGCCCTTTGTGGACATGCCTCTTGCTGTGCTTCCTCTGACTGCCCTCCCACCAGTACGTCACCTGCAGGTGGACGGGAGGCCCCGTAGGGACGGAAGGTGTCCAGCAGGGCAGACCCCCTCCCCGCTCCGGCGCAGGCTTCCCACTGCCCTGGATGGAGAACCTCTCCTCCTACCCTGATGACTCTAGGACAGCAGGTGGCAGAGGCCCGCCCCAAAGCCTGCCACTCCCGGTGGCCTCGCACCTCACCCTGGGAATCCCCTTGCCCCCACGCCTTGAACCCTTACATTGTATCCCCGAAGGTGGCCCTTGACCTGGGCTGGGTCCACGGGCCACCATCTGACCAGCACGGCACTCGAGTTAAGGATCTTGATGCCTTCCAGCTCGGGGCTTGCCTCGGGGTCTGGAAACAGCCGGTGGCATGGATGAGGGCCTGTGGCCTCCGGAGGCCAGCCCAGAACCCTCCCACAGAAGGGAGATAGATTTGGATGCTACGCAGGGGGCGGGCCGTTTGATGAGCACGGCGTGTGCACAGTGGCACAGTGCCGGGGTCTCTCCTTGCATACTGTTTGTCGGTTGCAAGGGCAAAAATAGTACACAAAGGAGTAACCAGGAAGGATCTTGACCAGGTGATCAAAACTAACATCTCGTAATGTTCCAGATGCAGGGAAAAGAAAGAAGCAGGACAACCAGACTTGATGGGGGATCTGGGACTGGACCCCGGACCGGGGGGAAAAGACAGCACTAATTGATACAATTGGAATATCGGCTGCCAACTAGGTAAATACAGTGGTAAATCAACAGTAAATGTGCTGTCAGGATGGCACTTTGGTTATGGAAAAAAACGTCCTCACTCCTAGGATATGCTCTATGGAGAGCCCCGGCGAGGAGGGAGGAGTGTGGGCCATCTGTGCGCATTCGGGGCTCCACCCCCCCATGGGCGGGGCCAGCCCAATACCCACCCCGCCATGGGCGGGGCCAGCCCAATACTCACAGTCTTCCCCAGAGTAGCCAATGGTAATCTGGGGCTCAGGGCCTTTGCCCTGGCTGTTGACAGCCTGGACCTTGATCTCATAAGGCACAAAGGTGGACGTGTTGGACACAACCAGGAAGGGGTCGCTCACGATCTGCTCCTGCCAGGCACCCCGCGTCCCCTGGGGGCGCCACTGGACGCGGTACTGAACCTGGGGGGCGTTCCAGTCCATCCACCTAAGCGGCTGGAGGAGGAGGAGCACCACAGGAGCTGGTGGGCCAAGAGCACTCGCCTCCTTTGACCCCCTCCCGAGCCCAGCCATGAGCCCAGCCTCATGTCCCGTCATCCTCTGGTCCTCAGCACAGCCAGGGGTCACGGCCAACACCTGGTCCTGGCCTGATGCCCCGGGCCATGCTCAGCCCGAGGGGGAGGAGGGGCGCCCTCACCTTCCAAGTGATGACCATGTTGCTGGTCTCATTCCCTTCCCCCTTCACGTCCACAGGGTTCTTCTCTGGGGCTGGAACACATCAAAGCCGTGTTAACACATCAAAGCCATGGGCTCCTGCCGAGGCTGCGAAGGCCAAGGACCAAGGAAGGAACGGCCCTTTCCGGCCCTGGGAGCCGGGAGCCAGCAGTTCTGGGGGAACCCTGCCTCCCACCTCGCACTGGAAACCTAGAAGCACAGGGGCTTGGGCACAGTCACCTCTCTAGGCCTTCCTTGCAGGAGCCCAGGGGCCCTGGAGTTGGAGGCGCCCCTCCCAGGTGGCTCACCTGCCTCAGGCGTGACCACAGTCTCAGAGGCCGGGCTGGGCTCTCCGGAGCCATACTTGTTGATGGCAGTAACTCTAAAGGTGTAGTGGACATAGGGCGACAGCTTGAGGGTGGTGGAGGTCTGGTTCCCGGGCACCTTGCCCAGACTATACCATTTCTCAGGCGCCATCTCCTTGTCCTCAAATTCAATGTCATACTCTGCCAAGAAGCGAGCCGGCAATTAGGCGTGTGGCATAGAGGGGAGGGCTACATGGGGCTGTAAGTCCGGGTCTCCCTGAGGAGGGGAGGGAGCGCCCAAGGCAACAGGCATTCTCAGAGTTCCAGGAGGAACTGTGAGCCCCAAACCCAGGTGCTTGCCCCATGGCGTGGGCAGTCCTGGAGCCTTGGGCCCGGGAGGACGGAGGTCCCGCAAGGAGGGCAGACTACCCGGGGTGGCCGTGGGGAGGTGGGTGGCGCCACGCTCAGGCCTCTTACTCTCGATGGGGGCGTTGTGGTCCTCGGCAGGTCTCCAAGACAGGCGCACCTGGCTCTGCTTCAGCAGGTGGCGGTCAGACAGCTCCAGCTGAGGCACCGGCCCGGGGCTCCCTGAGGGCCACGGAGGGTGGGTTCTCTGGCCCATACGCCGGCTGGCCACCCCCCTCCCCAGCTTGAGAAGGCCCTGCAACGTGACCCCGGGCTCTTGTGCCCGGAGGCCCGTGCCCCCCACGCCTGTAGGTCGGGAGCCCGACACTCTCCTAGGACTCACCCACCACCAGGAGCTCGGCCCTGCTCTCCACTATGTCCAGCTCGGTGCCAGCCACGCAGCTATAGTTGCCCTGGTCACTGTAGTCCAGGCTGTGGATGACCAGGAGCCCGTCCTCTATGAAGTACCTGGTGGGGAGAGGGCGCGCGCTCATCCTTTTGTTCTGCTGCCCCCCTCCCCCTCTTGCCAGAACCTTCCTGCTCAAAGCAGGGGTGCTTCCCAACGGATGAGGCCAAGAGGTCTGGACATCCTGCCCTCCCCACTCTGCCCCCTTCCACCAGGCCCGGGTTGGGGCTGGGCCCGCACTTGTCATCGTCCCCAGACTCCTGCAGGTTTCGACCGTCCCCTCGCCAGGTGATGCTGTGCTGCAGGGAGGGGTCAAAGGAGGCCTGGCACGTGAATGTCACTTTTGAGCCTTTCTTCTCGATGGCACTCTGCGGCCCCTGTGTGATCTGAGTGGCATCTGGGGGCAATGATGGAAAGGGAGGGTCAGTCTGGTGTCCTCCAGAGACCATAACCCTCCCTCCTGGAGGAGCTGTTGATCACATCAGTCGGGGGCAAGGGGGGGAGGGGGTATCATCTGACCTTTGACCTGTAGGTTAGCCACAATGGTCACATTGTTTTGGTCGTTGGCAGCCTGGCAGAAGTAGTGGCCAGTGTCGTTGGTCTGGAGGTCCCGGATGCCCAGGGTCCCGTTGGTGTAGGGGAAGAAGCGTTCATCCTGTAGCACGGTCTTCCCTTCCTTGTCTAGCCTAGTGTGAGCAGAGCAGGCCTGGCTCAGACCCCACCGGGCTGGGCTGGGCTCCCCGCCCTCCCCAGCTCCCTGGGCCAGAATATGGCTTAGAGGCGCCCCCTTCCGGGAAGGTCACTCACCACTGGACGCTGGGCACAGGGGCTCCAAAGGCCTTGCACAGGAGATAGGCGGTGCTGCCCTCCACCGCCATGTATGTCTCGTTGTCTGGGGTCAGGATCTTGGCCGGAAGCTCTGGGGGAGAAGTAGTTACAGGGGACGGGGCAGGACTCAGGGTGGGGCGAGGGCCCGTGAGCATCCAGGGCAGGCGCGGGGTTCCGCAGGGCAACCTCTCCCAAGAGGGCCCTTGGGTGCTTCCCTGCACCCTACTCCCACCCCTGCCAGACTGAGCCTCTGCCTTCCAGCGTGCCTCAGAGGCGCCTCCCATCCCAAGCATCCAAGTTTTACCAATTACTTGAGCCCCACTGACAGTCGACCTCTTCCTGAAAGCCTTCCTGGCCCACCTTTGTCTTCCCTGAGGCTCCGGGAGAGGAGCCACCAGGCTGGCCTCGGGCACATCCTGGCCAGGGTGAGCCTCCGCTCAGTGACACCTGCTCAGTGACACGTGGTGGGCCAGAGCACTCTCTAAAACTGCTTTTTCATCTGTAAATGGTGGCGAGACCCCGCCCTTCCTCCACAGCACTGCCCCCCCCCGCCCCGCCCCAGTCCCCCCGGCCGCCCCAAGCCACCGCTATTGACGGGGGTGGGCGAGACATGGGGTGGAGGGCCCCAGCGAGGAGAAAAGCAGCCGCTGGCCGAGTCAGTCTGGTGGCCTTGCCTGGTGGGCTGCGGGGACAGGTGGGTTACTCACGAACGACATAGATGTAGGCATTGGCCAGCAGCAGCCCGTGCCGGTTTCGGGCCTCACACTGGGTCACCATCGTGTCGCTGGGCTGCATGTTGCTCAGGATCAACGCTCCACGCTGGATGCGGTACTTCTGGTCCTTGGCCAGCTCTGCGTGAGCAGCAGGCGGGCCCCGAGGCCCAGGGCGGAGCAGTGAGGCACAGCGAGGCTCCTCGTCACCCTCCCCTTCCTCCCCGGGGCCCCCCAAGCTCCCTGCCCCTGTTGGAGGCCCCGCTCACCCTCCACGGGAATGCCATTGATTCTCCAGGTGACCTCGGGCTGGGGCCTCCCTTGCACTTGGCAATCCAGGCGGGCAGTCTCTCCAGGCCCATACAAATGGCTCTGGGGCTTGTGTAGCCAGTAGGGGGCAGCTGCGAGAGGTGGCGAGCTGCCCTGAGCAGGGGCGGCCGGCGGCCAGCTCTGGCCCCAGACCCAGACCCAGCCCACCCCCTGTGACAGTGGGCACTGCACACTGCCGTCCCTGGAGGTCGCTCCTGGGAGGCCGAGCGACCCAGGAGAGGCACCATACCCTCCACAGTGACGTAGTAGGTGTGCCGGTCGCTGCCCAGCGAGTTCTCTGCCAGGCACCGATACTCGCCGTCGTCCTCCTCCACCACGTTCAGCAGCTGCAAGGTCTTGTTGTGGTTCTGGTAGGTGACTCGGTCGGCCGGCATGGGGCCACTTGGGCGCAGCCACTTGATGGTGGGTGTGGGGCTGTCCAGGGCCACGGTGGAGGGAGGCCGAGGGAGGGGAGCACAGTGGAAGAGAGAGCGCAAGCCTGCTCAGCCCCGGCCCGTGACAGAGGTCCGCTCGTGCCTGCCCACCCCCACCCGGGGCACCCAGACTCACAAGCCCTCAGCGATGCACTCCAGGACCAACGGCTGCCCCTGCAAGGCCACCAGGTGACTGCTGGAGTTGGTGGGGAAGAGTAGGCGTGGCTTCCTGTCGATCATGCTGTTGGCTGGGAGGAGAAAAGGGGTGGGTGGCACGGCCCACCCCACCCTCCACCCACGGAGTTACCAGGCCAGGTGGATGCCCCTGTGAGGCCCTAGGGCCTCTGTTTCCTCCTCTGTTAAAGGGAGGGCCCCTTCTCCGTTCTCGCCTCCTGGGAAGGGGTCCGAACAGAGGCGAAGCGGGAGCCAAGCCATCCTGGAGGAAGACCAAGGTCGCCTGATCTTCGGGATGGGCCGTGCCAGAGCGTGAGACAGCAGGTGAGGAGGAGGGTGTATCAGAGTCTTAGGGACTCACTGGCCTTGACCCGGAGGTCAATGGGCTCCTTCTGGATGATGGTCCGGGTGCCAGGGAAGTGGGCGTGGCAGATGTAGTCCGAGTGGTTGTCCGACGTGAGCACGTTGGCAAAGTAGAGATTGCCGTTCTGGCCCATCGTCACCCGCTCATCCTGTTTGATGTGCAAGATCTCTGTGGGGGCAGGTGGGGGGCAAGGAGGCGAAGGTCAGGCCCCCGTCCGGGAAGCTGTACCCACTGACACCTCCACCCCAGGCGGCAGCCGCTCGTGGGCACCCACTGCTATTCATCCAGTAGATCCGGAGCGGCTCTGCGCTGGGCGGCGGGTGGCAGGGCAAAATCACCGATTCCCCTTCCTCCACCTCCACAGGTTTCACCGTCTCCTTCGGCCACTTGGGGGCACCTAGAAGGGACAGAGAGAGGCTGGCACTGTGGGGCCCAACTCTCCTCCCGGTCAAGGCAGGGCAGGGCAGGGGAAAGGAGGAGGGACGGCCAAGAGGGTGAGAGGGCCAGGTGGCGAGGAAGTTCACACGGTGGGAGGCAGAGACTCGGGGTCCTTTCCGGGCTCCCCACGCCGCACGCAGAGGACCAGATGGCTGTAAGGGGCCAACCCTTCACAATGCTTAGCTCCCACCCAGAGGCCTAAGATGGTTGGGGGGCGGGGGGGAGGCTGCGGTGCAGCGGTGGGGGAGGGGAGCTGCGGAAGGATGTGGGAGTCACAGACCCTTCCATCATCCTGACACAGAAACCATGGCAACAGTTCCCAAGGTAACCCGCGGGGTGGAGAGGAGAGAGGAGCATGCTCAGGAGGCAGAAAGCTCGGGGAGGACGGAATGCAGAGGGAAAACCCCAGGGACAGGGTGACACAGATAACGACGGAGCTGGCTGGCGGGCAGAAAGGAGGGAGACGGAGGGGCCGGGTCGGAGGTGGAGGGAGGAGGGGAGAGCAGAGGAGAGAGGCCACAGAGTGACGGGCGCAGCGGAGAGAGACGGCCCAGGGTGGGGCAGGAGATGGGGCCGCGGAGGCACGGAGGGGGCAGTGGGTCACACGGAGGCAGGGCAGGCCCGAGCGAGAGCGAGGCAGGTCAGCAAGGCCGAGGTGGGGCAAAGCCCAGAGGCAGAAACCAGGGAAGGGGAGACGGAGGGGACCGGGAAGGCAGCGCGGAAAGGGACAAAGCAAAGAAGCAGGAGGACCCTGCCGGGGAGTGAAGGGGGAAGGCGGCGGGCGGCCGGCGGAGCAGCCGGTGTCTTCCGCCCACTAAACCGGCAGCTGGGGGCGCGTGGCCACCCCCGGCCCGGACGCCCACGCACGCTCCCCGAGACCTGTTCGGGGACCCTCTCGTGTACCCCCAGGCCCTCCCAGGCCCCTGCGGTGCCTCGCACCCTCAGCCATGAGCTGGATCTCGTGAGACATGGCGGTGCCCAGCTTATTGCTGGCAAAGCAGCGGTAGGTGCCCTGGAACCTCTGGGCGAAGTTGCTGTTGTTGCCCGCGATGGTGAAGGAGCCGGAATGGGGCGCCTGGTGCACGGTCACACCCGCTTCCTCCTTGGGTTTGAAGTGGACGCCGTCCCGAGTCCAGCGGAACCTGTGGGCAGAAAAGGGCTCAGAGGCCGAAGGCCCTGGAACCCAGGACAGGGGCTGGCACAGGCTGGAGGCCACGGTGCGAGCAGCCAGGGGCCCCGGGGACGGGCCGTGCAGGGCAAGGACCAGGGGACACGAGAGAGATCCGGGGCATCCGGGCGCAGAAGCTGGGCGGCCCTGGGAGGCAAGAGGACTAGAAGCTGAGGTCAGCAGTGAACAACGGGGCTTAGAAGGTGATGGTCACTCACTGCACTTCAGGTCTGCCGCTGGCCTCGCACTTGAGGCTGATGTCGTCTGTGGGGAAGACAACCAGGCGCCGTGGAGACTGTTCGGTGATGACAGGCGGTTCCATCACTGGGGACAGGATAGGGAAGAGGTGGTGAGGACGGGGTCTGGCTGGCTTCACGGCCTCGACCCCCGTCCCACTGGGAGGGAAGGCACGGTCTGAAACCCTCAGAGGCCCCAAGGCCGCGGAGGTGGGGGGGCAAGGAAGAACGAGCTGGAAACAACCCGGCTGGGCCACAGGCGGGTGGGCCATGAAAAGAGGGAGAGAAAGGGACACGGAACAAAGGTAGAAAGGGACAGAACAGAGAGGACAGCCACAAAAAGTACAAAGAAAGACATCTGAGGGAGAGATGAAGCCAGAGACAGAAACCAGGAAGTCACGGGGACAGAGGGAGCAGAGAGGACGCAGTGGCGACAAGAAGCAGGAGAGGGTACAAGAAAACCCAGGCCAGGGCAGAGACACAACAAAGATGGCCCACGGGTGAGACAGCGGGTCGAGGACCCAAGAGCCGGAAAAGGCAGCGACCCGCACAGGGCACAGGGCTCACAGAGGTGGAGCATGTGCGGCAGGGGGACTCGCTGGCACCCCTCTTCCCCGCCCCTCCCGCCCCGGGCCTGGGAAACACTCCCCCCCTTCCCCGACTTACCACGGTATCCTTCATCTAAGAAGTCCGGGCAGCAAGGGAGAGAGCGGAGAGAAATGCTGACACTTGCAGACCCCCTGGGGAAGGGGACGGAGGGAAAGGGGGCTACGGGTGGTGTCATACGGGGGGGGGGGGGCACAGGCCAGGCTGGGGTTGTGGGGCAGAGCAAGGCCCAGAAGGACAGGACGGTCTCGGGGTGGGCTAGGCTGCGGCCCCAGCACACAGGGAGAAATTCCTGCCTTTAACAAGGAATGCCCTCTGGACAGACGCTTGCATCCCGCGGGCGGGCGGAGGCGCAGAACTGACCCCCCTCCCCCCCAGAAGGTGGGGAGGCAGGCAGCCCAGCATCCAGGGCACCCTCCCCCGCTCCAGCCCACTTCCCTCCTAATCCAATTAGCACAGCTCAGTGTTTTCAATTACCCAGGCCCAGCCTTCAGAGCCCGGCTGCCCCCGCTCTCCCCCCCCAGCCCTGCGAAACCCTCCCGAAGGCCCGGCTGCATCCGAGTTTCCATTGCCTGCAGGGCTGACTCCAGTCTTTTCTTTCTCCCCTTCCTTCCTCCCGGGCGACGGCCACCAAGTTGCCCGGGGCTGAGGCCAGAGCTGCTGCTTCCCGGCCACAGGACTCGGCCCAGCACCAGCCAGGGCGGCTGTGAGGAGGGGAGAGGAGGCGGGGAGGCAGGAGTGCACAGCCTCTGAAAGCTTTGTCTCTGCAGAAGACCTCAGTCGCGGGTCCCCTGGAGAGAGGAGGAGGCTCCCGGGGGACACTGCAGAGGGAGCCCGGGGCTGGGGAGGGGCCAGTACAGGCAGCCTAGAGCAAGAGACAGTGACGGGGTGGAGAAAGTCGCCCGGGTGGAGGAAGACGGGGAAAGAGACAAAGGGGCCCAGGGGCAGGGAGAGAGACAGCTCTAGCTGGAGGGAAGGCTCCTACAGGGCGGCACCGGGTGCCCAGAGCGGCCCACTTCTCTCTTTCTCCAAACTCTCCCTGCCCCTCCCTCCACAGACGGACACACCCGGCCAGACGGCCCCGCCGCTGCGGCAGCAGGGCAGGCCAGGCGGGTGCCCAGGGTGAGGCCTGAAAAGCGACCAAGAGGAGACGGAGGGGAAGGAGGACGAGCACATGTGTGTGAGTCCAGGCACACATGTGAATGCTCAGGAGTGTACCGCGCGCAGGACGTCTGTGTGTGAGTGTGTTTGCATATGGGTGTGTCTTGACAGAGTACGTCTGAAGGCCGTGCGTGTGCCTCCGTTCAGTACCGTACACCTGCCTCTGTGTGTACGGATGACTCTGTTCCTTTGTGTCTAAACCCCTCGCTTGTGTGTGTGTGCATGTGTGTGTGTGTGTGCCTCCTATGTGTCTTCTCCGGGGGCTCTGCCCCGTCTGTATATCTGTGCCTGGTTGGATACAGGTGGCTCGTCTGTGTCTACCCACGTGTGCGTCTATGTCCATCTGCCACAGGGAATCGGCACAGGCACGACTGCACGTACCTCCGTGTGCATATCCCAGGGGACATCCCCACCCTTTGTCCCATCCGTCCCTCTCCACCTCCTCCAAACCCTCGGCTGCCTCCCCCCAGCACCAGGTGTCCTCCAAGCCCGCCTCCCTCAGCCCCTACCCCATTCCTGGCAGAGACAGTGTTCCCCAGCGCCAGCCCCCGGCCCATCTTTCAGGGACACTGGCCTCCCCCAGGTCCGGGCTCAGAGACAAAGGTGGCAAGATGAGGGAGAAAGGACTGGAGCCACCAAGGAGCAGGCTCGAGATACACAAATGCTGCTGCCCTGCGAGATGCCCCTCACACAAGCCCAACAGCCACTCACAGCAGTGTGTTTACACTTCCTGCTCACACTGGGGAGAACACATCATCACGGTGACACAGACTCCACACACAAATGGGTACTCACAGACGGCCCCAGCTCACATGCACGCACGACCCACTATAATCAAATGCTAACAAACACCTGCAGACCTTCACAGACCTGACCAACAAGTAACAGTTACAGCGACTCACAAACTTATCCATGTAGGTAGGAAATCAAAATCACACTCAATAGCCGCACCTAGTCGATCACAACCGCACACATCCACACACACCAAATATACTGTCTGTGCAACTCACAAGCATACACAAACACTCATGTTTTGTCACAAGCCCCCAGTCATACTCCCTAACACCCGCACACCTACCCACGACCCTCCACGGACGGAAAGCTCCAGCAGTCTCACCCCTTCAGCCCCACCCAATCGTCAGGATTTACAAAACTGCGGGGCCTTTGTAAGGTGTCTTGTCCTGTGGCAGTTCACACACAGAGCTACCAGAGGCCGAAGATGAGATTACTCAGGTCAGAAACAGGGCAAAACTTGAATCCAGGCCTTTGCACAAGCTAGCCCAGGACTGGGGGCCGGCCCCGTTCTCCCGCCCGCCACAACACCGGGGGAGGGTGGGGGAGAGCGGGCCAAGGGAGAGCACCGAGGGGGCCCTTCCGGCGCCGAGCCCGCTGTCCGTGGTCCTGAAACCGCCCTCCCCCGCCCGCGCCGGTCCCCTGTCCGTGGTGCTGACACACCCCGCGTCTTCCACCCTGTCCTTCTCTCCAGAGGTCCGGGGTACCTCCTGTCCACTTTGTACCCAGGAAAGTAGAGGGGAGGGTCCAGAGCCGGCAGAAGGTGAGGAGGCAGAAGATAAAAGAGGAGCCCAGCGCGGCGGCGAAGGGAGGCGTCAAGGCTCCCTCCAGCTACTCACATTCCTCGGGGATCTGGATGAGCAGGCAGGGGCTGCACAGAAGGAGAGGCCACAAGTACCGCAGCGACACGGCCATCTTCCCGGCGGCGCCGGCGGCTCGGCACGGCACAGCCGGCCGGGCTCGGCTCAGGCTCCGGCCGGAGGGAAGGGGGCTGGTGGGCGGCTTGGGGCGGGAGCCAGGGGTGGGGGCACTGGGAGAGGGAAGGAGGGAAAGGAAGGGTGGGGGAGGAGAGAGGAGAGAACGGACGACTTTAGTGACTAACATCTGGGCGAGCCCGGGCTCCTGGCCCCGCCCTCCGCCCCGCCCCCAGTGGGCCAGCTCCCCCATCCCTCCCTCCCCCGCACCTTGGAGGGAGAAACCTAGAAGTCTTAGCACTGGTTAGGCCTCCAGGTTGCCTTTCATTCCCTTTCTCCTCTCCGTCTGTGCTTCCACACCAGCTGCCTCTTCAGCATCAACTTGTTGCCCCAATCAGCTCCCCTGGGCATGCCACAGGCCACTCTGTGCATGAGTGTGGATGTGGATGGGCATGTAGCCAAATATACACATTAGTATTTATGTGGCTGTGCGTGTGCATGCAGGAGCACATTTGTATATGTCTTTTCTGGAAAGGGGGTGTGTGTCTGCAAGAATCAACGCATGGGTCTAGATAGCTGCATGTGCACACGAGAGCACGTGTGTGTCTTCTTGTGTGTCTGTACCTCTGGGGGATGAATCCTCGTGTCTGCTATCTCTGTGTGTGCACACAAGCATGAGTGCACGTGTATGTAGAGAAGAACTCTCGTCGGTCTCATTGCTGTGGGTTTCAGAGCCAACTGATCTCTGGGTGGTGTTCAGGCCTACAAAGCTGGTGGGGGACAGGGAGGTCTTGGGAAGTGGGGACTGGGAAGGGAGGAAAGGGGCCCGGGAGGGTGGCATTTCACAGAACAGGTTGAGGAAATGGAAGAAGGGAGAAGGAAGCCTGACCTCAAGATGTGGCAGGAGGAAGGGAAGTAGGAGAACACCTCTCTGCTGTCCCTCATGCCCCTGGGGGGGGGGGCAACAGAGGTGACTGTGGCCTCTCCCCTTCCAAGCCAGGGTCAGGAGGAGCTCTGAGACAGTGTTTCTGTCACCTCTCATGTGTCTGGCAGGCCCGGGTCTTTTTCTGAGTCTTCAGGGTTCAACTGCTAGATGTGTTCACCCCAGCCCAAGTGACACCAGCCATACCCACATTCTCCCTGCATGCAAGAAGCCCTGAAGACCGGAGGCCCAGGGAAGCGGGGGGGGGGGGGATTCTCTGCCATGACTACAAGAGGAAACACACTCCCAAGAAGACAGCTGTCTTTGACTCCAAACAGGAAGGGGTGTGAGAAAGAGGCAAGGAGAGAAAGTGCAGGTGGGGTAAGAGTAGGTTGCTGGTTGACAGAGAGCTTGGAGGCTGGAGCTGGGGTCTGGATGCACTCTCCAAGACCATACCGGACATCTTCATTGTGCCCAGCCAACACCTTATCAAAGGGGGACGAGGCCTCATCCAGAATGCTGAAGGGGAGGGGAGGGAGGCCTGGAATGCCATGCTAAGGCATCTAGACTCTGTCAGGAAGGGACTAGGAGACATAAATTGGTTTAGTGTAAGGGGACCCGACAAGAGTGGGGAGTTCAATAGACTGCCTGGGGACTCAGTAGGGGAAATGGATGGTGGTGAACAGCTGGAGGGGGAGGGGGAGAAGCACCAGGACAGGTCAACATGGATGGGCTGAAGGCCAAGAGAAGGACTCAGAGGGCAGGAAGTGGCGAACGCGAGGCCAGTTCCCAACTTGCAAGAACTGAGCTGGGGCCCAGAAGGAAGGAGCAAACAGCAGACCTGTTCTGCCCCACCTTCCCCCACAAAGCCCGGACAAGCAGGGTGGGCCCCGGGCGGCCTTGGCCTCCACTTCAAGGCCTGTAGGAAACAGTAGGAGACTCAGATCAGAGGGCAGGCGATCAAACGACAACCTTGGGAGCTCTGAGCACTCTAGTCTTAGAAGGGGGGAGGGGAGAGAAACCAGCTAGGGGAAGCTCAAAGAAGGGCCTTCCTGCACAGAGGAGGCCAGGGAGCTCCCTTTGCTGGAATGATGATCACGGTCATGGGAACTCGTCTTTGTCCTCAAAATCTAGGCTCCCAGAATCGGGTTCGGCATATATGCCCTGGATGTACATGCAGGGAAAATGCAGTACTTCCGAGCCCCTGGCTCCCCATTCTCTGCCCCACCCCGATGTCCCACAGTCTCACACCCAACCTCTTTTAGTCTCCTGGCATTTGCCACCCAGCTTGCCGCCTTCCCGGGGAACTCAGACAGGCAGGAGCCAGAAGGTTGAGGCCCCTGACAGCTGGGAGGGGGCTCTGCCTCTTCCCCTCCCACCGCTGCTGGGTCTCTGATCTCTCATCATTCCTCAGGCAATTACAGAGCCAGCAGCTCAGGTTGTCGGCTCAGCAGGCCCCCCAACCCCCATCAGCACCTCCAGGGGCAAGGAAGGCGAGAGCGTTCCACAAGCTGGTGTACAGATGGAGCCAAGGCCACGTCTGCGAGGGGTGGGGATGGGCTGGGGAAGACTGAAGGGTGACAGACAGGGTGAGAAAGAGGCAGGAGGGAGCAGGAGAGGCTGAGGAGAGGGGCTGGGGGAGGGAGGGCAGGGAATGGGAGACAAAGACAGGATGCTGGACCACCACCACGGTAACCAAGACGGAGAAATCCAGCAACAGAGACCGGCATCGGGGAAAGGGTGAGAGAAAAGGAGTACAAAGGGTGAGAGGTGGCCGCAGAAAGCCCTGATGGGAAATGGTCCAAAGAGCAAGAAGAGTGAGTGGTGTGTGTGCGTGCACATGTGCACAGACGTGGTGGTGCCTCTTTGAGTGCCCTTGTCCCTGGGGGGGGGGCATGCCAGGCAAGGGACTGGGAGGGAGGAGGGAGGCGGGCCCAAGTAGGGGGGCCTCTTGGGCTCAGAGGTCAGGCTGTACTGACAGGCAGGGCAGAGGGACAAACAGCAGAGAAGCTGTTGAGCCAGGACCAGAGAGACAAAGCCCACGACAACAGAGACAGAGCAGCAGGTCCCTGGCCACTTGTGGCACTGGGGCTAGGTGACAGGTGTAAGGCAAGATGAATGAGCCACTGCTGGCTGGCCCTCCTGGAGGAGGTGGGGACCCCCACAGCAGGAAGGGAGAAGCACTCAGAGTGAGCAGCCGCCCGGCTGGAGGTAGGCGCCCACACGTCTCCAGGCACAACCGTGAGTGTCCGTGTGCATGCCCGCACTTTGTGCTGGGGCGATGCACAACAAAGGCAGGCTGATCCTGAGTGGGTCTAGCTGGGAACCCATCCCCCCGGACACACCGCACCGCACAGGCAAGAAGAAAGGGCGTGGCAGGCACCGAGGCAGACTGCCGTCCGCTGGAGCCTGCACAGACACTCAGGGCTCAGGGCGGCAGAGGAGCCACGCCCCTTGCTGCACCCTCAGTCCCTGGGTCCCCTGGGGAGTCTTCTCCTCTGGCCTCCTGTCCTCTTACTGAGGGGGACTTGGAAGGTCGTGGGTTGAAGCCGAGATCTGGGGTGGCTGCTTTCCTCCCTGACTCCCTGACCACACACACACACACACACACACACACACACGCACACACCCCTCACGAACCTTCAAGGGTGCCCCGCGTCAAGGGTGTCCCGCGTGAGTGAGTGCCCAGGTCCTGTGTAGGGTCCTCCGTGTCCCTCCCATCTGATAGAAATGGAGTCCCTCCAGGGGCACGTAGCCAGAGGGCCCTCCAGCTCAATGTCTGTTGAGAACGGCAGCTTCCCATGGCCCGGCAGGCCCACCAGGGGCAGGGCTGGGGGCTCAGCTGGGACTCAGTGCCCCAGGTGTGTGACACGGTCAGGGTGTGGGTGCTGGGTCCACGTCCTTGAGGCTCGGGGAGTGAGCGCATGGGGGCATCCATGCCCGGGCTGTCTGCCAGAAGGGCCGGTGGGGGCCTTTGAGCCCGTCGGTGCGTGTATGAGGGTATGGGTGTCACCTCCACCCTACGCACTGTGTTCCTTTAAGGCTCCTCCTCGCCCTCCCCCCCCCAGGCTGTGGCTGGCGGGTTTCCATGGAGATGGAGCCCAACTCCCTCCACTGGCAGCGGAGAGGAAAGCCTGCCTGCTTGCCTGCAGCAGCCTAATGGGTTAGATAATACATAAAGGAGGCTGCTGGGTGGGAGCCCCCACAGGTATCCGGGGCCTGGAAGTGCTAAAGGACTGCCACCTTGTCCTCTGCGGTTCCCACCGCCTCACCCCTCCCAAGGCACTCCCCAGAGTGAGCCCACAGCCCCCTCAAGGCTGCAGTCTCCAAGGCAACAGCAGCTCACCTGTAATGGACCATTCTCCTTAAAGGATGAGGAAGGGGTGGGACAGAGGTTAACCCTTCATGGGAGAGCAGTGAGAACAGACCGTCTCCACTGGGGAAGGAAGGGGGCATCTCACCATCTGCGGCCAGAACGGCTTTTCTCCACCCCCTCACGTGTGTGTCTCAGTCAGGTGCCCCATTTTATGAAATAAATCCACGGATACCACCTACCACACGCCGGGGCTCTTCCAAGCACGTTTACACACATCGCCCAAGGAATCCTTAAAATCTCCCCGGAGAAGGAGGCCCTATCATTACCCCAATTTTACAGATTAGGGAACTGAGGCTCAGAGAACCAGAGCACAGTGTCCAAGGTCACAGAGCTGGCACTAACGTTCACCAGGCGTAAGGTTCTAGATGGCAGGGGGGAGGTCAGCTTGCCTCTCGGGCTTGTGTAAGGCATGTGTACGTGTGTTCCCAGAGGGCCAGGGGCCTGGACGAGGATGGCCTCCAAGCCGTCCTGTCCCCTAGGGAAGGGCTGATTTGCTAGGCAGATGGCAGGCAAATGGGGGGGGGGCAGGGATGGAAATCTTGGGAGGAGGCCACGTGGAAGTAGGATGTGACCCATATCACGCCTCAGCACAGAGCAGGGACCATCTCATCCCTAGGCCTTGGGCTTTACTCGACCCACCATTCAAGGACACCACCCAAAGAGAAGGCAAATTCCTTTCTCTATTAAGCTTGGGGACAGCGTGCAGAAGGGGAAACTGAGGCCCAGGAGAGCAGAGGCCAAGACTCATAGAATGCCAGTGCTACAGCCAAGTTTCCCATGCACAGTTGGGGAAACTGAGGCCCACAGCCCGAAAGCTGCCTCCCTCGATGCCCTCTAAGCCTCCCCTTCGACTTTGGAAAGCGGGCTGAGAACAAGACCAGAATACCCCCCATACACACCTGAGAAATGAACCTGGCACTAGAGGGGGCTTCGGGGGCCAGGCTAGAGGGCACAGCGTATCTCTCATTGCTATGGGCTGGCGGGGCCTGTCGCTAGAGCAGGCAGGCGGTGCAGGGAAGGTGCTGCTCAGATACGTCAGTCCGGGGACACCTGGACCAAAAGGGCGGGTGGGGGCGCCTAAAAATGGCTCAGAGACTGCCAGGCCCCTCCGGCCCCCTCGCGGCTCCCCACTGCCAAAGGGCTAAAGAACAGAGGGGGCCCAGGAAGCCTGGGGTAGACAATGGGGCCTCTGTTGTCCCCAGGGCCTCAGCATTCCTAAGGCATGAACGCAGGAGGCCAGGGGAGGGGTCAGAGGGCACCCCCCCACACGCAGCGGGAAGCCCCACATCATGCGCGTCATGCATCGGGCATGCCAGCCTCTGTGCCACCGCCATCAGTCCTGCCCCTTCCCCCACACAGGCCCACGGGGCATCTGAGGGGACCCATTCGGGCACAGAAGGATCTGTGTGCCCACGCTCTCTCACGAACACACACAAATGCACACATGCAACCAGATAGATGATCCCCACACATGCAAAGAGGAATACCGGAAGCTACGCACACGCCCACGCCCAACATCGCCCCCATGCAAACATCCAGCCTGGCTGCCCTCTCCCAATGGGCCTAGCTCCGAAGGCTCTAGACGGGAGAGCTGAGGGAGGGGCCCCCGGTAACTCATCTCCTCCCTTCAAGCTCAATCAGACCGACATCAAGATGGACAGGCTCAGAAGGCCCCCCTGGCTGAGTGCACAAAGCCCAGGACGCTGCCGCCTTCTGCTCCACCCAATCCAAGGCTGACAAAGCCGTCCGTCCTCGGTGGGTTTAGGGACAGAGGCTGGCATGAGCCGCTGAGAGGCAGGACAGTGGCTGGGCGCTCCCTCGGAAGCTTCAAGACCTAGAGAGAACACGAGGGCCCAGGCGGGCTCCCGAGGCCCTGGGTGGGGGGAACTGGACAAAGAAAAGCTTCTGGAAAGGCCAGCAGCCCAGAGCCTTCCCCTGCAGAGGGACCCCCCTCCCCCCTACCATCTGACCATAGCCTTTAGGAAGCCACAAAGATCCTGTTGATATCTGGGGAGAAGGCAGGCTGGCCTTGCTAACTGCCTGACCCCCGGTCCTCTGGCTGGTGGCCAGCAGGCGCCTCCTGTCCACCCCTCAGGTCAGACGAGGCCCCTACGGGCAGTGTGGGCCCAACCCAAAGGCATGAGCAGTCACCCCGGTGCTGAGGCTCAGAGCTGGGGCCAAGCTCAGGGCCATGGGGAGTGGGGCAGGGGAGAAGCAGAGAGAGAAGATAGGCAGAAGGGGAGGGGTGGGGCAGGCAGAGGAAGGGGGAGAGAAGGAGGGGAGTAGTGCCCTCCCCACAGCGAAACTCAACTGAGTGGGGAGAGGCAGGGGGACCTGGAGAGGTGGGTGGCTGGCAAGGAGAGCGCAAGGGGGGGGGGCGCGGGGAGGGCAGAAGAAGGGAGGCGTCCAGAATGGGGCAAGTCAGAGCAAGCAGGAGGGTGGAAGACTGGAGGGCAGGGCCTGCTGAGGGCCCATCCCAGCGGGCCCCACCCAGGGACCCAAGCCCGGCCTTCCCAATCACGGCAGGAGTGGGCAGGGCAAAGACAGCTGCCAGCCTGTGACCCTAGAGGGGGGATCAGACCCGCCGCCTCCCCCATTGTCTGACTCACAGGGTGGGGCAGGGCCCCTGGGACTGCACTCCGGCTGTCACCCTCCCCCCTCGCTCCTGCAGAGGTCTGCACCGGACCCCCATCTCTACTCCATTCTCCCCCAGCGCATGCCCCTCCCCAGGCCCCCAGACAGCCCTGGAAACGCATCCCCCTCATCCCCAGACTGTTCAATCTTTTGCCCAAGAAGGGGGTCCGGCAAAAGCTGCCATCACCTTTGCCCTGGCTCTCCTGGAGGCTGGCCTGGCACTGATGCGTGACTGGCACGGCCTGGTTGGGCCTCTCCGCGAGGCCATGCGGCCCTCACTGCTAGGAAGAGGGCCCCGAGACGTGCTTTCCAGCTGCGGCCATTTAGAGTGGCCCCAGAGACGTTGGTCTTGAAAGGGACCTTGGAGATGAATGTGATAGCCAAGAGGGCTGAGACTCAAAGCAGGGAAGGGACCGAGGGTCCCAAGTCGCTGGGCTGGAGAGTGGCAGGTATGGCACACGGGGCTGCTCCCTCCAGCCTCCCCAGCCGGCACTGCCCAAGTGGGTGCCATGGAAGGCACCCACCCCAGCGGCAGAAAGAGGCTTAACAGGAGAACAGTCCGATGCTCCTGCCCACTGGAGTAGACCTTGGACCAGGCCTTCCGTCACTCCTCGCTTCCCTTTTCCCTTCAGATAGTCACAAAGGAAAAAAGAAAAGCAATTCGTACCCTCTGAGGACAAAGATGGTGTTGGGCTGGTTTGTTACCGGTTTTTCCATCAGTGGCACGGAGCCTGGCCCAAGTGGGCACTTGCCCAGCAAATGACCGTCCACACCACGGCCACCGAGCTCCCGGGCGGGGAGGAGCTCATCACTGTGCAGGAAGGGGACCCTGCCGCCTCGGGGCGCGCGCCGTGCACACACTCGCACACTCGGTGCTCTGCAGGGGGCTGGGGGGCTGGGGGAGGAGCCTCTGGGGAGCGGCCCGTAGCAAAGCAAAGAGACTGAGGCGGCCAGGGTGTGCTGAGCGGTGATCAGATCACCAGCGCTCCTTAATTTCTTTTGTTCTTTTCTGTATATTTCAAGCGTACCACAGTAAGACGCATTACTTCTGGGGTCGCGCACACACAGACACAAGTGAGTAGGGAGAGAAGGACGAGAAAGCAGCAAACAGAAACGACGGAGGAGCCAGAGGGCGCCGCTGGTCTCAGCCCCGATGCCAACTTGCCTTGTGGCCGTAGAAAGCCAAGAGCCCCTGGAGGCTGGGCCAGACCGAGTCCCGCCGCCCGCAGCAAGGAGCTGATCGGGAGAGAGAGGCCCCGACGGGCCCCTGCCGCAGCCACCCCGTAAGGGACAAGAAACACGAAGCTTGGCAGCAGTTTGTGGGAAGAAAGGCTGACTGGCTTATTCACTGTCAGGGCCACGTGAGTCAGCAGAGATGGCACTGGGTTGCCCAGAAGCCCCTGCCCTTTGGGTGGAGTTAACTGGAAGCAGGGCACCTACTTGGAGGGGGGTGTCAGGCCTGCGACTCCTCGGGGCTGGCAGATGGCCCTGGGCCTGCCTCCCGAAGACAGACAGGCAGTGAGGAGCCGGGCTCCAGATACCCTGTAGGGGGCGGCAGGTTGCACCACGGTGCTCTTTGCAACCCCTGCCAACGGAGAGATCCCCAAAATCGACCCCAGGGAGGGGGGAGGAGGAATTGCAGGCCCCTCCCATAACAGAACCGAGATAGAAAGACTTGGCAAAAGACCCGCAGTGGGCAGGGACGTCGCCATGGGCACCTTGCTTTCCAGAATCCCTGGCCGCGAGCCAATGAGACCCTCCCTCCCTCACCTGTCCCCCACAGACCCGCATTCTACACCCCTGTGCACAGCCGCCCATCTGTTGGTGCCCGGGCTGACCTCACACGGTGCGCCCTTTCTTAGCCACAAGAGCCTGCGGAAACTGAGGCCGCGGACACACCCTGCGCCTCCGCAGGAGGAGACCCCGGTCCCGGGGCAGGCTTTCGCAGGGGAGCCCCGGGGAGTCCAGGCTGGGGTTTGGAAAGAAGAGGGAGGAGAACAAAGCCCCCCTTCCCCACCCCTCCGCCTCGGGGCGGAGGGCCAGGCAGCGCCCTGCCCCGTCCTCACCCCTCCCCCATGGCAGGGGCAGCCTAGGCCAGCCCCTACCACGCAGGCGACGGGATTTTCAGCCAAACAGAGCCGTCGGCTGGGGAAGAGGGGCAGCCACGCCCAGGGCCACACCCCACGGCGGCCGATGGGGGGGTCACTCGGCCCGCACCGCGCTCCCTTTCTCACACACGCGCACACACCCGTAGGGACGTGCCAACTTGGGCCCCCCACCTGCCCGCACGGGCCCTGCCTGACTCCCCGCTTGGTGTCCCTCTCCAGATCGGCACCTTGGGCGTCGCCCAGGTACCGCTCACCTGTCGGGCTCCGGCCCCCGGCCTCCCTCCCCCGCCCGGCTCCCGTCCGTGGGGCCCGGAGCCCGGTGCCCGGCCTGGGTGGGGCTCCAGCCGCCCAGCCCGCAACTGCGGGCAGGGCCGTGCGGCGCTCCTAGCTCTCGTCCCCCGACCCCGGCCGGGCAGGGCTGGGACGGGGGGCCGGGGACGCCGCAGCCGCAGCCGGGGCGCGAGGGCAGGCCTGCCCGGCTTACCTGCGCTGCGGCCGCCGCTCGGGCTGCCCGCCCAGCCTCCGCGCACGCCGGCCTCGGACCCGCTGCCGGAGCGCGTCTGCGATGCCGATGCTGCGGCGGCAGCGGCGGCGGGGCGGGGCGGGCGTGCGCGCAGGGGAGGGGGAGGGGAGCGCAGGGGAGGCGGGGGAGGAGGGAGTGAGATCACCTCCCCCGCCGCCCGCTCCGCCCCGCCGCGCCCTCTCCCCTCGTCTCCGCGGACCCCGGCTTCCGAGCCGGGCTGCCGAGCCCGGCGCGGGCTGGGAGTCCCCTGTGGTCCCCGCCCCCCGCGGGACCTCCGGGGGACCCCCGCCGCCAGGTCCCGCCGGACCTGCGCCCGCAGTCCCGAAGTCCCTGGCCCGGGAGTGCCCCGCATCCGGGCGCCCGCGCTGCAGTGTTGGCTCGGGGCAGGGATCGCGGGGTCGGGGTGCCCCCGGGGCGCGGGGCTGGGCGGTGGAGAGAGGAGTCGGCTGGGGAAACATCCCCCAGCCCTTTCCCGGCCCTCGAGGGCGCCGATGAGCGACGGGCACCCACACGCAACGGGTCCCGGCCGCACCCTGGTCGTGGGGTGTTTGGACGCTCCCCAACCCCAAGGGACAAGATTCCTGAGGCCCTGGGCTCTCTCCCGCATCCCTCCCATCCTAGGCCTCCGATCCGGTCCAGTGGGGCCCGCGGGCCTCCATTTCAGCCCGCCAAGGACGCTCCAGGGGCGCAGGCAGCCCGGAGCCAGGGGCCAGGAGGTCGCGGAGAGGGAGCCCCCGGAGCCGCCCCTCTCATTTCCTAGATTTTCCTCCAGCTCCCTGCCAGCTTTCCCAGACCCGTGTTTTATTTCTTTGTGGTGGGGATTGGCCCCATCTCGACCTTTCCCGGCGGCCCCACTCTCTCTACAGCCCTGCACTCGAAGCCCGGGAAGAAGTTCCTCCCCTGCGCGCCCCCCCCCCCCGCGACCCCCCTGGCCGTGACCTCAGATGGGAGGCGGAGGGCGCAGCAATTCCGGAGTGAGCCGAGCCCGGCCTCAGGGCAAGGAAGGCCTAGGGCCCAGATGGCAGATTGCGGCCGTGGTGGCCACGGTATTTTTATGAGCATGCCTGTTGCCCAATGAAGCATTCCGGGGCCTTCAGCTCAGCCTCTCGAGACCCTCCAAGCCATGCAGGAGGCCCGCGTGGGAGGGGCCCGGGCATCCTGGCCTGAAGTTCCCATCCCCCTTCCACCTCCCCCTGAAGAGGAGGCTTGGAGCCCTGCCCTCAGTGACGGTCTGGATGCCATGTTCTAAGGGTCTTTTATTTTGTTTAAGCTTATTTATTTTGCGAGAGACAGACAGAGAGAGAGAGAGCAGGGGAGAGGCAGAAAGAGTGGGAGAGAGAGAATCCCAAGCAGGCTCCGTGCCGGCAGCGCAGAGCCCAGTGCGGGGCTGGAAACCACCAAGCGTGAGATCATGACCTGAGCAGAAACCCAGAGTGGGATGCTTGACCCTTGACCGACTGAGCCCCGCCAGACGCCCCTCTCGGGGTCTCTAGAAGGAGACCGGTGAGGAGGTCAGTCTGGGGCGTGCAGGTGGAGGGCTGCTCCGAGGGCGGAGCCAAGGGAGCTCCGCCCCCCACCCCAGCCCCGGGGCGCCAGGGGCCCAGGGTTGGGCGGTGGTAGACCCAGAGCGGGGGGTGGGGGGGTGGCTTGCTGGCGGCGCTGTCCTGCCAGTCGCCCGGCCCTTGCGGGAGCGGGGAGGAGGCTGTGGGCACCGGGCCAGTTGGCCCGGAGCTCCGTAAGGAGGGCGGGGGCGGGCGCCCAGGAGGGGGTGTTTTCCATGAGGCACTGAGCTATCTGCTTCCTGCCTGCTCTGATCCCACCGCTGATAGGCCCAGCCTCTCTCCTCTCTGGCCACCTCTGCCTCTCCACTCACCCCAAACAGTTACCAGCCTCTTCCTCCAGCCTCGAAGCCTTTGCTCCCTTCAGGAGGGTGGGGTTTGAGGCTGGCGGCCCTGCTGGCATTGGCAGGAGGGAGGTAAGAGGACGCAGCCCGGTGAGGCTGCTCCCCCCTCAGTGCACGATGCTGGGTTCGGTCTCCACGGACCGTGCCCGCGGTCACCACTGTCACAACACGAAATAGCATTCATTGAGCCCTGCCACGGGCCTGCCCTTGTCGGAAGCACGTTTCGTGTGTTAGCACGTTTATTTAACACACCGACCCCGGGGAGGTCCATCATTAGACCCCAGTACAGATGAGGGAACTCAAGTCCCAAGAGCACAGCGGTGCCCCTCTCCCACTCGTGCTCTCTCTCTGTCTCGTGGGAGCCTCTTTGGAGGCGGTGGTCTCGGGCCCCTCCAGTGGTCCTGCGTGCTTCCCACCCCCTATGATGAACGTTCTCTTGTGATGCTCACTGCAAGCGAGGAGCCTGTGGTCCAGAGGGGAGGCCATGCAGCCCGGGGGGGGGGGGGAGGCGCCGTGCCGAGTTTCTGCTCACCTGCTCCTCCGCCCGTCACTAGGGCCCCATTTCCCAGATGAGGAAACCAAAGGTCCGACGGGTCACGTGACTTCACCAAAATGACCCGGAAGGTGAATGGCACAGCTGGGGTTTGAACTCGCCTCTGTTTGACTGCAGAGCCCATTCTCCCACTTCTGCGTCCCAAGATAGAGGGGCCGGCGGGAGTGACAACAGGAAGAAGAGAGGTCCCTGGGCAGAGAAGCAGGAAAGATTGGCCTCGAACACGCGGTGAACCGGGTCTCCGCTGCCACACGCTCGCTGTGGAGACCGGGAGGCTCTGCAGACAGCGGCTGGGTCTCGCCCACTCACCACCTTCAGTGGCCTGAGCTCCTCACGGCTCCCTGTGACCCACGCGTCTTGGGCACAGCAACCAGACGAGGGCAGCCGCCCAGAGTCAGGCCGGACCCTCCCCCACAACAAGACAAAGGCCACGTGATGAGGGAGCAGGAAGAAAGTGCCAGCAGGTTGACAGGGCGGACTGATGAGCCTGACCCACCTTTCTCTGGTTTTCTCCTTTCCATTTGTCTGCGTCTTCCTGTCCCAGGTGTATCTCTTCAAGCAGCATGTCGTCGGGGTTTGGTTTGCTTTGATCCGGCCTAACGATCGTTGCCTTTTTAAAACTCGGCTTTACGGAGGCATCGTTTACGTGCAGTAAAATTGGCCTCTGTGAGGTGTACAGCTCGACGATTTTCGATAAACGTCCCGTAACCACCGCCACAATCAAGATATGGAATAACTCCATCACCTCCCCAAATTCTCTCCTACCCTTTTGAAGTCACTCGCTCCCTCTAGCCCTGCCCCCCCCCACACACACACAATCTGCTGCCTTCGCTGGAATTTCAGACTGAATCGTGCCGGGTGTATTCTCTTGGCTGGCTTCCCTCGCTCAGGGTGGTTTTCGAGACCCATCCATGTTGGTGTGCGTGTGCACGCGGCAGTGGTTCGTTCCTGTTTATTACCGAGTAGCATGCCAGTGTTTGGCCATATCCCGCTTTGTTTAGCCACAAGCCCGCTGGGTGGTTTCCAGCTCTGGGCAACGCTGAGAGGAGCTGCTCGAAGCATTAACGTACAGGGTCTGTGTCCGCTTTCATTTCTGTAACCATCACCGAGCCGGGGCTGCTGGGCCAGAGGGTACGTTCTTCTACCTTTGTCTTTTACCTGGAGGGTTCAATCGATTCTGTCGGTGGTGTTTGCTAAATGCTTGGATTTGTTCTTGCCTGCCTGTTAAGTGCTTCCCATTTGCCCGGCTTTCCACATTTCTCTTTCTCTGCCCCCACTTTCTATCAGTGAAGGTTCAGGCCGGGGAAGCAGAAATCACTCCAGCCATCTGCCGCAGGAAAAGGTTTGTGAGGGGCTCCTGGGTGGCTCAGTCCGTTGAGCGTCCGATTTCGGCTCAGGTCATGATCTCACGGTCTGTGAGTTTGAGCCCCGCGTCGGGCTCTGTGCTGACAGCTCGGAGCCTGGAGCCCGTTTCCGATTCTGTGTCTCCCTCTCTCTCTGCCCCTCTCCCACTCGCGCTCTGTCTCAAAAATAAAAACATTTAAAAAAAAAAAAAAAAAAGATCTTGTGGGCCTAAGAAAGGGGGTGGGAAGCATGCAGGACCGCTGGAGGGGCCCCAGACCACCGCCTCCAAACCGGCTCCCACGAGGAGCCGCCGCCCCTGGCCTCCGCCACCGCGGGCACCGAAGCAAATGCTGAGTTCAAGAAGACAACACCGTAGCCACGAGTCAGGGATCACCAACCCAGGACGGGAAGTCACCGCGGCCATAAGGAGTGGAGGCCCACCCAGCACAGGAGCGCTGCCGCCGAAGCCGCATGCTTCTTCGTCCTTGCCATCCAGCAGGAAAACCGCTCCGCACGGCAGAAACGCAGCCTTCCTTCAGACTTCCCAGTCTCAGGGGAGGGCACCCGACTGGCAAAAGCCGACCTGCCTCCCGGAGCCCGGCCCGCACCGTCTGGGAAGTGCCGCTCATTGCCCCTGTTCTTGGTTGTCATTTACATGGATTGAATTTGTGTTCTGGAATCTTCCTTTCGGTTTAGAAGCACCGCGAGAATCTTTGAATAGTGACTCTAGATATTTTGACATGCGTTCTTTTTTTTTTTTTTAAAGTTTATTTATCTATTTTGAGAGAGAAAGGGAGAGAGCGCTTGAGCAGGGGAGGAGCGGAGAGAGGATCCCCAGCAGGCTCCGCGCTGTCGGCGCAGAGCCCGTCGCAGCACTCAGACTCACGAACCGTGAGATCATGACCTGAGCCAAAATCAAGAGTCGGACGCTTACCCGACTGGGCCACCCAGGCACCCCTTGATGTGCATTCTTAGTAAAGCCCAGAGTTCATCAATATCTCTGTTCTGGTGGTTTTAACCTATGGCCACAAATTCTTTGTTGTTCCTCCCTTCAAGAGGTGGTGACTCCTTTCCTCCTCTTGAACACTGGCTGGACTCCATGCAACGGAGGCCAAGGTTGGGGCAGGCTCTGTGATACACAGCGTGGCCATCTGTTAGGAACTGAATTTCATGTACCCCTCCCCTTCACAGGCTGAAGCCCTCACCCACCATGTGGCCGTATTTGGAGCCGGGGCCTCTGAGAAAGTCAGTAAGGCAAAATGAGGTCATAAGGGCAGGGCGCTGATCGGAGAGGATTCCTGTCCTTATGAACACAGACAACAGAGACTTGTCTCTCTGTCTCCACCTCTGTCTCTGCCTCAGCCTCTCTCATTGCTCTGTGAGAACACGGCAAGAAGACAACCATCTAGAAGCCAAGAAAAGGAAACTGACCTTGGCCGAACTTGATCTGGGACATCCTGCCTCCAGAACGGTGACAAAGTACACGGCTGTCGTTTAAGCCACACGGCCTGTGGCCTTCTGTTGTGGCGGCCCCAGCTGCCGAAGACCCCACCTCTGTGTTCATCGCTGCCAGTGACACTTCCGCAGCACCTGGCCTGGCTGACCACACTTCAGTTACCTGTTGTCTCGTGTCTCCTCCAAACCCCCGGGCTTTGAACGGAATGGCCCGGGTGACACCCGCGGTCCCGCTCGGAGGCTGCAGACGCTGTAGGAGAAAGCCGTGTCAGTGTGTAGATGGGTCTCACTAAGGGTTCACGAACGCCAGACCATCTGGCTTGTAAGGAACGCAGTGCAGGTGCGTGCCCCCAGCCAGCCTCCGGCCCCTTCCAGACCTTCTCCACATACTGTTGACTTGGATGGAAAAGGGACAAATCGGGGTGCCTGGGTGGCTCGGGTGGGTAAGCATCTGACTCTTGATTCGGGCTCAGGTCAAGATCTCGCAGTTCCGTGAGATCGAGCCCTATGTCACGCTCCGTGCTGATGGCGCAGAGCCTGCCTGGGATTCTCTCTCTGTCTCCCTCTGTGTCTCTGCCCCTCCCCCACTCACACTGTCTCTGTCTCTCTTAAAATAAATCAATTTAAAAAAATTTTTTGAAAGGGACAAATTCAGCACAGCCATTTATTTGCTCTCCCTTATGAAACCCTACTAAAATGACAGCAAGTGAGTTTTTAAAAGCAAATGGTGCCAAGGACGAAAGTAATAGGAGATGAGGTAACCCCAACGAGAACGTGGGAGTCCGGCAGTCACCCCCGCAGCGGCCCCAGCTGAACGGTGAATTCCCACGGCAGAGCTCACCTGTGGCGCAGAAATCAGCCGTGCAGACGGGGGTGAGAATCTGTGCAAGAGGCAGATAGACCCCCACATGCCGCCCCCCATCCCCACAGAAGAGGAAGTTCTTTCTTTGGAGACGATGACACAGAAAGTGCCTTCGCTGGGCACCACCAGGGACAGTTGCAGGGGCAGCACGCTGGGGACAGGAGGACGAGGCAGGTGAACATTCCCAGCAAACATGGAGTCTTCCGGCCCTCTCGCCCTACTCAGTTCAAGTGCAGACAGCCAGCCCCAGGCACCGGACTGGAGATCTTTCTCTGGGCTCTTCGGCCATTCCAAGAGGAAGGAACTGAAGCCAGGAGGTGGCGGTCGCCACCGAGCACTGCTCAGCGCCGAGGACTGGCCGCACGCGAACCTTACCTCTGGCCTCTCCCTGTGGGCCTCGGGCCTCGATTCGTGACCCTGGGCTCCTCGGGGCACCTCCGACCCAGAGAGCGACACCTCAGACCCAGGACATGTTCCGGATGATGTGACAGTAGAGAAGTCGCAGCTGGAGATGGCCAAGGCCTGGAATCGACTGGAGAAGAGTCACATGGACAGGGAGCACCAGGAGGAGGAAGCTGCGAGAACGCCTTGGACACCCACGACTTAGAATTGCTCCATTGCGAGGGGCGCCTGGCCAGCTCCCTCAGTGGAGCATGTGACTCCTGGTCTCAAGGTTGTACGTTCGAGCCCCGTGTTGGGTGTAGAGATTACTACAAATAAAATCTTTAAAAAAAAAAAAAAAAAGAATTGTTCCATTGCAGGCATTGGAAGAGGAGGAGGGGAAAGGGAGGTGGGTTATGGGCCAGCTGAGCGAGGACCTCGGCGATCCAACAGGTATGTGATCAAGCTGTTTGACCGGAGCACGGACTTGGGTCAGTTCAGCCAGAACACATCGCTGTACCCACTCTGCCGGGCCTGGATGCCCGACAGCCCCTCAGGGCAAGAGCGTGAATGCCCACTCGGTTCACCACTGCCACCACTGCCTGAGGACGAGGAGAGGTCAGAGGTCACTGACTGCCTCCACCCACCACCCCCAGACCACCTGGAAGGGCTTGCGGGATTTCCAGTTCAATCCCCGTTGCAGCCCGAGACCCAGGGTACCCCTGATGACGAGCCCTCCAAGCCTGAGCCCTCAGCACCCACACCCTGGACATTCCCCTCCTTCACATCTTAAAAAAAAATAATAATAATAAAGAGAGCAGGGCCACCTGGGTGGCTCAGTGGGTTGAGCGTCCGACTTCGGCTCAGGTCATGATCTCACAGTTCGTGGGTTCGAGCCCCGCGTCGGGCTCTGTGCTGATGGCTCAGAGCCTGGAGCCTGCTTCTGTGTCTCCCTCTCTCTCTGCCCCTCCTTGTGCTGTCTCTCTCCGTCTCTCAAAAAAATGAATAAACAGTAAAAGGATTTTTTTTCAATGGAGATGAAATCGAAGAAGAAAACAGTTTGTGGGAAACAGGACCATGAGGGATAAGAACACAAATTCAATCCATGTAAATGACAACCAAGAACAGGGGGGAATGAGTGGCACTTCCCAGACGGCGCCGGCCGGGCTCCGGGAAGCAGGTCGGCTTTTGCCAGTCGGGTGCCCTCCCCTGAGACTGGGAAGGCTGAAGGAACAAGTCAGTAGGTGGATGTTTTGCATCTGTCTGGGATGCAGAAAGTTGCAAGACTTTGGAAGCACGGTAGCCTCCAAAGTCGTGGATTGTTTTTTCCTATAAGCCCATCAGGGAGCTGAAGTTGCCACAGTGGGGGGAGAAACAAAGTGGGCCAAAATGTGAAACACAACAGGCCCTTCCCAGGAAAAAGACACAGGGGCACTTTTATCCTTGGCGGCAGCGGCCCTAGACTCGAGGACGAAGGGAGCAGAGAACTGTTCGCTAACGTTTAAAGGTCGTGTGGCAGTGCAGTTTGAATCCCCAGCCTCAGACAGAGGAGTCTGTGTTCGCCCAGCAACTCTCTTCCACGGGTTTCCCCGCAAAGGCTAGAGGCAGCATAGCTGGGCTGATATGCTTTCCCTGAAGGTATCGGTGCACTAACGGGGTGAAGTATGAATGCAGGGGCAGGAGAACTGAGGGCAACCCCACTCCTGCCGGCCGCAGTCCATGGCCGGGGAAGGACAGAAGACCTGACCTGTCTTAAGGCAGGGGAGGGGGACTGACAGAAACCTTCCAGCCTCCCTGAGTCAGACACTGAGGACAAAGCAAAAGCCTGCTACGGCAGCAGTCGAGGCAGAAGACCTGAGAGAGACACTCCTGAGGCACCTGTTCATGGATCTGCTAACGTCGCAGGGTGAGGTGGAACTGAAAAAAAAATCTCCAGGCACTCAGATCACAAGGCCACAATGTTTTATTTATTTTTACTTATCTGTTTAAGATTTTATTTTTATTTATTTTTATTTATTTTTAATTTTTTTAATGTTTTTATTTATTTTGGAGACAGAGAGAGACAGAGCACACGCGGGGGAGGAGCAGAGAGAGAGGGAGACACAGAATTGGAAGCAGGCTCCAGGCTCCGAGCTGGCAGCACAGAGCCCGACGCGGGGCTCGAACCCATGGACCATGAGATCATGACCTGAGCTGAAGTCAGACGCTCAACCGACTGAGCCACCCAGGCGCCCCTAAGATTTTATTTTTAAGCAACCTCCGCACCCAACGTGGGGCTCGAACTTCCAACCACGAGATCAAGAGTCGCACGCTCCATCGACCGAGCCAGCCGGGCGCCCCACAAGTCCACAATTCTTTTTTTAAAGAAGCATCTGGGAAGGGCTCAGCTGGGTGGTCCCGCCCGAGGGTCCTTCGTGCGCTCGCTGTCCAGCTGGCGCTGGAACAGTGTGGAGTTGGAGCAACTTAGAGCTGCGTGAGCATCTCTCTTCACGGGTCAGAGCCCTTCCATGTGGTCTGTCCATGAGGGGCTAGCTTGGGCTTCCTCACAGCATGGCAGCCTCAGGGAAGCTAGAGGCCAGAAGACTGAATATCCCTGCCAACAGGGCCGAAGCTGCATTGCCTCTTCTGACCCAGCCTCAGAAATCAAGCGGCATCGCTTATGCCACATTATGTGGATTATTTATTTTTGAGAGACAGCGAGAGAGAGAGAGAGAGAGAGAGAGCAAGGGCAGGGAAGGGGCAGAGAGAGAGGGAGACACGGAACCCCAACTGGGCTCAGCACAGAGCCTGACGCAGGGCTTGAACCCCAAAACTGTGAGATCGTGGCCCGAGCCGAAGTGGGATGCTTCACCGACTGAGCCAGCCAGGCGCCCCAAATTCCACCTCTTGATGGCAAAATGGCAAGGTTCCAGAACAGCAGAATGGGAGATATTGTTGGGGCTACCTCTGAAAAACACAGTCTGCCACACACACAAGTTAAAAGGCAGAAACTGTCGGGCTAGATAAAATATGTTATTTACAAGAAGCACACTTTTAGCATAAAGACACAGACAAGCTGAAAGTAAAAGGATGGAAAAAGATATATCGCACAAGCTCAGCGTAAGAAAGCTGGTGTGACGATATTAGTATCAGAATAGAATTCAACACAAAGAATATTATCAGAGATAAGCAGGGATACTTCATAATGGAAAAAGGGCAATCAGTCAAGAAATACACAAATCTCCAAATGTAGTTGGAGTCTATAACATCTTTTTCTCAGTAGCTCATAAAACAAAGCGGGGGAAAAATCAGTAAGAATATAGATGTGAACAACACTGACAACCAAAGTGACCTAATTGATATTTACAGCATACCACACCCAACAACAAGAAAATACACATATACACATTCTTTTCAAGGATAGATGTAACATTCACCGACATAGACAATGTTCTGGACAACAGAACAGAGTTCAAGACATGACAAAGGATAACAGCCCTGCAAAGTAGGATTTCTGACCACAGTGATGCTGAATCAGAAATCAGTAACAGGGGCACCTGGCTGGCTCGGTCAGTAGAGCATGCGACTCTTGATCTCGTGGTTGTAAGTTCAAGCCCCACATTGGATGTAGACATTACTTAAACATATTTTTTTTTAAAAAAAGAAAGAAATCAATAGCAAAATGATATGTAGGAAATTTCCAAATATTTAGAAATGAAAAAATACACTTCCAAATAAGCCGTGAATCAAAGGGGAAGTCACAAGTTAAAACCCGTTCTAATACAAAAAAATCGTATCGAATTGAGTAAAACTAAAAACGTAAAATATCAAAATTTGGGAGTTCAACTAAACAAGCGATGAGAGGAAAACGTATAACATTCACTGTTCATATTAGAAAAGGAAAAGGGTCCCAAATCAATTTGAGCTTCCGCTTTAAGAAACTAGAAGGGGTGCCTGGGGGGCTCAGGTGGTTGAGCGTCCGGCTCTTGATTTCAGCTCAGGTCATGATCCCAGGGTTGTGGGATCAAGCTCCACTCATCAGCCTCTGCGCTGAGCATGGAACCTGTGTAAGATTCTCTCTCTCACACCCTCTACCCCTCTCCCCTGCTCTCTCTCTCTCTCAAATAAAAAAAAAATTAAAAAGTAAACTAGAAAAGGAAGAGCGAATTAAATTTAAAATAAATAGAAGGAAGAAAATAATAAAGAGCAGAAGTCAGAGAAATAGAAAACAGAAAAACAATATAGTAAATATATGAAACCCAAAGCTGTCTTTGAAAACATTAGTGAAATTGATAAACCTCTAGCTAGTCTGATCAGAAAAAAATGGAGAGAATACACAAATTACCAATATCAAAAATGAAAGAAGTAAAATGAAAGAGAAGAAACGACTACAGATATTACAGACATTAAAAGGATGATAATAATATGCTAATACATTACAATACAACTTAGATGAAATGGATGAATTATGTGAAAGATACAAACTATCAAATTCATTCCAGAGGAAATAGACAACCTGAATAACCCCGTATCTATGAAAGGAATTGAATTTGTAGCTAAAAACGTTGCCACAGAGAATTCTACCAAACGTTACGAAAGAAAGAACACCAGTTCTACACAAACTCTTCCAGAAAATAGAGGAAACAGTTCCCAACTCATCTGACAAGGTAAACATTATCCTTATACCAAAACCAAAGATGTTACACAAAGAGGAAACTACAGACCAGTGTCCCTTGTGAATACACACACTGTAAAAATATTAACCGAAATTTTAGCAAATCAAATACAGCAATATATAAAAAAATAATACATCATGACCAAGTAACGTTCCTTTCAGGAACGCCAGTTTGCTTTGACATTTGAAGATCAGTCAAGGTAATTAATCATATTACCAGAACAACAACAAAAAAGGAAAAACTGCATGATCATCTCAATAGATGCAGGAAAAACATTTGACATAATTCAACACCTACTCATGATAAAAGTTCTCAATAAAGTAGAAATAAAGGGAAACTTCCTCAGCCTGATAAGGGGCATCTATGAAAAACCCTAGCAAGTGTGATAAGGCAAGAAAAAGGAATAAAAGGCATATAGATTAGAAAGAAACGTAAAAGCGTTTTTATTTGAGATGGCATTATTATCTAGGTAAAAAAAAATCCTAAGAAATCTACAAAAACCAACTGAACGATTAAGTGGGTTTAGCAAGGTCACAGGATAAACAGTCAGTATGCAAATATCAATGGTATTTTTATACACTAGCAACAGGCAATTCCCCCCAGTTGTGGGGGGACAGCTGGATAGCCACACGCAAAACAATGAACCTGGATCTTTAATCCATACCACGCACAAAATTTAACTCGAGATGAATTACAGGCCTAAATATAAGAGCTAGAAATACAGAACTTCTAGAATAAATCATAGAATAGCTTTGTGACACTGAATTAGGCAAAGGCTTTTTAGATAGGATACACAAAATACAAACTGTAAAGGAAAAAAAACTGATAAAATTCGGTATCTTCAAAACATCTTAAGTTGGTTTTTTCTTTTTTTCTTTTTTCAAGTAGGCTCCATGCCCAACATGGAGCTTGAACACACGACCCTGAGATAAAGAGTCATGTGCTCTACCAACTGAGCCAACCAGGTGCCCCTAAGGTTTTTGTTTTATTTTAAAGAGACGGTCAGGGGCTGGCTCAGTCGATAGAGCACGAGACTCTTGATCTGAGAGTTGTAAGTTCCAGCCCCACCTTGCAGGGTAGAAATTACTTAAAAGAGACTGTAATACAGTGACAAGGCATACTGGCAAAACAAAACATATATGTTAAAGAACTTGTATCCAGGGGCGCCTGGGTGGCTCAGTCGGTTAAGCATCTGACTTCGGCTCAGGTCATGATCTTGCAGTTCGTGGGTTCGAGCCCCGCGTCGGGCTCTCAGATGCTGTGTCTCCTCCTCTCTCTGTCACTGCCCTGCTTGCACTGTGTATGTGTGTGTGTCTCTCTCTCAAAAATAAACATTAAAAATTTGTTTAAAGAATTTGTATCCAAAATATATTAAAAGTGAGGAGTGCCTGGGTGGCTCAGTCGGTTAAGCATCTGACTCTTGACGCTCGGGTCATGATCTAACAGTTCGTGACATTGAGCCCTGTGCCGGGCTCTGTGCTTCTCTCTGTCTCTCTGCCCTTCCCCTGCTCGACCTCTTTCTTTCTCTCACTCTCTCTCTCTCTCTCAAAATAAATAAATAAACATTTTTAAAAATTCAAAACACATTGAAAATGAAAACACTCTTACAACTCAGCAACTGAAAAAACTTTAAAAAATTGACAAAAGATTTGACTAGATACTCCATCAAAGATACTATGCAAATGGCAAATAAATACATGACAAGATTCTCACCATCATCAGTCATAAGTAAAATGCAGAATAAGTTCCCAATAAAATACTGTTGAAGTGGTTAAAATCAGAGAGGCAGAGTAGTGGACCTCATCAACTGACCCAGCAGCCTCAGTTCTAAGGATTTACTCTGGAGAAATTAAACCATGTGTGTCCGTGCATCAGGTCTCATTAAGCAATTTGTGAATTTGATTGGCTATTAGTCAGACCTCAGAAAGTCTGATTCTAAAAAGCGAGGCGGGACGAGGAGCGAAGCCCTTGCGTACGTCGTGGCAGCCAGAGTAGTGGGAGCGCCGAACAAGACACAGCCATAAGTGGAAGGGAGGCGGGCAGAGGAAGAAGGGTGGGTGGCGGTGGCGGTGGCGGGGAAAGGATGCCGGAGGCTCATTATGGAGCGAGGTGGCGGCGATTGCCCAGGGAGCCCCTGGAAGGAGGTGAAATCAGGTGCCCCTGAACGATCGGCCACTTTAAACCACGCGCCTGGGTAACTCGGACCAAAAAGGAGACGCCTTCCTGCCGGGCTGCCTTCCCCTCGGATGAGGGCCTCGTGGTCATCCGGGGACAGAGGCCTCAACTGCTCACCTGCCTTCTACGCCCCTGGTCCTCAGCCCCTGCGAGGGGTGCTCCCCGTCCTGCGGGGGACCCTGCACCCCCCAGGTTTCGGGGCTCCTCGTCCAAGTACCACTCTCCTCTGTCCAGAAACTTACGAGCAGGCTTGGTCTAACTTTCAAAATGACTTATTCACTCTCGTTCGGGCCTCAGGTGAGTGGACGCCCTGTCTTGCCACCACCGTTGGCCCATACACATTTCGATACGTGTGCACACGCACGCGTGTCGTTTTATTAAATGTATCTTTGGCCCTTTTGATCCCATCCTCTGACCCAATGCCCTTTCACCCCGTTGGAGCCTCTGCTTGTCACTTCAGCAGGTGTCAGTGCACTTACTCTCCCACGACCCTGCAGGATCTGCCATCTGCAGGGGGACCCCATCAGGACGGATGCCCAGCTGGGGCAGCTCGCTCCCTCGCCGGACACCGGCGCACCTGTGTCCCCTCCGGCCTCTGAGCAGATGTTCTCCTGGGTGTTCTCCCGGCCCCATCACCCTTACTCTCCACGTCCTCGGCTCCCTCGTCTTTCTCTCTCATCCCTACAGTGTCCTTCGAGGGTTTATTCCGGGCCTCAGAAACGTCCTTCCTCTCCATTCTGTCAACCCGTTAACGGGGTCCCCACCTTTGGCCCCTGTGTGGTGGCAACAGTCTCCCCTGGCCTGCCGGCCCCCAGCCTTCTGGGCACAGGCCTGGGGGCAGGGCCCGGGGCCCCGCGCCCCACACCCCCGTGGCACAGGGCCGGCAGCACTTGCTGTTTGTTCAGCAAAGCGTTCTGATTACAGAAAGCCAGTGAACAGCGAAGACCCGGGGCCTGCCGGCTCTGATCACCTGCCCACCCCAAGGCCTCCTGTCTTCTCCTCAGACACGGGGCTGGGGCACACACGAGCCCACACTTTGGCCACCCACAGAATCCTTTGTGCAGATGCAATCCTGCAGGGATGGGGGGGGGGGCGCGTCTGCTCAGTCCTGCCCCCGGCCCGAGGCCCGCTGGGGTAACTGGCCAGCCACGTGGTCAGGGCCTTCTCCGGTCCTTCAGAACCTGCTTCTCAGTGCTCCCTGGGGAGAGTGTGGGCCCATTCGGCCACCCCCCCAAACATTTCTCAGGGATCCCCCCTGTCTCCTCCCCAGAGCCCCTACCCATCTGCCTGTCTCAGGGAGGAGCGGTGTCCAGGTCAGTGCCCGGCTGTCAGTTCACTCTGCCCAGAGGACAGGGGCTTCTCTGCTAACTCATGTGGCCCTGACGGTGAGTAAGCCAGTCAGCCTATCCATGAGCTGGGGGGTGGCTGGGGCAGGGGCCTGCCTGAGGCCTGTCACCTCCGATCAGCTAGTCCCTGCAGGTGACGGGCCTCGGCCAGCCTGGCCCAGCATGTCACCTGGCACAGCGCCCGGGGCACATGCGCGCCAGCCTGGGGGGCTCTCAGCTAAGGATGCAGACTCTCTCCAGGATGCCCTCCGGCTGTGGTGGCTTCTCAGTTCCTCCTGAAAGTCCCAGCACTTGTTCTGGCTGAGCAGGGGCGAGCTGTGCGTACGGACTCCCCATGATGTCTGGTCTACATGTGGACACAAACCCTCCCTTGCCTCTGGGAGAAAACCAGTGAGGAAGGGAGGGGGCTTCCCCAACATTCTTACCCCGGGCTCAACAACAGGAAACAAGGAGCGTAGGGAGCAGAGATGGCCGAGGAAGTGGCCTCATGGCTCAGGGGCCCCACCCTGCCTGTCACTTCTCTGCTGGGATCCATCCCTGCGTGGCCTCGCTCAGGTCCCGGCAGAGGGACCCGTACAGAGCTTCCGGCCCTGGCCTCCAGCGCTGCCCTACGTGCAGTGAGCTCTTCACCTGCCGGTTCCAGGCCTTTGCCCAACTTGTCACCATGGTCCGCGTTCGGGTGTTGGCTTCCCCTTTAAAGGAGGGAAAAGCCGAGGCCCCAAGAGCTGGGCAGAGCCTGCCCAAGGTCACACAGCTGGGGCAAGACAGGGCAAAGGCTGCTCTGCAGGTGCCTGGGTTCCCCCCCCCCACCCGGGGCAGACGAGGGAGGTCCCATCCCTTTGTGAGGCCCCAGCCCAGGGGGGCACGGAACGAAAAAGGACGTGCTGGGTGTGGTGTGACTCTCTACCAGGGGCTCCCTCGAAAACGCTCTTCTATAATTGTGCCCAGAACTCCACTTCTACCGTTTTTGTTGATCTGGAAGGCAGTAGAAAGTGGTTTCTTTGCTTCTATGTTATTAACGGCAGTGTGGTTACAGGGGAGAGAGTGAGGATGTTCCTGTTCTTAGGAGGTGTGGCTGAAGCGTTCAGACGTGGGCTGTCAGCATTCTGCAACCTGTCTCCTAGCAGTGTGTGTGTGTGTGTGCATGTGTGTGTGTGTGTGTGTGCACGTGCGCGCGCGTGCTCGCGAGATTGTGCGAATGCACGGCACGTGTGGACGTAGTATGTGCGCTGTACGTGCAGCGTGCAGGGGTGCAGTGTGCGGGGGGGGGGCGTGGTGCACGATGGCCGCGCTGCCCCCCGGGCCCCCTGGCCAGGAAGAGGAGGCCTCAGTGTCGGCCGGACTTGGGCCTGGTCAGCGCGGAGCTGTGCTGGCCTCTAGCCTTGTAGGTCATCAGAGAAGACAGACAAACAGGAAAACGGGGCCAGCTGGGCCCAGAGCCTGGCCCTGGGAGGCCTGCAGGCCACTGCCTCGGGCCGGGCCGTGCAGGCCTTGTGCGAGCCAGGCCAGGGTCCTGGCAAGAGCAAGAGCGGGAGAGGGTGGGGAAGAGGGAGCCTGGGATGGGAGGGAAAGGCTGGGCTGGGGCGGGGAGGGATCCTGAACGCCGAGGACAGGAGAGAGGGGGAGCCCAGCCCGAAGCCCCCGGCAGGGAAGCCCCACCGTCAGGCCGTCCACGCAGTGTGGGAACACGGGTGTTTATCTGTGTCTATGTCAAGTGTGTGTGCCTTTGCGGGCATATGGCTGTTGCACACACTCGGGCGTGTCTGTGTCTGTGCGTGTTACAGAGAGAGAGACAGAGATCTGAAGCCTCCTCCTCTGACGACAGGTAGCTGCAGGTGGGGCAGGAGGAGGGGGGCGTCCCTGGCCCCCACAGGACCCTGGGGAGGAAGCTGGCTCTCACAGGGGCACATTAAGCCCTGGCTTGTACCCACCCCACACCCTCCCTTCCTGTGCCTCATCTCCGGCAGCCCTAATTGAGGAGGGGCGGGCCCTTCATAGGCCTGGGAGGAGCCGCCACTCTGTAGTGGGGACTCCACGCGAGCTCTCACCCCTTCCTCGCCCTGGCCCAAGAGGGGCAGCAGGAGCCCGGCTGGGGAAAGGAGTCAAGCCGTGCCACGAGAAAGCTGCGTGATCTTCAGTCAGCCCCGCCTATCTCTGGCCTCGGTTTCCCCACTCATGAAGTGGAGCTGAGCTAACTGATCTCCCACAGCCCTGCCACCTAGTAGGGTGGGCCCTGTGGGGGCAGAGGCAGGCAGGGGTTGAGGGGGATGGCCAAGCTGAGGACCCGCCTGGGAGGGTCCAGGCCCTCAGGGGCCGGGGGGTAGGAGTCTTGGGGACAGACCTGGGAGGGCAGGGACAGGAAAGGCAGCACAGGAGGCCAGGGGACTACTTCCCGCTGCCACAGGCAGGAGGCCAGGAGAGGCACGTGGGGGAGGAGAGGGAGAGGAAGTCCCCTCCTGGGCAGGTCACTCCCAGAGGCCGGGCTGGGGCGGGGCAGGCGATGGAGAGCAGATCCGAGCTCTCGGGCCACCTTCCGCGCCTGCCACTGCCCAGCCGCCCGGAGCCCAGACAGCCCAGCCAGGTAAGGGGCTTCGAGGGGCCCCGGGGACATGCCGGCCTCTCCCTGGCCAGCCCCAGCCCTCGGATGGCCACCTCTCCTGGCCTCTGTCGGGCCGCAGGGGGAGGACACGGTGAGGGGGAGGGTCTGCGCGTCTGCTCCAGGTCCTGTGGGCTGACGAGGTGGGTCCTAGGGCTCGTGCGTCTGTGTTACCCTGCCCGGTACTGAGAGGGGCACAGCGGGCCCTGAGGTTCACGTCTGGCTCAGGGGACCAGACCTCACCAACCCTGATCTGGCTAAGGGTGTACCCCCCCGAACCCCATCACGGGAACACACACACACGAACGCGCACACGCACACACGCAGCTGCACACAGGCTGGATCCCCACCCCCCCAGCCCGCCGCTGCCCACACACACACACACACACACACACACAGACCTGTGTAGAAATGGGGCAGTGGGACTGGCCCCTCGGATGAGAGGCTGAGTGCGACACCCTGTCTCCTCCAGGCGCTCAAGACACCTGCCCGAGCTCCACCACACTTATGGCATCCAGCAGCACGTCTGGTAAGGCTCCAGCCCCTGGGCCCCTACCCACCCCCCACCAATCCCTCCACCGGGATGAGCCAGGTAGGTGGATCGGGGTGGGAGGAAGCAGAGAAGCCCCTCCTTCAGACATCTGCTTCACCTGCCTCTCCGGGCTGCAGATGGGGCTGCAGTGGGGAGGGGAGGGGATGGCCCTGCGAGCGCCCGGGGAGGAGGGGGGAGGTTGGGAGACTGCGAGGGACACCGGAGGGAAGCAGGAGGCCCAGCTGGACGGCCGGCCGCTCAGGCCGCCGCCGGCTCCGCCTCTCCCGTTGGAACTTCCTCGGGCCCAGGTCCCCCCGCAGAGCGCACGCCCTAACCTGGCCCTCTTCCTCCACCCCTGCCCAGCCGTGCCCCGGCCCCTCTCTCGACCTGTTCCACCTGGCAACGGCAGCAAGGAGGAGCTGTCGGACACCCGGGACCCACTGCTGGCCCAGGCGGAATTGGCCCTGCTCTCCACAGTCTTTGTGGCCGTGGCCCTGAGCAACGGCTTGGTGCTGAGCGCCCTAGTGCGCCGGGGCCGGCGGGGTCGCTGGGCGCCCATGCACGTCTTCATTGGCCACTTGTGCCTGGCCGACCTGGCCGTGGCTCTGTTCCAAGTACTGCCCCAGCTGGCATGGGACGCCACCGACCGCTTCCGTGGGCCCGATGCCCTGTGCCGGGCAGTCAAGTACCTGCAGATGGTGGGCATGTACGCCTCCTCCTACATGATCCTGGCCATGACGCTGGATCGCCACCGCGCCATCTGCCGCCCCATGCTGGCATACCGCCACGGAGGCGGAGCCCGCTGGAACCGGCCGGTGCTGGTGGCCTGGGCCTTCTCGCTCATTCTCAGCCTGCCCCAGCTCTTCATCTTCGCCCAGCGTGACGTGGGAGACGGTACTGGGGTCCTTGACTGCTGGGCCCGCTTTGCTGAGCCCTGGGGCCTCCGAGCCTATGTCACCTGGATCGCCTTAATGGTGTTTGTGGCGCCTGCCCTGGGCATCGCTGCCTGCCAGGTGCTCATCTTCCGGGAGATTCACGCCAGCCTGGTGCCGGGGCCGGCAGAGAGGGCCGGGGGCTGCCGTGGGGGGCGCCGGACAGGCAGTCCCAGTGAGGGGGCCCGGGTGTCAGCAGCCATGGCCAAGACCGTGAGGATGACGCTGGTGATCGTGATTGTGTACGTGCTGTGCTGGGCGCCCTTCTTCCTCGTGCAGCTGTGGTCGGCGTGGGACCCCGAGGCGCCCCGGGAAGGTGGGTGTGGCTGGGGCTGGGGCTGCGGGGGGCCGTTCGCGCTCGGCCGCACACGCACCTTTACCCCCACCGACGCACGTGCTCGCGTGGACTGCCATCCCCTAGGGGCAGGAGGGGCTGCCGCGCCCCTGCACGGGCACTCTTGGCCCCAGCCCGGACCCTTCCACCCCCACAGGGCCCCCCTTCGTGCTGCTGATGTTGCTGGCCAGCCTCAACAGCTGTACCAACCCCTGGATCTACGCCGCCTTCAGCAGCAGCGTCTCCTCTGAGCTGCGCAGCCTGCTCTGCTGGGCCCGGAAACGGGCCCCCCCCAGCCCGGGGCCCCCCGAGGAGTCCTGCGCCACCGGCAGCTCCTTCCTGGCCAAGGACACTTCCTCCTGACAAGCCAGGCGGCGCCTTCCTTCTAGAGGCTCTGCGACGCTCAGCCACCTACCTGGAGCTGGCCCCGGGAGCCCCTGGGGAAAGGGGTCCCTCTGGGACTTGGCTGTGGGACTAAGAGCCAGAGGTCAGCTCCTTGGTGCCGGGTGTGGGGACAGGCTCCGGCGGCGGCAGCGCGGTGGCACAGGGCTCCCACCCCAGCCGGTGCCTTCCCGGAGACGGAGGTCCCAAGGAGCCCAGGAGGAAGGAAAGGGGGCAGGGCCTCGCCCGCCCCCCTGGCCCTCCCCTCTCGCTCTCCTGAATAAAAGTTCCAGCTCATTTTCCACCCAGTGAGCCTCCTTGCATCGGGGTAACAGTGGTCGTAGGGCAGCGTGGAAAGACCTTCTGAGACTGCCCCCCTCAACGCACGTGCACAGCTCGGGAACCCCCCACGTGGGTGCAGGCCCCCAAACCACACGGTCTGGGCAAGGGCAGCTCGGTGCCGAGCACCCGGCATCTGACCCTGCCACCGCCCGTGCAGCCTCCCGAGACAGAAAAGGGGCTCGCACGGAGGAGTCAGCGCCCAGGTCTTTATAAACAGCGGCCAACGCCTGCCCACCTCCACCAGGCTGGCACCCTCAGCTGAGGCAGAGAGCAGCCTGGGCGCCCACCGCCCGACAGTCACCGACGAGCCCGCCCGGCAAAAGCCCCTCAGCCTCGGCCTCCTTCCTCAGCTGCCTCCCAAAGGGGCCCGAGCCGGGGCTAGGGCAGGCGGGGGGGCGTTGGGGCGGCTGTACCTTCCTCTGCAGAGGGGACACGAGCAGGAGCCCAGCGCTTGCTGGACAGGCCAGGGAGCAGCGCGTCAGTGCTTGAGGGGTGAGTCCGGGCCCTGGGGATGGGACAGCGCGGGTGACGCCAGGGCCCCGGGGCCGCGGGAGAAGCCTTTGTTCTTGCCAAGGCGGCTGCAGGCTGGAGGCTTCGCGTTGCCGGGTCCGGGGCCGGGGGAGCCGGCGATTGCCGGCCCGAGGCCCTGGCGGGCGGAGGTCTTTCCCAAGAGCTCCTTGAACACGGAGTCCATGGTCTGTGCCACGGCCTAGAGGAGAGAAGAGAAAGGGAGGGCATCTGTTGGGAGCCGCCCCACCTGCCCTGCCCGGTTTCTCTTCTGTCACTTTCGGCGTGGCCGTCACAGCTGCCTCTGGGGACAATTCCTCAGCCCAGCCCTGAAGCGGGGACCCCTTCGGCCGAGGCCCAGATCTCCCCTCTTCCTCCCATACCCACTGTCTCCCTGGCCTCCCAGACGGTGCCCACCCGCACCCCACCCGGCCCTGCCCGCCACGCGCCTCCCCTGGGGTCTCCCGGCTGCCCTACCCCACCCTTACCCCTTGGCTCTGGCCCCTCGGGCATTTGCGTCTGTGTGGCCCAGCTCCCCGCCTTGCCCCCGGACTCCTAGGCCTGGCCACCGGGCCACAGCTGGCACGCAGCCAGTCCCTGCTCTCACCTTGTCTACCTCCACGTACCGCTCCGGGGAGGTGGGGACCAAGCAGTGCCGCCTGTGCCCAGCGGGACCCCCGGGTGTGCCCAGAGGGGCCTCAGGTGGGGTGCATGGCTCTGGCCTGCAGGGGACGGACAGTGAGCCTGGCGGCACCTCCTCCCGTGCCAGGGCACGGCCAAGGCAGGGGGACCAGCGAGGCTGGCCTGGTGGGTCCCTCCTGCCCTCCTCTGGCGTCCCTCAGCCGGACGGCCCTTCCCCACCGGGCCCCTGTCCACGCGGCCACAGTCAGACCCCCGCCCCTTCTGACCGGGCGCGGCGCTCGCTCGGCTCCCCAACCGCAGTGCTCAGGCCGAGGTGAGCGAGGGGGGCCACCACGGCGAGTCCTCCCGAGGAACCACCTTTTCCTTGCTCACCGGTGGGCAAATTCTGTGGCCGGGAGGACGCCTGGACTGCTCAGCAGCTCCCCCGTAGCCTGTGGTCCCTGGCCGGCGGCTTGCTTCTCTGCACTGGGGTCAGAGAGACAACCTGTTGGGAGCGCCCATTCCGGGGGCAGGCCCCGGGGGGCCGGCGGGCTGGGGAAGCGGGGACTCGGGGCAGGGGACGAGCCGAAAAGCTGGCTGAGCGAGAGGCGGCCCACTCACCCCGCGGGCAGCGTGATGTACTTGTGCGGGATGAGTCCCCGGGTGCCCGCGCGCTCGCCCCGCCACCAGTCGCCCGAGGCCCGCTCGAGCAGCCGCAGCACATCCCCGCGCTGGAAGCTCAGCTCCTGGGCCGTGCGGCCCGTGTAGGCGAAGCAGGCCACGGCCTCCACGGCCCCCTCCAGGTCTGGGGAGAAAAGGGGGTCCGAGCTGGGAGGCGGAGCGGGCGGGCGCCCAGGAGGCCGGGCCCTCCTCGTCTCGCAGCATCCTCACTCACCGTCCTCCTGGGCCGGGGTCCCGGCTTCCAGCTCCGGCTCGTTCTCCCCCGCCAGGCCCTCTAGGTGGGCGTCCCTGAGGTCAGAGGGAGGCGTCTGAGTAGGTGACGGGGTTCCCCGGTGCTCGGCTCCCGAGCCGGGCCCGCCAAGAGCCTACCCCAGGCAGCTGGTAGAAGGCGGTGCCATGCACTTCTCATAGACGGGGCCGGGCAGCAGGCTCACGGGCGGGAAAACCCGCGACGGCTGCACGATGAGCGTCTGCACCAGCTGGTTCACCCGGCCCTGCAGGGCCACCGGGTCCTGCCCCGCGGGCACGGGCAGCAGTGTCGGCCCGAAGCACACGGCCAGGTTGTAGGGGTCCATCATGTTCTCGTCGCTGTACTGAGCCAGGCTGGGGAGCACACACGGGTCACGGGCAGGGAGCTCCCCGCCCGGTGTCCCCTGCACCCCCACGGGCAGCCCTCCTCGTCCCCTAAGGAGCACTCACTGGTTGAGGAAGGTGAAAAGGTAACGCAGGACCACCAGCACGGGTCTGGGCAGCCGGGCCAGCAGTTGGCTCACGAGCTCCACCCGCTCCACCACGGCCTCCAGCTCTGTGGCCCAGGCCGCCGCCCGAGGAGAGGAGCGCGTGAGTGTGACCACGGCCACCGGAGAGCGGCCCCTGCCCCCCACCCCCCCAGCCGGCCTCAGGCCCCGGCCTCACCTGCAGAAGCCAGCAGGTCCGCAAACAGGTCCGGCGGGAAGAGCGGGGGGTCCAGGCTCCGGAAGTAGAGCTTCAGCACCCCAGCCACGGAGTCCAGGTCGTGGGCCGTACAGCCTTCCACCAGCGGGTCCTCCCCTGAGGGTGACCGAGGGAGCAGAAGGCCGATCGCAGCGGCTCTAGCTAGCCCCCACGCCCACCCCATCCTGCCGGTCCCTACCTCTCTCGAAAGCGTCGCGGATCTCTGAGACCCGGAGCTGGGCACCTGACACCCGGAAGATGCCCTCGTGCTGCAGGCCTGAGGGAGGATGAGAGCGGACGGGCGCTGAGTCCCGCCCCCCACCCCGCCAGGCTCCGGTGCCGGGTGCCGGGTGCCAGGCCGGCAGTAGGAGGGCCCGGGGGTGGCTTACCATTCAGGTTAATGAAGCGGACACAGCTCTCCACCACCAGGGGCACCGGCTGGCCTGAGCTCTGGGAACAGAGAGGGTGTTCACGTCACTGTCCCTCCTTGTCATCTGCTCACTTGTATTTGCTCTTAACGATCCATTATGGCTATCGGCAACGACGTGTGGCACGCGGTTTGTGAGAGTCGCTCCCACGTGTCTGATATCCCTGGGGCCACTCTAGGCCTTACACTGTTTGCTGCTTAAAGTTGGCCGGTAAAAGTGCAACCAGATTCTCTACGTTGACCTGGAATCAGGTGACATTGCAAAACTCAAATTTGTTCGCTTAAGTAGCCCCCTGCTTCTTTTCAATACGTACAAAGTGCGTCATCACGTCATAAAAAAGGCTAGCGCTATTTCTTCTTTTCAGACCTTTCTCGCCTCCCTCATTTCACTTTCCAGGGTCCCCAGTACCGTGCTAGCCAGAAGTGGGGCTTGTGGGCTCAACTCGTTGCGCGTCCCCGCCCGAGGCTTTCTGTAGGTGGCTGGTACTAGTGAAAGATGTTCCCTTCCATCAGTGGAGGCCGGACAAGGCCCATCCAGGAAGGGACAGTTGACCGGTCATCGGCAACGGAGGACACGGGAGCCCCGGGCTGGACAGAAACCAACATGCGGGGGAGGGCCTGAGCACAGCTGCACTGTGAGGCAGGGCCAGTACCTGGATAAACTTCTCCATGTCTCCCCCGAAGAGTTTCTGGTTATACTGGGAGCTGGGGCGGGGCTGGCGGCTCTTCTGGAGTTTTCTCTGTGTGTACTGGGTCCTGGGGGGGCAACGGAAGCTGGCTCGGAGGGGAGGGGGCATGGAGAACAGGATGTCCCGCCCCCTAGCCGAGGCAAACGGGGCCCTGGAGCCCGCGAGGTATTCCAGAACCCGATGGGCAAAGTGGAGACTTGAAGCCGCGGGACAATGCGCAGCAGAGGCGGGCCGCAAGGAGGCGGGGTGCGGACACTGAAGCGTGGCCCCCGCGGCACAGCAACTCCTCCGAAGCAGCCCCGCGTGAAGCACTCACCGAGACGCCTCCCACTCCTCCTTGTCACCTGGGGACGAGAAAACATTGCTGTACGTCTTGGGCCAGCAGGTCCTTAATGCACCGCACAGAGAAAGGGATGGCCCGAAGGTCAAGGGTGGTGGCCAGATAGGGGCCGGGACCCTTGCCCGGCTAGCCCCTGCATGCCGACCAACCTCTCCGGGCAGAGAGGAACGTGGGCTGGCTGGGGTTCCCAGGCAGGAGGGCTGAGGGCAGGTGCCACTCCTGGCCCTGGGGGTGGGGAGGAAGCAGCCAAGGGCCGGGACGGGGACCCACCTCGCTGAATGGCCTCCTGCAGTTTCTCATGCTTGGCCTGCAGCTTGGCGAGGATGCTTCGTCCACTCAGGTACTCCTGGAGCTTCTGGGAAGCCCCGAGAAGAGCCCAGAGTTGTAATCCCTGCTCCGGGCCCTTCCAGCGCCCTGCCCCTGCCCCTGCCCCTGCGCCCCCGGGGCCGCACCGTGATGTAGAAGGTCTCAGTCTCCTGCTGCTGGCCCCGCCTCCGGCCAGCCTGCCGAGAACCCGGATCCGAGCTGGTGGACTTGAGGGACTCGGTGGAGGGGCTGGCTTGGAAAGAGTCAAGCGCGTCCCCGTCTTCCGACGCCACCACCTCCAGTAAGGCCTGCAGCGTGGCCTTCAGAGTCTTGCTCACCTAAGGAGGGGACGGCACCAGGGGAGGAAGCAATGGGGCACAACCGAGGGACAGGAAGTCCAAGTCAGAAGGGAAGGGGAGGGCAGGCCACGGCCACCTGGCTCCACGTCTTCGGTCCCGAGTCCCCGCCGGAGCGCGCATACCTCCTCCGTCTCGATGGTCTGTCGGTCCAGGCGGCTCTGGATATTCTGGGCCCTGGGCAGGATCTCATCCCGCAGTTCTATTTCCACCTGGATCTCAGCCACCTGTGTGGGGCAGCGTCCAGGGCACTGAGGGCTGAGCCTGGGGACAGAAAGCTCAGACGTGGAAGTGGGGCTGGGCAGCGGGCGCGAGGGAGGCATGCACGTTTCCTCTGCCTCGGCGGCTGCTGTCCAGAACCACCGATCCGCACGCCATGATACACCCGCTCCGGAAGACGCTAAGGGCCCCTCCCCAAGAGACAGGAGCACGCATGTGTGAAGACGCTGGGGGCAGCACTCCTCGTGACAGCCCCCAGACAGGAGCAGCCCGAGCATGTACCAGCAGGTGAAAGGGTAAGCAAGTGTGTCACATCCGTACAGTGTAATGTCACTCAAGCCACAAAAACGATGTCCTGGCTGCCCCACGCTACGATGCAGGTGAGCCCGGAAGACATTCTGCTAAGTGAAAGAAGCCAGACAGAAAAGGCACATGTCGTATGCTTCCGTGTACATACAATTCCAGAAGAGGCAAATCCACAGAGACAGAAGGCAGATGAGCGAGGGGCGCCTGGGTGGCTCAGTCGGTTGAGCGTCCGACTCTTGATTTCAGCTCAGGTCACGATCTCACAGTTTGCGAGTCCGAGCCCCGTGTCGGGCTCTGCGCTGGCGGTACAGACCTGCTTGGGATTCTCTCTCCCCCTCTCTTTCTGCCCCTACCCTGCTCTCTTGCATACTCTCTCTCCCAAAAATAAATAAACATGAAAAAAAAAAACACATCATAAAGAGAATGGAAAGTTACACAGTGAGATGAGTGGGTGCCAGGGACTGGGGAGTGACTGCTTAATGGGTCCAAGGTTTCTTTTTAGGGGTGAACGTGTTTTGGAAGGAGATAGTGGTGATGGTCGTGTAACTCTGCATATATTCTAGAACCCACTGAATTGCACACTTTAAATGGGTAGATGACATGGTATGTGGCTCATACCTCAATAAAGCAGTTCGTTATTTCTTTAAGTTTATTTATTTTGAGACAGGGCAGTGGGGAGCAGAGAGAGAGGGAGACAGAGAGAATGTCAGGCAATCCTCTGCACTGTCAGTACTGAGCCCGATGAGGGGCTCAAAGTCATGAGCCATGAGATCGTGACCTGAGCCGAAGTCGGACGCTCAACCGACTGAGCCACCCAGGCGCCCCCTGGAAGAGATTTGCACACTTGTGTTCACCGCAGGAGGACTCACAGCAACCAAAAGGAGGAACCAACCCAAGTGTCTATCAACGGATGAATTGATAAGCAAAATGTGATCTGTCCACAGAGTATAACATTATTCAGCCTTAAAAAGAAAGGAGGGGCTCAGTCCTGGGTGGCTCAGTCCGTTAAGCGTCCGACTTTGGCTCAGGTCATGATCCCACCATTCGTGAGTTCGAGCCCCGCGTCAGGCTCGGTGCTGACAGCTCAGAGCCTGAAGCCTGCTTCAGATTCTGTGTCTCCCTCTCTCTGTTCCTCCCCTGCTCGCACTCTGTCTCTCTCTCTCTCTCTCTCAAAAATAAATAAAGATTGGGGCGCCTGGGTGGCGCAGTCGGTTAAGCGTCCGACTTCAGCCAGGTCACGATCTCGCAGTCCAGGAGTTCGAGCCCCGCGTCGGGCTCTGGGCTGATGGCTCGGAGCCTGGAGCCTGTTTCTGATTCTGTGTCTCCCTCTCTCTCTGCCCCTCCCCCATTCATGCTCTGTCTCTCTCTGTCCCAAAAAATAAATAAAAAACGTTGAAAAAAATTAAAAAATAAATAAATAAATAAATAAATAAAGATTAAAAAAAATTTAAAAAAGAAAAAAAAAAGAAAGGAGATCCTAGGTGGCTCAGTCGGTTAAGCACCAGGCTCTTGATTTTGGCTTAGGTCACGATCGCACAGTTCATGGGATCGAGCCCCAAATCGTACTCTGCAGAGACAACACAGAGCCTCCTTGGGATTCTCGGCCTCTCTCTCTCTGCCCCTCCCCAGCTCGAGCTCTTTCTCTCTCTCTCAAAATAAACTAGAAAGAAAGAAAGAAAGAAAGAAAGAAAGAAAGAAAGAAAGGTGGGGCACCTGAGTGGTTCAGTCAGTTGGGCGTCCTACTTGGGCTCAGGTCATGATCTCATGGTTCATAAGTTCAGGCCCCATATTGGACTCACTGCTGACAATGCAGAGTTCGCTTCAGATCCTCTGTTCCCCTCTCTCTGCTCCTCCCCCGCTTGTGCTCTCTCTCAAAAAAAAAGGAAGGAGTTGCTGTCACAGGCTACAACATGGATGAACCTTGAGGACACTATGCTGAATGAAACCAGCAAGTCACAATAGACAAATACAGTATGATTTCACTTGTGCGAGTGATCTAGAGTAGTCTAGATCTAGACCTAAATTCACAGAGACAGGAAGTAGGATGGTGGGCGCGGAGGGGGGGTTGGGGAAGGGGGAGTTAGTGTCTAATCAGGACAGAGTGTGGTTTGGGAAGATGGAAAAGTTCTGGAGACATGAGTTCCAGCCCCACATTGGGTGTAGAAATTATTTAAAAATACACACACACACACACACACACACACACACACACACACATTTAAAGTGGTAAATTTCATGTATATTTTACCATAAAAATAAAATTTAAAAAGTCTATTCAGGCCCTAGGGAACACTGACGTTAGAAGACCCTCGCTCAAACCCATACAATTAGCAGCAAACTAGAGATCTGCCCTCTAGAAAGGATAAATCAGAGGGATTCTGGACTTAGGGACAGTAGTCACAGCCAAAGAAGGGGACAAAACTTCCTAGTGATGAGAAAGAATAAAGCAGCCACTGCCATCTGGAGCTGCCCAGATGGGACTGGGTGTTATCCTACTGAACATAAGGAATGTCACAGAGCATCAACATCACACAAGGTCACTCTGTGACCACGACAGGGGAAGACCAAAGCAAGACCACCCCATAATGACATGTGAGGGCAGACCAAAACAAGAACTCTGTCCCAGCCACAAAAATGGCCAAACCTCCCTCTGTTTGGGCTACTACGAGTAACGGCTGCCTTCGTGTCCCTTCATCCCCCACCCCACCCCCACCTCTTGCTTCCCAGATAAGATTTATGAACACATCCAATCAGAGTTACCCCTGCTTCCTCACAGTATCTAGGCCAGAGCCGAGTCCCTCCCCCCAATCCCCTAAACTCAGCCCCAGTCCTACTGACCCTTTCTAGCACCCTCTTACCAGGACACTCGCCAACTCCCCACCATGGGGGTCTCCCTCAAAGTAATGGTCTGAGTCCCTGAGGGGAAGCCCTCTGTTGACAAGCTCTGTTTGTGCACATCACATATCTTTAAAAAAATTTTTTTGTTATTATTTATTTTTGAGAGAGCGCAGGTCGGGGAGGGGCAGAGAAAGAGGCAGACAGAATCCCAAGCAGGCCCCAAGCTGTCGGCACAGAGCGCACCTCAGGGCTTGAACTCACGAACCGTGAGATCATGACTCGAGCTGAAACCAAGAGTGGACGCTTAACCCACTGAGCATGTCAACTACCTAATCCACCTCTCAGCGCTTCCTCTTAAATATGAACTGATGGCCAAGAATTGCCAGCCATTTGAGGGAAGCTCTAAAATGAAAGAGAAAGATGAAAGCAAGCTTTTTTAAAAACTGCAAGAACAAAGAAAATGCAGGGAGCAGAGAGAAGTGTCAAGAAAACAAAAATGAACATTTCAGAATGATTGGACATGATATTATATCCGTGAAACAAGAACAAAGGGTTATTTTAAATTGGAATTTGGACAACAAAACAGAACTCTTAGAAACAAAAACTGTGAAAGTAAATTGTTTTAAAAAGTCAACGAGGGGTTGAAGAAATCACTAAGGAGGCAGAATTAAAAGGAATAGAGGTTGGGGAATCAGAAAGAGAAAAGATAAGAAAATTAGAGAACCAACCCATGGAGTCCAGCAACCAGTTACAAGAATTCCTGAAAGTGAGAGAAAAGTTAAGAAGTTAAATTAAAAAGTTAAGTTAAAAGTTAAGAAGTTAAGTTGAAAAGTTAAGAAGAGGAAGTGATCGAAGGGATAATATGAGCCCCAAACCTAAGGACACATGATTTTACAGTGACAGCACCCAGCAGTTGTCCAGCATGGAGAAGGAAACAGGATCCCCGAAGAACATCATTGTACAATTTTACAAGGGGGGAAGAGACTCCTAAAAGCTTCGGGGAGAAAACTTGCAGGTCACACACAGTATCAGAAATCAGAATGGCATTGGGTTTCTCACCTAAGCACTGAAATCCTAGAGCGATGCCCTTACCAGTCTAAGGGAAAAATTATTTTCAACTCTGAATTCTATATCCAGCTAAACTACCAATCGATTTCAAGGATAGAATCCAGGCATTTTCAGACAAGCAGAGTCACAGATTGCCCGCGGGGGCGGGGGGTGGGAGGCGGAGGAGGGCAGAGGGTGAGGAGAGGGTGGCGGGGCTGAGCACTAGCCGGCCCTGGGAGGAAGTCGGTAGAAAAGCAACTAGCAGGCTGCTGTGAAGTTGAACACAGGGAGGGCAGCCCCAGAAGCAACAGCCAGAACACTGGGAGGTGGCTGTGTCTGGGGAGTGGAGTCGGGAACAGAAAGGGTGAGTCAGAGAACTGCTATGTGGCATCGTAAGCCTTGAGTAACATTTGACTTTTTCAACTGTGACTCGGGTCAAAATACAGAGTAAAAAGCTAACAGCTCCGTGTAACCCCAGGCCATTCAGTGCCCTCCAGGATAAACTGGTAGAGGAAAAAATAGCTCAGAGACCAATGAAAAGACGCTAGCTATATTCTACCGCTGCTTTGGTTCATTTCCCCTCAACCTTGAATTACAAAATGTCAAAGCATGCAGAACATTTGGAAGAGGAGTATATGGACAGCCATATACCCACCTAGTACCTGCGTCAACCTGGTGATCTTTCTGCTGTGTTTGTCCTGGTGGGGACGTGTGCGTGCATTGGCTGAACTGCAGAAGCGAGCGGCACAAGTTTGCTCGCTTCAAACGCAAGTGGCCAAACTTACAGGGAGCCTCGTTTGCCTCGAGGACGTTGAATGAGGGCTGAGCAATCAGCTGCGTGCAGGAGTTGCGACTCCCGAGCCAAGTGGAACTCATCTGACTGGACCACTGTGACAACAGAGACAGAGAGCACAGAGCCCTTTGCCTCGCTGCTTGGCACATGAAGGGCAGGCGCCGTGACCCTCACCTCATCTCCCTCGTGGGGCTGGTAGTCGAAGCGCAGCGGGGGACAGAAGGCGACTGCGTGCACCTCCAGAACCTTGGCCTTGTCCCCTGGAGGATCTAGGGCCTCCACCGCCTCTTCCAGGCTGCCGAGACCCTGCATCTGGGAGGCCTGGGTGCGGGTCTCGGCAGCCGTGTAGCTCCGGAGCACCTGGCCCAGGGCTAAGTGGAATCCTGTGTCACAGCACTGGGGAGGAAGCAAGAACGCGGCTCAGGGTGGGCCCCGGGGCACGGGGCACGGGGCACCGGGCGCAGCCTGCCCGCCTGGCACTCACATCCATGAGATCCAAGACGTCGTGCAAGTAGTAGTTGCTGACGGCAGCATTGACGCTGGCCAGGCTGAGCAGGTACTCGTTGCGAGCCTTTGTGCACTTGACTTTATGCTCCAAGAACTTGGCCTGACGCTGCTCAAGACCGCACAAGTACGCCAGGGTCACCTACTCGGCCAGCCGACCCCCATCTCAGGCCTTCCCTGGGATCTCCACCTCCACACCCCGTCTGCGTGCGGACCTCTGCCCCTGATGTCCCACAGGGCCCTCAAACGAATGGCCCAGAAGTCGCAACGTCCTCCCCTGCCCCACCCTGTGACGCATGAACTCGGGCCGGCAACCCCAGGTGCGCCTCAGCTTCTCCTGGCTCGGGGCCTCCCCATCCTTTCAGGGGCCACCTCAAACGCTCTCTCCCCGCACGTTGGCCAATCACCCATGCCACGCGTCCTCTTGCCCCTCTGCAACCTGCTGGCACCGTGCGAGGCCGGGTGGCTGGGTGGGCGGACAGCCTCGGGGGCACCAAAGCTCTCTTGACTCCAGCTGGGTAGGGGAGAGCTGGGAGCACGGGGCAGACTGTTCTCCTGCCCCCGCGTCTACCACCCCAGCTTGAGGAGCCGTCCAAAGCTAGGAGAGCTGACCGGAGCTCCGTGGCTGTCCTCTCCCCAGCCCGACGTTCCCCATCCATGCACCACCTCCCGGCAGGCCCCAGTGAGGGCCAGGGACTCGCAGGGACAAAGGCCAGAACCGGAGCCTTCGAAGACGGGCGCCCTCCAGGCCCACCTTTTCCACCAGCCGCCCTCCCTTCTTGAGGGAGCTCTTGCGGACAGGGCCCGCCTCATTGGTGGCCGCGGCGGCAGTGGCGGCGGTGCGGCCCGCCCGCTTCTCCTCTTGCCGCTCAGCCTCCCGGAGCTTGGCCTCAGCATTGACGCTCTCCATGTGGTACACGTGGTACGTCTTCTTGGCCTGCGGGGAGGAGCGAGGCCAAGCCGCCCTGCTGAAGGCCACGGCCACAGCCAGGCCGCCCCGTCCTCCCCCCCCCCCCGCCCCCCGCCCCGGGCCATCTGGGATTCAGACCCGGGAGGTAGCCAATCCCACGAGAGCGCTCAGCCTAACCACCCTGTGCCCAGAGCAGAGAGAGAGGGCTGTGCTCGCAGTCCCCAAAACCCCAGGTCTGTCCCGGGCTCTCGATCCTCTGATCCTTGAGCCCGGCTTGGGGAGATGTGATACGATGGCTTCCCTGCGCCCTGCCCTGTCCTCACCGTCTGAAGCTCCGACACCACCTCCAGGAGCTCCTCCTGCAGCTGCTGCTCCAGATCCTTGGTCTGAGGACGAGAGTGTGACCACAGCACTGCCCCCGCACAGCAGCTGCAGACCCGGGGTTGCTGACAGCAGCACTCAAGGCTCCACCCGGCTCCCTCGGCCTGGCGCCCACCCGGCCCCGCCCCGCCTAGACCCTGAGGCCGTCCACACCTCCCTTGCCGCGTGCCGCCCGGGGCGAAGGCCTTACCTTCTTGACTATGCGCCCCACATCCTCCGCGATGTGACTCAGGCGCTGGGCCAGGGGCCCGGCCAGCACCTCGCTGAGGGTGGCGCTCTCCCGGCTCTGCTGCCGCGTATGCTGCAGCAACACGGCCCAGCAGTGCAGGGGCGACAGCAGGGACGGCTCCTTCCTGGGGCAGAGGGGCACTCAGACCGGGAGCGGGGGAGGCGGGCTTCGGGCTCTACTCTGGCCACCCCACCCCGCGAGTACCCACCGGAAGCTTTGGTGCTCCCGGCCGCCGCCCCCCAGGCGGCCGCCTCGGCTGGAGAAGCGCTCGGCCAGTTTGTCCAGGCCCCGGGAGTACTCCAGCTCCACCTCGGCGCGCCGCCGCATGAACTCGGCCAGCTCCTGCAGCAGGTCCCGCCGCAGCTCGCCCTGCAGCTCCAGGCAGCGCAGCTGCTCGCTCAGCTGCCAGCGCATCTCTGCGAGGGACCGTGGCTCAGGCCCGGCCACGGCCTGAGCGCCTCCCCCCCACCGCCCGCGCCGTGGTTGCCCCCCAGACGGAGGAGGGGAAGGACACTGGCCCCCTGGGGGGGGCACGCTGGGCTCAGGGCAGTCCGGGGTGGGGAGGGGGAAGGGGCCTCTGGGCTAAGGCTAAAGGGAACCGGCCAGGCCCAAGCAGTTGAAGAACAGGAAGGCTGTTGCGGGCAGACGGGCAGCGGGGCCGATCCGGGGTGGTGGGAACCTGTCACGACGGTGGGAACCCAGAGCTGCCCCAGTGCCATCTGGCCCTGTCCCTAGCCAGGTGCCTTTCAACTGGGCCTCTCGTCACTCCGTGGTTCCTGGAAAGCCCCTGAGCTGTGTGCCCTGCCACTTCCTGCCCTTCGGGAGCCCAGGACCCCAGGCAGGGTGGCGGCCGCGCAGGGGCAAGGCTGCCGTGGCGCTCTGCCGAGCCTGCGGCGAACTTGTGGCCACCAGTGGCCTCAGTGGCCGGGAAGCGTGCCCTTGGCCCCCCACGGGGAAAGGGCAGCCCCCTCGGCGGGGCCAATTTGGCCAGAGCAAGCTGGCTGGGGCTGACAAGGGAAAGGGACTGAGGGAGTTGGCCTGCTTTCGGTCTCCAGTTTCCACCCCCGGCACCCACCCACAGGGCACCCCACCCCCACCTCCTGGCAGAGGCGCCACGCCCAGGGCCCCCACACCGCTGGCTTTTGACACCTTATCGCGGGCTTGATTTGGCAACACTGCTCTCCCCACGAAAGCAAAGAACCGCCTGAATGACACACTTAACCTGCTACAAACACCTTCTGCCACCCACCGGGCGCCCCGGTGGGCATGGGGGCTCCCGGGTCACAAGTCCCGGCCCGGGCTTCGGGCAAAAGGGTCGCCCACTTATTTATCTCCGTCCGTGTGCCCAGGGAGGGACATTAATCGATTTCTCCATTCCACAGAATGTTGATTACATACCCAGTCTGTGCCGGGCATGTTCCAGACGCGGAGACAGTGTGACAGAGGGCTGACCAAGTGCTTGCCCTCACAAAGCCAGGATGGGAAAGGGGGTGCGGATCACAAGGGGCCACACACATACTAGAACGTCCAGGAGCACGGGGTGCTGAGGAGGCAAACCCAGCAAGGTGAGAGCAGAGCTGGAGGTGAGGGCGGGAAGGGGTCCTTCTAGAGGGGGGCCAGGAGCTGAAGGAGGTCACACAGGGGGCGTGGGCCGTTGGAACCAGTGTGGCTGGAGCAAGCCGTGGGCACACGCAGATGGCACAGGGCCCGTGGTCAGGGAAGGACTTCCAGCCAGTCACCGAGAGAGAGAGAGGAGACACAGCAGCCAAGCACCACGGTCCGGCTCCCCCCTGGGCTGCCATGGGGAGGCCAGGCAGAGGTCAGGTGACCTCTCCGGTGGCAGAGAGAAAGTGCCCAGCTCCGGTGGCAGCTCCAGAGCCGCGCTAGGCAGAAGACAGCGAGGCCTCAGACCAGGGAGCAGGTGAGGGAGGAGGTGAGAAGCAGCAGGGGCCCAGGTCCACTGAAGAAACTGCCCTGCAAACCGCTCAGCGCCTGTCCTTGCATTTGTGTCCTGCCAGTGACTTCCCAGGGGCCGTGGGCATGGCGCCGCCTCCGTGGGTACCGCTTGCCGGCATCCCCATCTCCTTGTCTGCTCTCCCTTTAGAGAAGGTGTCTTTCTTTCTTTCTTTCTTTTTAATTTTTATTTATTTGAGAGAGAGAGAGAACGAGCAGGGAAGGAGCAGAGAGAGAGGGAGACCCAGAGTCCGAAGCAGGCTCCAGGCTCCGAGCTGTCGGCACAGAGCCCGACGCGGGGCTCGAACCCACGAACCAAGAGATCATGACCTGAGCCGAAGTCAGATGGTGGGGGGTGCTTCCTGACAGGAAAGCCGCTGCAGAGCCGGGCAGGGCTGAGTGACCCAGTCCGCTCACACCCTCTGAGGCCGGGCTCCAGCGGCTGGCTCTCCGCTCCAGGCGCCAGGGGGAGCGGGCCCTATGCCACCTGCAATCTGGGGATTCGTCACCGAATCAGGGCAACATTTTTGAGATCAAAGTGAATCTCATTTCATTCCAAGAAAGATCTGAAATGTCCCCACTCACCTCGCCTTCCTCTGGTGTCTGCCCCGCCCTCCCAGAGCACCGGGTCCCTGGAGACCAATTACAACCGAACAGTGCTGAACAAAACAGCACACCAGCCGGTTTCATTTTTTCTTCAGGGCAGCCGTGCCTCGGTTAGATACGCTGGCTGTGTCGAGTAGACTGAGCATCACCTGAACGCGGCGAGCTGGTGCCCAGTCCCCCGCCTCGGCCGGCACTTTCCAGCTCTCAGATCTCAGCTCAAATGCACTCATCATCAACCCTTTCCCGACCTCCTCCCAATCTAGCTCTGGCCCTCCTCCCACCCCCTTCCTCCACCTCTGCGCTCTCCCCTTTTAGAGTGGCCAGCATCATTCTGGAACCTAATCGTGTTAGAGGACGTTTGCTGTCTGAGGGCAGGGACTGGTTCCCTTTTGCTCAGCGCTGTATTTCCCGGGCCTGGGACAGAAAAGCTGCGTGCAAAACAGCTGTGGAAAGGGAGGATGGAATCCACATAGGCCTGAATTGCAGAGCTGAGCCTCAGGCCCCACCAGCACTTCCTGTGAGCAAGGCATACGGTCTCACTTCTGCTGACCGAAACCACGACTGTGCTGACCTTTCACAATTTAGGGTGTCAAGACAGTGATCCTGTTTTTTTTTTTTTTCAGCATGGTAAAAAGTTTTTTGGGGGGGAGGATGGGTTTACAAGCTAAAGTCACTGGAGGCCTTGCTCAAATTCCCAATTTTTCAGTGTGAATTAACTGACCCATATTTGCTGACTGAAGAGTTTCCAAAGCCCTTCAGCCTCCTGACGTTTTGGGGAAACGGGTTGGGGGGTCATTCTCTCCACCTGCAGAGCTGGCACGCCCTGCAAAGTCACCTCAAGTTGGCTCCGGGCAGCAGGAGCTACCAGAGGGGAGGACCCAGGCGCACTTTGGCGGAAACTGCTCGCATTGGTTAATTATGGTGGAACCTGCATCTCTGGGTTGGAAGGAATTTCAAAGGTCATCTCCGTGTCCCTCGGAGGAACCGTGACCGTGTGCAAGGCACTTCTCCCTGAGGTTGGGTTTCCTTCGTCGGGAAAACAGAGCGATTGAGAGTCATATATGGAGGGTCACACATCTGAAGACACGGGGAAATTTTAGGGCCCCAACTGTTGGCACTTGGATGCTACCTGCTTTCCTTCGCAAGAGTCACGGTGCCCTGAGTAAGACCGACAGCAAATGTGCAAAGCTGATTTGCATGAGATTTGCACAAAGTGTTTCTCAGAACCCAAGGAGGTCTACCCCCAGAAGGCTTCGAAGCTGGCCCCACTGTATCTCTAAGTGCTGGTTTCATCCTCAGACAGCGGCCCTCAACTCTGAGCCACCTCGGTGCCCACCAGAGGGCCAAAAACTGGTTTCAAGGCAAAGCCATCACTACTCCAGCCACCTAGGCACGCAGACTCCCTTACCTCGGCCTCCCCAGCAAAACTGAGGTGTTCGATTTCACTGTGGCTAGAATGCCACTTTCAAGGGGGCCCCCTTCCCTCCTCGGGCTCCTTGGGTGAGGTGCAGGGGGACCCAAGGAGGGCAGAGCGACCAAAGGAAGGGAGGGAAGAAGGAAGGGGGAACAGCCCGCGGTTGAGGCCAAGGGGAGGCGGAGAGGCGGGCAAGAGGCTCGGGCTCCCTCCCTCAACCCCCTCCGGAGGTCGCGGGGGGCTGGGGGGGGGGGCGGGGAGCGGAGCAGCGGGCCCTGGGCCAGCGGCGGGACTTTTCCGGGTCTCCGCAAGGGAACCGGGCCGGCAGCGCCCAGCGCCCTCTCACCTTTGACTTGCGCCTCATACTCGGCCTGCGGCCCCCGCTCCCGGCGCAGCTTCCCATGCGCGGCCATGGCTTCCGGGCGGCCGCGCCGTCGAGCCCCGCTGCTCCCACGCGGCCGCGAGAGGGCCGGGCGCCGGGACCTGGGGCTCTGCAGCCAGCACCCTGCTCTGGCTCCGCCCCGCCCCGCCCCTCCCCCCCCCACGGCTCCCGGGGCGGGGCGCCCCCCCTCCCCTGCCTGGCGCCACCCGCGAGGGGTTCCTGCCTGGCAGGGTCCCGCTACGGCTGGACCTTGCTGCCCCCTCGTGCTGAGCGCTGGGCACACACCTGGGCTGCCCGTGCCCGATGCTCAGCTGCCAGGCAGCCAGGGCCAGTGTGAGGGCCTCAACGTTCCAGGAAGCTGGCAGCCCCCAGAAGCTGTCTGCTCACCGCGGCCCAACCACACCCTTCACAGCACGGCCCCGGGGGCCTTCAATGCCGGTGGGCAGCGCTACCGTAGCTGCTCCGGGCCCTGGACGCCCCTGGGTCACCTGCTTCCCCCAGACTCCCAGGACATCAGATGGGACCTACCCATCTCCACTGCCAGCCCTGAGAGATAAGTGCATGCCCGGAGAGACTGGTGGGAAGTTCCCAGGGTGGGTGGGGAAGGAAAGTCAGCGCCAGAGAACAGAACCTCGGCCATTGTTCCCTCCGGCCCCCGCCCCCCCTTGTTTTGAGGAGAGCAGGGTTTGGCTAAGGTTCCCCTTCTGCTCAACCCCGTAGGGAGGAACAAGCCTCATTTCCCCATAGGTAGTTACCACTTCCTACCACTTCCTGCTGCCGGAAGACACTCTTGTGCGTCCCCCACCCCAGCTTGCACCTGCCCTGTTTTAGGCTTGGGGCTGGCGGGGTTCAGCCGTCCTCTTCCCCCCTCAGAGCAAGGCCTTAGCAAGCCTGAGGGCAAATCTTGGGGCCTCCCTTCTCCGGGAGTGCTGGAGTTTCCCTCTACCCCTCTCTACCAACTGGAAGCCCAAGGGCAACAGAGTTTCTCCAGTAAATTGGGAAGGCAGGGTGCAGGTGGCAGTTGACAAACCGGAGTAGACGACGGTCTCCAGTTGGGAGGGAGGGAAATCCCCGGGGTAAAGATGGTGGGAGAGGGGCGAGGCAGTGAGGCTCCAGACTTGTGCCCAGGGAGGCAGGCCTGTAGGCACCAGGGCAAGGAGTCCAGGCACGCATGTGTGTGCATGGATGTCAAAGTCAGGCTGTGTGCAAATGTGGGCACATATGACCTCGACCTACAGCTCTGGGAGGAAGGGAAGGCTGTGCAGGTACTTCCCGCCTTTAAACTATGAGCAGTTCTTTTGCCCAGAAGGGGAAAACATACCTCCTCAGCTCCCTGCCCACCCACCCCAACTCCCGCCCAGTACCCAGGCCCTTCTCTAAGACACCACGTGTCCATGGGGCCTGGGGTCAGAAGCCCCGGGAGCCGGCCAGACACCAGCAGGCCACGACCTGGGCTCCCAGCAGCCGGTCTCAGCAGTACCACTGTTTGAGTCCTCCTCCAAGGCAGGTGAGCCCCGTCCAGAGGCATGCACGGGCACTCCCGCCCCCAAACCTGCTCCTGTGTCAGGGACCCATGCCCTCATCAGCTAACCCCAGCACACCTCGCCCCCTACGCTCCATCTGAGCCCTGACTGGTCCCTCAAGGTCCTTCACCCACGCAGCAGAGCCATGCACGGAGCTCAAGCCCACAGGAAACTGCTGTGAACTGGCTTCAGCCCCTACTTTCAAATAGATGGACCAGAAGGAGATGAGATCAATGGGGAGACTGTTACAGCTATCCACGTCAGAGCGAGAATACACAAGGGCATGAATCAGGCAGTGAAGGTCCCATATGAAGATGCTGTGAGGCCCCTATTTTCCTACAAGCCTGCTTTCCAGAAGTGTAAGAATGGGGGTTTCAGGGGCACCTGGGGGGTGCAGTCGGCTGAGCCTCTGACTTTGGCTACAGTCATGATCTCACCACGCGGGAGTTCGAGCCCCACATCGGGCTCTCAGCTATCAGTGTGGAGTGCGCTCCGGTTCCTGTCTCCCTCTCCCTCTCTCTGGCCCTCCCCAGCTCAGCTCGTACTTTCTGTCTCAAAAATAAATAAAAACAAGGGTGCCTGGGTGGCTCAGTCAGCTGAGTGTCTGACTTCAGCTTAAGTCACGATCTTATGGTCTGTGAGTTGGAGCCCCACATCAGACTCTGTGCCGGCAACTCAGAGCCTGGAGCCTGCTTGGGATTCTGCGTCTCCCTCTCTCTCTGCCCCTCCCCTGTTCACATTCTCTCTCTCTCTCTCTCTCTCTCTCTCTCTCTCAAAAATAAACATTAAAAAAAATTTTTTAATAAAAAAAATAGAATGCCGGCTTCAGAGGGGCGCCTGGCTGGCTCAGTCGGAAGAGCATGCAACTCGTGATCTCAGGGTAGTGAGTTCAAGCCCCACGTTGGGCGTAGAGATTACTAAAAGAATGAGAAAAATAATTTTGGGGTGCCCAGGTGGCTCTGTCAATTGGGCGTCAGACTCTTGGTTTCGGCTCAGGTCATGATCCCCGGGTTGGTGAGTTCAAGCCACGCCTCGGCTTCCAGCTGACGGTGTGAAGCCTACTTGGGATTCCCTTTCTCTCCCTCTCTTCCCCTTCCCCAACTCATGCTTGCTCAAGCTCTCTCTCAAGATAAATAAACTTAAAAAAAAAAAAAAAGTTTGGGGGCTTCAAGGGTCAAGGTTGTGCACCCGGTCTGTGTACAGGTTCATCGCTTGGGGAGTCGTCTCCGGAGCCCACCCCCAGGCACACAGCGAGGAGGTAAGGCGGGGCGGGGCGGGGGGGGGGGCCGGCTTTCCCACCTTCGGCCTTCCAGCCTCAGCTCTGCTCAGCAAGCCGGCACAGAGGCGGCCCCTCCCAGAGGCGGGCGCTGCAGAGACGCGGGAAGTGCTGGGCCCCAAGGGCCACTCGGGCCTGCGGCTTCCCCTCTCCCCTCCCCGCCCCCGCCCCCGCCGCGGCCCCCACCTCCGCCCAGGAAATCCGACCGCCTGGGGGCCGCCCAGCGTCTACTCGCCGCCGGGGACGCAGGGCGCGGAGGGCAGAGGGCGGTCCAGGTCCCTAGGGGCGGGCCCAGGGAGGGAGGAGAGCGCAGCTGGGCGCCGCCGTGGGAGCGTCCGCGGGCTCCCTCCCACCCGCGCCGGGGCGCGGCCGACGCAGCGCGCATGCCCGCCCCGCCGCGGGAAGTCCGGCCCCGCCGCCGCCCGACCAGTCAGAAGCCCTGGGAAAGAAGCCCGCCGCGGCTTGCGAAGCGGAAGGGACTGACGCCAGACGCGCGGGGCGGGGCGAGGCCCCGCCTCCCGACCCTACGGCGAGCGGGCGAGCCGGCGGGCTCGCGCAGGCGCACTGTTCCGCCCTCCCCCTCTCCAGTCGCCGCTTCTCAGGCGGCCTGCGGGTCACGTGCCAGGCGCCGGCCAAAGAGAGAACGGAGCTCCCGCCGCCCGCTGGCGAATTACTCAGCCTAGCAGGGGCGCGGTGGACCATCTGCAGTGGCAGGCGCGTGAAGTATGGTGACAGCTCTGGAGTGTTGGGCTCCGCTGGGAGGTGGGCAGCCCGGGCACGGCCTGGCCAGGGACTAACAGCAGCAAGTGATAGTGCCGCCGCCAGAGGGAAGGACAGGGACAGAGGCACAGGAGCAAATCTTAGGGTTGGAGTAAAGCCATGAAAAACGGAGGACTTCCGGAAACAGACCCAGAGATGCAGAGCACAAACTGCTGGTTGCCAGAGAGGAGGGGATGGGCGGGAAGGGCCAAACGGGGGAAAGGGAGTGGGAGGTCCAGGCTTCTAGTCCCGAAGCGAGGAAGTCAGGGACTAAAAGGCGCGGCCTAGGGAAGATAGACAGTGGTATTGTGACAGCACTGTATGGCGGCGACACATGGTAGCTGTGCTTGTGAGCACAGCGTAATGTATACACTTGTGGAGTCACTGTTGTACGCCTGAAATTAATGTAACATTTGCCAACCACAATAAAAAAAAAAAAAAGAGGGCTTATATTCTCCAGGAAATGATATGATCCATTTGTGAAAACCCAGAGGGGCGCCTGGGGGGGGGGGGGCTCAGTGGGTTTAGCGTCTTTTTTTTTTTAATGTTTATTTATTTTTGAGACAGGGAGAGGCAGCATGAATGGGGGAGGGTCAGAGAGAGAGGGAGACACAGAATCCGAAACAGGCTCCAGGCTCTGAGCTGTCAGCACAGAGCCCGACGCGGGGCTCAAACTCACGGACCGCGAGATCATGACCCGAGCCGAAGTCGGACGCTTAACCGACTGAGCCACCCAGGCGCCCCCAAAGGTTTAGCGTCTCTTGATTTCAGCTCAGGTCATGATCTCAGGGTTCATGGGTTCCAGCCCTGAGTCGGTTCTGCACTGACAGCATGGAGCCTGCTTAGGATTCACTCTCTCCCTCTCTGCTCCTCCTGTGCTCACGCTATCCCCTGCCTCTCAAAAATAAATAAACATTAAAAAAATCATAGAATACACAACACAAAGAGGGAAATAAACCCTGGACTATAGTTAATAACGTTTGGATATTGGCTCATCAACTGTAACAAAAACAACATTTAATACAAAATAATAATAGGGGAAACGGGGGGGGGGGTGGGGGGGTGGGGGGAGAGGCGACGGGAACTGCACTGCCAGCTGTTTTGTATACCTAACACTCTACTAACAATAGTCTATTAACTTGCAAATTAAAGCTTAGGTTATGGAGTACATTCCACAGGAGTTGTGGTGGTAGGTGGTCAGTGGTCGAACACACAGGACTGACTTGCCAACCTTCTGGATGGCAGGGGAGGGAGGAATCCAGCACAGTTGCCAGGGCTCAGGGCATTACCAGGTAGGGCAGCAACAGAGAAGCCCAGTGAGCAGCTGGACTTTCCGCATCAGGAGCCCGGCAAGGGAGCAGTAGAGCAGGGCTCAGAAGCCAGAGCGCCTGCCTCCCCGGCAGGGACTGGCTTCCAGAAGTCCGGGGTCTCCCTTCCCTGGACCCATAGGGGCCGAGAGCCATCAGACTTGGGAGCCCCGCCTCCAAACCCCCGACAGAGCTCTTTCCTTCTACTTGGGCTTGGCAGGACGCACCATGCCAAAAGGCTTTGAGGTCCACATCCCGGGACACAGAGGGACCGGGGAGAGGCAGCCCCCGCCCCCAAGGTGCACACTAGCACACACGAACTCCCCAAGGCCACTGGGTGAAGTTTATTGTGAAACCTTGAGGGGCGAGGACAGGACGGGCAGGTCGGGGTGGGGAGAGGAGCAAGTGCAGGCTCTAGGAGGCAGAGTCGGAGGCCTCTGAGCTGTCCTTGACATCGGTGCTCTCTGTGGTCTCGCTGACCTCGCTCAGATCCTTGCTGTCACCACCACTATCCTCAGCAGCCAGGCCCTTGTCCTCACGACAGGCCTCTCCCGAGCTTGGAAGCGAGTTGCCCCTGCTCTCCACCTTGTTCTCGATGGAGCCCAGCACCACGTGCCTGCCCTTCTCCTTCAGCTCCAGGTGTCGCCTCAGCTGCCGCCAGGAGCCCAGGAAGAGGCAGGAGGAAGGAGACAGGTCTGAGTCTCCAGACCACAGAGACCCCCTTCTGCCACCCAAGCCAGGGGTGAGGGCAGCCTGCAGGACTGAGTCAGAAGACCCGGGTGGAGTCCTGGCTCTGCCCTCTGTGGACCTGTTTCCCGTCCCACAAAGTGAGGGTGCATGTGCCTCCCCCATGGGGTCTGCTGCAAAGCCTGTTGAATGGCCCTGGCCCCCGAGGAGCCCGGGGCAGGCCCCTGACCTTCTCCTCAGCCCAGCTGTCTTACCCCTGAGCCTTGGGGACCCTAGTTCTCAGTACACTGAGGGACCTCCTCCCTCACCTCTCACGTCACGCCTCAGGCGGTACAAGCTTCGGGAGAGCATGCGATCTTGGGGCGATAGGGGTCCAGCTCCCCACCTGTCAGCTGAAGAAACTGAGGCGAACGGGGCCGTGACTCCTGGCAACACAGCCGCCAAGGCTGGCACGAATCCATCTCGCCTCTGGCCACAGAGGGCTTCCTACCGTCTCAGCACCCCGGTCCAGAGCTGCCCCTGACCTCCAGCAGGGCTCCCCCCACACCCCGAGCTGCCCCTGACCTCCAGCAGGGCCTCCTATGCTTTGCCTTGCTTTTCCTCATCTGTGAGACTGTGGCCCTGGCCCCACAGGACACTTACCTCGTCAGCCATCTGGGTGAGGTCCCGCTTCATCGCGTATGCATCTTCCCCATCTGCGTAGTATTTGGGTTCCACTTCGCTGATCCTGGGGGCAGGAGGTGGAGAAAAGAACGACCCAAATCAGGGGACAAATTCTCATCCTCCAGCATCATATGCTAGTGGGGCAGGGTATCTGTTTTCCCCCAAAGGGCCCTTTTGGAGACAGCAAGCCCCGTTTCCAACGTGGCCTTCCTTCCCTTTGCGCCGTCCAGCAGTAAGCGGTAAGCAGCGTCCAGCGCCTTTACCCCTCTGGGGCCTGCCCCTGTCCTGTGTCCCTCATCTGGCTACCAAGGATCTGTTTCTGTGCTTTCTTGTGAACTGAAGCCCTGGATTCAGCCATCCCCTCCCCGCCATGCCCAGTTCCGTGTCACTTACTGAACAAGGCTGATTCCCGGGCCTAGCAATTACAGCTGAGGAGGAGGGGCGCTGCGGCCGCGGGTCCTGACAGCCACCACCAGGCCATGTGGCCCCTGCTCTGAGCAGCTCAGGGGCCAAGGCTGCACGGGGAGGTGTGTGTGCATACTCGGGGACCTTGCCACTGGAAGGGGCGCTGGACTTGATGGCCTAGGAGAGCCCTGCCGGCCCCGAGACCGTGGGATTGCTGGCCACCAGAGACATCTACGTCCAGGTCAAAGGTCCCTCCTTGGATGCCCTTCCCAATAGTCCCTCTTTATCCGCCACCAAGCTGAAACTGAATGCCGTCTCAGTGGGCCCTCCAGCCCAGCCTCACTTTCAAGTAGCTTTTGCTACCGTGTCCTGCACACATCACTTCCCTGCCAGGCTTTCTCTGTCCCGTGCCAGGCACACAGAGACTCCCACGTCCCTGAGTGGACCTGCCCTCATCCAGCAGGACACCCAGGGCTCTAGATCCCTCCACTGCTCTTGCCGATATCCTTACCTGTCTGGATGTGCTTAGGTTTCTGTAGCGCCATGTTCTCCTTTCTCCTGGTCCCGCTTAGATGCTTCTAGGTGCCAGCTCACCACGAGTGCTGCACCTTGGCTTGTCCTCATGTCCTGGGCCCTCATCTCTACTCCTGAACCTTTACCCAAACACCTGTGTGCTCTTCACCTAGCCCCAGCCAGCGTCAGGCGACACAGCAAGCCACACCACTCTCCCGCCTCACAACACGCCTCGAGCGAGCTCCAGCAGGCAGGTGCCGGCACCACAGACACTGGAGTCCGCAGCGTGCTCCCCACCTCAGCTGACTCCAGGTCTGTCCTCCAGCCGCCCCCATCCTCCCGCCTGGAAGGCGGCTCAGCCCACCTCAGCCATCTGGATGCGCCAGAGCTGGGACCACCCCATTCCATTAGAAAAATCCGGAGCTACTTACTGAAAGTTGAGGGTGTTGGAATAGAGGTGCAGGGCGGCCCGGTTGCTGCAGGGGAACAAGGAACTGCTAAGCTGAGCAGACTCGGCCACACAGGGACAGCGCATCCGGGTCCTCCGCCTCCCCCTCCACCCCCCCTCCCCAGATCTCCACACGCCAGGGCACCCCAGGGCCCCCATCAAGACCTTGTCTCCTCCCCCACCCCCTCCCTCCCTCGGTCCTGGCTTCCACCTCTTCCTGACATGCAGGGAGACGTATTTGGCGTTGAAGTTCTCTATCATGGCTCGGGAGGCCTGGTCCATCAGCTTCTGTGCCAGGCCGAGGCGCCGGTGGGAACGCTTCACAGCCTGGTGGGAGAGGGCAGGGGACCTCGAGGGCTGCCCCAGGCAAGCCCACCTCCACCCCTGCCGCCACCCCGGCCGAGCCCCACGCAC